>NC_092335.1:151110000-152331250 GCF_046630445.1 Rutidosis leptorrhynchoides | reverse complement strand
GACAAATTCCATTTCGTATGATTGAATAAAGAATTTTTCGATATGAAATGATTTTCCGGCTATCGAGTGGTATTCTAATTATATAGAGCAAAAGGTTTCGTAGATTACGGAGGAATTTACAGAATATGTCAGGCAAAGTTTACAGTAACAGATACGCTAAGATATGAATTAGCAGATACGCTAAGATATGAATTTTGTCTATACACTATTAATGCAATCAATGCAATAAGATGTGTCTAGACTAAGAATGATAAGCAGGTAATTTTCGACAAGAATGATGAGCAAAACTTTTGAAATGCAGACACGGTCGAAGTCCAGACTCACTAATACATCCTAATGACTATCAGTTAGATACACTAATGCAGACCTGGTTCGCTAAGACCACCGATCTGATACCAACTGAAAGGACCCGTTCATATACATTATAAACGATTCACAATAGTTGATTACATCGCTAGGTATTTGACCTCTATATGATACATTTTACAAACATTGCATTCGTTTTTAAAAGACAAACTTTCTTTACAACGAAAGTTGACGGCATGCACACCATTTCATAATACATCCAACTATAATTGGCTTAATAATAATCTTGATGAACTCAATAACTCGAATGCAACGTCTTTCAAAATATGCCATGAATGACTCCAAGTAATATCCTTAAAATGAGCTAATGCACAGCGAAAGATTTCTTTAATACCTGAGAATAAACATGCTTTAAAGTGTCAACCAAAAGGTTGGTGAGTTTATAGGTTTATCATAACAATCATTTCAATATATTAATAGACCACAAGATTTCCGTTTATAAATATATGTACACTTGCAAGTGTATAAAAGTATTCTATAAGTTGTAGGCACCCGGTAACAAGCCTTAACGTTCATGTTTTACCCTCTGAAGTACACCAGATCAGGTGTGTTTAAAATAACCTCGAAGTACTAAAGCATCCCATAGTCAGGATGGGGTTTGTCAGGCCCAATAGATCTATCTTTAGGATTCGCGCCTACCGTACATAGACAAGTAGTTTAATGTTACCAAGCTAAGGGTATATTTCTGGTTTAAACCCACGTAGAATTAGTTTTAGTACTTGTGCCTATTTCGTAAAACATTTATAAAAACAGCGCATGTATTCTTAGTCCCAAAAATATATATAAAAGGGAGCAAATGAAACTCACAATACTGTATTTTGTAGTAAAAATACATATAACGTCATTTAATAAGTGCAAGGTTGGCCTCGGATTCACGAACGTATCAATATTGAGATTCAATATTGCAGGAAAGTACGTAGACGCAACGGAGATGATAAATACTAGATTGACCTCACGAGCATACCCATGAACCATACCTATCACCTCCATAGCTATAACCCATAATTTCCTTAGCTTCGACTCATTCAAAAAAACTATTTTGAAATCACTCGGACAGCACTCCGTCGTAATATTTTATGTATATTAATAATATCTTGAAATAATACAGAGCAAATATATATATATATATATATATATATATATATATATATATATATATATATATATATATATATATATATATATATATATACATAAATCGATTGATAGAGTTTAGAGAAATATATTTTCAAGTTTCTATGAAATAATGAAACCTATTGAATTCTATTTATAATAGATTTTTGAATTATTAAAGTGAATTATTAAAGTATGAATTATTAAAGTGAATTATTAAAGTATGAATTATTAAAGTGAATTATTAAAGTATGAATTATTAAAGTGAATTATTAAAGTGAATTATTAAAGTATAAATTATTAAAGTTAAAGTAAAGTAAAAGTAAAAGTAAAGTAAAGGTAGAGTTAAAGTATAGTAAAAGTATAAAAACTATGTATGTATAATACGCGTATAAATATATATAATATTAATTTAAATCGTTATATATATTTAATGAAATAAAATATAAATATCGTTATATTTATTATACTGGTTAAGTAATGAGTTGTCAAAAGTAATTCTAGATATTTATAAAAGTTATATACGTTTTAATAATAAAGTTCTTTTTAAACTGAAAACGTCTTTGTACGTTTGAAAATAGATTAATAGAATATTATGGAAACCAATTCTCCACTAACTTTTGTCTAACTTTCGTAAATGACACTTTTTGTTTTTATTTATAAATAGCTTTACAAATTATTCTGAATATCGTTAAGAGGAATAGATTTTCTCAAATCATAGTGGACCTCTCAACAGAGACTTGTAATCATAATTCAATGTTTCTGATAATTCAATCATTTAATATATATTTTTTTTAATTTCGTGGAAAATCATATTGAAACAAATACGTTCGTGTAAAGTATTATACGTTTAATACTTTATTAATATTCTCAAGTTATAATATATATATATATATATATATATATATATATATATATATATATATATATATATATATATATATATATATATATATATATATATATATATATACATAACATATCTATTTATATATAACGGTTCGTGAATCGTCGGAATTTGGTCGAGGTTATAATGAATGTATGAACACAGTTTAAAATTCTTGAGATTTAACTTAACAAACTTTGCTTATCATGTCGGAATAATATAAAGATTAAAGTTTAAATTTGGTCGGAAATTTCCGGGTCGTCACAAATTACAACCATTTTTATTATGTTTTAAAGATTTGAGTGTATTAAGTCAGATGTCCTCGTTAATAACCTACAACTAGTTGTCCACTGTTAGATGTACAGAAATAAATCGATATATATTATCTTGAATCAATCCACGACCCAGTATACACATGTCTCAGGCTAGATCACAACTCAAAGTATATATATTTTTGGAATCAACCTCAACCTTGTATAGCTAACTCCAACATTACTGCATATAGAGTGTCTATGGTTGTTCCAAATAATATATATACATGGGTCGATATGATATGTCAAAACATTTGCATACGTGTCTATGGTATCTCAAGATTATATAATATATTAGAATACATATATAATACAATATAAGTTAGCTAGGATATGATTTGTATAGATTTGTTAAACATTTCCCGTAGCTAAAAAGATCAAAAATATCCAATCTTGTTTTACCCATAACTTCTTCATTTTAAATCCGTTTTGAGTGAATCAAATTGCTATGGTTTCATATTGAACTCTAATTTAAGAATCCAAACAGAAAAAGTATAGGTTTATAGTCGGAAATTTAAGGTACATGTCAATTACTAAAGAAGTAGTCATTTCCGTCGAAAGAACGACATCTTGATGACCATTTTGAAAAACATACTTTCACTTTGAGTTTAACCAAGATTTTTGGATATAGTTTCATGTTCATATGAAAAATAATTTTCCCAGAAGAACAACTTTTAAATCAAATTTTATCATAGTTTTTAATTATCCAAACCAAAACAGTCCCCGGTTTCACTATGACGGCGTATATCCGATTTTATGGTGTTCATCGTGTTTCCAAGTTTTAAATCATTAAGTTAGTATATCATATAGATATAGAACATGTGTTTAGTTGATTTTAAAAGTCAAGTTAGAAGGATTAACTTTTGTTTGCGAACAAGTTTAGAATTAACTAAACTATGTTCTAGTGATTACAAGTTTAAACCTTCTAATAAGATAGCTTTATATGTATGAATCGAATGATGTTATGAATATCATTACTACCTCAATTTTTCTGGATAAAACTACTGGAAATAAGAAAAATAGATCTAGCTTCAAAGGATCCTTGGATGGCTTGAAAGTTCTTGAAGCAGAATCATGACACGAAAACAGTTCAAGTAAGATTTTCACTCGAAATAAGATTGTTATAGTTGTAGAAATTGAATCAAAGTTTGAATATGAATATTACCTTGAATTAGAAAGATAACCTACTATAAATAACAAAGGTTCCTTGATCTTAGATGATTACTTGGAATGGATTAGAAAGTTTGGAAGTAGACTTGCAAACTTGGAAGTATTCTTGATTTTTATGAAACTATACTTATGAAATTTATGAAGAACACTTAGAACTTGAAGATGGAACTTGAGAGAGATCAATTAGATGAATAAAATTGAAGAATGAAAGTGTTTTTAGGTGTTTTTGGTCGTTGTTATATGGATTAGATATAAAGGATATGTAATTTTGTTTTCATGTAAATAAGTCATGAATGATTACTAATATTTTTGTAATTTTATGAGATATTTCATGCTAGTTGCCAAATGATGGTTCCCACATGTGTTAGGTGACTCACATGGGCTGCTAAGAGTTGATCATTGGAGTGTATATACCAATAGTACATACATCTAAAAGTTGTGTATTGTACGAGTACGAATACGGGTGCATACGAGTAGAATTGTTGATGAAACTGAACGAGGATGTAATTGTAAGCATTTTTGTTAAGTAGAGGTACTTTGATATGTGTCTTGAAGTATTTCAAAAGTGTAAGAATACATATCAAAATACAACATGTATATACATTCTAATGGAATCGTTAAGTCTTCGTTAGTCGTTACATGTAAGTGTTGTTTTGAAACCTTTAAGTTAACGATCTCAATTAATGTTGTTAACCCAATGTTTATTATATCAAATGAGATGTTAAATTATTATGTTATCATGATATTATGATGTATGAATATCTCTTAATATGATATATACATTAAAATATCGTTACAACGATAATCGTTACATATAAGTCTCGTTTCGTAATTCTTGAGTTAATAGTCTTGTTTTTACATATGTAGTTCATTGTTAACACACTTAATGATATATTTAAATATCATTTTATCATGTTAAATATAGTGTATCAATATCTTAATATGATACATATGTATTTAGTAGACGTTATCATAACGATAATCGTTATATATATATATATATATATATATATATATATATATATATATATATATATATATATATATATATATCATTTCGAGTTTCTTAACTTAGTAATCTCATTTCTTATATATATCACACATTGTTAATATACTTAGTGAGATACTTACTCATCATAATCTCATGTCAACCATATATATATATGTCTATATATATCACAACATGTAGTTTTTACAAATTTGTAACGTTCGTGAATCGCCGGTCAACTTGGGTGATCAATTGTCTATATGAAACTTATTTCATTTAATCAAGTCTTAACAAGTTTGATTGCTTAACACGTTGGAAACATTTAGTCATGTAAATATCAATCTCAATTTATATATATAAACATGGAAAAGTTCGGGTCACTACAACACGACTCTGGTATTCTATTTAACCTCTAGAAATATCAAGAAAATATTTTCTTGATGATTCAGTCTTTTCTAGGATATTCTGGTAATTTAACAAAAATCAAGATCGTACCATTACCATTTCTTTCTTAGGACATTAACTATGTTCGTTCCAAAATTCATATCTACGAATTCTGAACCATTATTCGCTTGACTTAAAGTCGGGAAGAAAAAAGAAAAGCATGAAGCTTCAAAATATCAATGTGAGTATAAATCACAGAAAATTGGAGAGAGTATTAACTGTGGATGTCAATGATTATGGAAAGACAGAAGCAGAGACATCAAAATATAAGGGAAGATATAAAACCCAACAACCACCCAGAGATTATAAACAGTATATATCGATGCATATAGCAATATAAAGACACGGGAGAACTAGAAACACTATAAAATCAAGGGATTTGAAGAAAAATTTTGAAATCTAAAAGATTTGATTCTTCGACGAGTAAGGAAATTAGGATTTCTATAATTAAATACGGTGATCTGCCTCGATTAATCCGTCTGATATTTCTATTATAAATTAAACTCTTCCGTTCTATTATTCTCACCATTCCTATACTTTCTTTCTTAGTTCATACATCCAAAAGATTGTGAAAATGCTTAATTCCATTTTTAATCCTTGATATTTTTCTAATTATCATTTCTGTCATCCTTCTTTTCAATCTTCCACCAGAAAAATCTGTTTACTTCTACTATTACCTTGGGTGATACTATTCTTAATTATACCGTGTCTTTATATTGCTATTCGTATTAATATCCACGGTTTGTAACTTCAATGTTGTTATTGGGCTTTATATTTTCTCTTATATTTTGGAGCTCTTTGCCTTTTTATTCTCCTCTCGACCTCTAGTAAAGCGAGTAAAGGTCCAGAATTCGTAAGTATGGAATTTTGAATTATCATAATATACAGAGTAGAAAGAAAAGGTAATAGCACGATCTGATTTGTTAAATTACCAGGATCACGGAAAATAGAACTATCAAGAATATATTTTCTTGATATGTTTATAGATTAGGTAGAATGTAAGAGTCGTGAAACATGGCACATGATGACGTTATAATCTGTGAATCATCACGTTCCATTAGAAGCTCAGCATGACTTACTGTAATATAATCACGTTGATCAAGTGTCATTATATTATACTAACTCATGCATCAATTTCCAACACTACTTCAAAATCATTCATAATTCAAATTCGAACTTTTCAGAATTTTTAGAAACTAAAACAGTTTCTTTTATGATATAACACAGATAAAGCAGAGAGATAAGTAATATCGGAAAAGAATATTTATGAAGATATCTTCAGAAATATTGAGGATATTAATAATGAAAGATACAATAATATCTTAGAATTTTAGAATCAAATTGTGATGAAGAAATTCATTCACGATGATTTAGAGCGATTAAGGAGCAAGGTATTCACTAAAGATTTCATCAGAAACAGAATCATCAGGATTCTTTGAAGGCAGATTCAGTCTTTGTGATTTGTTCATAGCCTCCTTCATAATTTTGCATAATCCGCTTTTCGGTACTAAATTTTTCATTGAGCGTTTTCAACAATCCATTCTTTATCATCATACTTTTGACTGTTAAGATCGTTTACAGTTTTTGCTGCTTCATTAAGGTTTTTCAATATTCCAAGTATTGATTCACAGACTGGGTGCTTTTCAGAATTTCAGAATGGAATATCATGATTCTAAGAGATAAATGTTATATGTATACATATAACTGTTGATGTAGAAACGTTGCGAGATTCAAAATATTGATTGATGGTTTCCGGTAACTGGTATGGCAATTCTCATTACAATGGTACGGATGTGTATATGATAGGGTTTTAATGAACAATAAAATGGTTCTTCAGAGAGACTTAAGTCAATGAGTAATGTAGTTGCTGGTAAGTTTACTGCTAATGTGGTGGAATATAAACGGTTCCCCGATAACGATGACGAAAGGCAAGCTTATATATCAAAGTTATAATAAGGCTACTCCGAATGAAAGTCAAAGTTGATTTGCTGGAGCTGTGACAAAATTGGCTAATTTGGAGAGGGATTGAAAAATTATTTTCAGTAATAACAACGCTAAAGGAGCTAGCACAGATACGTGTTAAACGTTTATTAAGGTTCCGAGTGTTTTCAGGTGCATAACTATATGCATCAATCTTTTCTTCCGTAGATGAAGTGTGGTTGGTTCATCCTCTCGATTGAGGTGTTTTCAAGAAGCATGAAAGGTTTGAACGCAGATTGGAATTGTCAAGATTCAAATGAGGTTTAAGATAAAATCAAGTGGCAAACTTGAAGAATTGTTTAGTTTTATATGTTATAATCAATATTTTAATTCATTTTAATTGTCCAATGTTGGCAGTCCACAGTTAGCAGTCCACAATTAGTAATTCAATAATTCATATATAGTTTAATATATAATATTCGAATTAATTAATACATGTCGTGACCCGTTATATACATGTCTCAGACTCGATCACAACTCAAGGTATATATATTATTATAGAATTAACCTCAACCCTGTATAGCTAACTCGATCATTACTGCATATAGAGTGTCTATGGTTATTCCAAATAATATATATAGATTCGTCGATATGATATGTCAAAACATTGTATACGTGTCCCGACATTTAAATGCGTAAATAACAGTATTTAAATGACGATAAATAAAGTGCGTAAAATAAATAACAGAAATTAAATGACGATAAATAAAATTGCGAGAATTAAATTGCGATAAAATAAATTGCGATAATTAAAATGTAATAAAGAATTAACAGTTAGCTAGGAACAGTTAGCTAGGATTTTGTTAGCGTGGATTCTTAACAAAATTTCTCATAGTTAATTTGTTTGTTTCTAACAAATTTTATTTTGTCAAATGTTTTCTTCATTATGCCACTTGTTGGATTATGATAAGTCAAAATCCAAATCTGAAATTGAATGAAAATGGTTATTCTGTGGTGAACGGATATGTATATCTGTGGATGTAAGTAGGATAGTAAATGACCGTTGAATCAGATTTTGAAGAATGTACAGTGTAACTTATTAATGTGAAATCTAAATATTCCTCGGGTATTACCTACCCGTTAAAATATTTTCACCATTAACAGTTTGTACAAAAGAATTTTTAGTTACAATCTTTATGAAAACATATATACATATATATTTTCTTCAGATGTAATCATGGATTTAATGAGTTAATATGATATTAATCTCATTTAATTTATCGTTAGAACTAGAATACATAATCTCTAAAACATTAGAGATTACATAATCGTCATGAAGAACGAAGATAATTGATGTAGAATGATACGTAGAACGATGATTATACTCGAGGTACAGAATGAGATGTTGAGGCATGGATTGTTGATGGTACTGGTGCTGTTACTGATGGTACTGTTGATGACGGTGATGTTGCTGAAGCTCGTAAATTTTGCAACATATTCTCCAAATTGATTATTCGAGCGTGAAGTTCGTTGACTTCTTATATTATTTCGGGATGATTGTCGGTCGAAACGAGCGAATGAATAAGGTTTAGAATTTTAGATAGAATATAATTGTGGCGAGATACTCTGGAAATGAGTGTGAAAATGGTGTTTCGAATTGGTTCGCCGGTAAGTGCTTCAGGTTCTTCGCCAAGAGGTGAATTTGATTGATGGAAAGGATCGCCTTCTTCTCATCTCCATTGATTAAGGCGACTACGAACCCATCCCCAATTCATCCAGAATTGATGATGGCTGATTGGTTGATTCATTCCGGTGACACTGCTTTCGGAGCTTAGGTGAACATCCATGTCGGAATAACTATCAGAATAACTATCGAAATAGCTATCGGAATCTGAGGGACTCGAACTGGTTGAGGGATTCATCTCGTACGATCAGATGAAGGATTATCAATAAGAAATAGATTATAGGATGTAGATTAGTATCCTGCAATACATAATTTACATATGCATATATAATACTAAAATCCCATAAGTTACGGAGGAATCTACGAAAGTTGTCAGGCAAAGGTAACAATAACAGATACGCTAAGATATGAATTTATCTATACATTATCTATGAAATAGAGGCAGTAAGACGTGTCTAGACTTTAAGGATGATAAGCAAATAATTTTCGACACTAAATGATAAGCAAAACTTTTGACATGCAGACACGGTCAAAGTCTAGACCCACTAATGCATCTAGACAACTATCAGTTAGACACACTAATGCAAGACCTGGTTCGCTAAGACCACCGCTCTGATACCACATGAGATGACACGTCCTAATCCATAAGAACGAATACAATAACATATGGTTACATGGCGAGGTACTTGACCTCTATATGATACATTTTACAAACATTGCATTCGTTTTTAAAAGACAAACTTTCATTTCATCGAAAGTTGACGGCATGCATACTATTTCATAATATATCCAACTATAATTGACTTAATAATAATCTTGATGAACTCAACGACTCGAATGCAACATCTTTTGATTTATGTCATGAATGACTCCAAGTAATATCTCTAAAATGAGGAAATGCACAGCGGAAGATTTCTTTCATACCTGAGAATAAACATGCTTTAAAATGTCAACCAAAAGGTTGGTGAGTTCATTGGTTTATCATAAATAATCATTTCCATAATTTTAATAGACCACAAGATTTCCTTTATTCAATAATCATACACTCGCAAGTGTTTAAAAATCATTCATATGGATTGAACACCTGGTAACTGACATTAACATAATGCATATAGAATATCCCCAAAACAGAAATCCATCTGTATAATATAAACTCGAAGTACTAAAGCATACCATTTTCCAGTATGGGGGTGTTAGTGTCGTAGATCTACCTTTAGGATTCGCGTCAATTAGGGTGTCTGTTCCCTAATTCTTAGGCTACCAAGCTAAAAGGGGTGATATTCGATTCGATAATCCAACCATAGAATGTAGTTTCGATTACTTGTGTGTATTTCATAAAGCATTTATAAAAGCATCGCATGTATTCTCAGTCCCAAAAATATATATTGCAAAAGCATTTAAAAAGGGAGTAATGAAACTCACAATACGATATTTTGTAGTAAAAATATGCATACGACGGAACTGAACAATGCAGGTTGGCCTCGGATTCACGAACCTATATCATTTATATATATATTAACACATTGTAATATTAACCAAGTTTATATATTTCATAATATATATAGATTAATATCCTTATTTATAATATAATTAATCCTGATAATTTGTTAAAATACTTATATGATATATATTCTTTAATAAATGTTATATTAATATAAATTATATTAGTTAATATATTAAAAATCTAATATTAGTATTGTCATAACCCGTCCTTAACCATAAGAACGTGTTAGATAACGTATGATTTCATTGCGAGGTATTGACCTCTATATGCGACATTTTTTTAAAGAAAAACTGCATATATTATACATTACAAACCATGATCCTTATTTTTGATACAAGCTTTGGACAAAATAAAGATGATTATCGTTTAGCGATAATCTTCGACTTACAAACTTTACAAATGATAATAACAACCCGATTTCTAGCATATTTTACAACACAAGTTCTTGGATATGCAGTCTTATTTTTGACACAAATATGCGTACGCAAGATCCTGCTTAGATTCAACATGATGCAGCGGAAGCTTTAGTAATCACCTGAGAATAGACATGTTTTAAAAGGTCAACATAAAGTTGGTGAGATATAGGTTTAATGCCGGCAGCAATATATATATATAGACCACAAGATTTCGTATATAAACAGTTTAATAAAAATATTCTAAGTGGTTGAGCACTTGGTAACCATACTTAACATTTAATCACGTCGCATATTCCCTTTATTATGAAATCTTACTACACCGTACCAAGTGTAGTCACGAAACGAAGTACTGTGCAACCGTTGAATACTGGTCGTCCAGTCCGGTTGGGGTTGTCAGGCCCGATAGATCTATCAACAGGATTCGCGTTTACAATACCGCTGTAAATAACAGTTACCAAGCTACAGGGAAGTATGCCAGTGGTACAACTCAACGTAGAATATATTTTTCAGTTACTTGTGTCCATATCGTAAAACATAAAATACATGTATTCTCATCCCGAAATATTTAGAGTTTAAAAGTGGGACTATATACTCACTTTCGTCTTGAAGATATATATATAATTTGACTTGGTCTCCGGTTGATATCACGAACCTATCCATATATAATATATCAATACCTTTTCTTTTTAAACAAACGTCACATATATATACTTGTTATACTTTTAATACTTTGAATAATTCCTTAGTCCGTAGTTAGCAGTTCGTTGTTAGTAATTCAATTTTAATGGTTCATTTTTAGATGTTTAATATACCCGCAATGAAATAAATAAAACCCCCAACGAAATAAATAAAACCCCATCGTATATGTATTGGTCGAGATTAATCTTGACCCATGGTACCGGTGTTGTCAAATGACGTGTTGCGTACATAAAGTACCGGTGTTGTCAAATGACGTGTTGCGTACAATCATGGGATCTTATGATTAATCTTCTCGTGTTGTTTACGGGTGATCCTGAACCATATAAAATTGAATTATAAGTACATATATATAAAATATCATGTTAACTTAAAAAGATGTGATTTATTTAATTTTTTCCCAATTATTTTCGTGGCTAAACTAGTCTTGGATATCCGATTTTGTTTCGGTCATAGTTTCTTCGTTACAACTCCGTTTTCGTTGATTCAACTTGCCATCTCCTTGGATCGAGTCCCTCTTTAAGATTATGAACTGTAAATACCTTAGTTTGTATTCAAAATCACACGGCATAGGTCAAACTTTAGTGAAACTTATGAAGTTAATCATTTTCCATCATGTAAACAACCTCAAATGATTATTTTTCTAAAAATACTTATACTTTGAGTTAAATCATGAAATTTTTATGTGTTATCATATTCATAGTAAAAATCATTTTTCCAGAAAATAAACCTCCAATTCAAAGTTTAAGATGGTTTTTAATTATCCAACCCAAAACAGCCCCCGGTTGCACTCCGACGTCGTAAATTCAGTTTTTAAGGTGTTCTTTGAAAAACCAAGTTATACCTTGTTAAGTTAGCATATAATTAAGATATGTTACAGGTCTTGAAGTATTTTAAAAGTTAAGTTAGAAGGATCTATTTAGTTTGCGAACAAGTTTGAAATCATTCAAACTATGTTCTAGTTTATAAACTCTTATATATATAGCTTTAAATATATGAATTGAAAAAGAGTTGAAGTAGAGTTTTTACCTCAAGTTTAAAATGTAAAGTTGCTGGAAAGAAGTAGTAAAATAAAAGTTGAGAGAGTTCTTGCAAGTGTGTGTGAAAATTGGAAGTAAAATTTGGAAAATGAATGTGTAAAAATGAGTTAGAAATGGTGCTTATTTATAGGCTTGAAAATTTGGTTTTTAGTGAAAATATCTAAGATAAGTTAAAATTTATTATGTCATGAATGACATATTATTCCAATAATTGAAGATTTCTATTGGTATATACCAATAGTAAATACTTCTAGAAGCTGTGTATAGTACCCTAGATATACGTATAGGATTATTGAGGAAACGGAACGAGAATTCAAATATAACTATCTTTTGTAAATATACTTATATTGTTTTATGTATAAAAGTCCTTTAAAAATGATTAAATACATTACTTATACGATATATGTATAAACATTATAAATCATCAGTATTTATGTCAAATAACGTTACGTAGCTTATTGTTTTGAAAACTTAAGTTAGTAGTTTCAAAATATACTTATGACTTTTTGTTATTAATACAAAATGAGATATTAAAACATCCTTAGATCATGTTAAATATGTATGTATAATTATCATATATTGTATAGTTCGTGATATCATCGGTCAAACTAGACGGTCAAACGTTGTGTAAAACTCTTTTCAAAAACATAAGTCTCAACAATTTGGATTGCTTATCATGTTGGTAAGGTTTAATTTATGTAAATATTAATCTCATAAGTATAGAACGATCGGAAAAGTGCGGGTCGTTACAGTACCTACCCGTTAAATAAATTTCGTCCCGAAATTTTAAAATTGTACCTATTTTGCGTCATCGAGAAACAAGTGTGGATACTTTTGTTTCATCTGATCCTCTCGTTCCCAAGTAAACTCAGGACCTCTTCGAGCATTCCAACGAACCTTAACGATTGGTATGTTGCTCTGCTTGAGCTGTTTAACTTCACGATCCATGATTTCGATTGGTTCTTCGATGAATTGTAGTTTCTCATCGACATGGATTTCTTCAAGAGGAATGGTGAGGTCTTCCTTTGCAAGACACTTCTTAAGGTTTGAGACGTGAAAGGTATTATGTACTCCGGCGAGTTGTTGCGGTAACTCGAGTCGATAAGCTACCGGTCCAATGCGTTCGATGATCTTGAACGGGCCTACATATCTTGGGTTCAGTTTACCTCTTTTACCGAAACGTATTACACCTTTCCAAGGTGACACCTTTAGCATAACCATGTCCCCAATCTGAAACTCTAATGGTTTCCTTCGGAAATCGGCGTAGCTCTTTTGGCGACTTCGGGCTGTTTTCAATCTCTCCTTGATTTGTACTATCTTCTCAGTCGTTTCGTGTATGATCTCGGGACCAGTTAATTGTCGATCTCCTACTTCATTCCAACAGATAGGAGATCTACACTTCCTTCCATACAATGCTTCGAATGGTGCAGCTTTAATGCTTGCATGATAACTATTATTATACGAAAATTCTGCTAACGGTAGATACTTATCCCATCCGTTTCCAAAATCGATCACACATGCCCTGAGCATGTCTTCAAGAGTCTGAATCGTTCTTTCACTCTGCCCGTCGGTTTGCGGATGATATGCAGTACTCATATCTAAACGAGTTCCTAGTGCCTCCTGCAGTGATTGCCAGAACTTTGAGGTAAATCTACTATCACGATCGGATATAATGGAAATAGGTATTCCATGCCTTGAAACAATTTCCTTTATATACAATCGTAATAGTTTCTCCATTCTATCCGTTTCCTTTATAGGCAAGAAATGGGCAGATTTGGTAAGACGATCAACAATCACCCAAATGGTGTCGTATCCCCAGGCAGTCTTTGGTAACTTCGTGATGAAATCCATGGTAATACCATCCCATTTCCATTCTGGGATTTCTGGTTGTTGAAGTAACCCTGATGGTTTCTGGTGTTCTGCCTTGACCTTGGAACAAGTTAAACACTCCCCAACATATGTTGCAACGTCTGTCTTTAAGTTAGGCCACCAATAATGTGTCTTAAGATCTTGATACATCTTTCCAACTCCAGGATGTATCGAGTATCTTGTCTTATGTGCCTCGTTCAATATCAACTTCCTTAATCCACCCAACTTCGGTACCCAAATACGGTTTGCAAAATATCGAATTCCATCTTCCCGTATAACGAGTTGCTTCTCATACTTCTTCATTATTTCATTTCCTATATTTTCTTTAGTAAGTGCTTCTCGTTGAACTTCTTTGATTTGTGAGTTGAGATTCATGCGAATTTTTATGTTCATCGCTCGTACTCGAATTGGTTCTCGTTCCTTTCTACTTAGTGCGTCAGCCACCACATTCGCTTTCCCGGGATGATAACGAATTTCACAATCATAGTCGTTTATTAACTCGACCCACCTACGTTGCCTCATGTTCAGTTGTTTCTGATCAAAAATATGTTGAAGACTTTTATGATCAGTAAACACAGTGCATCTAACCCCATATAAGTAGTGTCTCCATATCTTTAACGCAAACACGACTGCTCCCAGTTCTAGATCATGCGTCGTATAATTCCGCTCGTGAATCTTCAATTGTCGAGATGCGTATGCAATAACTTTCTTTCGTTGCATAAGAACACAACCAAAACCTTGTCGCGAAGCGTCACAATATATTTCAAAATCATCGTTCCCTTCAGGTAACGATAAAATAGGCGCCGTAGTTAACTTCTTCTTCAGTAATTGAAATGCGTTCTCCTGCTCCGAGGTCCATTCGTATTTCTTCCCTTTTTGCGTTAATGCTGTCAACGGCTTAGCTATTCGGGAAAAATCTTGAATAAACCTTCTATAATAACCGGCTAAACCCAAAAATTGGCGTATCTGCATTGGTGTTTTAGGAGTCTCCCATTTTTCAATGGCTTCAATTTTTGCTGGATCAACCTGAATTCCTTTGCTACTAACAACGTGGCCAAGAAATTGCACTTCTTTCAACCAGAAAGCACACTTAGAAAATTTAGCGTATAGCTGTTCTTTTCTCAACAACTCTAATATCAACCTTAAATGCTGCTCATGCTCTTGCTCACTCTTGGAATAGATAAGAATGTCATCAATGAAAACGATAACAAACTTATCTAAATACGGACTACAAACTCGATTCATGAGGTCCATGAATACAGCTGGCGCATTCGTCAATCCAAACGGCATGACCAAAAATTCGTAATGACCATAACGTGTCCGAAAAGCAGTTTTCGGAATGTCCTCTTCTTTGACACGTAGTTGATGATAGCCCGATCTTAGGTCGATTTTCGAATAAACACATGATCCCTGGAGTTGATCAAATAAGTCGTCAATTCTCGGTAGTGGATACCGATTTTTGATAGTTAACTTATTTAATTCACGATAATCTATACACATTCGGAAAGATCCGTCTTTCTTCTTGACGAATAAAATTGGAGCTCCCCACGGTGAAGTACTTGGTCGTATGAATCCACGATCCAGTAATTCTTTTAACTGACTCTGAAGTTCTTTTAACTCGGACGGTGCAAGTCTATATGGAGCACGAGCAACCGGTGCAGCTCCTGGTACAAGATCTATTTGAAATTCTACAGATCTAAATGGAGGTAATCCCGGCAACTCTTCCGGAAATACTTCAGGAAAATCTCTTGCCACAGGCACGTCATTGATGCACTTCTCTTTTTCTTTCTTTTCGACTTTATTAACATGTGCTAAGATAGCATAGCACCCTTTCTTCAAGCACTTTTGAGCTTTCAAATAACTAATGAGTTTTAGCTTTGAGTTACCCTTCTCTCCATAAATCATTACTGGCGTTTTATTCTTACGAGGAATGCGAATTGCCTTCTTGGCGCACACAACTTCAGCTCCTATTTTGGACATCCAGTCCATGCCGACTATTACATCAAAACTTCCTAATTCTACGGGTATCAAATCAATCTTAAATGTTTCTCCGGCTAAATTTATTTTACAATCACGGCAAATTTTATCGGCTTTAATTAGTTTACCATTAGCTAACTCAATCATGTACTTAGCATCTAGAGGTAATGATGAACAATTCAATTTAGCGTAAAAGCCTCTACTCACGTAACTTCTATCGGCACCAGTATCAAATATAATAGATGCGGATAAGTTATTAATGGTAAACATACCCGTAACAAGCTCCGGGTCTTCACACGCCTCTCTAGCATTAATAACAAATGCTCTTCCACGTGCAGATCCATTATTCTTCTCTGGATTCGGACACTGGCTCTTATAGTGACCTTGTTTTCCATACCCATAACAAGTAATGGTAGCCAAAGCAGTTCTATTTGCATTGGTGGCAGGAGTCTTGGTACCATTTGTATTTGTAACGAGAGCCCTACAATCTTCAGCAAGATGACCCTTTCGATTACATTTGTTGCATACCACATTACAGTAGCCAGAGTGATGTTTGTGGCATCGGTTGCATAAAGGATTTTGTCCTTTGTAACCAAAGCTTGAACCACCACCTGCACCTTGTATGGTTTCTTGTTTCTTAAAAGATTGTTGTTGGTTACCTCGATCATAATTTCCATTCCACTTTCTTTTGTTACCTGATACCTTCACATCAGTATTGGATGCTTTCTTATCCATGATGACCTGATCCATTAGCTCGTTTGCCATGGTTATAGCTTCATGAATTGTCTTAGGTTTCGATGCTGTAACGTTTGCCTTGACCTTTTTGGGCAAACCATCTTTGTACATTTCAATCTTCCGTTCTTCGGTTGGAACCAATTCAGGACATAGCAAAACTAATTCCATGAATCGCTGATTGTAGTTGGTGATTTCAGTACCAATAACCTTCAGACTTCGTAACTCATCTTCCAACTTCCTAACCTCGTTCCTTGGACAATATTCGTTGATTAACATTGTTTTGAATTCTTCCCACGGAGTATCATAAGCTACATCTCCTCCTACAGCCTTCACATAATTTTTCCACCACGTGAGTGCACTATCTTGTAAAGTGCACGATGCATACTTGGTCATGTCCTTTTCAACACAACCACTGATTTTAAACACAGTCTCCATCTTTTCTATCCACCGGGTTAAACCGATCGGTCCTTCTGTTCCACTGAATGATGAGGGCTTGCAAGCTTGAAAAGTTTTGTAAGTGCACCCCACACGAGGATTTGGGTTAACTGCAGCACCTCTTGCAGCCTCGACCCATAACATTCTGTCGTTCACTCGCTGATTGATGAGTTCCTGGATTTCTTGTTCCGTCATTCGGTTCAATCGCGCCATATTCTTCTATAAGAATGAAAAGAAAATAATTATTCACATGGAATATTATAGATGTAGTGTATATTTACAGTACATTATAGCTTATTAATAATATGAACCAGGTATTATTATAAAAGCCTTTTCTTCTTATTAGCGTTTTATAATTATATCTAGGGTAGTACCTACCCGTTAATGTCCATACTTAATAGCTTAGTACAGAATCAATTACTACCATCTAAATAATACTTAACCATGGAAAATTATTGCATTTCACACTTCACTATTTTACATATGCTTATCTTACATCGAACATTAAACAAACCACACTAATAATATTATACAAAACATTATATGATCCCATGGTTTAATACGGCAGCGCATCGTTTGGTCTATTTTCTAGGACGTTTAGGTTCAAAGAATCGCTTAACGCTTATCCTGGCTATCTGCCTATATTTTGGCTGTGGGACTAAAGAACTGGATGCCGGGATAGAACGAATAGGAATAGCGGGAATAGGGGTGGTAGTGTCTAGTGGAGTTGGTGCCACATCATCCTTACTAAACTCGGGATTTGAATTTTCTAATTCATTAGCCTTTCGTTTCTTTCCTAGTTCGAACTCGTCTTTTGTAATTTCCTGTATTTCTTCCTCGGGTTCACTTTCCTCCTCGGGTTCACTTTCCTCCTCGGGTTCACTTTCCGGGTTCTCTATAGTCGGTTCATCCGGAATTTGTGAGTCTTCCCCAAAGATATTATTTTCGTCATCGGATAGGTTAATGACCGGAACACCATCTGAAGATTCTGGTTCGGAGTCGCTGAACGTGATGATAAGTTTTGAGCCCGACATCTATCACACAACAACTAACCCATTAGTACTACATAATATTTACATATAAATTTTAACCAACAATGATAAGCAATGGTTTTTAAATCAAACCCGGTCAAAGTCCAGACTTACTAATGTATCCTAACGACTTATCAGTTAGACACACTAATGCAAACCTGGTTCGCTAAGACCACCGCTCTGATACCACATGTCATAACCCGTCCTTAACCATAAGAACGTGTTAGATAACGTATGATTTCATTGCGAGGTATTGACCTCTATATGCGACATTTTTTTAAAGAAAAACTGCATATATTATACATTACAAACCATGATCCTTATTTTTGATACAAGCTTTGGACAAAATAAAGATGATTATCGTTTAGCGATAATCTTCGACTTACAAACTTTACAAATGATAATAACAACCCGATTTCTAGCATATTTTACAACACAAGTTCTTGGATATGCAGTCTTATTTTTGACACAAATATGCGTACGCAAGATCCTGCTTAGATTCAACATGATGCAGCGGAAGCTTTAGTAATCACCTGAGAATAGACATGTTTTAAAAGGTCAACATAAAGTTGGTGAGATATAGGTTTAATGCCGGCAGCAATATATATATATAGACCACAAGATTTCGTATATAAACAGTTTAATAAAAATATTCTAAGTGGTTGAGCACTTGGTAACCATACTTAACATTTAATCACGTCGCATATTCCCTTTATTATGAAATCTTACTACACCGTACCAAGTGTAGTCACGAAACGAAGTACTGTGCAACCGTTGAATACTGGTCGTCCAGTCCGGTTGGGGTTGTCAGGCCCGATAGATCTATCAACAGGATTCGCGTTTACAATACCGCTGTAAATAACAGTTACCAAGCTACAGGGAAGTATGCCAGTGGTACAACTCAACGTAGAATATATTTTTCAGTTACTTGTGTCCATATCGTAAAACATAAAATACATGTATTCTCATCCCGAAATATTTAGAGTTTAAAAGTGGGACTATATACTCACTTTCGTCTTGAAGATATATATATAATTTGACTTGGTCTCCGGTTGATATCACGAACCTATCCATATATAATATATCAATACCTTTTCTTTTTAAACAAACGTCACATATATATACTTGTTATACTTTTAATACTTTGAATAATTCCTTAGTCCGTAGTTAGCAGTTCGTTGTTAGTAATTCAATTTTAATGGTTCATTTTTAGATGTTTAATATACCCGCAATGAAATAAATAAAACCCCCAACGAAATAAATAAAACCCCATCGTATATGTATTGGTCGAGATTAATCTTGACCCATGGTACCGGTGTTGTCAAATGACGTGTTGCGTACATAAAGTACCGGTGTTGTCAAATGACGTGTTGCGTACAATCATGGGATCTTATGATTAATCTTCTCGTGTTGTTTACGGGTGATCCTGAACCATATAAAATTGAATTATAAGTACATATATATAAAATATCATGTTAACTTAAAAAGATGTGATTTATTTAATTTTTTCCCAATTATTTTCGTGGCTAAACTAGTCTTGGATATCCGATTTTGTTTCGGTCATAGTTTCTTCGTTACAACTCCGTTTTCGTTGATTCAACTTGCCATCTCCTTGGATCGAGTCCCTCTTTAAGATTATGAACTGTAAATACCTTAGTTTGTATTCAAAATCACACGGCATAGGTCAAACTTTAGTGAAACTTATGAAGTTAATCATTTTCCATCATGTAAACAACCTCAAATGATTATTTTTCTAAAAATACTTATACTTTGAGTTAAATCATGAAATTTTTATGTGTTATCATATTCATAGTAAAAATCATTTTTCCAGAAAATAAACCTCCAATTCAAAGTTTAAGATGGTTTTTAATTATCCAACCCAAAACAGCCCCCGGTTGCACTCCGACGTCGTAAATTCAGTTTTTAAGGTGTTCTTTGAAAAACCAAGTTATACCTTGTTAAGTTAGCATATAATTAAGATATGTTACAGGTCTTGAAGTATTTTAAAAGTTAAGTTAGAAGGATCTATTTAGTTTGCGAACAAGTTTGAAATCATTCAAACTATGTTCTAGTTTATAAACTCTTATATATATAGCTTTAAATATATGAATTGAAAAAGAGTTGAAGTAGAGTTTTTACCTCAAGTTTAAAATGTAAAGTTGCTGGAAAGAAGTAGTAAAATAAAAGTTGAGAGAGTTCTTGCAAGTGTGTGTGAAAATTGGAAGTAAAATTTGGAAAATGAATGTGTAAAAATGAGTTAGAAATGGTGCTTATTTATAGGCTTGAAAATTTGGTTTTTAGTGAAAATATCTAAGATAAGTTAAAATTTATTATGTCATGAATGACATATTATTCCAATAATTGAAGATTTCTATTGGTATATACCAATAGTAAATACTTCTAGAAGCTGTGTATAGTACCCTAGATATACGTATAGGATTATTGAGGAAACGGAACGAGAATTCAAATATAACTATCTTTTGTAAATATACTTATATTGTTTTATGTATAAAAGTCCTTTAAAAATGATTAAATACATTACTTATACGATATATGTATAAACATTATAAATCATCAGTATTTATGTCAAATAACGTTACGTAGGTTATTGTTTTGAAAACTTAAGTTAGTAGTTTCAAAATATACTTATGACTTTTTGTTATTAATACAAAATGAGATATTAAAACATCCTTAGATCATGTTAAATATGTATGTATAATTATCATATATTGTATAGTTCGTGATATCATCGGTCAAACTAGACGGTCAAACGTTGTGTAAAACTCTTTTCAAAAACATAAGTCTCAACAATTTGGATTGCTTATCATGTTGGTAAGGTTTAATTTATGTAAATATTAATCTCATAAGTATAGAACGATCGGAAAAGTGCGGGTCATTACAAGTATACTTATGATATGTATAATAAATATATATTTTTATATAAATATTGTAAATATAATTATCATAATAATAATAAAATAATGATAATAATAATAATAATAATAATAATAATAATTAAATTTGAAAATAATAATAATAATAATAATTAAATTTGAAAATAATAATAATAATAATAATAATAATAATAGTAATAATAATAATAATAATAATAATAATAATAATAATAATAATAATAATTAAATTTTAGAATACAACCTTTGAAGAAAACAAGCTCCTAAAAAAAATATGCCACTGCCCGAACTCGAACCCGCGACCTCCCGCTTGATCCAAACACTCCAAACCACTCTTCTACTCATGCTTTTCTAAATTCTATCCCCGACTTAAATTTTATATAACAAATATTTCGGTTTGTTTTTCTTAACTTACAACCCCAAATATCATCATTATCATACATCATCGCCATCAACACATATTCACCATGATCACAATCATTAAAGAAGGATGTTTAAAAATGTGCACCAATAAAAGAAAACATCCATAATATATTCATTGGAGCCTAGGAATACACTAAACTGTAACGTTCCAAATAGAAGAAGAAAAAAATTAATATTAACCACCAGTTGATCTCGTTATCTATCTTGATCGACTCGGAGTAGTTTATGAATGATGATGTTCAACGATAGTGGTGGTGTTCAATTGGATATAGCAGCGAATCGAAGTATCAACGTAAGACAGCAGGTGATGGTTTAATGAAAATAATATTTGGTGCTTTCGTTTTGACTGAAAACATGGAATAACAGCAGCGTTTTGTGAAGATTTATGATGGTTTTCTTCTATCTTTAAAATAGTAAAACAGTAGTAAAACAGCTGCAATAGCAAGTGAGAACGAAAAAGAAAAGATAGAGAGGGAAGTATTGAAGATGGAGTTTACCCATGGTTTTGAAATAGAAAAATAGCTGCAGGAGGAGCAGCGGCTGTGGTGGTGACAGATGGCGTTAGGCAGTGGTGGTGAGGTGGTAATGGGTAACGGTTGTGATGGTTTTACATGGTGATGAGGATGGTGTTGGTGTCCATGACCGAACCAGGAATGTTGCAACGACATTCGATGGGATGCGAGAAAGTGAATGGTGATTTTTTGATGAATGTGATGTTCTTGAGTGAGTTTCGAGTAGAAAAAGAGAACCGAATCAGCTACAACTCAAGTGGGTTTCGAATTTGAGGTTGGTTTGATGGCAATAATGAGCTGTAAATGATGGTGTACTTTACAAGGTGATGGATGATGATCATGGTTCTCAAATTATCTTTCTGTATGTATGAGTATGTGTAATATACATATATAGATAAAGAAGATATTGGATAGATAATGGAATCAAACACAACTTTAATCTATCTTACACAAATTCACGGGTGTAAATCAAATAGTTTAAAGTAATAATATAAAATTAGTAATAATTAACGATATTAATAATAAATAATATAATAGTCCAAGAAATATAAACGTGTATAATTATTAGTCGTCGCTTTTCACGGACTAATTTAGTACCCCGCTGTAAATCAGTGGCGGATAAAAGTTTTTGGAAAAATCCTATATTTTTAAATTAAATAGCTTTATTTATTTTGGTCATTATGGTATCAAATTCGATCATTAACTATTAAATAAAAAATTACATTAATTATTCACTCCCAACCCCAAGTAAAATATAAAAAGTTTTAAAATTCAACAAATAGTTCCTAAATATATTTTTAATAAGCCTATAATTCATATAACTCATTTTTGTATCACCGTTTATTTTAAAATTACATAAGTTTGAATTTAACTTGCTTAATATCAATCGAAACATTAAACGGGTATTATATTCATTTAATATTTATTTTTTTTAATATACTTTATTTATATATAGAGATATATTTTAAATAATAATTATTATAATATCCTATTTTATTATATTAATTTTTAATAACAACAACATATAATACTTTAAATTATATTTCGAATTATTATTTATATATACATACACACATATATCTATTTACACTTAATTGTTCGTGAATCGTCGAGAATGGTCGAAAGTTAATTGAACACATGAACATAGTTTTCAAAGTTTTTGAGATTTCAACATTACAGACTTTGCTTATCGTGTCGGAAACATATAAAGATTAAGTTTAAATTTGGTCAGAAATTTCCGGGTCGTCACAAAAGCGGATCCTAATTTCCTTAATTACTGAAGAATCAAATCTTATTACGAAGATTTTCTCTAAATCCCTTGAACTCCGGAAATCAACCCTATCTACGTCAAAAGATATGACGGCACTTTATCTTCTCATTTCCCTCTTTTGCGATAACTTTACTCGTACTCTTCACCTAAGCAAATTGTTTTATCCATATTACTAAATGATGATAAAACTCTAATTTGCAACTCGTATGAGTCATGAAAATATACTTATTGTCATCCATGACCATCCCAATCAAATTTTGGGATGAAATTTCTTTAACGGGTAGGTACTGTGACAACCCAGAAATTTTTGAACAAATTTAAACTTTATCTTTATATGTTTCCGACACGATAAGAAAAGTCTAAAATGTTGAAATCTCAAAAACTTTGAACTGTGTTCATGTAATCAATTACCCTTGGACTGCTCTCGATGATTCACGAACAATTATGTGTAAATAGATATGTATAAATATATACATATGTGTGTTTATTAAATTGAGAAATATTAATAAAACATTTAACGGTTTGGTTGATACGAAAATAAGTTATGAAATGACTTGAGAACGTTAACAAAGTATTTGATAAATAATACTTTACATAAACGTATTAGTTTCTATTTATATTTATCGAAGAAAAATAAAAGATAAATGATTGAATTATCAGATGCATTGTGATATGATTATGGGTCTCTGTTGAAAGGTCCACTTTGATTTAGGAAATCTTTCCTTTTTAACGGTATTCGGAATAAATGGTAAAATGATCTTCGAGCAAGGACAAAGTGTCAAGTAGCGAGAGCTAGACAGATTGGTGGAAATTCCTATTGATTTCCAATACATGCCTTACAATAATTGCTTTGTGACTTTTGATAAGATAAACTATTTAACTTTCATATTATTTAATGTAAAAGTAAAAATGGGGAATATAGATAACTTAGAGAATGAATATCGATAAGTTAAGTAATCGATAGTAACACGTGTTTATTGATTCGATTGATTTATAGATATGTAATTAGAATGTTTGAGAAGTTAAATTAAACGTTGGCGCATAAATGAATCATATCAAATTATGTACTAGAGCGTAAAACGTAAGGTGATATAATAATATCTAACATTCAAACGATTTTAAATATATTAAACTTTATTAGTTTTTGAAAAACTAAATATTATATTAGCAAATAAATATTTCTAAAATATATAATTTTATATTTTTAAATGATAATATCATTATTTTACAAAGTAATAAAATATAATATTAACTTAGTCGTAAAACGTTTTGGATTTAAAATAGTATTATTATAATATATATTGGTAAATAACGAGACGTCGATTTATAGAATCAAATGACCAAAATACTCAAATGAATAAGTTACACTTTGAGTGGGATAATTTTCATTGATTTGGGTCTTGTTATTAATAAAGGTACATTACACGAAATGTAAAGTACCAGTTTTCTAAGCGTACGAAAATGCGTTCGAAAAATCGGAACTGGTACTTAAGTCGAGGGTCAACATATAACACATCGGTGTAAAAATTACAAATCAACTATGCACGAGAATATAATATAATATTTAATTAATTCTAAAGATTTAATATATTATTTATTAAATATATGTATATAAAGGTTTCGTTAGAACATGAATTGTGAAGTGAACTGAAAAGTGTCCTCATGCGATCGCATGAGTCCACACTCACAATCTCATGCGATCGCATGAGAGGGGTAGGTGGCTAAAATCCCTTTATAAACCGAATTCGTTTCACTCTGATTCATTTCATGTTTCCTTTCATACTACGGAGTATTACTTATATTATTTAAATTATTATTATTATTATTAATTAAGATTGATATTATTATTAATCTTATTATTATTAGTATATACATAAAATACTACGACGAGGTCATGAGTGCATTAATTTTATGAGCGGGATGAAGCTAAGGAAATTATGGGTTATAGCTATGGAGGTTATGGGTAATGTTCGGGGGTATGCTCATGAGGTCAAACTAGTGTTTATCATCTCCATTGCGTCTACATACTTTCCTGCAATATTGAATCTCAATATTGATACGTGAGCACTCATAACTTAACTTTTATATATTACTAGTGTATCCCTGACTAGTGCTCGAGTATTTAGGATTATGCATGCTTGTACGTTTAATATTGTCGCTAGATAGTTTATATTGAATCCTGAATTAGTTACATATGCGGTTGAGATACGGTATATGATATGCATGTCATTGGAAAGCTAGCGAAAAATTAAGAACTTTTCATTTAGATATCGAATGGTTTCGATGAATGAATTAGAAGTTATAGTCAATTGAATTTTATTATTATTGTTAAAGTTATTATTATTACTATCGTCGTTATTATTATTACCTAATATTATTATTATTATTATTATTAATATTAATATATGTATCATTATTTAAAAATTGTTATTGTTATTATTATTATTATTATTATCATTAAAATAGTTATTAGTATTATCATTAATATTATCATAATATTTATTATTATTGGTATTATTATAATTAAAACTAATATTAATAACATCTAATTATTATGATTACTATTATTATCATTATTATGAACGCGATATAAAAGATAACTAAAAGCTATTAATAAATTGATTAGGAAATAATGAGTATATGTATCATAATGAAATTAAAATTTGAAAGATTTTGATTTAGATAAAAATATCATTTTCATTATTTTTTTATCATTAAAAGTATTATTAATATTAAAACTATCATTTTTACAAAAATTATTATTTTTTAATAGGAATATCATTGTTAATATAAAATTTCATTATTATTATTAATAAGAATTATCATTTTATCATAATATCATTTTTAGTAAATATAAATATTGTTATTATTATTAGAAGAATAATAATAATTATTATTACAAAATAATACAACTTTTACTTACTATTATTATTATCGATATTATTTTATCAAATAAATATGTGATACAAACATATTTTACTACGTGTAACATAATTACATTAATAATACCTATCATATTATTTTTATGATATTAAATGAACTTTATAAATTTTATTACTTAAGATATATAAAAGTATATTTTTATTATATAAATTTTAATATAAAATTTTTATTAATAAATGAATTATGTTATTTACTAAGTCTGTTAAAAATATTTAAAAAGAAATATAAAACGACTATATTTAAACTAAGTAATAATCATGTTTAAATTGTGGAAATCATTTTGGTCAAGATAACTTTTGTTGACTTTTGCATATTAGTCTCGAGCATTAGGATTGTGGTACACTATGACTTGACCAAAATTGTTAGACAGATATTGACCAACATATAAATATATATATACTTAATATAGGTTCGTGAATCTGAGGCCAACCTTGCACTTGTTCAATGACGTCATATGTATTTTTACTACGAAATACAGTATTGTGAGTTTCATTTGCTCCCTTTTTATATGCTTTTGCAATATATATTTTTGGGACTGAGAATACATGCGCTGCTTTTATAAATGTTTTACGAAATAGACACAAGTACTCGAAACTACATTCTATGGTTGGATTATTAAACCGAATATAACCCCTTTTAGCTTGGTAACCTAAGAATTAGGCAGGCGAGAGGTTCTGTTCCTAATTGACGCGAATCCTAAAGATAGATCTATGGACCTCGACAAGTCCCATCCAGGTTATGGATGCTTTAGTACTTCGATTTTTATACAGACGAGAGGTTCTGTATATACAGACGAGAGGTTCTGTATGTTTGGGGATATTCTAGATGCATTTTTATTAATATCGGTTACCAGGTGTTCAATCCATATGAATGATTTTATCTTTATGCAGACGAGAGGTTCTGCTTATAAATATGAAAATCTTGTGGTCTATTAAAATATTGAAATGATTGTTATAATAAACCTATGAACTCACCAACCTTTTGGTTGACACTTTAAAGCATGTTTATTCTCAGGATTGAAAGAAATCTTCCGCTGTACATTTGCTCATTTTAAAGATATTACTTGGAATCATTCATGGCATATTTCAAAATATGTTGCATTAAAGACGTTGCATTCAGTAAAGATTATGATTAAGTAAATGATAGATTTGATCATTTATAGTTGGATATTATGAAGTGGTATGCATGCCTGTCAACCTTCGATGAAATGAAAGTTTGTCTTTTAAAACGAATGTAATGTTTGTAAAATGTATTAAATAGAGGTCAAATACCTCGCAATGTAATCATATGTTATTGTATTCGTTCTTATAGATTAGGACGGGTCTTTATACCTTCTTTTTGACAAACAAAACAGGAGCTCCCCACGGTGATGTTCTTGGTCGAATGAAACCACGCTCTAAAAGTTCTTGTAATTAACTCTGGAGTTCCTTCATTTCGCTGGGTGCGAGTCTGTATGGAGCACGAGCTATTGGTGCAGCTCCCGATACCAGGTCTATTTGAAATTCAATGGATCGGTGTGGAGGTAGTCCCGGTAGTTCTTTTAGAAATACATCGGGAAATTCTTTTGCGACGGGAACATCATTGATGTTCTTTTCTTCGTTTTGTACTTTCTCGACATGTGCTAGAACAGCATAGCAACCTTTTCTTATTATTTTTTATGCCTTCAAATTACTAATAAGATTTAGCTTCACGTTGCTCTTTTCTCCGTACACCATTAAGGGTTTTCCTTTTTCTCGTACAATGTGAATTGCATTTTTGTAACATACGATTTCTGCTCTCTCCTTTTTCAACCAATCCATGCCAATTATCACATCAAAACTCCCTAACTCTACTGGTATCAAATCAATCTTAAACGTTTTGCTAACCAGTTTAATTTCTCGATTCCGACATATATTATCTGCTGTAATTAATTTACCGTTTGCTAATTCGAGTAAAAATTTATTATCCAAAGGCGTCAATGGACAACTTAATTTAGCACAAAAATCTTTACTCATATAGCTTCTATCTGCACCTGAATCAAATAAAACATAAGCAGGTTTTTCATCAATAAGAAACGTACCCGTAACAAGCTCCAGGTCTTCCTGCGCTTCTGCCGCATTGATGTTGAAGACTTTTCCATGACTTTTCCCATTTGTATTCCCTTGGTTTGGGCATTTACTCTTGACGTGGCCCGATTTCCCACATCCATAACAAATAAAGGCGGCATTATTTATCCCAACATTATTTGTTGCATTATTTTTATTAATCACCGGTCCGTAGACTTCACACTTCGTCGCGCTATGACTACTTCTTTTACACTTAGTACACGTTGTCGGGCAGAACCCAGTCGGATGGTATCCTTCACACCTCTGGTATGGCTTCTGCCTTTTGTTATTATTGTTGGGATGTTTGTTGCTGTGGTTGTTGTTGTTGTTGAATCGGTTGTTATAGTTGTTGTTGGGGTTGCGATTTTTGTTGTTGCGGTTGATGTTACGGTTGTTGGAATAGTTGTTGCGATTGTGATTGTGATTGTGATTGTTGTCGTTGTTTTATTGGTGACCCTGGTCACTGGTTTCTTCCCACTTTCTCTTGACTTGTTTCGTGTTGGTCTCTTCGGCAGCCTGTTCTTTAATCCTTCCTTCAATCTGATTTATGAGTTTGTGAGCCATTCGACTTACCTTTTGTATGGAGGCGGGTTCGTGCGAACTCACATCTTCTTGAATTCTTTCTGGTAACCCTTTTACAAATGCGTCGATCTTCTCTTCTTCATCTTCGAACGCTCTAGGACACAATAGGCACAACTCTGTGAATCGACGTTCGTACGTGGTGATGTCGAAACCTTGCGTTCGTAATCCTCTAAGCTCTACCTTGAGCTTATTGACCTCGTTTCTGGGACGATACTGCTCGTTCATCAAGTGCTTGAATGCTGACCACGGTAGTTTTTTAAGCAGCATCTTGTCCCACCTGCTCGAGATAGGTGTTCCACCATGTTAACGCAGTACCTATTAAGGTATGCGTAGCGTACTTTACTTTATCTTCTTCAGTGCACTTACTTATAGAAAACACCGATTCGACCTTCTCGGTCCACCACTTCAATCCGATTGGTCCTTCGGTTCCATCGAATTCTAGAGGTTTACAGGCAGTGAATTCTATGTAGGAGCATCCTACACGATTCCTTATGGAATTAATTTCACTGCTAGATCCGAAGTTATTGTTGTTATTTTGCATTGCGGCCTGCACTGTGGCTATGTTCGCACCAAGAAAAGCACGGAAGTCTTCCTCGCTCATGTTTAAGTTCTGACGAGTCGTCGGTGCCATTTCCTTCAAAAATAGCCGAAAGAATTGAGTTAATCATATAGAATATTAAGAGTAGTCAATAGTATTTCGTAGCATAATATGAATTTATTTATAAAAGCTTTTTCTTCATATTAGCATTTTATAAGTTTTAATTCGGGTAGTACCTACCCGTTAAGTTCATACTTAGTAGCTAACATACAATTCAACTACTACAATTCAACTACTACAATTCTATATGAAAAACTGATTACAATATATTTCACATTCAGACTTTTATACAATAATTTACAAACGTACAATACCTCTATTTTACATATAGCATGAAATATAGCACACAATAATTTTGATACAAGGCAATTGCAAAGACAATTATAGTTTAACGCAAGTCGTTCCGCGAAGACAATAAAGATACGTAATTCATAGGTCCAGAAGCAAGTCATGCATTAGGGTTTTACTAATACTATTTCCCATCCTTGGTCTTGTGAAAAATAACCGTTATGGCCGTTGGCTAGGCAGCATGTTGTAATGTCATCAAAAGGACGAGGGTTACGTAATGCCCAACAGCCCCGTAACAATCTAAAAACCTTATTTCTCACTTCAACTACTGAATCCGTCACTTGTGGGAATGTTTTATATAACAGTTGTAATCCGATGTTCTTTTTCTCACTTTGGTGAGAAGCGAACATCACTAACCCGTAAGCATAACATGCTTCTTTATGTTGCATGTTAGAAGCTCTTTCTAAAGTACGAAGTCCTATGTTGGGATATGTGGAGTCAAAATAGGTTCTTGACCCGTAGCGTAAAATTGCATTTGGGTTCCCCGCACTTAATGCCTTAAAGAAAACACGGCATAACTTAAGGTCTCCCCAATGTGATATACCCCATCTATCAAATGAAAGCCTTTTATAAACTAAGGCATGCCTGGAATTTTCTTCAAATGTTCTACAAACTAATTTCGCCATAAATAATTGTGCTGATGAATTCTGACCAACTCTAGCCAAGATTTCATCAATCATATCCCCTGGTAAGTCAACTAAAATTTTCGGTTGTCTATCCTTAACATCCATTTTGTGTTTTTATACTGTAAAATAGACGAGGGTTAGATTCGTAAAAGATAATTAACAAGTAATACAAACAATTTTTTTACATATAACATCAAAATACAAGCATACTATAATACATATATTACGCAACATGATTACAACTCTTTATTCCGACTCACATGTTTCTTCCTCTTCGGACTTGGTTCGTTTCGCTAATTTCCTAGGGATATATGGTGTTCCTCTAATACGAGCCGTTGTTTTCACAAATGGTTTAGAAAAACCTTGTGGCTTAGAGGTTCCCGGGTTATTGTTAAAATTTAAGAAGTACGGATGTTTACGATACATATAAAGTTCATCGGGGTGGAAATAGGTTTCTCTATTTTGATGTATTTTCCCTTATTATTTTCATTTGATTTCTCAAATTGGGTCGGGGTAATTTCTATAACATCATCGGAATCCTAGTCGGGATCCAATTCATCAGAAAATTGGTAATTTTCCCAATATTTTTCCTCCTCCGCGTAGACACCACAAGCCATTTTTAACTTGGGTCCAGTTGTTGATGTTTTTCTTTTATTTAACCGTTTTTCAGTAGTTATTAATATTTCTTCCTCCGAAACCTCTTCTTCTTTCGGTTCCTCTTCTTCCGGTTCCTCCTCTTCCGGTTCCTCCTCTTCCGATTCCTCCTCCTCCTCTGGTTCCTCCTCTTCCGGTTATTCCTCGAGAATTTATGAATCTTCCCAAAATATATTCGACTCTTCATTATTATTAGGTGAGTCGATGAGATTTGTACTAGAGGTAGACATCTATCACACAATATTAAACACATTAAGAGATTTAATATATCACATAATATTTACATGTTAATAATATATAATTTCCAACAAAAAGTGTTAAGCAATCGTTTTTAAAGAAAACACGGTCGAAGTCCAGACTCACTAATGCATCCTAACAACTCAGTTAGACACACACCATGCAATTTCTGGTTCTCTAAGACCAACGCTCGGATACCAACTGAAATGTCCCGTTCATATCGATTATAAACGTTTCATATTAATTGATTTCGTTGCGAGGTTTGACCTCTATATGAGACGTTTTTCAAAGACTGCATTCGTTTTATTTAAAAACAAACCATAACCTGTATTTTATCAATAAAGGTTCAAAAACCATAACGTAGATTATCAATTAATGATAATCTAAAAGATAACGTTTTACACACAAATATTACATATTGGTTTACAACAATATTACACATCGATTTAAATCTCCGAATGCAGTTTTTAAAGAATATATTACAAGCATGCTGACTCCAATTCTTGTCCTTAAATTACCATGCAACAATGGAAGCTCTTAATAATCACCTAAGAATAAACATGCTTAAAAGTCAACAAAAATTTTGGTGAGTTATAGGTTTAACCAACATATTTATCAAATCGCAATAATAGACCACAAGATTTCCATTTCCATTTTTCAATAACATGTAAACTGCATAAAAACCATTCATATGTTGAACACCTGGTAACCGACATTAACAAAATGCATATAGAATATCCCCAAAACAGATGTCCATCTGTATTAATAACTCGAAGTACTAAAGCATACCATTTTCCAGTATGGGGGGAGTTAGTGCCCGTAGATCTACCTTTAAGATTCGCGTCAATTAGGGTGTCTGTTCCCTAATTCTTAGGTTACCAAGCTAAAAGGGTGATATTCAGTATTCATAATCCAACATAGAATGTAATTTCAAGTACTTGTGTCTATTTTGTAAAAGATTTACAAAACTGCATGTATTCTCATCCCAAAATATTAGATAGTAAAAATGGGACTATAACTCACTTTCACATATTATCACTTCGTCAGAAAATAACACTTGGCCACTGGTCGATTCACTAACCTATAACAAATATATACATATATATCAAAGTATGATCGAAATATATTCACAATATGTTTTATTATGTTTTAACGATTTAAGTTTGTTAAGTTAACAGTCCAACGTTCGTAGTCCACAATTAGTTGTCTACAGTTAGTAGTACAGAAATAAATCAATATATTATATCTCGAATCAATCCACGACCCAGTGTATACAAGTCTTAGGCTAGATCACAACTCAAAGTATATATATTATTTTGGAATCAACCTTAACCCTGTATAGCTAACTCAAGCATTACTGCATATAGAGTATCTATGGTTGTTCCAAATAATATATATAGATGTCGTCGATATGATATGTCAAAACATTGTATACGTGTCTATTGTATCCCAAGATTACATAATATATATTAGAATACATGTACAATATAAGTTAGTTAATTTATGGTTAGTCTAGATTTGTTACAAAATTTTCGTAGCTAAAACTAGCAAATTTATCCAATTTTGTTTTACCCGTAATTTCTTTGTTTCAAATCCGTTTTGAGTGATTCAAGTTGCTATGGTTTCATAATGAACTGAAATTTATGAAACTAAACAAAAAAAGTATAAGTTTATAGTCAAAAATACAGGTTACAAGTCATTTTTTAAAGAGGTAGTCATTTCCATCGAAAGAACGACATCTTGATGACCATTTTGAAAAACATACTTCAACTTTGTGTTTAACATGATTTTTGGATATAGTATCATATTCATATGAAATATCATTTTTCCAGAAAACAAACTTCCAATTCAAAGATTAAGATAGTTTTTATTTTTCTAACCCAAAACAGCATCCGGTTTTACTACGACGGCGTATGTCCGATTTTACGGTGTTCTTTGTGTTTCCAGGTTTTAAATCATTAAGTTAGCATATCATATATATATAACATGTGTTTAATTGATTTTAAAAGTTATGTTAGAAGGATTAACTTTGTTTGTGAACAAGTTTAGAATTAACTAAACTATGTTCTAGTGATTACAAGTTTAAATCTTCGAATAAGATAGTTATATATATATGAATCGAATGATGTTATGAACATAATTACTACCTTAAGTTTAGTAGGTAAACCTACTGGAAGTGAAAAAAATTGATCTAGCTTCAAAGGATCTTGGATGGCTTGAAAGTTCTTGAAGTAGAATCATGACACAAAAACAAGTTCAAGTAAGATTTTTACTCGAATTAAGATAGTTTATAGTTATAGAAATCGAATCAAAGTTTGAATATGAATATTACCTTGAATTAGAATGATAACCTACTATAAATAACAGAGGTTTCTTGATCTTAGATGATTACTTGGAATGAATTAGAAAGCTTGGAAGTAGACTTGTAAACTTGAAAGTATTCTTGATTTTATGAAACTAGAACTTATAGAATTTATGAAGAACACTTAGAACTTGAAGATAGAACTTGAGAGAGATCAATTAGATGAAGAAAATTGAAGAATGAAAGTGTTTGTAGGTGTTTTTGGTCGTTGGTATATGGATTAGATATAAAGGATGTGTAAGTTTGTTTTCTTGTAAATAATTCATGAATGATTTATAATATTTTTTGTAATTTTGTGAGATATTTCATGCTAGTTGCCAAATGATGGTTCCCACATGTTTAGGTGACTCACAAGGGCTGCTAAGAGATGATCATTAAAGTGTATATACCAATAGTAAATACATCTAGAAGCTGTGTATTGTACGAGTACGAATACGGGTGCATACGAGTAGAATTGTTGATGAAAATGATTGAGGATGTAATTGTAAGCATTTTTGTTAAGTAGAAGTACTTTGATATATGTCTTGAAGTCTTTCAAATGTGTACTAATACATCTAAATACACTACATGTATATACATTTTAACTGAGTCATTAAGTCATCGTTAGTCGTTACATGTAAGTGTTGTTTTGAAACCTTTAAGTTAACGATCTTGTTAAATGTAATTAATTCATTGTTATTATACTTAAACGAGATGTTAAATTGTTATGTTAACATGATAACATGGTGTATGAATATATCTTAACATCATATATATGTTAAAATACTATTACAACGATAATCGTAACATATATATATTATTTCGAAATTCTTAAGTTAGTAGTCTCATCTTACTTGTATAGTTCATTGTTAATACACTCAATGATATACTTAATTATCATTTTATCATGTTAAATATAGTATATCAATATCTTAATACAATATATATGTATTCAGTAAGACGTTGTTATAACGATAATCGTTATGTATATCGTTTCGAGCTTCATAATTCAATATTCTCATTTTTTATGTATATCACACATTGTTAATATACTTAGTGAGATACTTACTTATCATAATCCCATGTTAAACATATATATGTCTATATATATATATCATCATGTCGTTTTTACAAGTTTTAAAGTTCGTGAATCGCCGGTCAACTTGGGTGGTCAATTGTCTACATGAAACTCATTTCAAATAATCAAGTCTTAACAAGTTGATTGCTTAACATGTTGAAAACATTTAATCATGCAAATATAGTTTTCATTTAATATATAATCATGGAATAATCATGGAAAAGTTCGGGTCACTACACGGTGGGAAAGCTCGCGCCGCGACTTTGAACACGAATCAAGATCAGGACCTTGTTTAAACAGCTCAAATTTTTAGTGAAGTGTCACGCCGCGGCATATGGAGGTCGTGCCGTGACCAACCTGCTGAACTGGTTCCGATTTTTAGTTTTTAAAAAGGGTGATTCAAGGGTATTTTCATCTTTTTGCGTTTGGATCAGATTGTGGCTTAAATATCAGCCACTTATCTCATTTCTTCATTTTCTTTTCTATTTTCTTTCTCTATTTTTCTCTCAAACATAAAACCCACTTATATTTACTTGAGATTTGAAGGTGAAGATTCGTGAATCGATCTTAGGAGCAAGAAGTAAAATTGTTCTCCTCGTTCTAAGCTACGATTTGATAGTGTTGGTAAGTCTTAACTCTGTGATTTGAGTTTTAGTTAAATTATGGATATGGTTTGATCATTTGAGACTTGTAAGACCCATTTGGGGGTTAAATGGGTGAATTTGGGTTAAATTGATGTAAGGAAAACCCTAATGGTCATAATTTAGGGTTTGGTCATGTAAGTTGAAGGTTTGTAAGTGTTAATTGCATTGTTAGTCATTAATACACTTGTAAAATGATAAAAGGTTGTTAATGGGTTAAGTTTGACCAAAAATTGTAAGTCTAAGTGTTAAAAATGGGTCAAATGGGTAATGGTTGACCTAATTGGGTGAAATGGGTATGAAATTCCCTAAGTTTGGGATAGTTGGTGTTAGTAGACTTAAATCACTAGCTTTTAGTGATTAATGATGAGTCTTGGCCTTTAATGGGCGGTTGTGGTGTAAATGAGTCATTTAATGCTAACGGGTCATTAAATGCTCAAGTGTTAAATGTTGGCGTCTAGTCCAACTAGTTGTGTAATGAATGTGTACTTAATGAATTAGGTACTTGCTTTGAAGCTTACGGAAGTGTTTAATCACCACCGGTTCGATAAGGTGAGTGGGATAAGTATACATGTATGTATATAATGTATTTATTTGTATGAACAGATATGTGTTGTCCGAGTTAGTGATATATGTCGTTGTACAATAACAGTTTTTATGAATGGATATGTATTGTCCGAGTTAGTGATATATGTTGTTGTACACTAACGGTTTTTATGAATGGATATGTGTTGTCCGAGTTAATGATATATGTTGTTGTACACTAATGGATTTATGTACGGATATGTGTTGTCTAAGTTAGTGATATATGTCATTGTGCACTAACGGGTCTGTGAACGGATATGTGTTGTCGTTCCGCAAAAGGGTTAGTGATATATGTTGTTGTACACTAACGGTTGTTACGAACACCGATGGGAATTTCGAGTACCATTCTCTTGTACGATTGGTTAACCATGGGTGTGTGTTGTAGTGTAGCATATTGTATTCTTTGTGTTATATGCTATTGTTATGCTAGCTTGTGTGGTCGGAGGATTGAAGTGTTATACTTAAGATTGGTATGCTAATTGAGTTGCTAGCTTGTATGTGGTTTTGTGTAGGTGAATGCATGTTGATAGATTATATATGCATATGTATAATTATTTCACTCACTAAGCGTTAGCTTACCCCTCTCGTTGTTTACCTTTTTAGACGCAGGTGCGGAGAAAGGGAAGGGGGTTGTTGGGCACTAGTTTCCCCTTGTTGGATGCTTGATGAAGCTTTTGGAAGTCGACCTAATGTTTTGGGTAGTTTAGCCCCAAACCATGCTCGGGTGTTGTTTGGATTAAAACTATCATGTTAATGGGTCGAACTTGTAAACAATTGATTTAAGGCCTTGTGCCTTTTATTGTAAACATTAAACTCGTTGTATGTTTTAATGGGTTGTATGGAATGGTTTACACCATTCGATTGGCACGTTAGTGGTTTATTAATTTATAGAAAAAAATTATCCGGTCAAATACGGGTTAGGTTGTTTCAGGATTCAACCAAAAGATGTTTGAGATGTGGTATTGTGGGACACGAGATTCGGATGTGTTCATTCCAAGAGGATGTATGTCGGAGATGTCATCAAGTGGGGCATAGGTCAGTTCAGTGTCCGTATGTGAGAGGATCAGGTTATGGGGCGGGGCCAGGAGCGCAGTCGGGATTGGTAGGTGGATCTTCTGGTTCTCCAGTAGGGCAGAAAAGAAATAATCCACCTACGACAACAGCAAGAGCTTATCAGATGGTTGCTGATACAGATGATGATTATGATGTGAATACAGGTATGCTTTAAAGTCCTCGCACTGTTTAATTATATATATGTATATGGTTGTATATATATATATATATATATATATATATATATATATATGTGTGTGTGTGTATGTGTGTGTGTGTGTGTGTGTGTTTTAGATTGGTAGATCTTGATTGTAGTGTAAGATTTATTTTGTTGGGTTATGTTGTTGTATGTTTGGTTGCGACACTTGTGTTCTTTGTTGGGTAAGGGTGATCCTTAGGTTAACTTTCTGGGATTGAAATCTGTGACTTGGATAGAGATGTGTTGTGATTTATGTAGTGGACTCTTAGACGGCAGAAGACTATTAGATAATAATATTGGTGTTACTGATGTGATGAAATGAGGGTTGCGTTGATTGGACAATTCTTTTGCTTAACGAGATGTATGATACTGCTAGTTGAGCGTATTTTGACATTAAGGAACATATGTTGCGATTTCCTATACTTGTTAGAAGTGTGGTAATGTTGGTAGATTATATTTGAACATTTGATGGGCAATGCTTAAATAATTATGATTGGATAGATGGTGTAACTGATTAATTTTAAAGTAGCTTAGTTATTGCCGAAGCATTTGAGGAGACTCGTTGGACTTAAGTTAGTGGATGGAACAAGTAGTATTTTTCCGTTTCGAGCGACTCAGAATGAAGGTGTGATTCAGGATAATATACTTGTGCCTAGCCAACAGAAGTGTATTATGGTGAGTCATACAGAGTTTCTGGGAAGCAGAGGGAAAAGTAGGTGGCTTGTGTTATTCATGGACTGTGAGTTGAACATTGGGACATTTATATGATTGGAAATAAGACGAGTAATATGGAATATTACCTTGACCTAAGGATAATTTTGTGGACATAAACACATAACTTAGAATGATGACTAATTCTATAGCATGAGCTTGGAATAATTGTGAAATGTTGACTATGTTAGGAGCTGAATTTGATGAAAGATGGTGAGATTTTCAATACAGAATGACTTGGAAACGTGAAATTTGACTTGGATCATTGGATTGATAGCGGAGATTTGTGTATTCAAGTCGTTGACCTGTGGATGTTGTGGTAAATTGTATTATATCGAACGTGTGTAAATGTTAGAAATTCCATATTTGTGCACTTGTTTAAAGGAAAATGATTAGAATTGGAAGGACGATTTGCTAGTTTGGATCGATTATTAAGAAAGACTTAGTTGAGGTAACGGTTTGTTGACCGTAGTTGACCCGATTCCGAGGATGGAATCTCTTTAAGAGGGGTAGATTTGTAACATCCTGTTACCAGGCCTAGTTGAAATGACCCTTTTGACCTTGAGTGTGTTTGTATGTTAGTATAATAATTATATGTTTATAATTATTTGGTTGTTTAGTTTAGTTCATACCAGTTTTTGACAAGGGTCACAGAACAGGTTCGTTTGTTTAATTTGGACTCCGTTAGGGTACTCAAATTAAGTACAAAAGTTATCAGATAACTGGTAAATACCCGTATGTTGTGGGGTATGGGGTTTTAACCTGTGACGTCCTCCAGATAGGGTCTGGAAGAAAATGTCACTAATATCAAATAAACCAACATATTATATTACGAGAACAATACTATATGATAAAAACAAATTTTATTGATAACGCAGCTGAAGAAAATAGAATGTCGTTTCAAGAATTTAAATTACAATGATGTAAATGTTTCAAATGCAAGAATAATAAATGCGATAGTTCTTGAGATCCTATGTCCAAGTAGTAAGCTTGATCAATCAGCACCTGAGACAAACATGCTAAAGTGTCAACCAAAAAGGTTGAGTGAAATCATAGGTTTAACAAAAGTAGTTATCGTTGTTTTTAGGCCACAAGATTTTGTTTTCAAAAGTAGATCACACAGATCTTTAGTTGTCAAAGAAGATCACAGAGATCTTAAAAGTTGATCTCGCAGGGATCAAAAAGTTATGCCAGTTCGTGATATTTAGACTAAACGTTCAAGTTTGCCCCAATGACAAGCTGTTATGTCCTTGTCGATTTAATTTCATTATCAAGTAATACAAAGACTTAGTCAAATGTATCAGGGACGTTACTCCCGATAGGCCTACCCCCAATAATAAAGAATGCATTTAACAAGCAATTAAAAATATCACTGTAGGGACTTTGTTGGACATAGCCAGGTATAGCATAGTTTAACAGTTGGTACTTATGTCTAAATTGTAAATAGTAAAAGTAGTGTCTCACCCCAATAAGTTAAAATAAATTGCGCAATAGTAAGTGGGGCTATGAATTCACCTTAGTAAGTAGATAAGAGAGTTATTCCTTGAAAGAGAAAGATAAATGAGTTGGATGATCGTGAGTCGAATGTCAACCTAATGACATTAAGAATAGTTTAGATGTTTTGCCCGAGTTTAAGTTTAGTTAAGTATGTATGTACTTAAGTGTAGTTCATTTTGCTAAGTTTCTATTCTTAGTAAGTTTCCACTTTTAGTAGGTTTTCATTTTTAGAAAGTTTCCATATTTAGAAAGTTGCCATGCTTAGAAAGTTTCCACGTTTAGAAAGTTTCCATTTATAGTAAGTTAGTGTTGAACACTAGTGAGTTGTCCTTAATAAGTCTACCACTTATATATATATGTATGGTGTACCTATATATAGCATGTATATATCTTTTTACCATTTTTATATACTAACACAATCTTGATGAATCATTAAGGTTTTTAAGATCTAACTCTTTTCTCTTTTTTTTAAAAATCGTATGATGTATGTATATGTATATTCTTATATATTTTTTTTTACATGAACAATATGAATGTTAAGATTCATGCATGAATATGATTATGAATAAAAACATGAATTGAAAGATAGAATTTAAAAGATTTGGATCTAGGGTTTTTACCTTGATGATGTTTGATGAAGATTAACAAGAAAAGATGAAGATGACTTGAAGATGAAGATCAAATCATCCCGAATAACAAGAACACCTTGAAGATCTTGATGAACACGAAGAACACGCTTGAAGATAAACCCAAAAACTTTGAAGATTACTTGAAGATGGTGGTGGTGTGGTGGTGGTTTCTTGGCCGTGAGCCAAAGAGAGAGAGGAGATGAAGAGATTGATTTTTGAGAGAGGATTAATAGAATGATTTGGTACATGAAAAGTATTAGCTTAGGCCTCTATTTATAGGTGAGGTTAGAAAATTCTAGAATTAGGGTTTAGTTAGGAATACTTAGGGAACAAGTTAGGGTTTAGGGAGGAGGTAATGTTGGCCAGTTTTTAGGAGGGCAAAAGGGTCATTTTACCCTTTAAATTTTCGGCTAGGGTTTCATGGAATGAGTTTGGAACTTTTTCCTTTTAGTCCTTGTACTTTAGATTAGCTTAAATGATTCCAAACTTGTTTAAGATTAATTAATTACATACATTAAGTTTTAGTTTATTACATTTTGTTCATGGAAGTTAATTGGCTTATTATTTACATTTTTTATTAACTTGTCAATTATTGCACAAAGTTAATTAATATGTTTTATAACTTTTAATACTTAACAATTATTGATTAAAGTTTAATCGTTAAGTTTTAATTATATTGTTTGGGCATTTAATATTGGAAAAATATAGAATGGAAAAAATGAGGGTCGTTATAGTACCTCCCTGTTATTGGAAACTTTGTCCCGAAGTTTTAAGTAGATTTCTCGTTTGCCTCAGCAGTTGAGAAGAGATGGGGTATTTCCGTATCATTTGGTCTTTGCGTTCCCAGGTATGTTCGGGGTCTCTACGCGAATTCCAATGAATTTTAACAATAGAGTTTGATTTTCACGTTCTCGGGTACAACCGGGGCCCTTACGTGAATTCAAATGAGTTTTAACAATAAGTGTATTATGTTGTTTACACGTTTGATCTCATGATCCTTAACCTTAATAGGTCGTTTACAAAGTGCATTAAATGCGGAGATTTTTCCAAGGAATAACAAGAGTGTCGTTTGGCTAGTTTTCCTTTAAAAGGAAAGATGATGCTATATTAGCATTAAATGTGTCGTTGAGCTCATTAAAGTCTTGAGTGTTTATTCCGCAATAGTAGGGCAGATAAAATAGAGTAGAGTACGTAAAGATTTCAGTTACGTAGTGTCATAACCCGTCCTTAACCATAAGAACGTGTTAGATAACGTATGATTTCATTGCGAGGTATTGACCTCTATATGCGACATTTTTTTTAAAGAAAAACTGCATATATTATACATTACAAACCATGATCCTTATTTTTGATACAAGCTTTGGACAAAATAAAGATGATTATCGTTTAGCGATAATCTTCGACTTACAAACTTTACAAATGATAATAACAACCCGATTTCTAGCATATTTTACAACACAAGTTCTTGGATATGCAGTCTTATTTTTGACACAAATATGCGTACGCAAGATCCTGCTTAGATTCAACATGATGCAACGGAAGCTTCTAATTATCACCTGAGAATAGACATGTTTAAAACGTCAACATAAAGTTGGTGAGATATAGGTTTAATGCCAGCAGCGATATAAATATAGACCACAAGATTTCATATATAAACATTTTAATAAAAATATTCTAAGTGGTTGAGCACTTGGTAACCATACTTAACATTTAATCACGTCGCATATTCCCTTTATTATGAAATCTTACTACACCGTACCAAGTGTAGTCACGAAACGAAGTACTGTTCAACCGTTGAATACTGGTCGTCCAGTCCGGTTGGGGTTGTCAGGCCCGATAGATCTATCAACAGGATTCGCGTTTACAATACCGCTGTAAATAACAGTTACCAAGCTACAGGGAAGTATGCTAGTGGTACAACTCAACGTAGAATATATTTTTCAGTTACTTGTGTCCATATCGTAAAACATAAAATACATGTATTCTCATCCCGAAATATTTAGAGTTTAAAAGTGGGACTATATACTCACTGTTGTCTTGAAGATATATATAATTTGACTTGGTCTCCGGTTGATATCACGAACCTATCCATATATAATATATCAACACCTTTTCTTTTTAAACAAACGTCTCATATATATACTTGTTATACTTTTAATACTTTGAATAATTCCTTAGTCCGTAGTTAGCATTTCGTTGTTAGTAATTCAATTTTAATGGTTCATTTGTAGATGTTTAATATACCCGCAATGAAATAAATAAAACCCCCAACGAAATAAATAAAACCCCATCGTATATGTATTGGTCGAGATTAATCTTGACCCACGGTACCGGTGTTGTCAAATGACGTGTTGCGTACATAAAGTACCGGTGTTGTCAAATGACGTGTTGCGTACAAACATGGGATCTTATGATTAATCTTCTCGTATTGTTTACGGGTGATCCTGAACCATATAAAATTGAATTATAAGTACATATATATAAAATATCATGTTATCTTAGAAAGATGTGATTTTATTTAATTTTTCCCAATTAATCCCGAAGTTAAACAAGTCTTGGATAACCAATTTTGTTTCGGTCATAGTTTCTTCGTTACAAATCCGTTTTCGTTGATTCAACTTGCCATCTCCTTGGATCGAGTTCCTCTTTAAGACTATGAACTGAAAATACCTTGGTTTGTATTCAAAATCACACGGCATAGGTGAAACTTTAGTGAAACTTATGAAGTTAAACATTTTCCTTTATGTAAACAACCTTAAATGATTATTTTTCTAAAAATACTTATACTTTGAATTAAATCATGAAATTTTTATGTGTTATCATATTCATATTAAAAATCATTTTTCCAGAAGATAAACTTCCAATTCAAAGTTTAAGATGGTTTTTAATTATCCAACCCAAAACAGTCCCCGGTTGCACTCCGACGTCGTAAAAACAGTTTTTAAGGTGTTCTTTGAAAAACCAAGTTATACCTTGTTAAATTAGCATGTAATTAAGTTATATTACAGGTCTTGAAGTATTTTAAAAGTTAAGTTAGAAGGATCTATTTAGTTTGCAAACAAGTTTGAAAACTTTCAAACTATGTTCTTGTTGTTAAAATTTTATACCACAAAATAAGATAGCTATATATATATGAATCGAATAAGGTTATGAACATAGTTACTACCTCAAGTTCCTTGGACAAGGTTGCTGTAAAAGAGGAGTAAGAACCTAGAACTAAAAGGGTGATGGAATTGGATGAAAGATTGGAAGTAAGTTTGTGTTCTTGGAAGGATTCTTGAAGTGTTTTTGTAAAGGTTTTCTTATGGTGATTAAGTGATGTTTTTGAAGCTAAATGATGGGGAAAATGCTTGGAGATGATCAAGTATGAAGTTAAGAGTATTTTGAGAGAGAAATGGGAGTGTAAGTATGAGAAAATGGGGTGAAGAAATGGTGTGCATGCATAAAAACGTTTTTAGGTTATAAAGGAAAAAAAAGATACCTAACTTTGTTTTCTTGCTAAATAATTCATGCTACTTGACAAATGGTTGGTTCCACATGTTTCTTAATCATTTAAGGCTGCTAAGGAGTAGATTTTTATTGGTATATACCAATAGTAAATACATCTAGAAGCTGCATATGATACGGGTACATATACCCTAGATATACGTGTAGAAATCTTTGAGAAAACGGAACGAGGATTCAAATATAGCTATCTTTTGTAAATATACTTATATTGTTTTATGTATGTAAGCCCTTTAAAAGTGATAAAATACATATCTATACGATGCATGTATAAGTAATATAGGTTATAAGTATTTACGTCGAAAAACATTACGTATAGTTATCGTTTTGAAAACTTAAGCTAGTAGTTTTAAAATATACTTATAACTTATTGTTATTAATACAAAATGAGATATTAAAACATTCTTAGATCATGTTAAATATGTATATATACATATATATACACAAACGTATAATTATCATATGTTATATAGTTCGTGATATCATCGGTCAAACTAGACGGTCAAACGTTGTGTAAACTCATTTCGGAAATATAAATCTCGACAATTTGGATTACTTATCATGTTGTTAAGGTTTAATTTATGTAAATATTAATCTTATAAGTATAGAACGATCGAAAAAGTGCGGGTCGTTACATTACCTCCCCGTTAAATAAATTTCGTCCCGAAATTTTAAAATTGTACCTATTTTGCGTCATCGAGAAACAAGTGTGGATACTTTTGTTTCATCTGATCCTCTCGTTCCCAAGTAAACTCAGGACCTCTTCGAGCATTCCAACGAACCTTAACGATCGGTATGTTGCTCTGCTTGAGCTGTTTAACTTCACGGTCCATGATTTCGATTGGTTCTTCGATGAATTGTAGTTTCTCATCGACATGGATTTCTTCAAGAGGAATGGTGAGATCTTCCTTTGCAAGACACTTCTTAAGGTTCGAGACGTGAAAGGTATTATGTACTCCGGCGAGTTGTTGCGGTAACTCGAGTCGATAAGCTACCGGTCCAATGCGTTCAATAATCTTGAACGGGCCTACGTACCTTGGGTTCAATTTACCCCTTTTGCCGAAACGTATTACACCTTTCCATGGTGACACTTTTAACATAACCATGTCACCGATCTGAAACTCTAATGGTTTCCTTCGAACATCGGCGTTGCTCTTTTGGCGACTACGGGCTGTTTTCAATCTCTCCTTGATTTGTACAATCTTCTCAGTCGTTTCGTGTATGATCTCGGGACCCGTTAATTGTCGATCTCCTACTTCGTTCCAACAGATAGGAGATCTACACTTCCTTCCATACAATGCTTCGAATGGCGCAGCTCCAATGCTCGCATGATAACTATTATTATACGAGAATTCTGCTAACGGTAGATATTTATCCCATCCGTTTCCAAAATCGATCACACATGCCCTGAGCATGTCTTCAAGAGTCTGAATTGTTCTTTCACTCTGCCCGTCGGTTTGCGGATGATATGCGGTACTCATATCCAAACTAGTTCCTAGTGCCTCCTGTAGTGATTGCCAGAACTTTGAGGTAAATCTACTATCACGATCAGATATAATGGAAATAGGTATTCCATGCCTTGAAACTATTTCCTTTATATATAATCGTAATAATTTCTCCATTCTATCCGTTTCCTTTATAGGCAAGAAATGTGCAGATTTGGTAAGACGATCAATAATTACCTAAATAGTGTCGTATCCCCAGGCAGTCTTTGGTAACTTCGTGATGAAATCCATGGTAATACCGTCCCATTTCCATTCTGGGATTTCTGGTTGTTGAAGTAATCCTGACGGCTTTTGGTGTTCTGCTTTGACTTTGGAACAAGTTAAACACTCCCCAACATATGTTGCAACGTCTGTCTTTAAATTAGGCCACCAATAATGCGTCTTAAGATCTTGATACATCTTTCCAACTCCAGGATGTATCGAGTATCTTGTCTTATGTGCCTCATTCAATATCAACTTCCTTAATCCACCCAACTTCGGTACCCAAATACGGTTTGTAAAATATCGAATTCCTTCTTCCCGTATAACGAGTTGCTTCTCATACTTCTTCATTATTTCATTTCTTATGTTTTCTTTAGTAAGTGCTTCTCGTTGAACTTCTTTGATTTGTGAGTTGAGATTCATGTGAATTTTTATGTTCATCGCTCGTACTCGAATTGGTTCTCGTTCCTTTCTGCTTAGAGCATCGGCCACCACGTTCGCCTTCCCGGGATGATAACGAATTTCACAATCATAGTCGTTTATCAGCTCGACCCACCTACGTTGCCTCATGTTCAGCTGTTTTTGATCGAAAATATGTTGAAGGCTTTTATGATCAGTAAACACAGTGCATTTAACCCCATATAAGTAGTGTCTCCATATCTTTAACGCAAACACGACTGCTCCCAGTTCTAGATCATGCGTCGTATAATTCCGCTCGTGAATCTTCAATTGTCGAGATGCGTATGCAATAATTTTCTTTCGTTGCATAAGAACACAACCAAAACCTTGTCGCGAAGCGTCACAATATATTTCAAAATCATCGTTCCCTTCAGGTAACGATAAAATAGGCGCCGTAGTTAACTTCTTCTTCAGTAATTGAAATGCGTTCTCCTGCTCCGAGGTCCATTCGTATTTCTTCCCTTTTTGCGTTAATGCTGTCAACGGCTTAGCTATTCGGGAAAAATCTTGAATAAACCTTCTATAATAACCGGCTAAACCCAAAAATTGGCGTATCTGCGTTGGTGTCTTAGGAGTCTCCCATTTTTCAATGGCTTCAATTTTTGCTGGATCAACCTGAATTCCTTTGCTACTAACAACGTGGCCAAGAAATTGCACTTCTTTCAACCAGAAAGCACATTTAGAAAATTTAGCATATAGCTGTTCTTTTCTTAACAACTCTAATATCAACCTTACATGCTGCTCATGCTCTTGCTCACTCTTGGAATAGATAAGAATATCATCAATGAAAACGATAACAAACTTATCTAAATATAGACTACAAACTCGATTCATGAGGTCCATGAATACAGCTGGCGCATTCGTCAATCTAAACGGCATAACCAAAAATTCGTAATGACCGTAGCGTGTCCGAAAAGCAGTTTTCGGTATATCTTCTTCTTTGACACGTAATTGATGATAGCCCGATCTTAGGTCAATTTTCGAGTACACACATGATCCTTGGAGTTGATCAAATAAGTCGTCAATTCTCGGTAGTGGATACCGATTCTTGATAGTTAACTTATTTAATTCACGATAATCTATACACATTCGGAAAGATCCGTCTTTCTTCTTGACGAATAAAATTGGAGCTCCCCACGGTGAAGTACTTGGTCGTATGAATCCACGATCCAGTAATTCTTTTAACTGACTCTGAAGTTCTTTTAACTCGGACGGTGCAAGTCTATATGGAGCACGGGCAACCGGTGCAGCTCCTGGTACAAGATCTATTTGAAATTCTACAGATCTAAATGGAGGTAATCCTGGCAACTCTTCCGGAAATACTTCAGGAAAATCTCTTGCCACAGGCACGTCATTGATGCACTTCTCTTTTTCTTTCTTTTCGACTTTATTAACATGTGCTAAGATAGCATAGCACCCTTTCTTCAAGCACTTTTGAGCTTTCAAATAACTAATGAGTTTTAGCTTTGAGTTACCCTTCTCTCCATAAATCATTACTGGCGTTTTATTCTTACGAGGAATGCGAATTGCCTTCTTGGCGCACACAACTTCGGCTCCTATTTTGGACATCCAGTCCATGCCGACTATTACATCAAAACTTCCTAATTCTACGGGTATCAAATCAATCTTAAATGTTTCTCCGGCTAAATTTATTTTACAATCACGGCAAATTTTATCGGCTTTAATTAGTTTACCATTAGCTAACTCAATCATGTACTTAGCATCTAGAGGTAATGATGAACAATTCAATTTAGCGTGAAAGTCTCTACACACGTAACTTCTATCAGCACCAGTATCAAATATAATAGATGCGGATAAGTTATTAATGGTAAACGTACCCGTAACAAGCTCCGGGTCTTCACACGCCTCTCTAGCATTAATAACAAATGCTCTCCCTCGTGCAGGTCCGATATTTTTCTCTGGATTCGGGCACTGGCTCTTATAGTGACCTTGTTTTCCACACCCATAACAAGTAATGGTAGCCAAAGCAGTTCTATTTGCATTGGCGGCAGGAGTCTTGGTACCATTTGTATTTATAACGAGAGCCCTACAATCTTCAGCAAGATGACCCTTTCGATTACATTTGTTGCATACCACATTACAGTAACCAGAGTGATGTTTGTGGCATCGGTTGCATAAAGGATTTTGTCCTTTATAACCAAAGCTTAAACCACTACCCGCACCTTGCGTGATTTCTTGTTTCTTAAAAGATTGTTGTTGGTTACCTCGATCATAATTTCCATTCCACTTTCTTTTGTTACCTGATACCTTTACATCAGTATTGGATACTTTCTTATCCATGATGACCTGATCCATTAGCTCGTTTGCCATGGTTATAGCTTCATGAATTGTCTTAGGTTTCGATGCTGTAACGTTTGCCTTGACCTTTTTGGGCAAACCATCTTTGTACATTTCAATCTTCCGTTCTTCGGTTGGAACCAATTCAGGACATAGCAAAACTAATTCCATGAATCGCTGATTGTAGTTGGTGATTTCAGTACCAACAACCTTCAGACTTCGTAATTCATCTTCCAACTTCCTAACCTCGTTCCTTGGACAATATTCGTTGATTAACATTGTTTTGAATTCTTCCCATGGAGTATCATAAGCTACATCTCCTCCTACAGCCTTCACATAATTTTTCCACCACGTGAGTGCACTATCTTGTAAAGTGCATGATGCATACTTGGTCATGTCCTTTTCAACACAACCACTGATTTTAAACACAGTCTCCATCTTTTCTATCCATCGGGTTAAACCGATCGGTCCTTCTGTTCCACTGAATGATGAGGGCTTGCAAGCTTGAAAAGTTTTGTAAGTGCACCCCACACGAGGATTTGGGTTAACTGCAGCACCTCTTGTAGCCTCGACCCATAACATTCTGTCGTTCACTCGTTGATTGATGAGTTCCTGGATTTCTTGTTCCGTCATTCGGTTCAATCGCACCATATTCTTCTATAAGAATGAAAAGAAAATAATTATTCACATGGAATATTATAGATGTAGTGTATATTTACAGTACATTATAGCTTATTAATAATATGAACCAGGTATTATTATAAAAGCCTTTTCTTCTTATTAGCGTTTTATAATTATATCTAGGGTAGTACCTACCCGTTAATGTCCATACTTAATAGCTTAGTACAGAATCAATTACTACCATCTAAATAATACTTAACCATGGAAAATTATTGCATTTCACACTTCACTATTTTACATATGCTTATCTTACATCGAACATTAAGCAAACCACACTAAAATATTATACAAAACATTATATGATCCCATGGTTTAATACGGCAGCGCATCGTTTGGTCTATTTTCTAGGACGTTTAGGTTCAAAGAATCGCTTAACGCTTATCCTGGCTGTCTGCCTATATTTTGGCTGTGGGACTGAAGAACTGGATGCCGGGATAGAACGAATAGGAATAGTGGGAATAGGGGTGGTAGTGTCTAGTGGAGTTGGTGCCACATCATCCTTATTAAACTCGGGATTTGAATTTTCTAATTCATTAGCCTTTCGTTTCTTTCCTAGTTCGAACTCGTCTTTTGTAATTTCCTGTATTTCTTCCTCGGGTTCACTTTCCTCCTCGGGTTCACTTTCCTCCTCGGGTTCACTTTCCTCCTCGGGTTCACTTTCCTCCTCGGGTTCACTTTCCGGGTTCTCTATAGTTGGTTCATCCGAAATTTGTGAGTCTTCCCCAAAGATATCATTTTCGTCATCGGATAGGTTAATGACTGGAACACCACCTGAAGATTCTGGTTCGGAGTCGCTGAATGTGATAACAAGTTTTGAGCCCGACATCTATCATACAACAACTAACCCATTAGTACTACATAATATTTACATATAAATTTTAACCAACAATGGTAAGCAATGGTTTTTAAATCAGACCCGGTCAAAGTCCAGACTTACTAATGTATCCTAACGACTTATCGGTTAGACACACTAATGCAAACCTGGTTCGCTAAGACCACCGCTCTGATACCACATGTCATAACCCGTCCTTAACCATAAGAACGTGTTAGATAACGTATGATTTCATTGCGAGGTATTGACCTCTATATGCGACATTTTTTTTAAAGAAAAACTGCATATATTATACATTACAAACCATGATCCTTATTTTTGATACAAGCTTTGGACAAAATAAAGATGATTATCGTTTAGCGATAATCTTCGACTTACAAACTTTACAAATGATAATAACAACCCGATTTCTAGCATATTTTACAACACAAGTTCTTGGATATGCAGTCTTATTTTTGACACAAATATGCGTACGCAAGATCCTGCTTAGATTCAACATGATGCAATGGAAGCTTCTAATTATCACCTGAGAATAGACATGTTTAAAACGTCAACATAAAGTTGGTGAGATATAGGTTTAATGCCGGCGGCGATATAAATATAGACCACAAGATTTCATATATAAACATTTTAATAAAAATATTCTAAGTGGTTGAGCACTTGGTAACCATACTTAACATTTAATCACGTCGCATATTCCCTTTATTATGAAATCTTACTACACCGTACCAAGTGTAGTCACGAAACGAAGTACTGTGCAACCGTTGAATACTGGTCGTCCAGTCCGGTTGGGGTTGTCAGGCCCGATAGATCTATCAACAGGATTCGCGTTTACAATACCGCTGTAAATAACAGTTACCAAGCTACAGGGAAGTATGCCAGTGGTACAACTCAACGTAGAATATATTTTTCAGTTACTTGTGTCCATATCGTAAAACATAAAATACATGTATTCTCATCCCGAAATATTTAGAGTTTAAAAGTGGGACTATATACTCACTGTTGTCTTGAAGATATATATAATTTGACTTGGTCTCCGGTTGATATCACGAACCTATCCATATATAATATATCAACACCTTTTCTTTTTAAACAAACGTCTCATATATATACTTGTTATACTTTTAATACTTTGAATAATTCCTTAGTCCGTAGTTAGCATTTCGTTGTTAGTAATTCAATTTTAATGGTTCATTTGTAGATGTTTAATATACCCGCAATGAAATAAATAAAACCCCCAACGAAATAAATAAAACCCCATCGTATATGTATTGGTCGAGATTAATCTTGACCCACGGTACCGGTGTTGTCAAATGACGTGTTGCGTACATAAAGTACCGATGTTGTCAAATGACGTGTTGCGTACAAACATGGGATCTTATGATTAATCTTCTCGTATTGTTTACGGGTGATCCTGAACCATATAAAATTGAATTATAAGTACATATATATAAAATATCATGTTATCTTAGAAAGATGTGATTTTATTTAATTTTTCCCAATTAATCCCGAAGTTAAACAAGTCTTGGATAACCAATTTTGTTTCGGTCATAGTTTCTTCGTTACAAATCCGTTTTCGTTGATTCAACTTGCCATCTCCTTGGATCGAGTTCCTCTTTAAGACTATGAACTGAAAATACCTTGGTTTGTATTCAAAATCACACGGCATAGGTGAAACTTTAGTGAAACTTATGAAGTTAAACATTTTCCTTTATGTAAACAACCTTAAATGATTATTTTTCTAAAAATACTTATACTTTGAATTAAATCATGAAATTTTTATGTGTTATCATATTCATATTAAAAATCATTTTTCCAGAAGATAAACTTCCAATTCAAAGTTTAAGATGGTTTTTAATTATCCAACCCAAAACAGTCCCCGGTTGCACTCCGACGTCGTAAAAACAGTTTTTAAGGTGTTCTTTGAAAAACCAAGTTATACCTTGTTAAATTAGCATGTAATTAAGTTATATTACAGGTCTTGAAGTATTTTAAAAGTTAAGTTAGAAGGATCTATTTAGTTTGCAAACAAGTTTGAAAACTTTCAAACTATGTTCTTGTTGTTAAAATTTTATACCACAAAATAAGATAGCTATATATATATGAATCGAATAAGGTTATGAACATAGTTACTACCTCAAGTTCCTTGGACAAGGTTGCTGTAAAAGAGGAGTAAGAACCTAGAACTAAAAGGGTGATGGAATTGGATGAAAGATTGGAAGTAAGTTTGTGTTCTTGGAAGGATTCTTGAAGTGTTTTTGTAAAGGTTTTCTTATGGTGATTAAGTGATGTTTTTGAAGCTAAATGATGGGGAAAATGCTTGGAGATGATCAAGTATGAAGTTAAGAGTATTTTGAGAGAGAAATGGGAGTGTAAGTATGAGAAAATGGGGTGAAGAAATGGTGTGCATGCATAAAAACGTTTTTAGGTTATAAAGGAAAAAAAAGATACCTAACTTTGTTTTCTTGCTAAATAATTCATGCTACTTGACAAATGGTTGGTTCCACATGTTTCTTAATCATTTAAGGCTGCTAAGGAGCAGATTTTTATTGGTATATACCAATAGTAAATACATCTAGAAGCTGCGTATGATACGGGTACATATACCCTAGATATACGTGTAGAAATCTTTGAGAAAACGGAACGAGGATTCAAATATAGCTATCTTTTGTAAATATACTTATATTGTTTTATGTATGTAAGCCCTTTAAAAGTGATAAAATACATATCTATACGATGCATGTATAAGTAATATAGGTTATAAGTATTTACGTCGAAAAACATTACGTATAGTTATCGTTTTGAAAACTTAAGCTAGTAGTTTTAAAATATACTTATAACTTATTGTTATTAATACAAAATGAGATATTAAAACATTCTTAGATCATGTTAAATATGTATATATACATATATATATACACAAACGTATAATTATCATATGTTATATAGTTCGTGATATCATCGGTCAAACTAGACGGTCAAACGTTGTGTAAACTCTTTTCGGAAATATAAATCTCGACAATTTGGATTACTTATCATGTTGGTAAGGTTTAATTTATGTAAATATTAATCTTATAAGTATAGAATGATCGAAAAAGTGCGGGTCGTTACACGTAGTTTGATGTATGGCTGGTATTTGTTAGAGGTAGTACCAGCTTCAAGTTTCGAAAGGTAACCATAATACCTTTGGTTTTCAAAAGATGTCTAGTAGACAAATGAGTTGTTAGTTGAGGATTCATTGACCTCGGGATACTATGAGTGATTAAATGAAAGACGTCGTTCAGTACACATGAGAACTTTCCTTTAGAATTAGTTTCAGGATGTAGCTTCAAAATTTATGATTTCAATTTCATATCGAACCATAGATTAAAACTTGACTAGAATAACATCTAGTTACAATCCACGAAGGAAGAAATGTTCAGAGTATCTTCATAAATATTTAAGGTAACTCCTTCAGTGTAAGAAAGTCATTTTCGCACAAATGGTGAGTCGGTCTATCATTTACTTACGGGTTTAAATGCGGATTCGAATAAATGTGAATCTTTGTTTATAAGATATTGTTTCTATCATGAAGGAACCTTCGCTTCCTTGTTCAAATGATCGTAGTGTTGATGTTTACGATGGTGTTGTGGTTTAGCCGTGAAATACCGGAAGTAAAAAAACTTCTTAACGATTAGCATAGCAAGGAAGAGATGATGTACGTAAAGAGGTAAGTCTCGTTTTTGCATGGAGAATGAGAATACAGGTGATCCAAATTCATTGGAGAGCAATACGAAAAATAAAAATAAAAAAAATAATAAGCCAAAGTAATTTTTGAAAAGTTGTGACGTTTGATGTGTCAATATAAACGAAGCTATTAGTAAGACTTGAGTTGTGTACAACACGTACTATTTTATGTGAAATAATTCGAACCATACAAAAAGAGTTGATTAAAAAGAAAGTATAATTTGATAAAAGTAAGGTAAATTGATATAATACGAAAGTGTTTATATAATTAGTGAAAGTATTTTTTTTTTTTAGAGGATGTGACAAAATGATGTTCTTAGTAAAACTAGGGTTACGTAAAATTTTGTAAAGTAATTCCGATTTAATCAAAGTGGAAATTTGTAGAAGCGAAAATATAATTTGATATGTACTAGTCAAAGTACGTAAAGTTAAATTTATGTATAAGATTTTATAAATCGCATAAGTGAAAAATCATTTTTATAAATTCCGAGATAGTTTGAAAATAAAGACTCGTGTAAGAAATATTTGGAAAACAAGATATTTGTATTTAAGAGTTTATTTGTTTGAGAAATATTGATTGAAGATTCAAAAATTCCGGAGGATAATTGTGTAATAATTGTTTCAAGGTAGTGAAAACTAATGAATTGACTTTTATCAGGGCATGAGTTCTTGAACTCAAAATGTTAACATTAAAGTAGGAAGTGAAAGGACCCGTTCATATACATTATAAACGATTCACAATAGTTGATTACATCGTGAGGTATTTGACCTCTATATGATACATTTTACAAACATTACATTTGTTTTTAAAAGACAAATTTTCTTTACATCGAAAATTGACAGGCTTGCATACCATTTCATAATATCCACTGTCCAACTATAAATTGACTAAATAATATTCTTTGATGAACTCAATGACTCAAATGCAACGTTCTCGAAATATGCTATGAAAGACTCCAAGTAATATCTTGAAAATGAGCAAACGCACAGCGGAAGATTTCTTTCAATCCTGAGAATAAACATGCTTTAAAGTGTCAACCAAAAGGTTGGTGAGTTCATTAGTTTATCATAATCATTCATTTTCATCATTTTAATAGACCACAAGAATTTCATTTCCATTTCTCATAAATATACGTCCCATGCATAGAGACAAAAATCATTCATATGGTGAACACTTGGTAACCGACATTAACAAGATGCATATAAGAATATCTCCTATCATTCCGGGAAATCCTTCGGACATGATAAAAATGAATTCGAAGTACTAAAGCATCCGGTACTTTGGATGGGGTTCGTTAGGCCCAAAAGATCTATCTTTAGGATTTGCGTCAATTAGTAGATAGGTTTACTAATTCTTAGGTTACCAAGCAAAAGGGGCATATTCGGCTTCGATCATTCACCCATATAATGTAGTTTCAATTACTTGTGTCTATTTCGTAAAACATTTATAAAAATTTCGCATGTATTCTCAGCCCAAAAATATAAAGGGTAAAAAGGCAAATGAAACTCACCTATTGTATTTCGTAGTAAAAATAGATATAACGTCATTGAACAAGTGCAAAGTTGGCCTCGGATTCACGAACCTATATTAATTATGTATATGTATATGTTGGTCAATATTTGTCTAATCAAATTAGGTCAAGTCATAGTGTACCACAATCCTAATGCTCGAGACTAATATGCAAAAGTCAACAAAGGTCAATTTGACTCAAAATGATTCCCAAAATTTATACAAGATTATTATATAGCTTAAATATCGTCGTTTTATATTTTTAAAAGATTTATTAGAGTAAATAATATAATTCATTTATTAATAAATAAAATTTTATAAAAAAAACATACTTTTATATAATCTTAAGTAATAAAATTTATAAAGTTCATTTAATATCATAAAAATATTATGATAGGTTTTATTAAGGTAATTATATTATTTGTATTACATATTTATTTGATAAAATAACATTGATAATAATAATAAGTAAAAGTTGTATTATTTTGCAATAATAATTATTATTATTCTTTTAATAAAAATATCAATATTTATATTTACTAATAATGATATTATGATAAAACGATAATTCTAATTATGATAACTTTAATATTTACGATACTTTTTAATATTATCTTTAAAATAATAATTCTATTTAAAATGATAATAATAATGATATTTTATAATAACAATGACATTTCTATTAAAATGATAATTTTTGTTAAAATGATAGTTTTAATACTAACGATACTTTTAATAATAATAGTAATGATAAAAATAATAAGAGCGATAATTTTATCTAAATCAATATCTTATAATATTTTAATTTCGTCATGATCATACTTATTATTTCCTAATCGGTTCGTTTAATAACTTTTAATTATCTTTTATAATGCGTTCATTTTAATGATAATAATAGTAATCATAAAAATTAAGTGTTACTAATATTAGTTTTAATAATATTAATGATAATAAATATTATGATAATCTTAATGATAATACTTAATAACTATTTTAATGATAATAATAATAATAATACTAATTATAATTTTAACGATAAATACGATAGTAATAATAATAAAAATAACAATTTTTAATGTTAACACTTTTTATTGATAAAGATAATAATAATAATAAAAATAATAATAATAATAATAATAATAATAATAATAATAATAATAATAATAATAATAATAATAATAATAATAATAATAATAATAATAATAATAATTAGATAAAAGTTATAACGAAGATAGTAACGACGATAATAATAATCATTTTTAATAATAATACAAAGATTCAATTGACTATAACTTCTCATCCGTTCATCGAAACCATTCGATATCTAAATGAAAAGTTCTTAATTTTTCGCTAGCTTTCTAACGACATGTATATCTTATATCTTATCTCAACCGCATATGTAACTAATTCAAGATTCAACACATCCTATCTAATGGAAATATCAAAAGTACAAGCATGCATAATCCTAAATACTCGAGCACTAGTCAGGGATACACTAATAATATATAAAAGTTAAGTTATGAGTGCTCACGTATCAATATTGAGATTCAATATTGCAGTAAAGTTTGTAGATGCAACGGAGATGATAAATACTAGATTGACCTTACGAGCATACCCATAAATCATACCCATCGCCTCCATAGTTATAACCCATAATTTCCTTAGCCCTTTTCTACTCGAAAAAACTTATTTTGAAATCACGCGAGCAGAACCTCGTTGTAGTATTTTATGTATAATACTAGTAATATCCCTCTTGATAATAATAACACTATGAATAATATGATTACTAATCTTAATAATAATATTAATAATAATAATAATAATAATATATAAATATAGAGAGGATACGAAAGAGATAGAAGAGAAAATGAATCAGAAAAATGGATACGTTCGAGCTTTATGGACTTGGCCTCCCTCTACCCTCCATGCGATTGCATGGTTAATGTGAGGGGCTTCCATGCGATCGCATGGCCTAATCTTACAGCTCATATACACGATTGTTTGGTGCACCGACGGTTTATATTAATATTTAATATATAATGTATTTAATTTATATAATTACTTATATATTATATTATATTTACATTCATGGTAAAAGTGTAATTTTTACTTAAATAACACGGACGTTGTCACTCTACTCCTGTCCCTCTTTCGGTTTTTCGAGCGACGTTTCGTACGTTGAGAAAATTAGCCTTTTACGTTACGCGACATGTACCTTTACTAATAAATAGACTTAAGTTAATGAATAACTAACCCATTCCAAGTGTAACCTAATCATTCGAGTGTTGTGGTCATTTACTTCTATAAATCAGAGTCTCGTTGTTTACTAAAATACGTTTAATAATATCGAAACATTTTATAATTAATTTATACATTAACGCTTTTGTAAAAAAAAAAAAAATATATATATATATATATATATATATATATATATATTCTTACTTAAGAATATAATTTTGTATAACTTATATATAATTGCAATATCTATCTAATTATATTTCAAAGTTCAAAACGTTTAAGTAACAGAAAATATTATGTCGTATCACGTTTTACGTTTTTGAAACAATATATATATATATATATATATATATATATATATATATATATATATATATATATATATATATATAATTTATGATATAAAGCTTTAATTAAGTTTCTTAAAACTTATGAACAATTTATCTTATAAAACGTTTCACTGATAAAGTTCTTTAAAAATTGTTTTTGTACGTTTGGAATAATATTAGATAAATATGAAAACTTTATTTTTTCAAAGAAAAGTATTTTTAAGAATCATTTTACTAAAAAGTTATATTAGTAGAGGTTGTTATATCGTAGAACATTTTAGAGACATAAAATTAAATATATTTTTCACAGGTTTCAAGTTCTTAACGTTTGTTGGTGAAACGTGATATAAGGTCTAAAGGTTAGATAAGCGTACAAAATCACCTTAATGTAAAATGTCGATACCCAATGTCTAAGTTATTTACATTCCACATTCCAATTTTAAAATGATAATCATAATAATTATCTTATTAATATCACGAGGAAAATGTTGTAAAGTATGAATTTAGAATCAAATAAGAATCTTCACTAACCCTTGTCTAGTTCTCGTTAGTTGACACTTTGTTCTTATTTGTAAAATCACTTTACCATTTTCCGAATATGGTTAAAAAGGAAAGGTTTCCTAAATCAAAGTGGACCTCCTAATAGGGACTTGTAGCCGTAACTCAATGTATCTAATAATTCAATCATTTGATATTATCTTTTAATTCCATCGATAATTATTTTAAATATATTTTAGAACAAATACGTTCATGTAAAGTATTATACGTCTAATACTTTGTTAATGTTTTCAAGTTATAATATATACATATATACATATATAATCATATCCGTTTCTATAATGGTTCGTGAATCTTTGGAATTTGGTCGAGGTTAAATGAATGCATGAACACAGTTTAAAATTCTTGAGGTTCAACTTACAAAATTTTCTTATCGTGTCGGCAATATATAAAGATTAAAGTTTAAATTTGGTCAGAAATTTCCGGGTTGTCACAGTACCTACCCGTTAAAGAAATTTCATCCCGAAATTTGATTGAGATGGTCATGGCTGACAATAAGTATGTTTTCATGACGCATATAAGCTGAAGATTAGGGTTTTATCATCATTGAGTAATATGGATAAAACCATTTGATTTTTGTGAAGAGTACGAGTGATGCTATCACCAAAAGAGTGAAATGAGTAGGTATAGATTCATCATATCTTTTGACGTAGATAGGATTGATTTCCAAGTTCAAGAAATTTGGAGAAAATATTCGTAATAGGATTTGATTCTTCGATAATCAAGGGAGTTAGGATCTGCTTTAAATGCGATCATCTATTTTGATTTCTTTGTCGGATATTTTACTATAAATCCACCTCCTTTGTTTCCCTACAACTCATACCTTCTATTCTTTCTCCCTTAACTCATATTTTAAGTATTTGTCAATATGCTCCATCCAGTTCTGATTCTCGATATACTTCTAACTTTCATATCAGTTATTCTTCTTTTTCATCTACCGCCGGAAGAATCTATTTACTTCTACTATACTCTTGGATTTATAGTGTTTCTAGTTCTCCCGTGTCTTTAGATTGCTATATACATCGACATATACGGTTTATAAATTTATGGGTGGTTGTTGGATTTTATATCTTCTCTTATATTTTGATGTCCCTACTTCTGTCTCCCATAATCATTGTCATCTCCAGTTAATGCTCTCTTTTATTTGCTACGATTTATACCCTAATTTCTATTTCGGAATTTTGTCCTTTTGTTTCTTCTTCTTGCGATTAAGCACCGCTTGTAATGGTCCAGAATTCGCAGATATGAATTTCGGAATGAACATAGTTAATATTCTAAGAAGGAAATCGAAATGGCATGATTTTGATTTGTCAAATTACCAGAATATCCTGGAAAAGACCGAATCATCAAGAAATATTTTCTTGATATTTTTAAAGGTTAAAAAGAATACGAGAGTCGTGTAACATGGCATATGATGACGTTATGATCTGTGAATCATCATGTTCCATTTAGAAACTTAGTATGACTTACTGTAATATAATCACGTTGATCAAGTGTCATTATATTATACTAACTCATGCTTCAGTTCCCAACATTACTTTAAAAACATTCTTACTTCAGACTCGAAGGTTTCAGAATTTAGAAACTAAATAGTTTCATTTATGATGTGATACAGATAACGCGAGAGTATAAATGATTTCAGATGAGGATATTTATGGAAATATCTTCAGAAATATGGAGGATATTTATAATGAAAGATACGATGATATCTTAGAATTTCTAATATCAGAGGATGATGAAGAATATTGCCCACAGGGGTTTAGAGTCAGGAGCAAGGTATTCGTTAATGACTTCAGCAGGTACTGAATCATTTGGATTCTTTGAAGTCAGGTTCAGTCTTTGTGATTTGTCCACAGCCTCCTTCATACTTTGCTCAATCCGGTTTCTAATTCCAAGACTTCTCTTTTTCTGCGCTTTACCAGCACACTTCTTCATTATCATCCAACTTTTACTGTTAAAGTCGTTTATAGTTTTTGCTGCTTCATCAGCATTTTTTTTTCGGAGAACCAATTCGTAGTTCGGAGTGTTTTTCAGAAACTTCACATTCAAATTAAGTCCAGAAGATAGACGTTATATATACACATATAACTGTTGGCGTAGACATGCTGCGAGATTTCAAAATACTGATTGCTAAATCCTGATGATTCGTATGGCATTTCTCGTTACAAGATGCGAATGAGTAAATGATGGGGTTTCGGTAATTATAATGATTCTTCGGAAGGTCAAAGATCGGTGAAGTTGTGATTAAGTTTATTGCTAATGTGGTGAAACATGAAAGGTTCTCCGGTAACAAAAGGGTAATCATATATATCAAGATTATGATAAGGCTACTCTAAATGAAAATTCGAAGTTGTCTTGCTGGAGCTGTGATAGAATTTGCTACTTTGAAAAGGAATTGCAAAGTTATTTTTGCTAATAAATGCCAAAGGATCTGACACAGATCTGTGTTGAATTATGACTTTGGTTTCGAGAGCTTTTTAAGTACATAACTGTGGGTAATATGTGGTTGGATCATCATCTCGATTGCTCATTATTTGAAGTGTCTTCAGAAATTTTCAAAGGGTTTGAACACAGATTGTAATCGTTAATATACATTTGATGTTCTAACACAGTTTTGAAGTCAAAGTATAGCTTTGAAAGATGTAAGAATCTAAAAGTGATGGTACCGGTCATATTTAGTATTGAATTCTGAGGTTTCTAAATCAGAATATGTAATTGGGTTTAAATGAGTATTGTTGTTTTGATTGCAATGAAAGAATGTATATTATTGTGAAAGTAGGAAGTATAGTTGATAATTTGCTTAATCAAATTCGAAGAATGTAACATATTAATTGTGAATATATATATATCTCTCTCGGGTATTACCTACCCGTTAAAAAATTTCACAATTAATATTTTGTACAAAAGAATTTTATTACAGTATTTATGAAAATATATATGTATATATTCTCTTCAGATGTAACATAGATTTCAATGAGTCAATACTAAATTAAACTCATTCGCTTTATGGTTGAAACCAGAATTGAATAATCCCTTGAAGGCTTTAGAGATTACATAAGTATTTCTTCAATAATATTGAAATTATGAATTAATACTTCGTTATTTGTTGAGATGTGATGTTGATTTTCGTTAAATTCTTGTGAACTTCGCAAAGTACGAATGATGTTATCTGAAAAGTTTCGGTTACATCAATGATGAAGTGTAAAATCAAATATATACTTGATTTATTATGAATTGGAATTTGTTGAATTGAGACAGAGATTGTAGTTAACGATGGTTAAGTTGCGGGCGAAAGACGTACATCATTGCATATTTGTAATATGAATTAACCGAGTAGTTAAGATTCACACATAATAGCTTAGTACGGAAAGATTCATTATGGTTTAAAAATTTATATATATAGGATATACATATAAATCTTTCGGTGGAAATGAGTTAATGCTTCATAACTCGTTGATACAATGTACTCGTTGTTGATTTCGTAATGATGTCCACAGTGATTCTTGAACTGACGGAGCTTTTGATGTTTTAGGTGCTGCTGATTCTGACGATGCTGATGGCACTGGTGATGTTAACGGTACTGTTGATGCTGTTGGTAAAACAAGTCTAGCTTGTGAATCACGCATCATTCTTGTCAGGGTTTCTACTCTTCCTTTTATCATTTTGGTTCACTCATCTGATTTCTGGTTAGGGTTAGAATAGATAATCTCTAAGACTTTAGAGATTATATAATCGTCGTAAAATATTTCTCCAATGAAGTTATGAATCAACACTTCATCGTTTGTTGTTGGTGATATCTCTTGGTATCTACAGAGCGTATGACATTGGTGCTTGTGGGACAGATTGTAATGTTGAGGTTTACGACGCGGTTTTGGTTGGGGGTGTAATGGTACTGTTGGCGTTGATGATGGTGATACTGGTTATGCTGCTGGTGTTTGTAACCTTTGCACCATATTTTCCAAAGCCACTACCCGAGAGCGAAGCTCGTTGACTTCTTCTATTACACCGGGGTGATTGTCGGTTCGGACGAGCGAATAAATAAAATCTAAAATTTGATGTAGTATATAATCATGACGAGATACTCTAGAAATTAGAGAGAAAATGGTGTTTCGGACAGGTTCGCCGGTAAGTGCTTCCGGTTCATCGCCAAGAAGGCAATGCGGTGGATGGAAAGGATCGCCTTCTTCTTGTCTCCAATGATTGAGGAGGCTACGAACCCATCCCAAATTCATCCAAAATAGATGATGGCTGATTGGTTGATCCATTCCAGTCACACTGCTTTCGGAGCTTGAGTGGGATTCTATTTCAGAATCCGAGGAACTTGAACTGATGACGAATTCCATTTCGTATGATTTGATAAAGGATTTTTCGAAACAAAATGATTTTCCGGCTATCGGGTGGTATTCTAATTACATAGAATATCTATATATATATATATATATATATATATATATAGATCAAAAGATTTCGTAGATTACGAAGGAATTTACGGAATATGTCAGGCAAAGTTTACAGTAATAGATACGATAAGATATGATTTAGCAGATACGCTAAGATATGAATTTTTGTCTATACACCTTTCATGCAATCAATGCAGCAAGACGTGTCTAGACTAAGAATGATAAGTAGGTAATATCCTAGGGATGATAAGTAGGTGATTTTTGACACAAAATGATAAGCAAAACTTTTGATATGCAGACACGGTCCAAGTCCAGACTCACTAATGTATCCTAATGACTTATCAGTTAGACACACTAATGCAGACCTGGTTCGCTAAGACCACAGCTCTGATACCAACTGAAAGGACCCGTTCATATACATTATAAACGATTCACAATAGTTGATTACATCACGAGGTATTTGACCTCTATATGATACATTTTACAAACATTGCATTTGTTTTTAAAAGACAAACTTTATTTACATCGAAAATTGACAGGCTTGCATACCATTTCATAATATCCACTGTCCAACTATAAATTGACTTAATAATAATCTTTGATGAACTCAATGACTCGAATGCAACGTTCTCGAAATATGCTATGAAAGACTCCAAGTAATATCTTGAAAATGAGCAAACGCACAGCGGAAGATTTCTTTCAATCCTGAGAATAAACATGCTTTAAAGTGTCAACCAAAGGTTGGTGAGTTCATTAGTTTATCATAATCATTCATTTTCATCATTTTAATAGACCACGAGAATTTCATTTCCATTTCTCATAAATATACGTCCCATGCATAGAGACAAAAATCATTCATATGGTGAACACCTGGTAACCGACATTAACAAGATGCATATAAGAATATCTCCTATCATTCCGGGAAATCCTTCGGACATGATAAAAACGAATTCGAAGTACTAAAGCATCTGGTACTTTGGATGGGGTTCGTTAGGCCCAATAGATCTATCTTTAGGATTCGCGTCAATTATTAGATTGGTTTACTAATTCTTAGGTTACCAAGCAAAAGGGGTATATTCGGCTTCGATCATTCACCCATATAATGTAGTTTCAATTACTTGTGTCTATTTCATAAAACATTTATAAAAATTTCGCATGTATTCTCAGCCCAAAAATATAAAGGGTAAAAAGGAAAATGAAACTCACCAATTGTATTTCGTAGTAAAAATACATATAACGTCATTGAACAAGTGCAAGGTTGACCTCGGATTCACGAACCTATATTAATTATGTATATGTATATGTTGGTCAGTATTTGTCTAATCAAATTAGGTCAAGTCATAGTGTACCACAATTCTAATGCTCGAGACTAATATGCAAAAGTCAACAAAAGTCAATTTGACTCAAAATGATTCCTAAAATTTATACAGGATTATTATATAGCTTAAATATCGTAGTTTTATATTTTTAAATATTTTTAAAAGATTTATTAGAGTAAATAATATAATTCATTTATTAATAAATAAAATTTTATATAAAAATATACTTTTATATAATCTTAAGTAATAAAATTTATAAAGTTCATTTAATATCATAAAAATATTATGATAGGTTTTATTAAGGTAATTATATTATTTGTATTACATATTTATTTGATAAAATAACATTGATAATAATAATAAGTAAAAGTTGTATTATTTTGCAATAATAATTATTATTATTCTTTTAATAAAAATATCAATATTTATATTTACTAATAATGATATTATGATAAAATGATAATTCTAATTATGATAACTTTAATATTTACGATAATTTTTAATATTATCTTTAAAATAATAATTCTATTTAAAATGATAATAATAATGATATTTTATAATAACAGTGACATTTCTATTAAAATGATAATTTTTGTTAAAGTGATAGTTTTAATACTAACGATACTTTTAATAATAATAGTAATGATAAAAATAATAAGGGCGATAATTTTATCTAAATCAATATCTTATAATATTTTAATTTCATCATGATACTCATACTTACTATTTCCTAATCGATTCGTTTAATAACTTTTAATTGTCTTTTATAACGCGTTCATTTTAATTATAATAATAGTAATCATAAAAATTAAGTGTTTGTTACTAATATTAGTTTTAATAATATTAATGATAATAAATATTATGATAATCTTAATGATAATACTTAATAACTATTTTAATGATAATAATAATAATAATAATAATAATAATAATAATAATAATAATAATAATAATAATAATAATTTTAACGATAATTACGATAGTAATAATAATAAAAATAACAATTTTTAATGTTAACACTTTTTATTGATAAAGATAATAATAATAATAATAATAATAATAATAATAATAATAATAATAATAATAATAATAATAATAATAATAATAATAATAATAATAATAATAATAATAATAATAATAATAATAATTAGATAAAAGTTATAACGACGATAGTAACGACGATAATAATAATCATTTTTAAAAATAATACAAAGATTCAATTGACTATAACTTCTAATCCGTTCATCGAAACCATTCGATATCTAAATGAAAAGTTCTTAATTTTTCGCTAGCTTTCCAACGACATGCATATCTTATACCTTATCTCAACCGCATATGTAACTAATTCAAGATTCAACACATCCTATCTAATGGCAATATCAAAAGTACAAGCATGCATAATCCTAAATACTCGAGCACTAGTCAGGGATACACTAATAATATATAAAAGTTAAGTTATGAGTGCTCACGTATCAATATTGAGATTCAATATTGCAGGAAAGTACGTAGACGCAACGGAGATGATAAATACTAGATTGACCTTACGAGCATACCCATGAATCATACCCATCGCCTCCATAGCTATAACCCATAATTTCCTTAGCCCTTTTCTACTCGACAAAACTTATTTTGAAATCACGCGAGCAGAACCTCGTTGTAGTATTTTATGTATAATACTAGTAATATCCCTCTTGATAATAATAACACTAATAATAATAAGATTACAAATCTTAATAATAATATTAATAATAATAATAATAATAATAATAATAATAATAATAATATATAAATATAGAGAGGATACGAAAGAGATAGAAGAAAAAATGAATCAGAAAAATGAATACGTGCGAGTTTTATGGACTTGGCCTCCCTCTACCCTCCATGCGATCGCATGGTTAATGTGAGGGGCTTCCATGTGATCGCATGGCCCAATCTTATAGCTCATATACACGATTGTTTGGTGCACCGACGGTTTATATTAATATTTAATATATAATATATTTAATTTATATAATTACTTATATATTATATTATATTTACGTTCATGGTAAAAGTGTAATTTTTACTTAAATAACACGGACGTTGTCACTCGACTCCTGTCCCTCTTTCGGTTTTTCGAGCGACGTTTTGTACGTTAAGAAAATTACCCTTTTACGTTACGCGACATGTACCTTTACTAATAAATAGACTTAAGTTAATGAATAACTAACCCATTCCAAGTGTAACCTAATCATTCGAGTGTTGTGGTCATTTGCTTCTATAAATCAGAGTCTCGTTGTTTACTAAAATACGTTTAATAATATCGAAACATTTTATATTTAATTTATACATTAACGCGTTTGTAAAAAAAAAAAAATATATATATATATATATATACTTTTTTTTTGTATAACTTATATATAATTGCAATATCTATCTAATTATATTTCAAAGTTCAAAACGTTTAAGTAACAGAAAATATTATGTCGTATCACATTTTACGTTTTTGAAACAATATATATATATATATATATATATATATATATATATATATATATATATATATATATATATATATATATATATATATATAATTTATGATATAAAGCTTTAATTAAGTTTCTTAAAACTTATGAACAATTTATCTTATAAAACATTTCACTAATAAAGTTCTTTAAAAATTGTTTTTGTACGTTTGAAACAATATTAGATAAATATGAAAACTTTATTTTTCAAAGCAAAGTATTTTTAAGAATCATTTTACTAAAAAGTTATATTAGTAGAGGTTGTTATATCGTAGAACATTTTAGAGACATAAAATTAAATATATTTTTTATAGGTTTCAAGTTCTTAACGTTTGTTGGTGCAACGTGATATAAGGTCTAAAGGTTAGATAAGCGTACAAAATCACCTTAATGTAAAATGTCGATACCCAATGTGTAAGTTATTTACATTCCACATTCCAACTTTAAAATGATAATCATAATAATTATCTTATTAATATCACGAGGAAAATGTTGTAAAGTATGAATTTAGAATAAAATAAGAATCTTCACTAACTCTTGTCTAGTTCTCGTTAGTTGACACTTTGTTCTTATTTGTAAAATCACTTTACCATTTTTCGAATATGGTTAAAAGGGAAAGGTTTCCTAAATCAAAGTGGACCTCCTAATAAGGAGTCGTTGCCATAACTCAATGTATCTAATAATTCAATCATTTGATATTATCTTTTAATTCCGTCGATAATTATTTTAAATATATTTTAGAACAAATACGTTCCTGTAAAGTATTATACGTCTAATACTTTATTAATGTTTTCAAGTTATAATATATACATATATACATATATAATCATATTCGTTTCTATAATGGTTCGTGAATCTTTGGAATTTGGTCGAGGTTAAATGAATGCATGAACACAGTTTAAAATTCTTGAGATTCAACTTACAAACTTTGCTTATCGTGTCGGGAATATATAAAGATAAAAGTTTAAATTTGGTCGGAAATTTCCGGGTTTTCACAAGAAGGAAGATATTATTATTATCATAAAATTAGTAAATCCCTCGGATTTAGAGTTATGTATGAAAGAACTTTAAATAAGATTTGCAACTTTGAATCGTTCGAGTGATAGTGAGAGTTCGAGAACTCGGCATGAATAATATGGCAGTCGCATAGACAAGTATAAATAAATGCTAGAGCAGTGACTTTCAACTATGTAATGATCATTTGAATTCAGCCTTAGCTGGCCTGAGAGGATGATACGTTAAAGTATAATGGAATCATTTCAATTGTTACAGCAGTTTTTCAGATGTGATGAGTTCAGCTCAAGCCACAACTTGAGATAGTGTATTTCACCTTTGATTTTAGAGTTAACAATGATCGATTATTGTTTGAGTATGACACCATTACTTTCATGGTGCCAAGTAGTCTATTATAAGTAGATGTACGAGTACAGAAGTTTTTTGACTATGATAGTCAACACGATACACGTATGGAGGTTCCATTTTTCAAAAGATTATGCATATGAGATATTTATCATCTCGACATATATAATGTGATATTGGACATGGTGTTTGTAATACCGACGTTCGAAGGTTCAAATGACATGGGTTTTTGAAAGTCATGTGAAAATTTACACCGAAAGTGTAATAACAGAGAGGATTTGGATATAAGAAGTGATGATTAAGTATCAATGCTCAAGAGATATCCATTTAGGATAAAGGAATGTAAAAATTCAAGATTCGATTGTTTACAACCTTTATGGTACATGAAAGTTTGTTAAATGAGTATGAGATTGATATATAGTTTGATTAGAATGAGTTCTTCATATCTACTAATATCAAGATGATCATTTTTCTTCTTTCATGCCCTTGCATTTGGGTTTTTGAACAGATAGCTTGAGAGTTTTTTTTGATTCACTTTCTATTCCATACGTCATGATATTGGAATATTTCTATGAATTACCGGAATATAATCACGTTGGCCACAGTCATTATATTTCACTAATTCATATTTCCATTCCAAGGTCACTCCATAAGGTCAGGATATGTGATCAATGATGATTTCTAATGTAGTGTGTTAAGGATAGCAGTAATCTTAGCTGGATCGACAACATGTCGGGTTTTTTAAGCCAGAACTTGCACTTGGAAAAGAGTTCAAGAATGAATTTGCAAATGTTGCTCATGTTCTTTCTCACTCTTGGAGCAGATAGAAATGTCATCCATGAAAATAGTTACGAACTTGTCGAGTTATGGTTGGCTAGTTTTAAGCTGCAGTCTGTATAGACTTGGTCAACTTTCATATCTTTGAAGGTTACGGAAGTTGTGAAAGTTATGAAATGGACGTGGTCAAATGAGAAAGTTATGTAACGTCGCGGTAGGAGTTGGTGTGGTTGAACGAACCATGATTCTTCACTACATAAGGGTGTATGGAAGTTTGATAAATTTGATAGGTCATAAGTTTGAAAAATTTTAAGCGAGATAAAGATGAATATGATATAAACGAAACACTTTATATTATTAAGAACGAGGAATTAAATAAGCCTTTATTACATGAGTTGGAAATGGGAATAATTTAAGGCATAGCCTTTACATAGATAGGAAAATGGAAAATAGGAAAACAAAGAACAAGATACGCTTCATTTCTTCTCTTTCTCAGCCATCTCTTTCTCCATCACTTTGTCCATATTATTCTTCACAAGTTTCTCTAACCTTTCGGTTTGAGAGTCGAAGGACTCTTTGATGATTTCCTACAAGATTTTTTTTTTCTTTTTCTAGGTTGTTTAGACGCACTTCTATCCGAGCAACATGGCGTCTGCTATACTCTCTATTCTTCTCATAACTACTCTGAAGGTTGATGATATCACGCTTCACCATTACGTGCTCCATGTTATTACAAAATAATGGACTGGTTCCACCAGTAGTTGCGAGTTCGGGTTGCTTTCTCTTTAGAGTTGAGTTTTCAGAAGATTCTTCAACAGGCTCTTCTTCCGGCTCATAATTTGAGAAGTCACTGTTGTAGTTAGGGAGATCTTAAAGAGCATCCCATTCGGGAGTACTCATCGGTTTATATACCAGTGAGTGATAAGAGCCAGAGTCGGCAGAATTTGCAGGGCTTTCAGATCCTTGAGTCGGGAGAAAATCAGGAGAAGTAGGTAGAGTATCCAGGCTATAATTTAGTGAGGGAGGACTACCAATGCCATAAGGTGGACTTTGGACTGGTCTTTTAGTGGAAGACCTTTCAGCTCCTTTTTCGGTTGGCTTGAAAAGATTCATTTTGTTCGCTTGATGAGAGTTAGGCATCCTAACATTAGGAACGAGATTTTTGATCAGTTTTAAGATAAAATTGTAAAGCATATGTTTTAAGATTACATGGAAATCTTAAGTGCTTTAAAGTCTAAGGCAGGAAATGTTATAGTTTCCTAGATTGCTAAGGCACCCTAGCTAGCAAGTAAGGCACACATAAAGATGCAATCCTGGTTCTCTATAACAGCCTGGTTATGCTCTGCTACCAATATGTGACGTCCTCCAGATAGGGTCTGGAAGAAAACGTCACTAATATCAAATAAACCAACATATTATATTACGAGAACAATACTATATGATAAAAACAAATTTTATTGATAACGCAGCGAAAGAAAATAGAAGGTCGTTACAAGAATTTAAATTACAATGATGTAAATGTTTCAAATGCAAGAATAATAAATGCGATAGTTCTTGAGATCCTATGTCTAAGTAGCATCACATAAGTAGTAAGCTTGATCAATCAGCACCTGAGACAAACATGCTAAAGTGTCAACCAAAAAGGTTGAGTGAAATCATAGGTTTAACAAAAGTAGTTATCGTTGTTTTTAGGCCACAATATTTTGTTTTCAAAAGTAGATCACACAAATCTTTAGTTGTCAAAGAAGATCACATAGATCTTAAAAGTTGATCTCGCAGGAATCAAAAAGTTATGCCAGTTCCTGATATTTAGACTAAACGTTCAAGTTTGCCTCAATGACAAGTTGTTATGTCCTTGTCGGTTTAATTTCATTATCAAGTAATACAAAGACTTACTCAAATGTATCGGGGACGTTACTCCCGATAGGCCTACCCCCAATAATTAAGAATGCATTTAACGAGCAATTAAAAATATCATTGTAGGGACTTTGTTGGACATAGCCAGGTATAGCATAGTTTAACAGTTGGTACTTGTGTCTAAATTGTAAATAGTAAAAGTAGCATATGTCTCACTCTAATAAGTTAAAATAAATTGCGCAATAGTAAGTGGGGCTATGAATTCACCTTAGTAAGTAGATGAGAGAGTTATTCCTTGGAAGAGAAAGATAAATGAGTTAGATGATCGTGAGCCGAATATCAACCTAATGACATTAAGAATAGTTTAGATGTTTTGCCCGAGTTTAAGTTTAGTTTAAGTATGTATGTACTTAAGTGTAGTTCATTTTGCTAAGTTTCTATTCTTAGTAAGTTTCCACTTTTAGTAGGTTTTCGTTTTTAGAAAGTTTCCATATTTAGAAAGTTGCCATGCTTAGAAAGTTTCCACGTTTAGAAAGTTTCCATTTATAGTAAGTTAGTGTTGAACACTAGTGAGTTGTCCTTAATAGGTCTACCAATTATTAAGTGTGAAAGTAACTAAGTGTATGATCACTATAGTCGGGTTTGATATTATGCACCATACCCAAACATCTATGCCACCGCCGAGTCACTAGAATGATCAATTGTTACCGGTTGGCCCAGGATTTCTTGACCAAAATCTAAGTTTGGCATTCGAAATCCACAAGCGTCCCATAGTGGTACCAAGGATCACCCTAGGCCTTAAGTAGCGTTGACGTTCGAGTAATCCTCACGTTATCGTGAATGACTATTGTAATCGTGGTCAAAAAATTTATAATATAAGTATTATATTATAAGTAGTATATATGTGTTAGTAATAGTGTAAGTGTGAAGTAGTAGTATAAGTGTATAAGCGTTAAGTAGTATGTAGTATAAGTAGTATTAGGGTTTTATTAGTTATGTATTATTTGTAGTTAGGGTTAAGTAGTAAGTAGTAGTATTTAATTAATTAGGTTTAATTAGTTAGGTTTAATTAATTAAAGTAGAATTAATGATTAGGGTTATATAAATAAATGTCTAGGGTTTAGTAAAGTAAAATAGGGTTTAATAATTAGGGTTAGATTTAATTAGGGTTTAAGTATGTATATATGTATATATCGTGTATATGTATATATATATAGTTTTTATTTTTTTTATATTTTCGTATGTATATATATATATGATAAAAATATTTTTCTTATATGTATATATATATGTCGCATATATATATATATATATATATATATATATATATATATATATATATATATATATATATATATATATATATATATGTGTGTGTGTGTGTGTGTGTGTGTGTGTGTATATATTTTGTTTCCTTTTTAAACACAAACAAATCTTTAACAAATCTTTAGGGTTTTTAAAGATCAAACAAAATCTTTGTTTTTTTTAAAAATTTCGGCTATATATATATATATATATATATATATATATATATATATATATATATATATATATGTATGGTGTACCTATATATAGCATGTATATATCTTTTTACCATTTTTATATACTAACACAATCTTGATGAATCATTAGGGTTTTTAAGATCTAACTCTTTTCTCTTTTTTTTAAAAAAATCGTATGATGTATGTATATGTATATTCTTATATAATTTTTTTTTACATGAACAATATGAATGTTAAGATTCATGCATGAATATGATTATGAATAAAAACATGAATTGAAAGATAGAATTTAAAAGATTTGGATCTAGGGTTTTTACCTTGATGATGTTTGATGAAGATTAACAAGAAAAGATGAAGATGACTTGAAGATGAAGATCAAATCATCCTGAATAACAAGAACACCTTGAAGATCTTGATGAACACGAAGAACACGCTTGAAGATAAACCCAACAACTTTGAAGATTACTTGAAGATGGTGGTGGTGTGGTGGTGGTTTCTTGGCCATGAGCCAAAGAGAGACAGGAGAGGGAGAGATTGATTTTTGAGAGAGGATTAATAGAATGATTTGGTACATGAAAAGTATTAGCTTAGGCCTCTATTTATAGGTGAGGTTAGAAAATTCTAGAATTAGGGTTTAGTTAGGAATACTTAGGGAACAAGTTAGGGTTTAGGGAGGAGGTAATGTTGGCTGATTTTTGGGAGGGCAAAAGGGTCATTTTACCCTTTAAATTTTTGGCTAGGGTTTCATGGAATGAGTTTGGAACTTTTTCCTTTTAGTCCTTGTACTTTAGATTAGCTTAAATGATTCCAAACTTGTTTAAGATTATTTAATTACATACATTAAGTTTTAGTTTATTACATTTTGTTTATGGAAGTTAATTGGCTTATTATTTACATTTTTTATTAACTTGTCAATTATTGCACAAAGTTAATTAATATGATTTATAACTTTTAATGCTTAACAATTATTGATTAAAGCTTAATCGTTAAGTTTTAATTATATTGTTTGGGCATTTAATATTGGAAAAATATAGAATAGAAAAAATGAGGGTCGTTATATAACCCCAAATAAGTGTATAATGCTGCCTTTCTTCTCCTATTTTCTCCATTTCACTAGAAAACTCCCAAACACTCCGTACACTCCATCAAACCCTAGATTTCCAATTTGTGTTCTAGAGCTCAAATCATTCATCTCATCTTGTTCCTTACAGTTTATTGAATCTATTAAGGTAAGAATCAAAGTGTGTCAAGCTTTAATCTTTGAGAAAATGAGATTTTTGTGTTAGGTTTTGTTAAACTGGGTTTTAGTGTCAAATTGGTTGATTTTGATGTTGTTTGCGTCAAAATCTTGTGGGTTTATGCTTAGTGATGCTTAGTGTACTTGATTTGGTCAGTTTTGATGTAAGAAACGAGCTCTAGAGCAAGAAATGACGAATTTTGGGTTAAACCCGTAGCTGTGTTCATCTTCTCCAGCAGATGAACACACTTGGCCGAGTGTCTCTTGACACTCGACCGACTGTGTAGACGATCGACCGGTTGAGGGACACACTCGACCGAGTGTGTCTGAGTTCTGACCAGATGATTTAAACTTAGTCAGTTGACTGTGTGAGAGGACACATGACCTTGTGTGTTGACACAGTCGACCGACTGTGTGAGTCAGTCGACCGAGTATCTTTGTGGGCAGAATTGATATGGCCAAAACGGATGGTTTTATTTGTGCAATGTCGTCAGGTCGCAACGCGTCAGCTTTGACTATCAAAAGTGGATACTAGTTTAAATTTATATTTAGCGGGGCCTAAATCTTACTACTCCTTATTATGAGTAAGGGAAGTATGACCTAGAGTCGTATTTTTGAGATATCAATAGAATCGAACCTATATCTAAATCTTAAGATAATTCTAAGGTGCATGAGTAGTGGTTGATTACCTAATTTTGGATTTTCTAGATTAAGTAAGTAAAGCAAAGTAAATATGATAAAATTTGTAATTCAGATAAGACTAAAACAAGTGCATGCTATGCTATGATTTCATCAGTTACTTTGCCGGTATTACGAAATGCTGGCTCATGGATAGGCAGTGACCTTATATTTACTACACTGGTCCTAAACGCCCCTGTTATAAGACATGTCACTCGGTAATGCGATAGGCTTGAAGATTCTGAATAGACAGCAACGTATGTTACCCCCGACGCCCGTGCAGTCTGACTACAGGCATACACATTCAGACGGCTCATCCAATTGAGCTACTCAGTTGGGTGACATATTAACATTCCGAAATGTTCTAAACTTTCTTAAGTATAATAGAATACATGGTTTTCCATATCCAAGAGACGCGATGCGCCTTAATGCTTTCGTTAATGATTGGTTTAAAAGATAGGTAGGCCCTTAAAAGAGTTCAACCATAAAGAACACCATGGCCAAGTCAGGCTGACTTCCATGAATACGTTCAGTTATCTTAACGGTCCAATCCTTTATGTGTTTGAACAAACAGTTCCTTAATTAACTAAGAATCCCTCAAGCGGGGTGCAATGCTTGAGACCGCATTATGGTAAAGTGTACTAGTCAACACTAACCGTGTTCCATAGCCTTACTTAGCAGAGGTACAGCTTACAACAACCGTTGTGCTTCAGCGTGCACGTACGAAGTTTCTATGCTTGGTGACTACACTAGCATGGTCTAGGACCGACAATGTACTAGGGGTCTAGTTAGATGTTTCACTACGAAAGAGTCCTCAGTCGAAATCCAAGGCTCGTTGGACTTACTACAACTGGTGTGCCTCAGTCAAACTCACGTGTATCCGATAGACTTCTCTTACCAAGGGGTGACACAGATAGTGTACTCTGAATCGAGGTTTGCGACTTCCCAATAACAGAGCCAATAACTACGTTCTATTAGTTGGAAAAGCGATTGAGTTCAAAGCATAATCGGAAAGCATTTCGACAACATACACAAACCATAATATAGTTTCGGCATTATAAATGAGTACGTCATAACATACACTAAAGATAACTACTCACTAATCATGGAAACAGTATCACAAAGCATAATAATGGAAGACATAATATAAAGACAAGGGGATAGAAGTGCCATAAGATTAAATAAGTTCTGAATACAAAAGTGACAACTTCAAGACTCCAGACCGCTCCTAATACAATCTTCGGCGTTCTTCTCCGGGTACTAGGTTTCCCGCACGGAGTCGAAGACCTTGAAAGTATGACTAATACTGTACAAGAGAGAGAAAGAAGCAAATTGAAGTGTGTGTTGGAATGAATGACAAATGCTCTTTAAATAAACCAAAAATTTCCCTGCAAACGGCTGGCAGGCCGTTTGGCAGGCCGTTTGCAGGGGCCGTTTGTCAGACTAGCCCGTTTAACTAGGCCGTTTGCTGAGGGAGTATGGCTGGCCATTTTCCATACTGGCAGGCCATTTGGCAGCCCGTTTGGCAGCCCGTATGGCAAGCCGTTTGGCTTGCTGATTTGCTGGATCGTAACTTGATTTCTTGTCTTTCACCGTTTTCGCTCTAGAATCTTCGTTTTAGCTATGTTTCTCTTGATTCTTTTTGCACCGTCTTCGTAATTACTTGTTCTTCAATATTGACCGACGAAGCGGGTATTTTGGCGATAAATTTTGGAACTTTATTGTTTTTGGGCCTTAATACCGGGGTGAAAACGTGACTTTTTAGCCGATATCAAGAATATTTAACTAAGTGTTGATGTCTAACCGTTATGTTATCCGCGTGACTTATGATAATCATGATGTAAATTCTGAAAATGCATAAGTGTTAGGTGGACTTTTAATGACACTTTTGTTACTAATTTGCTGTATTGTGCTGTTTTGTGCTAACGGACAGAAACTAACTTGATTTGCCTTATGTTCAGGTGATAAGGATAAGGAAGAAGCTCAGTGATAGATTATCTGAGCTAGTTGCTGGTATTCGGTGAGTGAGACTATCTCTTGGTGTAGTATGGAGTAGCAAGTTGCGCTACAATGTTTATATTGTTGATAATTGCCATGATTAGTAGTTATGTTGTACAGTTGATCGCAGTTAAGGTTGCCATGATTTTAGTAGTATTAGTTGCCTGTAGTAGTAGTAGTTGATTGGTTGTATGTGCACAAGTTGTTATTGTTGTTGGAACCTTGATCTGTTAGGTTCAGCTCAAAGAGGTCAACCTAGTTGTGGTTGGGTCCAGTTGGCTACTGTTTATTGAGTATAGTGCTGAATGACACATCACCTGCGTGTGGATGACTATACTGGGGATTCAGTAGTAAGGACTATCGGTAGATTCTAGCCTGATCAGCTAGGGTCGTGTGCCCGTACAAGCCACCGGTCCTCTAGTTGGAGCAAAGTTGCTAGTTGCTAGTTGTTAGTTGTTGTGTGGTGTATGTGGTTGTATGAAGCTGTTGTTATAGGAGTACAAGTTGGTACTGTATGCTAGACCTTTTGATAGTTCCTTTCACTTAGCCTTGTGCTAACCCCTCACCTCCTCCCCTGCAGGTTTTGGATCTTAGTGCTGGTAGGGATGGGATTCGGGCTGATGATTTGTTTGACAAGACGAACTCTGATGTCTTAACTTTTCTAAAATAAGTAGTTAGTCATTTAACGTAACACCTGTGGTTTGTAATTAAGTAATTAACGAATGATTTGTAATAATTATGTTTGTAATTAACTAAGGGTACTTATGTGAATTCAGTCTTCTGCTGTGATATATATATATATATATATATATATATATATATATATATATATATATATATATATATATAAATCAGGGTGTTACAAAACCTCTCCGATGCTAAAATGGAGAGGTCCTCCCAAAGATGAATGAAATTATCTGACACAAGAAACCAGTCTAGTTTGCTAAACTTGGTGCCATCATCACTAATGTGGGTAAATTTCTTCCCACTGATCGGAATTTCAATCAAGTTACTTTTCACAATAAAATTATTAAATCGGTTTGCCCTGTATTGATGAAACACGCAGTTTAACCTATCCTCATTTTCATGCACTTCATTAAAATCTCCGCAAAACACCCAAGCACCATCGTTACCTCCCATCAAACTTTCTAAAGACTCCAAAAATTTAACCTTATCCGTATTACTATGAGGTTCATACACATTGACCACTGTTGACTCTTTACCCGTGGTTTTTCACCGCCCTTTAATTGCAAGGAAATAATCCCCCCCCCCCCAGTCGCATACTCAACTTCGAATGAAGATGAATCCCAAACTAACAGCATACCCCCTGAGCTGCTGATAGTCTCCTTCTGTATATACCCAAACTCACAGTTCCCCCATAAGGCCTGTACCCACCATTCGTTAAGGGCTTTGCACTTTGTCTCTTGGAAAGCAGCAATGTTAGGCCTTTCTTTTGGGCAAATAGATTTTACCCAACCGAATTTTCCCTCCACCGCGAACCCACGAATATTCAATGATAGTATCTTCATAATTAACAAAAACAAAACGAAAATTGAAGACAATAACTTACAGAGGATTGGGGTTTGACCACCTCAATCCGAGTTGCTCCCCAAACGTCTTCAATTCTTCATCACAGTTCCATTCGGGATTGATTGAACTGGAACTGTTACTCGAATCACGCTTCGAACACCCAGATTTTGATTTTGTACCACAAACTTTACATCTCAATTTAACCGACTTGTCACCGTTTATTCCGCCTCTCGCCATGTTTTTGAGTCTTCTAATCCTGGAGGATGCTTTCCAACTACCAATTGCACGCCAATAACATTTGTGACAGTAGGGTACCTCTTTTGATTTCGCACTTAATTTAGAGGAAGAAGGTAAATTGGTTCTCGTACAACGTGTCTTCTCCTTCTTATCTTTAGTCAATTTACTTTTATCCATAATGACATTTGATGGCCCAACTGTATTGTCTTGTCTTTTGGATTGGGCTGGCCTATCATGATCTGAAGGTGTGCAATCAAAATTAGGAATATTAGATGTAGCAGACTTCCCACCCTTAAAAGGGCCATTGATACCGCATGGCCCATTAACCTCATCGGCCACTACATTAGGCTTTCTACAACCTGGGCCCGTGTACTCGTTTCCATTAGTCCAAGAATATACAATCGTATCTTCCTCCGAGCTATGCGAATTGATATCCTCAAAACCTGCGATGTCATTATTATCTTGGGACTTAGGTTACAATTATTATCTTCTTCCTTGGTCTCTGCAACAAACTCCCCGTTCTCCCCAAAAAGTTCCCTTATCCCAATACAAACTGATTCTTGATCTTCCATTGCCTGATCTCATTGTCTAAACGGACTGTTCATCTTCACCTGCACATCTTTACGCCTATCTGGACTTTTTCCTTGTTCACCGGATTAATTGCTATCATCAACCATATCTAAAGGACCTTTTTTACCCCAAAATAGTTGAGATCATCATCAACGAAAGACTGTAATCATCGCTATCGGATATTTCACCCGAATCAATAAACTCCGAACTATTTTTCGAATCATCATTTGACACTTTGTTTAATTTTTCTTCATTGAGATCTTCCCTCCTGGAAGTGAATGTTGGACAATCCATTTTTTCTTCCTCAACATTGACAAAGTAGTATTTCGATTTATGTTTGATACTGATAGCATCATGAACATAATTGGGGTCATTAAGTTTAACCAGGACCCTACCATATGTTAACGATTGATTCCCTGATAAAGAGCAGTTTTCCAATAGGAAAACTATTCCCCACCATTCAGCTATATTTGTGAATGTTTTTTTCCGACCAGCATGGAATTGAAACACCGCTAATCCTTAACCAAGACATACGACCTTCCGGCCACCATTCAAAATCCCACCGGTTCACCTTAATAATCCATCTCCTCAACGGATGATCAACTTTCTCCACAACTGCAATAGCCTCTTCTTCCTTGTTAAAAATAATCATCATACTTAGCCCACCTAATAGTCTGATTTGAATGTCTTCGAAACCTTCTGCACTTGATATGTCTTCAAAGTTGGACAGAATATCTCCACTTTTAAACGACTTAGAATAAATGATTTAATATAACCCAAAATCGAGTATGTAACTTGATTATACCACGTGTACTTGATCGGGCTCTTTGCTTAATCTTTTTCGTGTTTATAAATCAATTGCTTTTCAAAAAAGATAGTGGAGAGTAGAGTAGAGTTGAGATGAGGGAAGTACAATCGCATACATATAAGCTTTAAAAAATGTTTATGTTGCTTTTCGTTTTTTTAAAGTGATTAACAAAAGTGAAATCGTATATACAGAAGTTTTACAAATATCTTTTATCTTCAAACATTATTTACTATATTTACTAAATGTCGTGTATACTTTTATCGCTTACGAATTATCGTTTTTAACATATGTAAATAGCGACCAATAACACAAATGCTATCAAAAAAATATTCTTTCACTATATAAAAGAGAGCGACGCTAAGAAGAAAATAAAATAGACTGAGTCATAAGCTAAACGCGTATATGTATTTATAACCACCTAATAATGACCGCTACAATCATAGTCACCGAAAAGTACCAATATGATGAATATTTTGGTAGTGTAAATAGTTACAAGTATTGAAATGGGTAATAACTACAACCATAATGCTAAATATAAATATTAAAAACTTAATGTTATCACAAAATTAATTTTCGCCGCAACAACTCGTGGCGTGACATTTTCTCATTTCAACTATTAAATCTTGCTATTTATTGAGTTTACCAGATCGAAAAAAATTATATAAACAACTTGCGGGTACACTGTCCAGACCCGGGAAGAGAGGTGTGAAAGCTTCCAAGCTGAAATATTAACTTGTGGTGTTTATTTGATTTATAGGCGTTGACACGTTGTTTTGTCGATGTGAGGCTTTGCATTTTTGTTGGTTGTTGTTGTGTTTTCTTTTTATGTTTGAGTTTAGGTTGTTAGGTTATGTTGTGTTGTGCATGTTGTATATCTCTAATTTGAGGCTCTTTCGGGCCGGGTTTGTAATTGTCGAATGATTTTTCATTATTTATGAAAGATTCAGGTCCTATTTAAGTTTTAGTTTTTAGAAAAAGTAATCGTGAAAATAACTTACTTATCAATACCTTGTAAGAATTCGATTTTTAACAAACAATATAAGTGCAGAATATAAAGAAAAGTTGAATAAGTGATTGTTTTCGGGTCGTTGATGATGTTACAACGGCGTTTTAGGTAGGGCCACGTAGTTAAGGGCGTTTCGGTTGTTTTCACAAGTTAGTTTTCAATTAGTTTGTATGTGCTAGGGATGAGCAGAATCACCGTTTTACCGATCCCGAACCGGTACCGTTATACCGAACCGAAGAGTTAACGGGATCAGTTCCGGTTCCAGGTTTTGTGGCTTTTCGGTTTCGGTCTCTAAGATGCGGTACCGGTACGGTACCGGGAAAATCCCGTATTAGTACTGATTTCATTACTTGTTTTATGAAAAGCCTGGAATGTGAAAAGGCGGTAGTCTTGAAGCTCCCGTATTAGTTCACACTTCACACGGTTTTGATAATACATTAAAAAAAATTGTCCACAAAATCCAAAGACCCTAATCGTCAATCAACATGGACTCTCTTTCTTCATCACTTCCTTCGTCATCAATCCCTTCCATGAACACAACTGATCAAGTAAGTTATTAAATTTTTAATAAAGTTATATATATATATATATATATATATATATATATATATATATATATACATATATATATATATATATACATATATATATATATATATATATACACTTACTGATTGTGCTTAATTTTTTAGGGTGATGATACGTTTGTGGATGACACCAATCATGTGGACATTATCACAAATTTGAATGATGACGTTATGCCAACTCAATTAACATGCTCAAAAAGAAAATGTGCAAAAAGAGATAATCCAACACAGACTCAAGTCACTCAACCTACAAAAGAAGGAAAAGAGCGGGCTAAATGTTGGAATTCTTTTTCAATAGAGTACGTTACATAAAGTAATGGTCTTGTACGAAAGTACGAGAAGTGCATACATTGTGGTGCAATGATCAAAGCGGATCCTTCGATGAACGGTACATCCGGACTTAATAAACATTCTTCTAAATGTCAAAAACATCCCGAAGTCATTGCTAAACAAAAGCAACAACATTTATCATTTCAATCTAGTGGAAATGTTGGTGCTTGGAAACACGATGATAATGAGATTAAAAAGGCTTTGCTTGACTTTTTTATTTGTGTGGAATTATCGTTCAAGCTAGTTAAACATTGGGCATTCCGTAGGTTGATGTATGTTAGCAACGAAAATATCAAGATTCCATCACGCCATAAACCTTCTAAGGATATTGTCCAATATTACTTAGATGAAAGACTTAAATTGCATGCTTTCTTGAGTAACCCGAATAATACCATTCACTTGACAACTGATACTTGGACGTCATCTTGTCAACGTGAGAACTACATGGTAGTAACCGGTCATTTTATGGACGAAAATTGGGTAATGCATAAGAGAATTATTAATTTCATGCCCATTGTTAGTCATAAGGGTGATGTCATTGGTAGTGAATTGATGGAGTGTATTCGAGGTTGGGGTATAAAGAATGTAACGACTATGACCCTTGATAATGCATCTAGTAATGACAAGGCCATAGCATATGTGTTGTCTAAGTTGAAGAATAAATATGAAGATGGTAAACATGTTCACATTAGGTGTATGGCACCTATTATTAACCTAATAGTGAAAGATGGGTTAGATGAAGCAAATTTACATATTGAGTGTATTCAAAAAGCAATTAAGTACATCAGTCATTCATCTCAACGGATGAAAAAGTTTAAAGAATGCATGAAAGACGAAACAGTTGATTTGAACAAGTTTCTATGTGGAGATTATCCAACTAGGTGGAATTCCACTTATGAACTTTTGAAAAGGACCGTGGATTTAAAAGATATATTTCCAAAGTATGAAGGTGCGGATAGTAGTTTTGAGGGTGATTTAGCTAAGGTTCCCGGTCATGTTGACTTTGATGTTGCAAACAATTTCGTTAAGTTTCTAGAAAAATTCAAGGAATAAACGGTAGCGGTTTCAGCATCTATAAAACCTCTTGCTCATACCTTTTTAGTGTACTATTAGATATTGATGGTCACTTACGTGAGTGGTCGGCCGATCTTGATTTTTGTTTGATGGTTAATTCGATGAGATTAAAGTTTGAAAAGTATTGGGGTAAGTTAGATAAACTAAATGACTTCATGTACTTTGCTGTTTTATTGGATCCAACGATGAAAAAAGTATTTATGAAACATTGCGTCATTATGAATAACATGAACATAGATAATACATTGTCAAAAGCTAAAATTTAGAAAAAGGCCGGTGAAATGATGGTTGATGTTGAAACAGGGATGGAAGGGTTGTTTAGAACTTATGTAGAGAAGTTTGAAAAAAAGTAGTCATAATTTGGGTACTCGAGAATCACAAACTCAAGAAAACGTTGTTACGGGTAAAGAGATCAATAGCTTCATTTCTAAGTGGAGAAGCGTTGAAGAAAATAGTAGTTCACTTGAGGTTGGAACGGAATTATCAAGGTAACTAAATGAGTCAAAGTTGAATTGGTCTCCAACTTTTGACATACTAAAGTGGTGGAAGCAAAATGAGGAGCGTTTTCCAATTGTAGCACGGATGGCTAGAGGTAAATTAGTTACTTTTTTTATTGTATTTGAATAACAATTTGTTACATTATTATGATTTTTTTGATCATTTAAAATTGTTAGATATATTGGCGATACAAATATCTAGCGTGGCATCGGAGTCGGCATTTAGTGTGGGTGGTCATGTACTTGACCCGTATACAATAAGGTTATCGCCCCAAATAGTAGAAGCTTTGATTTGCACCCAAGATTGGGTAAACAAATCAACTAAGCCTATATTTGAAGATGAAGTAATTGATCTATTAAATGACGACGACATTGCATTTGGTAATCTTACTTTTAAAAAGTTTATGTATAAGTTTGTGTTCTACATAATGAGTAATTAACTTAAATTGTGTATTTCATTATGTAGAGATGGAAGAGGCGGTCAAAGAACAAAACAAAAAAGAAAAAGAGAAAGTATCCTCTTAAGGTTAGAAGGATTTGGTGATGTTTTGGTGTTGTTTTGCCGCTGTTTTGATGATGTTTGCTGTTGATAATGTTGTTTTGTTGCTGATGAATGATGTTTAATGCTTTTTTTACTGCTGATGAAGGATGTTGCTGTTGAATGCTGTTTTGCTGCTGTTAAATGTTGTTTGCGCTGATGTTTTGCTGTTAAAATGTTGGTGTTTATGTTCACAAGATCTTGCTGTTTTTTTTATAAATGATGTTGTTTTAGTATAAAATGATGCTGTTTTTTGTATGAATGATGTTGTTTGCAGTCCATTTTATTTGCAGTGCAAATTCGGTACTAACAGGTAAAATATCGGAATTACCGGTACCGAACCCGGTACCGGTAATGAAAAAACGGTACGATATCGTTATTCGATATTGGGTAAATTCGGGATCGGTACTTTTCGGTTCCGGTGCTACCGGTTCCATACCGAAACCATCCCTAGTATGTGCATCATATTAGCGTTATATTTAGCAACGGCGGAGATATAGGGATGCATGTTGATGCTTTGTCACCCTCAACTCTTTCATATCAAACTATAGTGTAATAAAAGTTGTGAATTAATTGTCAACATCTCCTAATTATGAATACTAACCTATTTATTTATTATAAAAAAACTTATTTGCGAAGTGTTACTATAAGTCATATGATTTTTTTATTTAAACTACTTATAATATAATATGTATAATGTATAATGTATTTATATGTATACAGAATTTTTATATTGATAATTAAATTTCGTGAATTAACACCCGTATTCGTAAATATTGGATTTGCATCTGGTATTTTGATTTATTGTCAAAAAAGATTGTAGGATTGATCCATCAATCAATCTATCGTGTGACTCAATATTGTAATGCCTGTATATCGAGTTTCTTTAAAAGTTATATACATAATCACTTTTTAAATATATTTTTGATTAGTTTTATACTAAGCAATACACTTCTTAAATAAGCAATACTTTCATAAAAATGATATAAGTTTCTCTAATAATAGCCCTAACAGCTATTTTTAAGAAATTTATAATAAAATAAAAGATAGTTTTTTTAAGTTAGTGGGGTAGTTATTAGTCAACTAGTGGAGTGGTTAAATGTATGGTATAAGTAAATAATGTGTGTCCGAAAATCTTAAAGATAACCCTTAGGGCTATCTTTACAAAATCTCAAATGATATACATAATCACTTTTTAAATATATTTTTGATTAATTTTATACAAAGCAATACACTTACTATATAGGCAATTCTTTAATAAGTCGCATGTCTACATTATGAAAGAACATATGAACGGATATAATCAATCTAAAAACCCCGCTCACTAAAAGTAAACTTGAAGAATCACATCCGATATTAAACTTAGCTTAACTCTAACCAAACCACTTGAAAACAACATCTACACAAGACAAAAGCAACGCCGAGAAGCAAACTACAAATAAAACAGAAAAATTAAACCAATATCATCAACAACAAAAAAACATAAATTTAACTAACGAAAATAACTAGTGTTCGAACCCTCGCTTCGCGCCGGGGTTCGGTTTTCAATGTATTTTATTACGTTTAGTTTGTAAAATTATTTCGTGACTAACGATGATGTCGTTGAAGCGCAACTCGAGTTAAACTAAAAGGTATAATCCGTGAAATATTTAAATGTTATTTTAAATTAACAATATATGTACATCTCCGCGTCTCGCTATGGAATTGTCGACTTTTAAAAATTTAACGCAAAATCAACGTGTATGAAAAGTACCTCAAATATTTAGCGTTTTTTAAAAACGTCCGTTTTGCTTATAGATAGTGACATTGTGTTCCTAAAATTATTTCGAGTTTAACGATGGTGTCGGAAAAATTTAACTCGTTGCGAGCTAGAAGATATTGCCCGTTGAATATTTGGGTGGAGTTTATTTAAGATTTTTTTTATGAAAATGAGTATTTGACACTTTACCCCTGTTTGAGGGGTCGATTTTAATATTTGAACAAACTATGGGGGCTTTTTTTTGAAAAAAGGTGGGAAAAGGGAAATGACGAAAATGCCCCTGGCGACAATTCATCATTTTTGTTTATTAAGTAGTATATAAATTATGTGGTCGATTTATAATGAATGAGAAGTTTAATGGTTAAAGTATAAAATGTGATAAGTTTATAAAAGCTATAAAGTTAACTATTATATTTTTTGGGACTAAAATGTAAAAAAGTGAAAGATTGAGAGAAATTTGTGAAACTTGTGAAGTTTACTACTCACTTTGGCTTTTGACTGTTAGGTAGTATATAAATTTTGTGGTCGATTTATAATGAAAGAGAAATTTAATGGTTAAAGTATAAAATGTGAAAAGTTTGTGGTAAGTTTATAAAAACTATAAAGTTAACTATTATATTTTTTAGGCTAAAATGTAAAAAAGTAAAAAATGGAGGGAATTTGTGAAACTTATGAAATTTACTATTCACTCTAACTATATTTTTTAGATATATAGATATAATCACTAATCAAAATAACTACCATCTACTTACCATCACCATTACAATCCCTTTTCCCTTTTCATCTTAATAAAACAATCAAATTTAAAACTCGTTAAATAAATCTATTGATTCAACCAAATAAATCTAATACATTTTTAAAGCTCTACACACAATTTTTTTTACAAGCTATTCAGTAAACAGCCAAACAATTAATTTTCAGAAGTTATCAAGTTTAAAGCCAAAACCAAACTAGAAGAATAAAAAATAATGGTGCATATTACCAATATAACTAATACACAAAATTTGTCTTATTTATTATGAATAGTACTATTTGATTTTTCACTTTTCACAAACCTATCCCCCTAACTTCCATTATAATACAAATCGAACCTCCCACTTTATACCTATATTTTAAATTATTATTTATCCCATCACTAACACCAAAAATACTAAATAATAACACTCAGTAGGACCCACATAGGCCACACTGTGCTACATTTCTTTTTCTTTTTTGTCTCAACGATAAAAAAAACAACCTTTTTAAAAGGAACAACCCTCCAATGCTACTAAAAGATGTCGAAAAATATTCTTTTTTACAAAATAGATCAACTAACTTTAACGCTAAAAGAAGCAACTTTCACAAAAAGAACAACCCTTCAATGTTAGATGTCGAAAAAAAATTTTTTTTTTACAAAATAGATGAAGACTTTTTTTTAACTCGCATTTAAAACGGAGTCCCCGGCGACAAATCGAACCTCTCACTTTATACCTATATTTTAAATTATTATTTATCCCATCACTAACACCAAAAATACTAAATAATACCACTCAGTAGGACCCACATAGGCCACACTGCGCTACATTTCTTTTTTTTTTTGTCTCAACGATAAAAAAAAACAACATTTTTAAAAGGAACAACCCTCCAATGCTACTAAAAGATGTGGAAAAATATTCTTTTTTACAAAATAGATCAACTAACTTTAACGTTAAAAGAAGCAACTTTCACAAAAAGAACAACCCTTCAATGTTAGATGTCAAAAAAAAAAATTCTTTTTTACAAAATAGATGAAGACTTTTTTTTAACTCGCATTTAAAACGGAGTCCCCGGCGTGAAGCGAGGGCTCCACAACTAGTTGAAAACTAAAGCACACCAACCACCACATCTAACCGGTTCTAAAGAGATCTAACCTTCGTGAGAAAAACTCTTACTTTAAGGGCAATCTACTCTCTTTTGTGCATGAGTTTAGAGACCGAGGGGAAGTCTACTCCACTCAAGAGACACTCTCATTCCTATCTTTCTCAAAGCTGCCACGGAAGTATCATGTTAGGCATTTCTTTTATGTCTTTCTTATTTAGGTGTGTAAGAACTGGTCATTCTCTAAAACGTAGGTGTCTTAATGTGTGCAATGGTGTTAGTATCTTTCTAAATTTAGAACCGACCACAAAAAACAAGAATAAGTAAACCGATCAAAAAGGAACGCATCTACAAACCTATAGATTCTGTCCAGAAGTAGCAGAGCTAAACGACAAAACTAAAAACAATTTTCGTATGATTTTTCAATTGAATTATCAGTAACTAATTTTATTTCAGCGATGAATCAAAACAGACGGTATCTAGATTTTAAATCAAAGGTGTAAGTTTTTTACAAAGGTGTAAAGTTACGATTTATAAGAATGAGTTATGGTAATTTTATAAAAAAAGGTGTGTGATTGGAACTTCAATTATGTGGTTCTGTAATTTGATAAATGAAAATAAACAGAATATCAAATCTTTGATTGCAAAAAGAATATACAAACAGGCAAACATTATTAACACACGGATATGAAAAACAAAAAAAAACAAAAAAACGTTTTTCTCAAAATATAACACGATCAAAATAAAAAATTATATATATTCATAGATTGTACCTCTAACGCTCTAAGATACACATATCGTTTGCGAGTGAGGGCGGCTTTAAAACACAACAACACGTCGTGTCTTACAAGAACATATATGTATCGAATCAGTTTATTTACGACGTGTTCCTGAGCTTTAAAAGCCGCCAACATCGCATTATAATTCGCATACACAAAAATATCACGAATAAGAGGAACGTATGTGGTGGTTTATATAGTGAAGAAGATTTATAAACCCTAGGTCTAGAACATTCTTTGCATTTTCTGAGATCGACAAAAATAACCCTTCAGTATTGACCTTTTCACTATTTCGTAATTATAAGTCCATGGCCTTCTTTTAATTTTGTTTAATATACACAAATAATCCCTATAGTATTGACTTTTTGACTGATTTGGTAAATCTAGATACAAAGCCTTTTTTCATTTTGTGTAATTTACACAAACAATCCCTCAAGTATGAACATTTTGCCAAGTTTCGTATATGTTGACATGTAGATGAAAGTTGTGTTACAAAGAGAGGTGTTCAAAGATGGATATTGTAGATTTCAACTATTAAATCTTGCTGTCTATTGGGTTTATTAGAACGGAGAAAAACGTGACGTATCAACAACTTGCGGGTAAACTGTCCAGACCCGAGGAGAGAGGTCCGAAAGCTTCCAAGCAGAAAAATTAACTTGTGTTTATTTGGTTTGTAGGCGTTGTTTTGTCGATGTAAAACTTTACTCTTTTGTTGGTTGTTGTGTTTATTTGTGTGTTATTTATTTGGGTTTAGGTTGTTAGGTTTTGTTCTGTTATGCGGGTTGTATATCTTCAATTTCAGGCTCTTTCGGGCCGGGTTTGTTTATTATTTACGAATGACCCAGGTTTTATAAAAGTATTTATTTTTCGTCCCAAAAAAAAAAGTAATCGGCGAAAAAACTTAATTATTTATTTAATTTCTTGTATTCTTCCCAATAAAAATAAGAGCCCTAAAAGTTGGTATCAACTTCTCTCTTACGGAGTATATGCTAAAACATATATCTACAGCTTAACATATTCATCATCTGTAATTACGTTGTCTATCATTGGATCTGTAGAGTTTCTTTACAAGACGTCAGGACACTTCATAAAAATGATATACTTCATCACTTTTAAAATATATTTTTGATTAATTTTATACGAAGCAATACACTTCGTAAAACCAAAAAAAACTTTCTCGCATATGATTGATTTTATGCATCATCATTGTTAGGGCCGTCTTAATGATTTTGACACATAAAAATGGGCCTCATTATATATATAAATGTAACTACGTATCACATATTACTAAATGCCTGATTTCGGAGTAGTTGAATTGTGCCAATTAAAATGATCGAGGCCAATATCACTTTTATCATAGTATGAGATGACTAATGGTCTACACAATAATACCCATAAATTATCCTTTTTAAACTCGTAATCTGTAAACTAGCTAATTGCAATTTAAATTTTTCGTTTTAATAATATTCTACTAGTGTATATAAAAATATGTATTATTATTTTTCAAAATTTGGAGCCCCTATAAAATTTTTGACTTGTTCGGTTGCACATTCCGAACATATACCGAAGACACCCTTGATCATTGTAATGTCTTTCTCGTATATATAAAATTTAAATTTACCAGGGTAATCTCCATTACTAAAAAAAACTTTATAAATATGAACAACCAAAGTTCTTTTATAATTTTAAGACAAAATTTACGCGGGTTGAAATGTTCAAAACTACCAACGGGTAAAAAAATTTAATAGAAGATATAATTTTAACTAGGGGAATTGTCAAAAATTACACCCTTTTTAAAAAATTTCTAACAAAATACACTTTTTTAAAAAAAAAATTGACAAATTACACCATTGAATCGACCTACAATTTGGTCGTATACCCTATAGTGTGGTCGACTACCTCATTTTTCAAGGTAGTCGACCAAAAAATGAAGGGGCGACCACTTTCTTGGTCGACCACCACAAAAAATTGATGGGTACGTTCCACATACATGATTATCTGATATAATCATACATTACAAATGTAGAGTGGGTTCCACATACATGACTATCTGGTAAACCACTTTCACACACATCCAATTAAATTAAATACTGCATCAAACATTAAATAATAAAATTATTAAGTAATAAAGTAATAAAATATTACTCGTTCACGTAGCTTTTTCTGTGAACATTTCTTTGGGTTTCGGGAAAGAAGAAGAAGAAGAAGAATGCAGGTACGTATATGTAGCGACCCGACAAAATCGTCATTGACGGCGCGTCTACTTAGGTCCCATTACGTGGTCATAAGTCTTTAAATTAACGTTTGACCAAAATATGTCGCATTCATTTCAAAAGTAAAGATTGTTTCCAAGTTTACAAGAATTGTTCAACCAAAAGTTACGTTACAAGTTATTAGTGCAATTGAAACCTATGCGACACAGTTTTAAATAAAGTCAAAAGACGCTACATGTATGCATATATACTCGACATCCAATGCAAGTATCAAAATAATGAGCGGAAGCATGTATCACATATCGTTAAAGGACCTGAGAAAAACATAGAAATCTGTCAACGAAAACGTTGGTGAAATCATAGGTTTAAGTAAGTAATTGAGTAAGTAATTGAGTAAGTAAAGTAAGTTGAACCACAAGATTTGCAACATTGAAATAATAGTAATACATTCTAAAAGTTAATATTCACGAGCACCCAATTATCAAGGCTTAACTTTTCATCCATAGAACCCCATCACAATAGTGTTAGAACATACACTGTTTCTCGAAAGTACATTTCATCCGATGTAACGGTAGTGAACCGTTCGGATGAGAGTTTGTCAAACCCATATGGCCATATAACATAAGTTCTCGCTTACACCCGGCAAGTGTAACTAATGATAATCGAATTAAGGATTTTGTTCTAACTCGTATATAGAATGTTTGTTTTCTTGTACTTGTGTTCACTTAGTAAAATGAAACGCTTATGTTTTCTCATCCCAAATGTAAGTTCGAAAGAGTAAAAGTGGGACTATGATCTCACCTTGAGTGCAAGAGTAAAAAGATACTTCAACAAGTAAACGTGTGCAACGAACAATGCTAGTCTTGACCTAAACAAATAGGTTGTATCAATAACGGTAAACACGGTCGGTCAAAGATGTTCAATTAGTCTTATGGCTCCTTACGACTCGATTATATAGCATGTGAATCAAATTGGCAAGTTCCATGCAAAAATCAAGTATACAAGAAGATTAGAACGGTTTAAACAAGTATTTGGTAAAGTTTGAATAAAAGTCAAACTTGGTCAAAGTCAACGTCGACGGGGTCGGGTCGGGTATCCGACAATTTTTCTTCAATTAGTAATCATATATAAACATGTTGGCCAAGTTTCATGTTAATCGGAGTTGCGAGTAAGCGGGGATGAATTTGTGAAAACACAAAATAAGTTGATCTACTTTTTCAGCACATGAGCGGCGCACCAAAACCAGGAGCGGCGCTCTTGAGGACCAGAAGCGGCGCTCTTGTTTTCAGGAGTGGCGCTCCTGACATCTGATGAAAAACTCCACAAAAAGGCTGAAATGTCCCGTTCTTATTGATTAAAAACGTTCCATATTAATTGATTTCGTTGCGAGGTTTTGACCTCTATATGAGACGTTTTTCAAAGACTGCATTCATTTTTAAAACAAACCATAACCTTTATTTCATCAATAAAGGTTTAAAAAGCTTTACGTAGATTATCAAATAATGATAATCTAAAATATCTTGTTTACACACGACCATTACATAATGGTTTACAATACAAATATGTTACAACAAAATAAGTTTCTTGAATGCAGTTTTTACACAATAGCATACAAGCATGGACTCCAAATCTCGTCCTTATTTAAGTATGCGATAGCGGAAGCTCTTAATAATCACCTGAGAATAAACATGCTTAAAACGTCAACAAAAATGTTGGTGAGTTATAGGTTTAACCTATATATATCAAATCATAATAATAGACCACAAGATTTCATATTTCAATACACATCCCATACATAGAGATAAAAATCATTCATATGGTGAACACCTGGTAACCGACATTAACAAGATGCATATATATAAGAATATCCCCATCATTCCGGGACACCCTTCGGATATGATATAAATTTCGAAGTACTAAAGCATCCGGTACTTTGGATGGGGTTTGTTAGGCCCAATAGATCTATCTTTAGGATTCGCGTCAATTAGGGTGTCTGTTCCCTAATTCTTAGATTACCAGACTTAATAAAAAGGGGCATATTCGATTTCGATAATTCAACCATAGAATGTAGTTTCACGTACTTGTGTCTATTTTGTAAATCATTTATAAAACCTGCATGTATTTTCATCCCAAAAATATTAGATTTTAAAAGTGGGACTATAACTCACTTTCACAGATTTTTACTTCGTCGGGAAGTAAGACTTGGCCACTGGTTGATTCACGAACCTATAACAATATATACATATATATCAAAGTATATTCAAAATATATTTACAACACTTTTAATATATTTTGATGTTTTAAGTTTATTAAGTCAGCTGTCCTCGTTAGTAACCTACAACTAGTTGTCCACAGTTAGATGTACAGAAATAAATCGATAAATATTATCTTGAATCAATCCACGACCCAGTGTATACGTATCTCAGTATTGATCACAACTCAAACTATATATATTTTGGAATCAACCTCAACCCTGTATAGCTAACTCCAACATTCACATATAGAGTGTCTATGGTTGTTCCAAAATATATATAGATGTGTCGACATGATAGGTCGAAACATTGTATACGTGTCTATGGTATCTCAAGATTACATAATATACAATACAAGTTGATTAAGTTATGGTTGGAATAGATTTGTTACCAATTTTCACGTAGCTAAAATGAGAAAAATTATCCAATCTTGTTTTACCCATAACTTCTTCATTTTAAATCCGTTTTGAGTGAATCAAATTGCTATGGTTTCATATTGAACTCTATTTTATGAATCTAAACAGAAAAAGTATAGGTTTATAGTCGGAAAAATAAGTTACAAGTCGTTTTTGTAAAGGTAGTCATTTCAGTCGAAAGAACGACGTCTAGATGACCATTTTAGAAAACATACTTCCACTTTGAGTTTAACCATAATTTTTGGATATAGTTTCATGTTCATAATAAAAATCATTTTCTCAGAATAACAACTTTTAAATCAAAGTTTATCATAGTTTTTAATTAACTAACCCAAAACAGCCCGCGGTGTTACTACGACGGCGTAAATCCGGTTTTACGGTGTTTTTCGTGCTTCCAGGTTTTAAATCATTAAGTTAGCATATCATATAGATATAGAACATGTGTGTAGTTAATTTTAAAAGTCAAGTTAGAAGGATTAACTTTTGTTTGCGAACAAGTTTAGAATTAACTAAACTATGTTCTAGTGATTACGAGTTTAAACCTTTGAATAAGATAGTTTTATATATATGAATCGAATGATGTTATGAACATCATTACTACCTCAAGTTTAGTAGGTAAACCTACTAAAAGTGACAAGAAATGATCTAGCTTCAAAGGATCTTGGATGGCTTGAAAGTTCTTGAAGTAGGATCATGACACAAAAACAAGTTCAAGTAAGATTTTTACTCGAATTAAGATAGTTTATAGTTATAGAAATTGAATCAAAGTTTGAATATGAATATTACCTTGAATAAGAAAGATAACCTACTGTATATAACAAAGGTTTCTTGATCTTAGATGATTACTTGGAATGGATTAGAAAGCTTGGAAGTAAATTAGTAAACTTGAAGGGATTTTTGAAGTGTTCTTGAAGTGTTCTTCCTATGATGATTATAGCTTGATTCTTGAAGTGATTTTTGATGAAGATGATGATTAACTACTGGAAAAATACGTTCATAATAGTGTGTGTGTGTTGAGAGAGAATTAGAAAGAGAATTGGAAGTGAAATGGAGTGAATGATGAATGGTAATTGGTGAGTGGTGAGTGGGGTTAAAAGGAGTTCTAGTTAGTTGACTAGCTCATGGTAGAAGTTAAAATTGATTAGTCATACATGACATAATCAAGAGTGGAATCCCATGCTAGTTCCTATTGGTATATACCCATAGTAAGTACGTTTTGAAGCTGTGTATAATACGGGTAAGAATACGACTAGAATTCTTGATGAAAGAAAAGAATGGGAAAGTAACTGTAACCATTTTCGTTAAGTATGAGTGTTTTGATATATGTCTTGAAGTCTTCCAAAAGTATTTTAATACATCTAAATACACTACATGTATATACATTTTAACTGAGTCGTTAAGTCATCGTTAGTCGTTACATGTAAGTGTTGTTTTGAAACCTTTAAGTTAACGATCTCAATTAATGTTGTTAACCCATTGTTTATTATATCTAATGAGATGTTAAATTATTATATTATCATGATATTATGATATATTAATATATCTTAATATGATATATATATACATTTAAATGTCGTTACAACGATAATCGTTACATATATGTCTCGTTTCGAAATCCTTAAGTTAGTAGTCTTGTTTATATGTATATAACTCATTGTTAATATACTTATGGAGATACTTACTTATCATAATCTCATGTTAACCATATGTATATCCATATATATATTGTCATGTCGTTTTTACAAGTTTTAACGTTCGTGAATCGCCGGTCAACTTGGGTGGTCAATTGTCTATATGAAACATATTTCAATTAATCAAGTCTTAACAAGTTTGATTGCTTAACACGTTGGAAACATTTAATCATGTAAATATCAATCTCAATTAATATATATAAACATGGAAAAGTTCGGGTCACTACAGTACCTACCCGTTAAATAAATTTCGTCCCGAAATTTTAAGCTGTTGAAGGTGTTGATGAATCTTCTGGAAATAGATGCGGGTATTTCTTCTTCATCTGATCTTCACGCTCCCAGGTGAACTCGGGTCCTCTACGAGCATTCCATCGAATCTTAACAATTGGTATCTTGTTTTGCTTAAGTCTTTTAACCTCACGATCCATTATTTCGACGGGTTCTTCGATGAATTGAAGTTTTTCGTTGATTTGGATTTCATCTAACAGAATAGTGAGATCTTCTTTAGCAAAACATTTCTTCAAATTCGAGACCTGGAAAGTGTTATGTACAGCCGCGAGTTGTTGAGGTAACTCTAGTCGGTAAGCTACTGGTCCGACACGATCAATAATCTTGAATGGTCCAATATACCTTGGATTTAATTTCCCTCGTTTACCAAATCGAACAATGCCTTTCCAAGGTGCAACTTTAAGCATGACCATCTCTCCAATTTCAAATTCTATATCTTTTCTTTTAATGTCAGCGTAGCTCTTTTGTCGACTTTGGGCGGTTTTCAACCGTTGTTGAATTTGGATGATCTTCTCGGTAGTTTCTTGTATAATCTCCGGACCCGTAATCTGTCTATCCCCCACTTCACTCCAACAAATCGGAGACATGCACTTTCTACCATAAAGTGCTTCAAACGGCGCCATCTCAATGCTTGAATGGTATCTGTTGTTGTAGGAAAATTCTGCTAACGGTAGATGTCGATCCCAACTGTTTCCGAAATCAATAACACATGCTCGTAGCATGTCTTCAAGCATTTGTATCGTCCTTTCACTCTGCCCATCAGTTTGTGGATGATAGGCAGTACTCATGTCTAGACGAGTTCCTAATGCTTGCTGTAATGTCTGCCAGAATCTTGAAATAAATCTGCCATCCCTATCAGAGATAATAGAGATTGGTATTCCATGTCTGGAGACGACTTCCTTCAAATACAGTCGTGCTAACTTCTCCATCTTGTCATTTTCTCTTATTGGCAGGAAGTGTGCTGATTTGGTGAGACGATCAACTATTACCCAAATAGTATCAAAACCACTTGCAGTCCTTGGCAATTTAGTGATGAAATCCATGGTAATGTTTTCCCATTTTCATTCCGGGATTTCGGGTTGTTGAAGTAGACCTGATGGTTTCTGATGCTCAGCTTTGACCTTAGAACACGTCAAACATTCTCCTACGTATTTAGCAACATCGGCTTTCATACCCGGCCACCAAAAATGTTTCTTGAGATCCTTGTACATCTTCCCCGTTCCAGGATGTATTGAGTATCTGGTTTTATGAGCTTCCCTAAGTACCATTTCTCTCATATCTCCAAATTTTGGTACCCAAATCCTTTCAGCCCTATACCGGGTTCCGTCTTCTCGAATATTAAGATGCTTCTCCGATCCTTTGGGTATTTCATCCTTTAAATTTCCCTCTTTTAAAACTCCTTGTTGCGCCTCCTTTATTTGAGTAGTAATGTTATTATGAATCATTATATTCATAGATTTTACTCGAATGGGTTCTCTGTCCTTCCTGCTCAAGGCATCGGCTACCACATTTGCCTTCCCCGGGTGGTAACGAATCTCAAAGTCGTAATCATTCAATAATTCAATCCACCTACGCTGCCTCATATTCAGTTGTTTCTGATTAAATATGTGTTGAAGACTTTTGTGGTCGGTATATATAATACTTTTGACCCCATATAAGTAGTGCCTCCAAGTCTTTAATGCAAAAACAACCGCGTCTAATTCCAAATCATGCGTCGTATAATTTTGTTCGTGAATCTTCAATTGTCTAGACGCATAAGCAATCACCTTCGTTCGTTGCATTAATACACAACCGAGACCTTGCTTTGATGCATCACAATAAATCACAAAATCATCATTCCCTTCAGGCAATGACAATATAGGTGCCGTAGTTAGCTTTTTCTTCAATAACTGAAACGCTTTCTCTTGTTCATCATTCCATTCAAATTTCTTCCCTTTATGCGTTAATGCAGTCAAGGGTTTTGCTATTCTGGAAAAGTCTTGGATGAACCTTCTGTAGTACCCAGCTAGTCCTAAAAACTGGCGTATGTGTTTCGGAGTTTTCGGAGTTTCCCACTTTTCAACAGTTTCTATCTTTGCCGGATCCACCTTAATACCTTCTTTGTTCACTATGTGACCGAGGAATTGAACTTCTTCCAACCAAAATGCACACTTTGAAAACTTAGCGTACAATTCTTCCTTCCTCAATACTTCTAACACCTTTCTCAAATGTTCACCGTGTTCTTGGTCATTCTTTGAGTAAATAAGTATGTCATCAATGAAAACAATGACAAACTTGTCAAGGTATGGTCCATACACTCGGTTCATAAGGTCCATGAACACAGCTGGTGCATTAGTTAAACCAAACGGCATGACCATAAACTCGTAATGACCGTAACGTGTTCTGAAAGCAGTCTTTGGAATATCATCTTCTTTCACCCGCATTTGATGATACTCGGAACGTAAGTCAATCTTTGAATAAACAGACGAGCCTTGTAGTTGATCAAATAAGTCATCGATTCTCGGTAGTGGGTAGCGGTTCTTGATGGTAAGTTTGTTCAACTCTCGGTAGTCGATACACAACCTGAATGTACCATCTTTCTTCTTGACAAACAAAACAGGAGCTCCCCACGGTGATGTGCTTGGTCGAATGAAACCACGCTCTAAAAGTTCTTGTAATTGGCTTTGTAGTTCTTTCATCTCGCTGGGTGCGAGTCTATAAGGAGCACGAGCTATTGGTGCAGCTCCTGGTACAAGATCTATTTGAAATTCAACGGATCGATGTGGGGGTAATCCCGGTAATTCTTTCGGAAATACATCAGGAAATTCTTTTGCGACGGGAACATCATTGATGCTCTTTTCTTCAGTTTGTACTTTCTCGACGTGTGCTAGAACAGCATAGCAACCTTTTCTTATTAGTTTTTGTGCCTTCAAATTACTAATAAGATGTAGCTTCGTGTTGCCCTTTTCTCCGTACACCATTAAGGGTTTTCCTTTTTCTCGTATAATGCGAATTGCATTTTTGTAACAAACGATCTCCGCTTTCACTTCTTTCAACCAGTCCATACCGATTATCACATCAAAACTCCGTAACTCTACTGGTATCAAATCAATCTTAAATGTTTCGCTAACCAGTTTAATTTCTCGATTCCGACATATATTATCTGCTGAAATTAATTTACCATTTGCTAATTCGAGTAAAAATTTACTATCCAAAGGCGTCAATGGACAACTTAATTTAGCACAAAAATCTCTACTCATATAGCTTCTATCCGCACCCGAATCAAATAAAACGTAAGCAGATTTATTGTCAATAAGAAACGTACCCGTAACAAGCTCCGGGTCTTCCTGTGCCTCTGCCGCATTAATATTGAAAACTCTTCCACGGCCTTGTCCATTCGTGTTCTCCTGGTTCGGGCAATTTCTAATAATGTGGCCCGGTTTTCCACATTTATAACAAACTACATTGGCATAACTTGCTCCGACACTACTTGCTCCGCCATTACTCGTTCCGACACCATTTGTTCCTTTCGTTCTATTAACCCCTGGTCCGTAGACCTCACACTTCGCCGCGCTATGACCATTTCTTTTACACTTGTTGCAAAATTTGGTGCAGAACCCCGAGTGATTCTTTTCACACCTTTGGCATAGCTGCTTCTGATTGTTGTTGTTGTTGCGGTTATTATTGTTGTTGGGATGATTGTTGTAGTTGCTGTTGTTGTTGTTGTTGTTATTGTTGTTGGACCGTTTGTTGTAGTTGCGATTGATGTTACGATTGTTGGGATAATTGTTGCGATTATTGTTGTAATTGCTGTTGTTGTTGTATTGGTGATTCTTATCACCGTTTTCCTCCCACTTTCTTTTGACTTGCTTCACATTGGCCTCTTCAGCAGTCTGTTCTTTAATTCTTTCTTCAATCTGGTTCACGAGTTTGTGAGCCATTCTACATGCCTGTTGTATGGAGGCGGGCTCGTGTGAACTTATATCTTCTTGGATTCTTTCCGGTAATCCTTTCACAAACGCGTCGATCTTCTCTTCCTCATCTTCGAATGCTCCCGGACACAATAGGCACAATTCTGTGAATCGTCTTTCGTACGTGGTAATATCAAATCCTTGGGTTCGTAACCCTCTAAGTTTTGTCTTGAGCTTATTGACCTCGGTTCTGGGACGGTACTTCTCGTTCATCAAGTGCTTGAATGCTGACCACGGTAGTGCGTACGCATCGTCTTGTCCCACTTGCTCTAGATAGGTATTCCACCATGTTAACGCAGAACCTGTGAAGGTATGCGTAGCGTACTTTACTTTGTCCTCTTCAGTACACTTACTTATGGCAAACACAGATTCGACCTTCTCGGTCCACCGTTTCAATCCGATCGGTCCTTCGGTTCCATCAAATTCCAAAGGTTTGCAGGCAGTGAATTCTTTGTAGGTGCATCCTACACGATTTCCTGTACTGCTAGATCCAAGGTTATTGTTGGTATGTAGCGCAGCCTGTACTGCGGCTATGTTTGAAGCTAGAAAAGTACGGAATTCCTCTTCATTCATATTCACGGTGTGTCGAGTAGTCGGTGCCATTTCCTTCAAAATAGTCAAATGGAACAAGTTAATCATACATAATATTAAGAGTAGTTGATAGTATTTCGTAGCATAATATGAACTCATTTATAAAAGCTTTTTCTTCATATTAGCGTTTTATAAGTTTAAATTCGGGTAGTACCTACCCGTTAAGTTCATACTTAGTAGCTAATATACAATTCAACTACTACAATTCTATATGAAAAACTGATTATAATAATATTTCGCGTTCAAACTTTTACACAATATTTTACAAACTTACAATACCGCTTATTTTACATATAGCTTGAAATATAGCACACAATAAATTTGATACAAGATGGTTGTGAAGATAATTCTAGCTAGTACACAAGTCGTTCAGCAAAGGCAATAAAGACACGTAATTCATACGTCCAGAAACAAGTCATGCATTCTGGTTTTACTAGGACTACTTCCCATCCTTGGTCTTGTGGAACATAACCGTTATGGCCGTTGATAAGACAGCGTGTTGTAATGTCGTCAAATGGACGAGGGTTACGTAATGTCCAACAGTCCCGTAACAATCTAAAAACCTCATTTCTTACCCCAATTACCGACTCCGTCACTTGTGGAAACATTTTGTTTAATAGTTGTAGCCCGATGTTCTTGTTCTCACTTTGGTGAGAAGCGAACATTACTAATCCGTAAGCATAACATGCTTCTTTATGTTGCATGTTAGCCGCTTTTTCTAAATCACGAAGTCCAATATTCGGATATATTGAGTCAAAATAATTTCTTAACCCATTGCGTAAAATAGCATTTGGGTTCCCCGCAATATATGCGTCAAAGTAAACACATCGTAACTTATGAATTTCCCAATGTGATATCCCCCATCTTTCAAACGAAAGCCTTTTATAAACCAAGGCATTCTTGGAACGTTCTTCGAATGTCTTACAAACTGATCTCGCCTTAAATAGTTGTGCCGAAGAATTCTGACCGACTCTAGACAAGATTTCATCAATCATGTCTCCGGGTAGGTCTCTTAAAATATTGGGTTGTCTATTCATTTTGTGTTTTTATACTGTAAAATAGACAAGAGTTAGATTCATAAAAAAAATATACTTATTAATACAAGCAATTTTTATATATATCATAAAGCATAAGCACACTATATTACATATATTACACCACACGAATAAAACTATCTTATTCCGACTCGCTTGTTTCTTCTTCTTCGGTTTTGGTTCGTTTTGCCAAGTTTCTAGGGATATATGATGTTCCCCTAATACGAGCCGTTATTTTCCACATTGGTTTAGAAAAACCTGGTGGTTTAGAGGTTCCCGGGTCATTGTTACAACTTAAGGACTTCGGGGGTTGACGATACATATAAAGTTCATCGGGGTTGGAATTAGATTTCTCTATTTTTATGCCCTTTCCCTTATTATTTTCTTTTGCCTTTTTAAATTCAGTTGGGGTAATTTCTATAACATCATCGAAATTCTCGTCGGAATCCGATTCATCGGAGAATTGGTAATCCTCCCAATATTTTGCTTCCTTGGCGGAAACACCATTGACCATAATTAACCTTGGTCGGTTGGTTGAGGATTTTCTTTTACTTAACCGTTTTATTATTTCCCCCACCGGTTCTACTTCTTCATCCGGTTCCGATTCTTCTTCCGGTTCCGATTCTTCTTCCGGTTCCGACTCTTCTTCCGGTTCCTCTTCGGGAACTTGTGAATCAGTCCACGAATCATTCCAATTTACATTTGACTCTTCATTATTATTAGGTGAGTCAATGGGACTTGTTCTAGAGGTAGACATCTATCACATAATATCAAACGCGTTAAGAGATTAATATATCACATAATATTCACATGTTAAAAATATATAGTTTCCAACAAAATTTGTTAAGCAATCATTTTTCAAGTAAACACGGTCGAAGTCCAGACTCACTAATGCATCCTAACAAACTCGATAAGACACACTAATGCAAAATTCTGGTTCTCTAAGACCAACGCTCTGATACCAACTGAAATGTCCCGTTCTTATTGATTAAAAACGTTCCATATTAATTGATTTCGTTGCGAGGTTTTGACCTCTATATGAGACGTTTTTCAAAGACTGCATTCATTTTTAAAACAAACCATAACCTTTATTTCATCAATAAAGGTTTAAAAAGCTTTACGTAGATTATCAAATAATGATAATCTAAAATATCCTGTTTACACACGACCGTTACATAATGGTTTACAATACAAATATGTTACAACAAAATAAGTTTCTTGAATGCAGTTTTTACACAATATCATACAAGCATGGACTCCAAATCTCGTCCTTATTTAAGTATGCGACAGCGGAAGCTCTTAATAATCACCTGAGAATAAACATGCTTAAAACGTCAACAAAAATGTTGGTGAGTTATAGGTTTAACCTATATATATCAAATCATAATAATAGACCACAAGATTTCATATTTCAATACACATCCCATACATAGAGATAAAAATCATTCATATGGTGAACACCTGGTAACCGACATTAACAAGATGCATATATATAAGAATATCCCCATCATTCCGGGACACCCTTCGGATATGATATAAATTTCGAAGTACTAAAGCATCCGGTACTTTGGATGGGGTTTGTTAGGCCCAATAGATCTATCTTTAGGATTCGCGTCAATTAGGGTGTCTGTTCCCTAATTCTTAGATTACCAGACTTAATAAAAAGGGGCATATTCGATTTCGATAATTCAACCATAGAATGTAGTTTCACGTACTTGTGTCTATTTTGTAAATCATTTATAAAACCTGCATGTATTCTCATCCCAAAAATATTAGATTTTAAAAGTGGGACTATAACTCACTTTCACAGATTTTTACTTCGTCGGGAAGTAAGACTTGGCCACTGGTTGATTCACGAACCTATAACAATATATACATATATATCAAAGTATGTCCAAAATATATTTACAACACTTTTAATATATTTTGATGTTTTAAGTTTATTAAGTCAGCTGTCCTCGTTAGTAACCTACAACTAGTTGTCCACAGTTAGATGTACAGAAATAAATCGATAAATATTATCTTGAATCAATCCACGACCCAGTGTATACGTATCTCAGTATTGATCACAACTCAAACTATATATATTTTGGAATCAACCTCAACCCTGTATAGCTAACTCCAACATTCACATATAGAGTGTCTATGGTTGTTCCGAAATATATATAGATGTGTCGACATGATAGGTTGAAACATTGTATACGTGTCTATGGTATCTCAAGATTACATAATATACAATATAAGTTGATTAAGTTATGGTTGGAATAGATTTGTTATCAATTTTCACGTAGCTAAAATGAGAAAAATTATCCAATCTTGTTTTACCCATAACTTCTTCATTTTAAATCCGTTTTGAGTGAATCAAATTGCTATGGTTTCATATTGAACTCTATTTTATGAATCTAAACAGAAAAAGTATAGGTTTATAGTCGGAAAAATAAGTTACAAGTCGTTTTTGTAAAGGTAGTCATTTCAATAGAATGAACGACGTCTAGATGACCATTTTAGAAAACATACTTCCACTTTGAGTTTAACCATAATTTTTGGATATAGTTTCATGTTCATAATAAAAATCATTTTCTCAGAATAACAACTTTTAAATCAAAGTTTATCATAGTTTTTAATTAACTAACCCAAAACAGCCCGCGGTGTTACTACGACGGCGTAAATCCGGTTTTGCGATGTTTTTCGTGTTTCCAGGTTTTAAATCATTAAGTTAGCATATCATATAGATATAGAACATGTGTGTAGTTAATTTTAAAAGTCAAGTTAGAAGGATTAACTTTTGTTTGCGAACAAGTTTAGAATTAACTAAACTATGTTCTAGTGATTACGAGTTTAAACCTTCGAATAAGATAGTTTTATATATATGAATCGAATGATGTTATGAACATCATTACTACCTCAAGTTTAGTAGGTAAACCTACTGAAAGTGACAAGAAATGATCTAGCTTCAAAGGATCTTGGATGGCTTGAAAGTTCTTGAAGTAGGATCATGACACAAAAACAAGTTCAAGTAAGATTTTTACTCGAATTAAGATAGTTTATAGTTATAGAAATTGAATCAAAGTTTGAATATGAATATTACCTTGAATAAGAAAGATAACCTACTGTATATAACAAAGGTTTCTTGATCTTAGATGATTACTTGGAATGGATTAGAAAGCTTGGAAGTAAATTAGTAAACTTGAAGGGATTTTTGAAGTGTTCTTGAAGTGTTCTTCCTATGATGATTATAGCTTGATTCTTGAAGTGATTTTTGATGAAGATGATGATTAAATACTGGAAAAATATGTTCATAATAGTGTGTGTGTGTGTGTTGAGAGAGAATTAGAAAGAGAATTGGAAGTGAAATGGAGTGAATGATGAATGGTAATTGGTGAGTGGTGAGTGGGGTTAAAAGGAGTTCTAGTTAGTTGACTAGCTCATGGTAGAAGTTAAAATTGATTAGTCATATATGACATAATCAAGAGTGGAATCCCATGCTAGTTCCTATTGGTATATACCCATAGTAAGTACGTTTTGAAGCTGTGTATAATACGGGTAAGAATACGACTAGAATTCTTGATGAAAGAAAAGAATGGGAAAGTAACTGTAACCATTTTCGTTAAGTATGAGTGTTTTGATATATGTCTTGAAGTCTTCCAAAAGTATTTTAATACATCTAAATACACTACATGTATATACATTTTAACTGAGTCGTTAAGTCATCATTAGTCGTTACATGTAAGTGTTGTTTTGAAACCTTTAAGTTAACGATCTCAATTAATGTTGTTAACCCATTGTTTATTATATCTAATGAGATGTTAAATTATTATATTATCATGATATTATGATATATTAATATATCTTAATATGATATATATACATTTAAATGTCGTTACAACGATAATCATTACATATATGTCTCGTTTCGAAATCCTTAAGTTAGTAGTCTTGTTTATATGTATATAACTCATTGTTAATATACTTATGGAGATACTTACTTATCATAATATCATGTTAACCATATGTATATCCATATATATATTGTCATGTCGTTTTTACAAGTTTTAACGTTCGTGAATCGCCGGTCAACTTGGGTGGTCAATTGTCTATATGAAACATATTTCAATTAATCAAGTCTTAACAAGTTTGATTGCTTAACACGTTGGAAACATTTAATCATGTAAATATCAATCTCAATTAATATATATAAACATGGAAAAGTTTGGGTCACTACAAAGGCCTACCGGGAGTGGCGCTCTTAGTTCAGGAGTGTCGCTCCTGTACCTGGGAAATGCTGTTTCTGAGTTTTATCAAGTGCACGAACCAAACTTCAAACAAGCATAACTCATGAACCGTAAACATTCAAAACAAGTATCTTATATCGTTGAAAAGGTATTTCAACAAGGAACACAATAAAACACATTTCATCAAACAATTTCATCATTTACCACAACAAAAACCTCGTCTAATGATCGTTAAATGTTCATAATCAAAGTATCACGTTCTAAAAATGCATTTCATGATTCGGGCAACCAATTTACATGTATGATATGCCGTTTCGAAGGTAATTAAACATACAATACAACTAAGCACTTACTAACAATATTGCAAAGCATTTAATGCATCAAAGGTTCAATTTACTTCTATCAAACCATAACCCAAATTCACAAATTTAACAATTATGCTTATGAAGCTAATCCATGTCAACCTACATACCAATTTGAAGCTAGTGCTGTTAGGAACACATTTAATACATGCACTTTTAACATCTAACAATATTTAATCATCCAAAATCCAAGATTAAACACACCCATTTGATAAGTTTATGCTAGTTACTCGAAAAAACGAAATCGAACATACAAATCATATATTCATGTTAGACTTGAGCCATAGACACTAATTAACACTTTTATAAGTTAAAAACATCAAGAACAAAGAATCTAGTGATTTTAGAAAGTTACCCAAACTTGATGAAGTTAGTATCAAAACGTAGAGGATGAAGAGAGGATCACAAATATGTAGTCGGATTTGTTGTGAGCTTCCTAGATCCGAAATAGATGATGAATGAATGATTTGGTGAGTTGAGAGAAAATATGGAAGTAGGAGGAAGAGAGAAGAGAAAGATAGAATGAATGAGTGGTGGTGAAGTGGTTGACTAGTTGACCTAGTCACCACTTTTACCACTAGTCACGATTAGTCCCTCAAGTTTCAAGCGGGTGCGTGAATTAACCAAATGGATTATTTTAAATTACACGAAAGTACGGGAGACGATATAATCCAATAATGAAAATATTAAGAACGTTAGCTAATGGAGGATACGAATCTAGATACGAAGGATATTATTAAAATAAAAAGACGGGAGTTAAAATAATTTAACGGAAAAATGCAGGATGTTACAGTATATTATTATTTAGGTCGACTAACCAAGAGAATGCAGGTACGTATATTATTATTTATTATCTATTATTTATTATGATGTGAAGATGCAGGTCGACTAACCAAGAAGCATGTTTATTGAGGTATGTATATTATTATTTATTATTTTCATTTTTATATATACCAATTTTGGTAGTCGACCATTGATTGGGTCGCCCGCCTTGTTTCTTGTGGGGGTAGTCGACCATGAAAAAATGAGAGGTAGTCGACCATGTTTACATGGTAGTCGATCGAGGACTCAATGAAGCTTGGTCGACCACATTGAAAAATGAGGTGGTCGACCAAGATATATATTGGTCGACCAACACTTTGGTCTACCCAATGGTGTATATTGACAAAATTTTTTAAAAAAGTGTATTTTCATTGAATTTTTTTTTAAAAAGTGTATTTTGGCGAATATCCCTTTTAACTAGTAGTTTATTATAACTATTCTCCGTTAAACCTCATCATGTGCGATTTTGTTTTTTGAACGGCGATTTTTTTGGCATCAGTAGATCATTTATTTTAACGACCCTCATCATTTGCACGTATCACATACGTTCGGGCGGAAATCTGAACTCGATCGACGGTACTCGGGAACACATCCATTCGGGTAGAGGTCCGTGGACGAGTCCGGTAAAACCTCCATGTAGGGTCAATATTATACCACCATTATTGATGTTCAATTGTTTTAAAGAAAATCATGTCATCCCCAAAGATCGAACCCATAACCTCTCCCTATCCAATGACACATAGTACATCATGTGCGATACATCTAGTAAACGCCTCTCAATAAAAACTTTCTCCTCCCCTTCTCTCTAACTTATCTTTTAAAACCCACATCTTCTTTTGGTTGGCATCGTTGTCAACCTTGCCTCTTCATCTTGGTCATTCTTCTTCGTTTTGTAGCCTCCTGAGTGAGTTCCTTTATGGCCACCGACGCCTCGTCGGTAGTCAGACCACTTTTTTTTTTATCATTAGCTCCCGTTTTGTTTTTGGTGGCTCCTATTTTTTTTAGTGGCCGGAGCATGTAACGATGGCCATAGTCACTTCCCCGTCGTTATCGTGTGGTTTGGTTATGGTTGTTTGTTCTTTCTTTTGTCGCATGCTTTATTCCCTTTTCCAACATCGGTTACCATGTCTTCTTCCTCTCAAGCAATGGTTGGCGACGTTCCACCATGTTGGTGGTAGCCACCGACTGTTTGTAGTTTGGGGAGTTTTCTTTGCAACTGCGTATCTCCATACTTCTCTCCTTTGCATCCAGAGTTCGGCGGTGCTCACCGGAGATGGTTAGATCCTGTATGAAGTCGTATGGTGGATGCAGTGGTCCATCGCTCAGTTGTTGTGGTCACCGTTGGTAGTGGCCATGGTTGGTAGTCGAATTATGGTAGATGTGTGGTTTGCTTGTTACGATGGTGTACATTACCCTTCTACCCTGTTAGTGGTGGCTACTGGTGTTACCTTCGGTTGGTGTGGCGGCCGGAGCTGTATGTAATCGGCAGTAGATGCGGATGTTTAGCTCGTTGTTGGTGGTGGCCATTATTGGTGGTCGGTCAATGATGAATGGGTGGTGGCCAAGGGCTTATTACAGCGACTGAAGGGGTTAGGTGAAAGAGGAGGACCGTGTGGTGGTGGTGGTGCTTATGGGCCTACTGGCGGTTTTGGATTTTCTATTGTCGTGGGTTCGTTTTGTGATTTTTTTTCCGGGAGCGCATTCAGGTCGGTAATTGGAGATCTTACCCCATGTTCGGAGGAAGATTTAGATTTTTGTGGTTTGAGCTTATCTTGAGACGTTTAGGGATGCTTGTGGTTCGATTCAGTTTTTTGTGGTTTTGGGCCCATCTTGAGACGACTCAGGATGATTGTGGTTCTGCATTTTCGCGACCATTGTTGTTGGTTATTGTATACTCCCTCCGTCCCAATTCTATTGTACAGTATTTCTTTTTGGGATATCCCGAATTAATTATCACTTCTATAATTGGAAAAAACTAATATTGTAAAATTCTTTTGTGCCTCTTTTTTTATACATATAAGACAAAAATATAGGTAAAACGTAAGGGATAAAGTTGAAAAGTACTCAAAAATATATATATATATATGCCAGTCACTTTTTCTTAAACTGTGTATTATTTGTCTAGAGACGATAGATATGAAAGAGAGGAAGTATATTACTCTTATATGTTCTATTTTTTTCTTACTTTAGTGCTAGATGTTACATAGGATACCTAGGTTTGTATTTTCTTGTTTGTCATTTTCATTCCACCATATTATATGAAAATTTGATGTACGTTTCCGCTGTTTGTGGCTTTATTTGGAGTTTTCTTTGTACGATTTTTTTAACTTATAAATTTGTTATATCTTCTCTTATTTCAGGAAAAAAGTGTGATACATGTGAGGGTGAAATGGTTCGTTGCAACATTTTATACACTAATAGCTTTATATCTCACTAAAAGTGTGACACCTTTGGTTTATATGAGTTTACTATTTACTTATCATTTTATCAATAAAGGGACGAATCTTTCTTAGACCATTATTAGTGGTGATAGGCGTGATGAGTTGTGATAGATGTTTTTATGGGGTATAGTGCTGATTTGACAAAAGTGATGGCGTGATGGAGTTTGTGGTGGTAGGCGTGATGGTTGTGTGATGAGTTAAACTGGTCTCACTTTTTAATTTATTTTTCATTTTAGTTTGATTTATTTTTTTTAACTTGTTTAGTTTTTTTATAAAAATATTACATACATATATAATAATAAAAATTTATAAAAACACACTTACATTAATAAAATCAAACTATTACAATTTATGACGATAATTAAAAAATCTTAATACAATTACTTTATAAAATTCCTAGAAATTAAAACGTACGTTTATAATAAAAGATAAATTACTCGTCATCAATTGAAAGCTCGATATAATATTTGTATTTCTCGGCCATCTTTTTCTTGAACCTTAAAGCAGATTTCCTTTCTTTCGGATTGGCTATATCGTCTAAATTAAGTTTAAATAATTTTAAGACTTCCATTGCCGATCGTGTTCGTTCTTCCTCTACAATTGCATCCATAACACTGTTTCGCCTCTCCACTTCTTTGTCCTTTTTGTCAGGCCATTGCGAAGCCAACTCTTCGAATCTTGAAGAGTTCGAAGAGTTCGTACCACGTGATGAAGTACCCGCATCAGACGAACCGGATTTTCTAGCAACCTTCTTCGATCGTTCTCTACCCATTAAACGTTGAATCGCATCATCTCCAAATAGCTCATGGAGGTTCCTTAACCGATCTTCCCCGAGATTGATTGTTTGATTTTCGCCAACCACATCATCGTCTTCATCTTCGAGTTCAAGTTGCGGGCCTCTTCTTCTACGCACACCACTTCCAGCAACTGCAGGTGGTGTATACCACTTCGGTTTCTTCTTCAAGAATTCCCAAACATCCTTGTAAGCCCACGGCTTCGCTGCCCTTTGTTTCCATCTTTGCACCGTTAAGATATACACGTCTTCTTCGTTTCGACCACTACGCCTTGGGTTATGTTATTCTTCTTTATATAAGCCCGTGAAATCTTTGCGCGCCTTATCCATATGACGTCATTTCTCACTTAATTGATCGTCATTTCTTAAATAACCGGAATCGTTATTGTTAAACTTATTACGAACTATAGCCCAAAATGCCGAACCTTTTTGTGAGTTACCATAAACACCATCTTCCCAACAATTAATCCAACATGACGCCAACCAAATTTCTTCGGGTGTAGTCTACAATTTTTTATTTTGTGGTTCTTTCGCATCTTCTTTTCCTTTTCGTTTATGACTTGTACGAACCCGAACTTGTAGTTATTTACTTCCACCACGGATTTCTTCTACTTCTTCATTATTTAGAGGTGTAAAAGTTGGTTGTGATTGTGACCATGGTTGCGTATTTGGAACATGAAATGGTATAATACCGGGTTTTGAGTAATGAGAAAATTGTGATGGATATTGTTGTTGAAATGGTTGTTGAGATAGTGATGGGAATGGTTAAAGAAATTGTGATGGATATTGTTGTTGAATTGTGATGGAAATTGTTAGAAAATGAGAAAAAAAGACGCATTATTATTAAAATCATTAAGAAGATTTTGTTGCGGGATATTGGCAAATGGCCGATTACCCCGAAGGTTATGAGGCGAATTTGAGCTCGACCCAGGCATATTTTGAGACCCGAATTTGTAGAGATTATCGAAACTGAGGTCATTATGATTGGGACTTTGAGACATGGTTAAGAAATTTGAAATATTATAAAGAGTGTTTTGTAAATAAAAGTGATATAAATGAAAGTGTTGTTTGAAAATATATGAATGAGATAATGTTGTATTTACAGAGGTGTATAAAATTTATGTTTTATAAAATTAAGATCATTTTATTTATTAAATTAATATGGGCAACGGTCGAACGTGGTCAGTAATATGGCAACGGTTGAATGGTATACAACAGTTGAGCCAGTCAGCACCAACCATTGGCAGAAACATACCCCGTGATCAACTCATCGCGCCATCGTTTTTTTGCTCCATCACGCCGCACAGGGGCGTTATGGAGGCGTGATGGTAGTGATTTTGATCCGATAACGCTGCACTAGGAGAGGTCTTAGGGTCAAGGAGGCCTTGATCCCTCCAAAAAAATTTGCACTTAATAACATTTTTTTTTCTTATTTTAAGGATTAAATATTATTCTCTCAATTTTATCTTAACTATCAATGCATAATTTTTTAAAGTATTTTTAATCATATAATTTGCATTAAATATTATATAAATGTATAATTGTATTTTTTTAAGGCTACTTAATTCATGACTCTTTGCATTCATGACTCTTTGCATTCATATTGTTACTTTAAATTAAAAAAAAAAAAAATCATTTTCAGGTGTGCGTCATTTTTCTAGAATAGAAAATTTATTTCATTTTTCTTGTGAAATTTTATATGAGTAAATTAAAATATTATTAATAGCTACGGATCGTGGCCGAGATTAGTAACAAAAGTTGAGACAGAAACGAATGAGAATAATGCGTAAGGCACGTATTTTCTTTATTGCTAATTTGATAAAACTCAAAAAAACTGAAACTCCAAATGACCCGTGAGTTTACTTAAACACCCACAAAATAATCAGATAAGAACAAACTAATAAATTCAAAATTTAAACTAGACTCCAAGATAATTTAATCTTCTTGTTGACTTGCTCTTTTCTTTGACTGCAACTCCAATTCAGTACTCTTGCAATTCAGTCCTCTTGCAATCTTCAAGTTGGCCCAAACAAACAGCCCACAAAGTCAGAAACAGTTATTGGCCTGGTCCACTTGTATCTGCATTTTCTGGCCCGTGAATACCTGCATCAATTATTCTATATACATTAAATTGTTATAATTCAGTAGGCTTATAACTACCTTTAATGGTTATAAGAACAAAGAGAGAGAAAGAGAGAAGAAGGAGAGAAGAAATATTGATATTGATATTTCAAGAGAAATGGTGCACCTTAAATGGTTACCATACATGTCTATTTATAGTATAAAATATTACTATGCAAGAAATATAATAATAATAAAATTAACATCCAATCTAGATATTTTATAACACAATCTAGATATTTTATAACACTCCCCCTTGGATGACAATTTTATTAGAGAATAACTAGTACTGCCTCGTTAAAAACCTTGCTAAAGAAAACTCATTGGGATAAAACTTTAGCTAAGGGAAAAAGAGTGCAGCATAAAGTTGACTCCCCCTCAAGTAGGCAACGCCTGAGTTGTTACATCTTCTGAACATGTCTCATGCCAATATTATGAACGTGTGTTCTGAAAATAGCAGTTAGCAGTGCTTTGGTATAAAGATCAGCAGAGTTGTTGATTGAACGTATCTCATTTTAATCTGGTTGTCTTTTACGATATCTTGAGTATATGAGAAAAATCTGAGGTTTTCATCTGAAACTGTATCATCTAAATCTTTTATGTACAAGTTTGGCCCTCGTGATTTGTCTACAGTCTCCTTCATGGTTTGTTCAAACCGTTGTTTCAGTTCATATTCCCCTTCAGTCTTTTTCTGAGCCTTACCAATATACCATTCTTTTCCATCAAACTTATGACCGTTAAGACCTTTTATAGCTTTAGCGCCTCGTCAGCATTTATGTTTTGTTCTGTCATTTTTGATACTCTTCTTTCATTTGTATTATGTAAGCTGTATTATCTTCATAGATAGTTGTTACGCTTTTATAGCGTTCTAGTCCACAAGAATCAATAATGATTTGTATCATTGATCTTAACTAAAATCATTCCCGAGTAGCTTCATGTAATGCAATCACTTCGGCATGATTTGATGATGTTGCAACAAGTGTTTGTTTTGAGAACGTCATGATATTGCGGTGCCTCCATTTAGGAATACATATCCAGTTTGAGATTTAGCTTTATGTAGATCGGATAAATAATCTGCATCTGTATAACCAAACAAATCTTGTTTCGAGTTGTTAGAATAAAATAATTATAAATCAGTAGTTCCCCGAAGGTATCAAACTATTTGTTTGATCCCATTCCAATGTCTTTTGGTAGGGGCTGAGCTGAACCTTGTCAACAAATTAACTGCAAAAGAAATGTCAGATTTTGTATAATCTATAAGATACATAAGAACCTCAATTGCACTAAAATATAGAACTTCCGATCTGTTAAAATTTTCATGATCTTCGCAGGGATGAAATAGATCAGTGTCAATATTGAGTGATCTAACAACAATGAGTTTGTCTTTTAAAAAAAATGTTTTAAAATCTTTTCGGTATAAGTTGTTTGATGTACAAGTAAACCATTAGGCATATGCTCAATTTGCAATCCAAGGTAATACTTGGTTTTTTCAAGATCTTTCATTTCAAAATAATTCTTTAGAAGTTGAATGATTTCATAGATCTCTTTATTTGTTCATATGATGTTAAGAACATTGACATAAACAACTACGATCTCATATCCGAACATTGTTTTTATAAAACATACGTGCAAAATAAGTTTATATTTATACCCTTTTTTTTATCAAGTAGTCATTTAATCGGTTATACCACATACGTCCCGTTTGTATAAACTCACTTAGAAATCTTTGTGATTTAATGGAATATATTCCCTTGGGTTTTACATTAGATGCTTATGATACCTTAACCCTTTAGGTATATTCATATATATCACTATTAAGTGATCCATACAGATAAGTAGTAACAACGTTCATGAGATGCATTTAAATAACTACCAGGTTGATTAAGTATCTAATAAGTAATTGTATCCATTACAGGAGGATAATTTTTCCTCCTAATTCATTTCTGGTCTTTGTGGGAAATATTGAGTTATAAGTCTAGTTTTGCCTTGTAACTTCATTTGCACATTTTTTTTCGGATAAAAATTCATTTGTATCCCATACGTTTCACATCTTTAAAAGTGATAACGATTGATCCGAAAACTTTTCTTTTATCGAGCGATTCTAATTCAGCTCTTATTGCTCCTTTCCATTGAGCTCAATCATGTCCATTTTGTATATTCAATGACAGATTTTAGTTCCAGATCATCATCTTTATTCATGATGTCATTGTAACATTATATGAAAATATCTCATAGAGATTTTAGTTTCATTTCGGTTCCATAATATTGCATAATTTATCGCAATTTTAGTATTTACATTTATCAATATCCTCTGCAGAAGGAATATTGATTTGTGGTTCTTCTTGAACACTTTCTCTTACCTCATTATCAGCTGATTTTCTTTTTCGAGGATTTTTATCTTCGGAACCAATTGATCTTCCACGTTTGATGCGTGGCAAAGACTCAACAGTGACATTATTGCCAGCTTTTGGAATTTCAGTTCGAGCTGGAGCATTTATCGCTGGTATATATGATTTAGTCACTTTTTTATATCTGTAAATGCATAAAGTAATTAATTTGCAAGTTCTTGCATATGCATTATTTTTGAACTTTCGTTTCACATTCTTTTGTGCGAGTTCAATATACCTTAATTGATGTTCACATCATGAAGCATCATTTTATTTTTTATTTTTATTTCTCCCCCTAATCTAGGGAACAATGTTTTATTAAAATGACAATCAGCAAAACGTGCTGTAAAAACATCACCCATCATGGGTTCAATATATCTTATGATTGAAGATGTTTTATTTCCAAAATATATTATCATCTTTCTTTGAAGAACCATTTTATTGTGTTGTGGTGATACAATTGGAACATACACTGCACAACCAATGTTTTAAGGTAGAAAATATTTGGCTCTTGGCCAAAATCAAGTATTAAGTGAAAATATTTACGACTTCCACATGGTATAATGCGAATTAATGTCGCAGCATGTAAATTTACATGTCCACATATAAATATTGAGAGATTGGTACTCATTATCAATTGTCTAGTTATTAGCTGTAAGCGTTTATCTATTGATTCAGCTAAACCAATTTTGTGTATGCACATGAGCAACTGGATGTTCAACAACAATCCCTGTAGATATATAATGATCATTAAATGCTTGAGATGTTAACTCACCAGCATTATCAAGTCTCATCCTTTTAATGGTGTAATCAGAATAATGTGTTCTCAATTTAATAATTTGTGCAAGAAACTTTGCAAATGCCATATTACAGCTTGATAACATACAAATATGAGACCATCCGCTAGATGCGTCTATTAGAACCATGAAATATCAAAATGGTTCACATGATGGATGAATTGGTTCATATATCTTACCTTGTATTCTTTCAAGAAACATTTGTGATTCTTTTTCACAATATACTTTTCATTAATCACCATATGTTTTTTTATTTTATCATATATCCTTTTCACCATATACGCTTTTAATCATATGCGCTGTGTTTTTCACCATATGCGCTTTTAATCATATGCGATTTTCATCATATGCGTTGTGCTTTTCATCATATTCGCTTTTTATCATATGCGCTTATCATATGCGATGCGCTTTTTATCATATGCGTTTTTTATGTGAATAGTAAATTAATTAATTTCGTTTTACTATTCATATGAATTAATTTAGATTTACTATTTTGTTAATTGAGTAATATATATATACATCATATACTTGTGACTCCGAAGGCTCAAATGAATTTGACCATATAGTTATACGTTGTACCTTGCACATTAATTTTCAGTAGAAGCTTTAGATGCATATTATTTTCAGTAGAAGCTTTAGATGCACTTTTTTTTTTAATCACCAAATACCACAAACACTTTGTTTGCGTTTGTTCATAGTCATCAATGAAAACCATTTTCTTTAATTTTATTTTATACAATAAAATTAACGCATCATTATTCTTTTCAAAAACAATAATCTATTGTTATTGTTCACTTGTGCCATGTTTAACAACAAAAGTCAACAACCTCTGTCTTGTTTGTTGTGGCAACCAAAAACAACCTTTGCTTTTGTTACCGAGAATCCAAGACCAAAAAAACAATTAATTTTTAATTAATCTTTTATCAAAACCATAAATGATTTTATTGATCTACGTTGATATGGCCATAAAGAATTGACGGCTGACCTACTTTTGTAAGTGTATTTCGGCTATCATCCCGAAAACGCACAACGACCTTTTTTTTTTTTTATGAACTATTTGTTTCATATCTAGCTTAGGCAATTATTGTGAACATTTGGTCACTATAAGAGCATTTATTTTTTAGACTTTTAGTTGATTTGTACTTGTCACAATTAGGGATAGCACCCGCGGGTCGTGGATGCGGATCCATTGGATCCATCACCCGTACCCGCGGATTTTTTTTAAGAGACATCCAATTGAACCCTTGTTCGTTGAAACAATTTGACTATATTTTTACTCCCCATTATTAAACGGGCCATTTTGATGCACACTCTTAAAAAAATAATTTATTTTTTAAGTTTTATTATTCAACCTCCTTTTTTCAACGGTCACGTTTTTAACAAAACATTTGACAAGTTTGGAAAAAAGTTTTTTATTGATTATCATCAAAAGTTTTCTATTGTCACTCTACTGGATGGAATTATGGCATACAACCAAAATTGTAACCCAACACTACATAAGAACAAAAAGGTTGTTTTTAATTAACATATGTATATGTGTTAAACTCGGAATAATAATAACTTATTTTAGAAAATTAACATAAGACATGTTGAAACATTTTTGTCACATTTAGCTCATCAAGTCTAATACTTATCATTGATAGATTTTATCACGTCTAGGAGATGTTTACTTTTTTTCTTGTATTAAGTCCTACTTTCATTTATCTTTGTTTGAAAAAAAGATTTTTTTTTTACTTTGCTTTCCCCCTTTCTGTAAAACTCATTTAAACACTTTCTTTGTTTTTTTTTATTAAAAAAAACTTCTTTTTTTTTACGTTACCCGTAAATTATAAATATATAAAAAAAAAACTTTTTGTTTAAATTTTTTTTTCTAGTTTTTAAAAGGCCACTTGACCAATTTTTTAATTCTTTCACAACACCTGATATCGTGATCGTGACCTTTCACCAAAGCAAGAGATATTCTTGATAAACTAAACACGGACTCGTGTTTGAAATTGTCGGCCACAAAAAAATTCATTTGATAAAAGTATATATTTTTTTTAGTTATAGAAGAAGACCACTTCATTTTCAATACTTCATTTTTGACAAAAAAAACTATTCCATTTTACCATCCCCTTTTTTTTCTTACTTTAACTTTTAAGATATACTTTTAATAAAAATACAAACTACTTTTTCTTATTTTAACTTTTAAGATTTACTTTTAATAAAAATACAAACTACTTTTTGTATTTTAACTTTTAAGATTTACTTTTAATAAAAATACAAACTACTTTTTCTTATTTTAACTTTTAAGATTTACTTTTAATAAAAATACAAACTATTTTTTTTATTTTAACTTTTAAAATTATAAATTTAAGAATAAACATTAGTATGCATGAAATAAATAATGATTAATTGCATAAGTAATCATAAATGTTAGATAACATATAAAGACCCCGTCGTATTCGTATTGATCGGAATTAATCTCGACCCATGGTACCGTGTTGTCAAATGACGTGTTGCGTACATAAAGTACCGTGTTGTCAAATGACGTGTTGCGTACAATCATGAGGTCTTATTAACATAAATATAAATGTTAGTGAAGTTAATAAGAGTTAGATTACAGAAAATATAATTCAGGTGGTATAACCGACCATATACAACTTAAATAACATAAATATAAATGTTAGTGAAGTTAGTAAAAGTTAGATTACAGAAATATAATTCAGGTGGTATAACCGACCATATATAACTTAAATAACATAAATATAAATGTTAGTGAAGTTAGTAAAAGTTAGATTACAGAAATATAATTCAGGTGGTATAACCGACCATATATAACTTAAATAACATAAATATAAATGTTAGTAGTCCAAAATTTGATATATTCGAGTCTGAAAATTATTAATAATTTCATACCTTGATTAGTGATTCGTGATCGTTTGAGATATCTTTTAATTACACTAAGCTTTTCGTGCTGATAACGTGTTATAATTCAGTAGGCTTATAACTACCTTTAATGGTTATAAGAACAAAGAGAGAAAAAGAGAGAAGAAGGAGAGAAGAAATATTGATATTGATATTTCAAGAGAAATGGTGCACCTTAAATGGTTACCATACATGTCTATTTATAGTATAAAATATTACTATGCAAGAAATATAATAATAATAAAATTAACATCCAATCTAGATATTTTATAACACAATCTAGATATTTTATAACATAAATATTATTAAATTATAATTTCTTTTTTAAGTTTATACTACTATAAATAAGGTGAATTCATAATTCATGATATGTAATAGTCCGTACATATCAAGAATTATATATATATATAGTGGTAGGATCAAGAGGGAAGTAACCATTAGGGGGAAGCGGGGGGAAGCAAAAATTTTTTTTTTCGTTTTTTGAAAAAACTTTGTTCACGAACATTATAGATGAGATGAAAATATGAACATTTAGTAGAGACACTTTGTGATAAATGTTTTTATTTTGGCGGGAAAACGCTCGAAGAAGTAATATATAACAATTATCGTGTTTTTCGAGCGTATTTTGAGGTTTTAGCTATTGGGGTTTAGATATTAGGGTTTATAGGGTTTAGATATTAGGGTTTAGAAATTTAGGGTTTAGGGTTTAGATTTAGGATTTAGATTGAGTTTTTAACACGAACGGTTTAGAGTTTAGGGTTTAGGGTTTGGTGTTTTGGGTTTATGGAATAAACCCAAAACACTAAACCCTAAACCCTAAACTCTAAATCGGGCTAAATTTTACTTCACAAAACATGAAAAAAAAACGTTCATATTCTTCACGAACAATATTATCTTGAATGTTAGTTTTGTCGATCGTTTTCCCGCCTAAATAATAACATCCGTCACGAAGTGTCTCTTCTAAATGTTCATATTTTTGTGTGATTTTGATGCCGGAAAAAAAAAATTCAAAAAAAAACGAAAAAAAAAATATTTTGCTTCCCCCCGCTTCCCCCCGATTGGTTACTTCCCCATTGATCCTGCCCCTATATATATATATATATATATATATATATATATATATATATATATATATATATATATATATTTGACGAAAAAACTTTGAATAACAAAATATTTTTCTCGAAAAGAGAAAAAGAAATACAAGATACAATCTCGGACAGGGCTCGAAAACAAACAACAGAGTTCTAAGAAACGCTAACTAAACTCAAGCCCCTCCGTAAGTCGACGATCAACACAACTAACAAACAAAAAATAACACGGGTCTAAACGAATCTAACAAACAGTCTAAAAAGAAGCCAACATCTAACAAACAAGCGAAGCCAACCCCCACTAACCGGCATCGTCATCCTCATCTCTAATAGTGGTACACGACAAGGGGACCTTGTCGCCGGTGTTGTTGATGTCGAAGCCATTGCCTGCACTAGCCTTGAACGAAAAGGTCAATCCGCTACCTGTCCCGACCTCGGTGAAATTACCCGATGGAGGAGGACTGAAACCGCCTTTTCTAAACTCATCGAAAAAACCCCTTTTTCTAACGAACGTCCCGACCCCCAACCCACGCACGACCACTTGGAAGACCAGTCCACTTGAGCATATTCGACAGCCGGTTCCGTATCAAGCAAGTCCTTATTAACTTTTTCTTTAAAGGCAAGATTTGTACCTCGATTTAAAGAAAAAACTTCTTTAACGGAGCCAGACCCTTCTTGTTGATATTGACCCGATGACGACAAGCACCCTGACAGGTACCATTCGAACACACAAACTCCATGCCCCACATTCTTACCAACAACAAAGGTAGAAGAAGACGAACCTTGATGATCAACAGCCTTCTCACCATTAAACTGTTCAGAAACAGAACCAAAACAATCCTCTCCGACCTCATTAATCTTTCTCTTTTTGTTGCCAAACCCTTGACCCTTAAGAGCGACGTCTATCTCCGAAAATTGAGCACGATACGGACGATGGTTAACAGTGGTGGCTACTTCAAAACCCTAAAAAAAAAAAAAACCTTCCCTAACTGGAACACATCCAACCCATTGTGATTATTCATAACCACATCCTCCACCTCATTTAGCCCGTGATCAGAAGGACCATTGTTACAATCTCCACAAACAACAGCAGCAACCGTATTCGACTTCCTAACTAAGCAATCGTCCTTATCATGAATTATATACATAATTCATATTCATATATACATTCAATACATCTATTAATTCGATCCCCTTTCATCATTAAAAAAAAAAAACAATCAAATTTTAAAATTGTTACAAAAATCTATTGATTCAATCAGATAGATGTAATACATTTAAAATTAAAACTCAATATACAAATTTTTTTCAGAACCTATTCAGTAAATACTGTATTTTTCATTCAGAAGTTAACTAGAAGCATCCGCAGACATATTCTTGGTTTCCAAACAGTCTCATAGTTCTTTAGCATATTCAACATTCTGATACATCTCGAAAAGGGAATAAGCCATACTAATGAGGATTAAACCTCGAGCGATGTAGTCATCGTTATCCCACTTGCTCTTTTGCTGAATCTGTTCAACAGTAGCATCATCACCATGATTTTTGGGAATTGGTGTGCTGAAAACATACACCACACTCATGCTGCTCAAAAGAAAATGCATCTTCTTCTGCCATCTCCGAAAATCAATTCCTTCAAACTTATCTACAACAACAACAAAACTCAATCCCGCATATGCGAGGTATGGGGGAGGTAAGATGTAGACAATCATTCCCCTATCCTAAAATAAAGACAAGTCATTTCTCCACTCGAAGTGAAACACTCCCAAGAGTAAAGAAAGTCATTCCTCTCAATGTTCTATGAATAGAGAGATTGCTTTCAAAAGGATCTCCGGCTTATAAGTAGGAAAAATTTTAAAAAATAAAAAAGAGACGTTATGAAAATGGCAGAATGAAATTTTCATGGGTTTTAAATCCTTCAAACTTATCTAGTTTGAAGAAATTCGTCATCATGTGCTTCATTGTAGCCGCCACCAATTATAACAAATAACTATTTTCAATTGTTGGAGGTTTTAAATTTTTCGTGTTTGCCAAAATAATCAATGATAAGATACGAAAGTAATTATTCGACCCTTACTGTCCGGGTTACACAAATATCACTTTGGAATAAGACAAAGTTTATGGTCTTTTTTTTTTTTTTTTTTTTTTACAGAAAACGAGAACCCGTTTCAAGAAGAGTATTTTGGGTTTCGTATTATATGTTTTTCATGAATGATCATCTATGTATATATAAACACTCAGTAGTTATGAAAGAATATATTTTCAAATCACATCAGACCCTATTGAGCTGTGCGGCGCCCCGAAATTGGGACGCAGTACAACTGAAAATAGACATCGGCAAAAACTTCAACTATTGTCCCAACTCACCTTATACTGCATGGCACGCTGACAAACTGCATGACGTGCAGTATCTATCACGTGCAGCATTCCTCCACAATACTTGACGAATTCAACCCATTTCCAAACTAGTATTTTGTAACCAACAACTTCCAAATCAGTGTAGACATGTTTACATCCGGTATACATTCAATTTTAAAGTAGTCTAAAACAAAGTTGTCAAGTGTAAAGCTTCTTAGGTCTTCCACGACCCGTTACACATTAAAAGAAGTAATAATGACCCAAAACAAGTTTTAACAATAAACAAAGATATCACCGACATACATTCAATTTTAAAGTAGTCTAAAACAAAGTTAACCAAATGTAAAGCTCCTTAGGTCATCACGACTCATTACACATCAAAAGAAGTAATAATGACCTAAAGCAAGTTTTAACACTAAAGAAAGATATCATCGACCGTTTGTCAGATTCACTGTGAGTTTGTTTTTAGTTGTAATGCTGACTGACATCATCAAACACCGTTGAACTGTGCGGCGCCCTAAAATTTTGTGCGGCGTATAGTACAATTAAAAACAAACATAAGCAAAACCATCAATTATTGGTCCCAGTCCACCTCATACTGCGCGGCGCGCTGACAAACTGCGCAGTAATACGTGCAGCAAACTTGTTTGATTTGTGCGGCGCCCTAAAATTTTCTAAAATTTTGTGCGGCGTATAGTACAATTAAAAACAAACATAAGCAAAACCATCAATTATTGGTCCCAGTCCACCTCATACTGCGCAACGCGCTGACAAACTGTGCAGTAATACGTGCAGCAGACTTGTTTGATTGGCTCCATCAATAATCAATAACTCTCATAATATTTAAAGTGATTAAGATAATAATCTTTTCAATAAACAAAAATTATCCTTTTTACACATATAGTATAAACTACAAAAGTGGTCCGCGCGATGCCGCAGTTCCTTTCGGATTACATAATCATAGTTAACGTAGCATTATGTATTTACGGTAATAAAAACGCTTTGCTACGGGTGTTTTTGAATGCATATGCCATTAGGTATATTAGGTACTAACTACGTGTATTCAAAAACACCCGTAGCAAAGCGTTTTTAATATACCTAATGGCATATGCATTTTTAACGTCACGAAGATTGTATAAAAATAGAAACATAATCATCGATTTGAGTTGTTTATCATAAGTGTAGGCATATGTATTGAAGATAGCCCGAGGTGTTTATCGTTTTTTGAGGAGTGTTCGTTTCGCGTATAGTTAATCTCGTTGAGTTCGTAAGATTTTTTTCGAGTTGAATAGTGATCTCCGAAAAATTTAACTCGAACCAAGCGAGAAGATAGAGTCCGTTATAAATTCGGATAAATTAGTTTTTTTATTTTAATAAAATTATATATTTACACTTTTATCCTTGAAAAAGTGTAAACTTGAAGGACCGTTGCGTAAATATAACAAAGTTGGGGACCGTTTGTTTGTAGTGTGAACGCAAACTTAAATGACAATTCAAAACAACCGACAAAAATCCCGGCAACTTTTAGTATATAGGTTAAGTATAATATAATATAATATAATGATTACAAAAATAATCTTTTAACGCTAAATCTCAAAATTCGTGATAAATATTTTTCTTACTAACTCTAAGACAAAGTAGCAAATACTTGATGCCTAGCGAGTTAGTAAAACACAATGAATTTTGACTAGTCTTTTTTCTCCCAACTCCAAAGAATTTTTCTCAGAGTATCAAATTTGTGACCCTCTACAGAGCACAAACAATTTAATTTTAAAAACTAGCTCTAAACACAATTTAATTTAATCTTCATCTCCCTTTGATCAAATTCTCAACTACGGTGATAAAACACTAAAATTCATTTTTAGATTTACATTCATTATTTGCAAGTACTCTAATACTAAATGATCTAGGTTGTAATGAGAGAAATAAAGTTAAAACTCTAGCAAAATTTATATAGAGATCACAAGTTACTGTCACCAGATTAAACTTGTAAATATGTCAAAACTTCAAGCAAATCATCATAATATTATTGTTCAAGTTCGAATTAAAGGTTGCAATAATTGTTTATTTAGAGCATCCTGTAAAAATATGTGTAATTAGTTCTTTACTCGTTGAAGATGAAAATATAAACAGAGTATAAGATCAAAATATGCAAAAAAACCAAACAGAAAAACACCACAAAAACACTAATCTGAAAAACCAAAGCACGATTGTAACTCAAACGAGTTAAGATACACAGATCGTTTGCGAGTGAGGGCAATACTTAAAGTCAAGAGCACATTATGTCTAACAGATCATAAACATAACAGATCCGTTTAGTTACAACGTGCTCGTGAACATTAAGAACCGCCGAAATCGCATTTTTATCTTCAGAAAAACACAAAATGGATGAAAATTTGAGCATTTGTAGTGGTTTCTATATTTATAAAAATGGGAACGAGACGCTTTATAAAACATTAGATCTGAAGCTTCGTTGAATATTAGGAAATTTAATAAAATGAGACATCAAGTATAACCCTTTTACTAAATTCGTATACGAAAATTAAAGATCTGGAAATTATTTGCATATATGTTAGAAAAATAAATTATTTTACGGATTTTAAGGTTAAAAATTTTATAAATTAAGAGATCGGAATTCTTTTGCAATTAGACTTCAGATCTGTAGATCTAAACAATAAACAAACTAGACATTCGTCAATCAAACAACTTTACTCCAAAAATGTTAAAAGAAGATCAAGAGCTAATGGAAATAAAGAAAATAAATACAAATACAAAATGAGTTTAAAATGAGAAGTTATTTACCTTTATTTATAGTGAAAGAAACCCTAAAAATGTGTAGTTTTGGGCTTGAATAAACATAACGGCTTAAATAAAGCCGTGGGCTTGAAAGACATATACAGACCACAAAGTATGGATGACAATCATCCATTCGATTCAATTCATTTAAATAGATATATATAATCTAAGGGATGATAAATGAATATGGATATGGATGATGTAAAAAATTAGTGAATCAGATATGAATGACAATTTATTATCCATTAATATATCAATTTACCACCTAAAATACTTATATACATATAAATATATATATTTACTTAAATATATGCATATTATTTAAATATCCTTATAAATATACATTATAAACTATCAAAATGTTATCAAAAATATAGATTGTAAAGATACAACTATGTGATTAATATTAAACTCATTTATATTACATATATTACACATCTATTTTAAAAACATTTTGATGATTTCATTTCATAATATGAATATTTTAAGAAAAAGTTACATCAAATTGATACCCGATTACCCTCTTAATCCAACGGATATGCAGGGGCGGATCTATATAGTACCCAGTGGTGCGGGACACCACTAAAATACGCGATGTAGTGGAATTTTTTTTTTTTTTTTTTAACTATTGACACCACTGGATAGTGTACATTTTTTTGAGTGACACCATTGAAATAAGACATCTAGTAGAAATTTTTTGGGGGTTTTAACCGGTGACACCAGTGACTATCAATCCTAGATCCGCCACTGCGGATATGGATATGAATTAAATGAATATGAATATGGATATAGACGCACCCGGTCCATTGACACCCGATCCATTGTCATCCCTACTACAGAGCAATTAACATAAAATTTGAGAAATTGGTGAAAATGTCCTCATTCCTCGAGGTGTTTAACAATATGGCCAAAAAAATAGAAATTGCAACCTATGCCCCCTATCCATGCATCACGCGGCATGCATCATGCGGGGATGCTCGTGCGTGATGCGTGGACACCTAGCCTAACGAGCATACTTACTTGTTATCCAGTTATACTGCCTAAAGTGCATCACGCATCGTGCCCACGCACTAACCAACCATATACACCCATGGTGCGCGTATGCCGGTTATATAGGCGCCTACTTCAATTTTAAATTCATACGCACACAAACAGTTAAACCACGCACCTAAGGGCGATTTTCCATAATTTGTTCGGTTCCTCATTTATTTTCGTTGTTGCACTATCGATCTTAGTTAACATTCAACATACTACCATGTTACCCCTGTTAGCAAAAAAACACGCACCATAAAACCCACGTTCTCGTATTTTTGAGCAAAATCCTTCGAAGCGGAGTTATAAAAGTTTGTAATCAACAAGTTTGACAATTGAAGAACATTTTATAATGGCTACCATTCTAGTCAAACCACTATTCTAAGTTTTTATTTCATTATTTGTTATAGATTTTTCGTCGAACACCTGGTGTGCGTATAACTGTTCTAGGTTATTATGCGTTGGTTGTATGTAATATATATGTATGGTAAGTAGTGGTTATCTGTTGTTCATGTTGTTTAGCCTTATATTTGACGTTTCACTGAATACAAAAAAAGAGAAATCGTTATTTGCTCGTTACTCACAACGCACCACGCATGGTGGCTTTGGTGCATGGTGCGTGCTGCTAAGTTTTTTTCTGTTATGTTGGTTGACTATTTGATTTATGGTTTGTTTTCAAGAATATTTACCTGCTACACTTACCATAAAGAATAGTTTGGCTAGAATCAGAAGCATAGCATTTCAATTGGCTCAAACAAAACAGACTATATTTGAAGGAACGATTTTTAGGCCAGGGTTAGATGTCCAGTCTCCAGACAATGACCCGAGCTATGTACACGCGATGCTTCAAAAGAAGTGACAATTAACTGTGGTGATTAATCTCACGTTAGAAATAACTGTCACATCAAATGTCTATCAGACTTTGTGCTACAATTGTGTTCGAAACTGAAAGGACCCGTCCTAATCCATCTGGACGAAGTCTTCAGTAGTTGGTCCCATTGCGAGGTTCTGACTTCTATATGCCATGAACGACTCCATGTAATATGAGCAAATGCACAGCGGAAGATTTCTTTCAAACATGAGAATAAACATGCTTTAAAGTGTCAACCAAAAAGTTGGTGAGTTCATAAATTTATCATAAAACAATAAAATTCTGTAATTTTGATAGACCACAAGATTTAGATGATACATGGTACAAATGAGCCCGAATCCTATACCCACCTGTAATGTACATGCAATATCTTTTAAATACAGTACACCTTTCTCGTATACGAAATCATCTTTCATAAATCTTAGTAACCGTACACATATCTCGTGCACAAAAATAACATACACATAACCTGTGTATAAAATCATTCTTTCGATACATAACATTCACTTTTCATTTCTTTCATAGTTTGGCTTGGTAACCGACCTTAACATATAATGCGCATAATAATATCCCCAAAACAGAACATCTCGTCTGTATAATAATCATATAAACTTCGAAGTACTAAACACCACGCCCACTAGCCCTTCCGTCTAGGGCCATACCCGATTCTAATTCTTAGGTTACCAAGCAATAATAATCAGGGAAAAAATATTCACAACAATTAGTGGCAATTATCAAGTCCACATAATTCAATAATAATCCACAGAACTTCTGTCTGCATAATAATTCATTCGAGGAATGTTTTGCTTGTGTCTATCTCGTCAAACATTTATAAAAGCATGTCATGTATTCGCAGTTCAAAAATATATTTCAAAAGCATTTAATAAAGCAGTTGTAAAAACAGCACATGTATTCTCAGTCCCAAAAATGTAAAGAGTAAAAGGGAGCAAATGAACTCACAATCATGTATTTTGTAGTAAAAATATATATGACGATATTGAACAAGACAGGGTTGACCTCGGATTCACGAACCTATATCATTTGGATATTTATTAATACACATAATGATAATCGAACAACTTTATATATATTTAGTTATGTATTAAGATTAATATTTATATATAATTTTATTAATACTTATAATATATTAAAATACTTATTTGATGTATGATTTACTTAAAGTTATATCAATATAAATAATTTTACATTAGTTAAAACATAATATTATGTAATATTAGTATACATAAATATAGTTTTCTATAAATATCTTCTGTTTACAAAATAATAATTGTAATAATACTAAAATTTATAAAATGATACTAATGCTAATATTAATGATAGTAATAATAATAATAATAATAATAATAATAATAATAATAATAATAATAATAATAATAATAATAATAATAATAATAATAATAATAATTCTAATCATAATGATAATAATAATAATACTCATAATAATAATAATAATCATAATAATAATATTAATATTAGAAATGAAAACTACCTTCAACAAGCTTTTCTAAAAAAAAATATGCCATTTGCCGGGTGTAACACCCTAGATTTTTTTTTTTTAAATCACAGCGGAAGACTTAATTGGCATAAATACCCTTAGTTAATTACTTCATTACAAACATGATTATCACAAATCATTAGCTAGTTACTTATTACAAATCACCGGTGTTACGTTAAACAACTAGTTACATATTTATAAAAGTTAAGACATCAGAGTTCGTCTTGTCAAACATATCGTCAACCCGACTCCCGTCCCTACCAGCACTAAGATCCAAAACCTGCAAGGGAGGAGGTGAGGGGGTTAGCACGAGGCTAAGTGAATGAAATCATCTAACAGATCTAGCATACAGTACCAACTTGTACAACTACAGCAACTACAACAATCAATAACAGGCAACCGACAACTAACAACTTGCAACTATCAACTGGCAACTATCAACTCGCAACTATGCTCCAACTAGAGACTCGGCGGCTTGTACGAGCACACGACCAATAGCTGATCAGTCTAGCGTCTACCGAAAGTCCTTACTACCGAATCCCCAGTATACTAAATCCACACGCAGGTGATGCGTCATTCAGCACTATACTCAACAAACAGTAGCCAACTGGACCCAACCACAACAAGGTTGACCTCTCTGAGCTGAACCTTACAACAATAGGTTCCAACTGGAAACTACAACTTGTGCACACAACCGTTAAGCAACTACCACTACGAACAACTGTCCTACGACTAGCATGGCAACTCTACAATGATCATTATTACAACATATCTACTAAGCATAGAAACTAAAACAGTATAACATAGTAGCACAACTTGCTACTCTATACTACATCCGGAGATAATCTCACTAACCGATTACCAGCAATAGAAGGCACTCAGAATTCTAATCTTACTGAGCCTTCTCTTCATCCTTATCACCTGAGAATAGACATAACACAGTCAGTAATCATGTCTTGATAACAACCCGACAACAAGACAATAACACAACAATACTAAAACCAATACTTAATCACTTTACAACTGGTCTGTCAACTGTATGAGTAACACCATCACACGCACGTTTGAGAACACTCAACCGTGCGGGTGACAACTCACTCGTACGTTTGATCTATGACCAAACATCCTACAATGACTCTCTTGATCCATACGGTTCACTACACGAGTGACCAGTGACTCGTACGAGTCACATCTCCACCGTACGTATCATCACAATCAAAACATAAGTTCCCATCACCACTCACTCGCACAGTTCACCACACGGTTGACTACCTCAACCGTACGAGTGAAGGCTCACTCGTGCGAGTGATGAAGAACAGTAGCAACATCTATTTATATGGGTTTCAACCCAAAATCACAACATCAGACAATAATACATACACTAAATCAACACCTACAACATGTAATCACTATATGATAAGTCCACATTATAATTTCAGCCCATAACGACACTCAAATGCGTGCAAAACAAGGCATAAACCCTAAAACCCCTTTTTCTGACAAAAATAAATTTTGATCAAGTTTCTTAAAAGTTTACCATTGGAAAGGATTTTTCATTACAATTCCAACGATACTTGATTCATCAAAAACGGAGATACGGTTTAAAAGTTATGACTAAAACAAGTTTCCACAAAATCTGACCAGCTGTCACACGTGTGACTGAGGCCTCGCTCGTGTGAGTGAGCCCTCACACGCGCGGTTGACCCATCAAAAGTGTGGTCACTCATACGAGTGACCTGTCAAAAGTGTGGGTGCTGATGAACACCTACAGCTCGCTGTTTTTGCGTTTTTTGACCCCAAAACATGATTTTTGCTCAATCTGATCATGAAACCACTTCAAAAACATCATATAACAACTATATAACATATATCTAACATCAATTAAGCATAACAAACACATTTCATGAAGATTCAAGCCCAAAATCACACTTTTAAACTCATAAACCCAAAACTCAAATTTGACAAGATTAAAGCATGAAATCAAAGCACAAACATGAGAATAGTGATTACTATGATGTTAGAATTCAATATCTAAGGCCACACAATCCAATTTCAAGCATAAATCAAATAGGGTTTCTAGGGAGTAAGAGTTTAGGTACGGAGTAATTTCTAATTTGGGGAAAATGCAAGAAAAGTCTGGAAGCAGGCTTATAAATGGGTTAAAACCCATACCCCATAACACACGGGTATTTATCAGTTATCTGATATCTTTCGTACTTCGTTAGGAGGCCCTAACGGAGTCCAAATTAAACAAACGAACATGTTATGTGACCCTTGTCACAAACTGGTCTCAACTAAACAACCAAATAATTATAAACATATAATTATTAAAATCACTAATTACACATATCTAAGGGTACAATGGTCATTTCATCTAGGCCCAAAACGCGGGTGTTACAAATCTACCCTCCTTAAAAGAGATTTCGTCCTCGGAATTGGGTCAACTATGGTCAACAAACCCAAAAATTGTTACTCGAACCGCCAAAACACACGGTTAACTTTATCGATCTTATCCCCGATACCGACAATATCCACCACAACTGCATAGGGAAACGAGATTCTTGACTTCAATACACTTCCGATACAGAATAACTTGTCACAATCTTCATCGATCAACGTCCGTTAATCCACTTAAGCCCACAAATTACACGATCAAGTCAAATAATCAGAGTCAAATTCATGTTTCTACCCCATTCTGTATCATAAATTTCAAGATCTGTCATCCAATTCAACTATTTATACAGTCCACTTTTCCCAATTATCCAAAGCTTAGGCAATAGAATTAGTCATCATGCTAAAATCTATACCTATGTCCACGAAATTGTCCCGTAAGTCAACAGAACTACACAGGTTATTCGTCTCATATTCAGTCACATCACAATCCAATATAGCACAGGCCACCTAATTTTCCTTCAGCTTCCCAGAAATTCCGTATGATTTATCACAATATACTTCTGTTGGCCGGACACAAGCATAATATCCTAAATCATACCTTCAATCTGAGTTGCTCGAAATGGAAAAATTCTACCGTCTCATTCACTAACTTATGTCCAATCAATTTCCTCAATAAGCAACGGTAATTAATTTAACTACTTTATGATTAATCGATTACACCATCTGTCCAATCACAGTCACTCAAAACATTATCCATCGAATGTTCAAATATAGTCTACCAACATCACTACATATCCAACAAGCATAGGAAATATATGGTCAATGTAGTTCACTACCGTCATAACAATCATACTCATGCCACTATCCAACAACTTTCTGTCATCCAAAAGTCCACTATACAAACATACTCAACGCATCTCTATCCAAGTCACGATTCTCAATCTCGAAAAGTCAACCTAAGGATCACCCTTTACCCCACATAACACACAAGGGTCGCAACCAAAACATAAGCAACATAATGCAACAAATAAATCTCGCACTACTATCAAGATCTACCAATCTAACATACACACACACACATATATATATATATATATATATATATATATATATATACACACACACACACAATCATATACATATATACAACTAAACAATACGAGGATTTTGAAACATACTTGTATTCACATCATATTCACCATCTGCATCTGCAACTATCTGATAAGCTTTTGCTGTTGCCGTAGGTGGATTCTTTCTTTTCTGCCCAACTGGAGAACCAGAAGATCCATCTATTGATCCCGACTACGCTCCTGGCCCCACCCCAGAACCTGATCCTCTTACATACGGACAGTGAGCTGACCTATGCCCCACTTGATGACATCTCCAACATACATCCTCTTGAAACGAACACATCCGAATCTCGTGCCCCACTATTCTACATCTTAAACATCTTTTAGTGGAATCTGAACAAGGACCACTATGAGATGATCTGCAACTATAACACCAAGAATTCTGACTTGATGCTGACCCACTCTGTTATAACCCACTCTTCTGTTTCAACTTAAACGACTTCTTTGACCTAGAGTCCGAATGACTCATCACCTGATCTTGCTGTGGCATTTCATAACCTACTATTCTATTCCTTGCTGCTCTGACGTCATCCTCTACCATCTTGGCCATAACAAATGCTTGCGATAACGTCGTCGCCATCCTAACCATTGTTCTGTACTCTGGTAAAATTATGTTAACAAAGTGCTGAATTATGGACTGCTCATCTGGAACCCACTGTTGCACAAACCTTAATTTATCCATATACTGCTCAATCACCTCATCTATCGTCATCTGAGGTGTCATTTTCATTGCCAGAAATTCCGTCTTAATTCGATTGAGGTCATAAGATGAACAATACTGCTCACAAACTTTACTATAAAATTATTCCCAAGTAATCATGTTCACTTGCTCTTTCGGTATACTAGAAATAACTGTATCCCACCAAACCATTGCCCTATTCTTCAGCATACGACTAGCATAAATAACCTGCAATTCTGGTTCGCACTGACATGCCTCAAAAACCTTTTCTATCTCTCTTAACCAGTTAAGGGTTACCGTTGGGTTAGAACTTCCTGAGTACTCTGGTGGATTACAATTCAGAAACTATTTGAAGGTACATTTCTTCAGTTGTTGAAACGTCGGCATCTGATAAGGGCCCCACATCTAATTTGGAAACTGTTGATTAAACTGAGGTGGCATCTGATACTGTTGAGGAAACTGATACTGAGGTGGTAACCATTGCTGTTGTTGGAAAGCACTTCCAGTTTACAGATAAATGTTTGACTGCACCGGATACCCACTAATCATCTGATTCGGTACACTACCACTTGGATTCACTATTACCTGACTTTGTTCTAATTCCCTTATTCGATCATGTGCTTCCTTTAACCGACTTTCCAAATCTAGAATCTGTTCCTGCGGATCCTCTTCTGACACATATCCGTCTTCATCTGGGGCTCTGAATGTTTCGAGGGCTGACGGACCAGTTGCGTTTCCTGTATTATCTGCCATATCTGCACTACCACAACAACTCACACAAACTCTTAGTGGAAAACAGGTTAGTACCTATCAACTAACGCATGTAATCCCTACATTCACTTAACCTGTCCCCTCAGATATGTTTGACACAACACAAGGTTTGGGAACATGACATTCAACACAATGTACATGCGGCCAAACCTATGCTCTGATACCAAGTTGTAACACCCTATATTTATTTATTTTTTATTTTTTTTAAATCACAGCGGAAGACTTAATTCTCATAAATACCCTTAGTTAATTACTTCATTACAAACATGATTATCATAAATCATTAGCTAGTTACTTATTATAAACCACCGGTGTTACGTTAAACAACTAGTTACATATTTATAAAAGTTAAGACATCAGAGTTCGTCTTGTCAAACATATCGTCAACCCGACTCCCGTCCCTACCAGCACTAAGATCCAAAACCTGCAAGGGAGGAGGTGAGGGGGTTAGCACGAGGCTAAGTGAATGAAATCATCTAACAGATCTAGCATACAGTACCAACTTGTACAACTACAGCAACTACAACAATCAATAACAGGCAACCGACAACTAACAACTTGCAACTATCAACTGGCAACTATCAACTCGCAACTATGCTCCAACTAGAGACTCGGCGGCTTGTACGAGCACACGACCACTAGCTGATCAGTCTAGCGTCTACCGAAAGTCCTTACTACCGAATCCCTAGTATAGTAAATCCACACGCAGGTGATGCGTCATTCAGCACTATACTCAACAAACAGTAGCCAACTGGACCCAACCACAACAAGGTTGACCTCTCTGAGCTGAACCTAACAACAATAGGTTCCAACTGGCAACTACAACTTGTGCACACAACCGTTAAGCAACTACCACTACGAACAACTGTCCTACGACTAGCATGGCAACTCTACAATGATCATTATTACAACATATCTACTAAGCATAGAAACTAAAACAGTATAACATAGTAGCACAACTTGCTACTCTATACTACATCCGGAGATAATCTCACTCACCGATTACCAGCAACAGAAGGCACTCAGAATTCTAATCTTACTGAGCCTTCTCTTCGTCCTTATCACTTGAGAATAGACATAACACAGTCAGTAATCATGTCTTGATAACAACCCGACAACAAGACAATAACACAACAATACTAAAACCAACACTTAATCACTTTACAACTGGTCTGTCAACTGTACGAGTAACACCATCACACGCACATTTGAGAACACTCAACCGTGCCGGTGACAACTCACTCGTACGTTTGATCTATGACCAAACATCCTACAATGACTCTCCTGATCTATACGGTTCACTACACGAGTGACCAGTGACTCGTACGAGTCACATCTCAACCGTACATATCATCACAATCAAAACATAAGTTCCCATCACCACTCACTGGCACGGTTCACCATACGGTTCACCACACGGTTGACTACCTCAACCGTACGAGTGAAGGCTCACTCGTGCGAGTGATGAAGAACAGTAGCAACATCTATTTATATGGGTTTCAACCCAAAACAAAAGATTAGACAATAATACATACACTAAATCAACACCTACAACATGTAATCACTATATGATAAGTCCACATTATAATTTCAGCCCATAACGACACTCAAATGCGTGCAAAACAAGGCATAAACCCTAAAACCCATTTTTCTGACCAAAATAAAGTTTGATCCAGTTTCTTAAAAGTTTACCATTGGAAAGGATTTTTCATTACGATTCCAACGATACTTGATTCATCAAAAATGGATCTACGGTTTGAAAGTTATGACCAAAACAAGTTTCCACAAAATCTGACCAGCTGTCACACGTGTGACTGAGGCCTCACTCGTGCGAGTGATCCCTCACACGCGCGGTTGACCCATCAAAAGTGTGGTCACTCGTACGAGTGACCTGTTAAAAGTGTGGGTGCTGATGAACACCTACAGCTCGCTGTTTTCGCGTTTTTAGACCCCAAAATATGATTTTTGCTCAATCTGATCATGAAACCACTTCAAAAACATCATATAACAACTATATAACATAAATCTAACATCAATTAAGCATAACAAACACATTTCATGAAGATTCAAGCCCAAAATCACACTTTTAAACTCATAAACCCAAAACTCAAATTTGACAAGATTAAAGCATGAAATCAAAGCACAAACCTGAGAATAGTGATTAATATGATGTTAGAATTCAATCTCTAAGGCCACACAATCCAATTTCAAGCATAAATCAAATAGGGTTTCAAGGGAGTAAGAGTTTAGGTACGGAGTATAATTTCTAATTTGGGGAAAATGCAAGAAAAGTCTGGAAGCAGGCTTATAAATGGGTTAAAACCCATACCCCATAACACACGGATATTTATCAGTTATCTGATATCTTTCGTACTTCGTTATGAGGCCCTAACGGAGTCCAAATTCAACAAACGAACTTGTTATGTGACCCTTGTCACAAACTGGTCTCAACTAAACAACCAAATAATTATAAATATATAATTATTAAAATCACTAATTACACATACCCAAGGGTACAATGGTCATTTCATCTAGGCCCAAAACGCGGGTGTTACACCGGGCTCGAACCCAAGACCTCTTGTATAACACAAACACCCCTAAACCACTGAACCACTTTGCTATAACTTATACTAATTTGCAATTTTAAATAATTAAACTGAACTGTTACAGCCCAACAAGGAACCTGAGTTGGGTCACGGCCCAAGCACAATTACGGCCCAACAAATATTATTGTATCTAGGCCCAATTATGAAATTATCTAAATCCATCAGCTTTTCGGCCCAACTATGACCCGTTAACTAATTCGATCGAAAAAAAAATTAAATCGCTGGCCTTGGATTCCATCTACTACCCGTTGCAGTATTACTTTATTCACTGGACAAAAACAAAAGACATATGTATCAACATCTTCATTATCACACACTATACATCATCCTCTTTATCGTCATCTAATCTTCATTCACCATTTAATCGACTGGAAAATTTCCACAAAATCATAACAGCAAATCTTCATTGTTTCATCCCTTCATTCTCGTTTTCACCATCAATCTCTATCATTATCCCCGTCATCTTTTTTTTTTAATTCTTTTCGTAACACAAAAAAAATATTTGATACTCGACAACAGTAGAAGTAACCATTAAACAAAGTTTTCGATCTGGGTTTGTGGTTTAATAGGTGATCTCGTTCGAATGAAAAGAAAAAAAATATAAATAACAATGATGATGATACTCGATATGTGAAGTAGCGAGGAACAGAAAAAAAAAATGTACAGCAACAACGTAGGGTTAGCAGGCTGTAGTTGTGGTTTTGATGATCATGAAGGCTTGATGGTGGTGTGTCGGTTTTGAAGCTAACCGTAAACAGAAAAACAAATAGGTTGTAGGTTTCGATTAAAAGGAAGACAAAATGAGGAGTGGGGGAGGAGAGAGAGAGTTGGGAAATTGGTGGTTCTTTTACGATTCAAATTAAACAGAACGTGAAAGAGGTTGAAGGTGGTGTTCTTGATCTTTGGATTAATCGAAACAGGAAAGCAGTAGTCTTTAGTTCTTTTGTGGTTGTTCTTGATGGTCTTCAAAATCGAAACACAAGAATTACGTAATAGTTCGAGCATGTTTGTAGGATGGATTTATGGGTCTGAACCGATATAACATTCAACGATATAAGGTGGTTTAATGGTGACGGTTGTGTGGATGGATTGGTTATGTGTTTTTAAATAGGATCACTAGGGAGAGATAGGAAGAGAGGAAATAGGGTGATGGTGGTGTATGGTGGCTTATGGTGATCGGAAGTGATGGCCGAAGAAAATGGCTCACGATGGAAACAAGGTTGAGTTATATTAGTTTGTTTTTGGTGTCTTCAAGGTTTTTGAGATGGTAGTATGTATATGGTTATATATATAATATATGCACATAGATATTTACTTAGATATATATTATCATATACCATTTATCATATATCATTGTCATATAGCAGATAGTACACTCTTATTCAAATTCACGGGTTCAAATTATATATATATATATATATATATATATATATATATATATATATATATATATATATATATATATATATATATATATAATAAAGTGATAGTGATATTAAAACAGAAAGAGGTATATGCATGTGGTATGTTTGGTGTGTTGAGATTGTCAACAAGAGGAATAATATATAGTGTAAAAATGATTGACATAATGATATGTAGTGGATCTTAATATATATATATATATATACATATATATATATATATATATATATATATATATATATATATATATATATATATGTAATACTAGATATATTATAATATCTCATATGATAATCAATATATTCAATAAACTTTTATATCTATATATAGATTCATTTTACTAATAAATTTCATTATATCATAAATCATTTTATTTTACAAAATTAATTCTAAGAACTAAATAATATAATATTCCAAATTATATTTCGAATTAATATATATATATATATATATATATATATATATATATATATATATATATACATACATACACACATATCTATTTACAATTAATTATTCGTGAATCGTCGAGAGCAGTCGAAGGTCAATTGAATATATGAAACAGTTCAAACATTTTGAGACGCAACATTACAGACTCTGCTTATCGTGTCAGAATTATAATAAGATTAAGTTTAAATTTGGTCAGAAATTTTCGGGTCGTCACAGTACCTACCCGTTAAAGAAATTTCGTCTCGAAATTTGAGTGTGGTCGTCATGGCTAACAATAAGAATGCTTTCATGACGCTTATGAGTTGGTAACTAGTGTGTTATTACCATAGAGTAATAAGGATAAAATAATTCGAGTATTCGAAGAGTACGAATGAAGTTATCACCAAAGAGTGAAATTAGGAATCAAAGATTCGTCTTAGCTTTGACGTGGTAACGGTTGAATTTAGAAAATAAGGTGCATCTTGACTCTTGACGTTGTCTTCGTTGAATTCCGGAATTCAAGGGATTTAAAGAAAATCTTTGAAATCTTAAAAGATTTGATTCTTCGGGGAGTAAGGAAATTAAGATCTCTATAATTAAATACGGTGATCTGCCTCGATTACTCTGTTTGATATTTTCATTATAAATTAAACTTTTTCCTTTTCATTATTTTCCATCACTCCCATTTTCTATACTTTCTCTCTTAATTCAAACATCCAAAAGATTGTGTAAATGCTTAATCCAGTTCTAATCCTTGTTCTCATCCTGACTATCACAACAATCATTCTCCCTTTCCAACTTCCACCGGGGGAATCTATTTTCTTCTATTTCGCACTTGGGGTTATAGTGTTTTTAATTCTCCCGTGTCTTTATGTTGCAATAAACATTGACATACACGGTTTGTAATTTACGTGTTGTTATCGGACTTTATATCCTCCTTTATATTTCGGAGCTCCATGCTTTTGTTTTCTCTTCTCGACTTTAAATCAATCGAATAATGATCCAGAATTCATAGATATGAATTTCGAAATGAACATAGTTAATGTTCTAAGAAAGAAATGGTAATACCACGATCTTGATTCGTCAAATTACTAGAATATCTGGGAAAGATAGAACTATCAAGAAAATATGTTCTTGATATGTTTATATATCAGATAAAATGTAAAAGTCGTGTAACATGGCACGTGATGACGTTATAATATGTAAATCATCATGTCCCATTTAGAAACTCAGCATGACTTACTATAATATAATCACGTTGATCAAGTGTCATTATATTATACTAACTCATGCATCAGTTCTCAACATTACTTCAATAACATTCATATTTTAAGCTCGAAAGTTTACAGAATATAACTAACAGTTTCTATATGATCTATTGAAAGGACCCGTTCATATACATTATAAACAATTCACATTAGTTGATTACATCGCGAGGTATTTTGACCTCTATATGATACATTTTACAAATATTGCATTCGTTTTTAAAAGACAAACTTTCTTTACAACGAAAGTTGACGGCATGCACACCATTTCATAATACATCCAACTATAATTGACATAATAATAATCTTGATGAACTCAATGACTCGAATGCAACGTCTTTCAAAATATGCCATGAATGACTCCAAGTAATATCCTTAAAATGAGCTAATGCACAGCGGAAGATTTCTTTAATACCTGAGAATAAACATGCTTTAAAGTGTCAACCAAAAGGTTGGTGAGTTCATAGGTTTATCATAACAATCATTTCAATATATTAATAGATCACAAGATTTCCGTTTATAAATATATGTACACTCGCAAGTGTATAAAAGTATTCTATAAGTTGTAGGCACCCGGTAACAAGCCTTAACGTTCATGTTTTACCCTCTGAAGTACACTAAATCAGGTGTGTTTAAAATAACCTCGAAGTACTAAAGCATCCCATAGTCAGGATGGGGTTTGTCAGGCCCAATAGATCTATCTTTAGGATTCGCGCCTACCAGTCATACACCAGTAGTTATAGTTACCAAGCTAAGGGGATATTTCTGGTTTAAACCCACGTAGAATTAGTTTTAGTACTTGTGCCTATTTCGTAAAACATTTATAAAAACAGCGCATGTATTCTCAGTCCCAAAAATATATATAAAAGGGAGCAAATGAAACTCACCATACTGTATTTCGTAGTAAAAATACATATAACGTCATTTAACAAGTGTAAGGTTGACCTCGGATTCACGAACCTATATTAATTATATATATTTATATGTTGGTCAATATTTGTCTAACAATTTTTGGTCAAGTCATAGTGTACCACAATCCTAATGCTCGAGACTAATATGCAAAAGTCAACTTGACCCAAAATGACTTCTAAAATTTATACGTGTTTATTATATAACTTAACTATAGTCGTTTTATATATTTAAATATATTTATTAGATTTTATAATAATAAAAGTCATTTATTAATAAAAATTTATATTAACGTTTATATATGATAAAATATACTTTTATATATCTTAAGTAGTAAAATTTATAAAGTTCACTTAATATCTTAAAACTATAGTGGTAAGTATTATTAATGTAATTATATTATGCGTGGTGAAAAATATCTTTGTATCCCCTATTTATTTGATAAAATAATATTGATCATAATAATAATAAGTAAAAGTTGTATTATTTTGTAATAATAATTATTATTATTCTATAACAATATTTATATTTACTAAAAATGTTATTATGATAAAATGATAATACTAACATAATAGTAATAATGATATTTTATAATAACAATGATATTTCTATTAAAATAATAACGACGATAGTAATAATAATCATTTTAACAATAATACTAAAATTCAGTTGACTATAACTTCAAATCCGTTCATCGAAACCATTCGATATCTAAATGAAAAGTTCTTAATTTTTTTCGCTAGCTTTCCAATGACATGCATATCATATACCCTATCTCAATAGCATATGTATCTAATTCAGGATTCAACAAACCTATCTAAGGACAATATCGAATGTACAAGCATGCATAATCCTATATACTCAAGCACTAGTCAGGGATACACTATTGATATATAAAAGTTAAGTTATGAGTGCTCACGTATCAATATTGAGATTCAATATTGCAGGAAAGTACGTAGACGCAACGGAAATGATAAACACTATATTGACCTCACGAGCATACCCATGAACCATACCCATCACCTCCATAGCTATAACCCATAATTTCCTTAGCTTCGACTCATTCAAAAAACTATTTTGAAATCACTCGAACATCACTCCATCGTAATATTTTATGTATACTAATAATATCTTGAAATAATACAGAGCAAATATATATATATATATATGTAAATCGATTGAGAGAGTTTAGAGAAATATATTTTTAAGTTTCTATGAAATAATGAAACCTATTGAATTCTATTTATAATAGATTTTTGAATTATTAAAGTGAATTATTAAAGTATGGATTATTAAAGTGAATTATTAAAGTATGAATTATTAAAGTGAATTATTAAAGTATGAATTATTAAAGTGAATTATTAAAGTTAAAGTAAAGTAAAAGTAAAGTAAAGGTAAAGTTAAAGTATAGTAAAAGTATAAAAACTATGTATGTATAATACGCGTATAAATATATATAATATTAATTTAAATCGTTATATATATTTAATGAAATAAAATATAAATATCGTTATATTTATTATACTGGTTAAGTAATGAGTTGTCAAAAGTGATTCTAGATATTTATAAAAGTTATATACGTTTTAATAATAAAGTTCTTTTTAAACTGAAAACGTTTTTGTACGTTTGAAAATAGATTAATAGAATATTATGGAAACCAATTCTCCACTAGCTTTTGTCTAACTTTCGTAAATGACACTTTTTATTTTTATTTATAAATAGCTTTACAAATTATTTCGAATATCGTTAAGAGGAATAGATTTTTCAAATCATAGTGGACCTCTCAACAGAGACTTGTAATCATAATTCAATGTTTCTGATAATTCAATCATTTAATATATATATTTTTTTTTTAATTTCGTCGATAATCATATTGAAACAAATACATTCATATAAAGCATTATACTTTTAAATACTTTGTTGACATTTTCAATTTATAACATATACACATATACATACATATTCATATATGTTCATTTAATGGTTCGTGAATCATTGGAATTTGGTCGAGGTTTAAATGAATGTATAAACATAGTTTAAAATCCTTGAGATTTAACTTAACAAACATTGCTTATCGTGTCAGAATAATATAAAGATAAAGTTTAAATTTAGTCGGAAATTTCCGGGTCGTCACAGTACCTACCCGTTAAAGAAATTTCGTCCCCGAAATTTGATAGAGGTCGTTATGGCTAACAATGAGAATGTTATTATGACGATTATGAAGTTTTATCATGTCTAAGAAGTATGGATAAAATAATTCGATTACTCAAAGCGCATGAGGGAAGTTATCGTAAATGAAGGAAATAAGATTATAGTGATTCGTCATATCTTTTGACGTCATCACAATTGATCTCCGAATTTAAAGAAAATCTTTGTAATCTATGTTGGATTTGATGCTTCGGTGATTAAGGAGATTATGATTCTCTTTGAATTAATACAATAATCCATCTTGATTTCTCCGTCGGGTATTTCACTATAAATCCACCTCCTTCGTTTCCTTACAACTCACACCTTCTATTCTTTCTCCGTCAACTCATATTTTAAAGTATTTGTCAATATGCTTCATCCAGTACTGATTCTCGATATACTCCTCACTTTCATATCTGTCGTTCTTCTTTTTCATCTGCCTCCGGAAGAATCTATTTACTTCTACTATACTCTCGGTTTTATAGTATTTTTAGTTCTTCCGTGTCTTTATATTGCTATATGCATCGATATATACGGTTTATAATTTTTGGGTGGTGGTTGGGTTTTATATCTTCCCTTATATTTCAAAGCCCCTGCTTTTATCTTTTATAATCATTGACATCCACAGTTAATGCTCCCTTCTATTTACTGCGATTTATACTCCAATTTCTATTTTGGAGTTTTGTCCTTTTGTTTCTTCTTCTTGCGATTAAGCAACGTTTGTAATGGTCCAGTATTCGCAGATATGAATTTCAGAATGAACATAGTTAATATTCTAAGAAGGAAAAGGTAATGGCACAATCTTGATTTGTTAATTTACCAGAATACCCTGAAAAGACCGAATCATCAAGAAAATATATTCTTGATATTTTTAGAGATTAAATAGAATACAAGAGTCGTGTAACATGGAACATGATGACGGCATGGTCTGTGAATCGTCATGTCCCATTAGAAACTCAGCATGACTTACTGTAATATAATCACATTGATCAAGTGTCATTATATTATACTAACTCATGCTTCAGTTCCCAACACTACTTCAAAACATTCATAATTTAAACTCGAAAGTTTATAGAATATAGAAACTAATAGTTTCTTATATGATGTAACACTGATAGCGCAAAGAGATAAATGACTTCAGATAAGATTAGTTGTGAAAATATCTTCAGAAATATCGCGGATATTTATAATGAAAGATATGATAATATCTTAGAATTTCTAATATTGATGGATGATGATGAAGATTTGTCTGTAAAGGTTTAGAATAAAGAGTAAGGTATTCGTTAATGACTTTAGCAGGCACTGAATCATTTGGATTCTTTGAAGGCAGATTTAGTCTTTGTGATTTGTCCACAGCCTCCTTCATAGTCTGTTCAATCCGTTTTCCAGTTCCAAACCTTCTCTTTTTCTCAGCTTTACTACCTTACTATTCTTTGTCATCAAACTTTTTACTGTTAAGATCGTTTACAGTTTTTGATGCTTCATCAGCATTTCAAGAACTAGTTTACAGTTCAAAATATTTTTCAGAACTTCACATTCAAAGTATGTAAGTCCAGGAGATAGACGTTTTACGTACACATATAACTGTTGGTGTAGACATGCTGTGAGATTTCAAAATACTGGTTACTGTTTTTCGATGATTCGTATGACAATTCTCGTTACAAGATGCGAATGAGTAAATGATGTGATTTCAATAAATATAATGATTTTTCGAAAAGTCAAAGATAATTGAAGTTGTTGGTAAGTTTATTGCTAAGGTGGCGAGATATGAAAGGTCCCCAGTAACGATGACGAAAGGGCAACGTATCTATCGAGGTTATAGTAAGACTAGTTCGACTGAAAAGTCGAAGTTGACTTGCTGGAGCTGTGACAAAACTATCTACTTTGAAAAGGAATTGAAAAGTCATTTTAACTAATAAATGCCAAAGGGTCTGACATGGATACGCGTCGAACTATGACTTTGGCTTCGAGAGCTTTTTAGGTACATAAATGTGGGTAATATGTGGTTGGATCATCATCTCGATTGTTCATTGTTTGAAGTGTCTTCGAAAACTTCGGAGAGTTTGAACACAGTTTGTAATCGTTAATATACATATGATGTTCTAACACGGTTTTGAAGTCAAAGTATAGCTTTGAAAGATGTAGGAATCTAAGAGTGATGTCTTCTGTTAAATCATGACTTGGATTTTGATTTGTCAAAATCAGAATGCGTAATCAAATTTGGGTGAGAATGGTTGTTTTGATTTCTATACAAGAATGTATATTGTTGTGAGATTTTGGGAGTATAGTTGATGATTTGCTTAATCAGATTCGAAAAATGTAATATATTAATTATGAATTTATATATCTCTCGGGTATTACCTACCCGTTAAAAAAAATTTTTCACAATTAATATTTTGTACAACAGAATTTTATTACAGTCTTTATGAAAATATATATGTGCATATTTTCTTCAGATGTAACATAGATTTAATGAGTTAATATTAAATTAAACTCATTTGATTTACGGTTGAAACTAGAACTGAATAATCCCTAAAGACTTTAGAAATTACATAACTTTTACGGAGTATTTATTTAATAAAATTGAAATTATGAATTAATACTTCGTTATTTGTTGGTGTTTGTAACCCTTGCACCATATTCTCTAAAGCCACTACTCGAGCGCGAAGCTCGTTGACTTCTTCTATTACACCGGGGTGATTGTCGGTTCGGACGAGCGGATAAATAAAATCTAGAATTTGATGTAGTATATAATTGTGACGAGATACTCTGAAAATGAGAGAGAAAATGGTGTTTCGGACCGGTTCGCCGGTAAGTGCTTCAGGTTCATTGCCAAGAGGGCAATGTGGTGGATGGAAGGGATCACCTTCTTCTTGTCTCCAATTATTGAGGAGGCTACGAACCTATCCCCAATTCATCCAGAATAGATGATGGCTAATTGGTTGATCCATTCCGGTCACACTGCTTTCGGAGCTTGAGTGGGATTCCATATCGGAATTCGAGGGACTTGAACTAATGACGAATTCCATTTAGTTCGATTGAATAAAGAATTTTTCGATATGAAATGATTTTTCGGCTATCGGGTGGTATTCTAATTACATAGAATATCTATATATATATAGCGCAAAAGATTTCGTAGATTACGGAGGAAATTACAGGATATGTCAGGCAAAGTTTACAGTAACAGATACGCTAAGATATGAATTTTGTCTATACACTATTCATGCAATCAATGCAGTAAGACGTGTCTAGACTAAGAATGATAAGCAGGCAATTTCCGACAAAAATGATAAGCAAAACTTTTGACATGCAGACACGGTCGAAGTCCAGGCTCATTAATGCATCCTAACGACTATCAGTTAGACACACTAATACAGACCTGGTTCGCTAAGACCATCGCTCTGATACCAACTGAAAGGACCCGTTCATATACATTATAAACAATTCACATTAGTTGATTACATCGCGAGGTATTTTGACCTCTATATGATACATTTTACAAATATTGCATTCGTTTTTAAAAGACAAACTTTCTTTACAACGAAAGTTGACGGCATGCACACCATTTCATAATACATCCAACTATAATTGACATAATAATAATCTTGATGAACTCAATGACTCGAATGCAACGTCTTTCAAAATATGCCATGAATGACTCCAAGTAATATCCTTAAAATGAGCTAATGCACAGCGGAAGATTTCTTTAATACCTGAGAATAAACATGCTTTAAAGTGTCAACCAAAAGGTTGGTGAGTTCATAGGTTTATCATAACAATCATTTCAATATATTAATAGATCACAAGATTTCCGTTTATAAATATATGTACACTCGCAAGTGTATAAAAGTATTCTATAAGTTGTAGGCACCCGGTAACAAGCCTTAACGTTCATGTTTTACCCTCTGAAGTACACTAAATCAGGTGTGTTTAAAATAACCTCGAAGTACTAAAGCATCCCATAGTCAGGATGGGGTTTGTCAGGCCCAATAGATCTATCTTTAGGATTCGCGCCTACCAGTCATACACCAGTAGTTATAGTTACCAAGCTAAGGGGATATTTCTGGTTTAAACTCACGTAGAATTAGTTTTAGTACTTGTGCCTATTTCGTAAAACATTTATAAAAACAGCGCATGTATTCTCAGTCCCAAAAATATATATAAAAGGGAGCAAATGAAACTCACCATACTGTATTTCGTAGTAAAAATACATATAACGTCATTTAACAAGTGTAAGGTTGACCTCGGATTCACGAACCTATATTAATTATATATATTTATATGTTGGTCAATATTTGTCTAACAATTTTTGGTCAAGTCATAGTGTACCACAATCCTAATGCTCGAGACTAATATGCAAAAGTCAACTTGACCCAAAATGACTTCTAAAATTTATACGTGTTTATTATATAACTTAACTATAGTCGTTTTATATATTTAAATATATTTATTAGATTTTATAATAATAAAAGTCATTTATTAATAAAAATTTATATTAACGTTTATATATGATAAAATATACTTTTATATATCTTAAGTAGTAAAATTTATAAAGTTCACTTAATATCTTAAAACTATAGTGGTAAGTATTATTAATGTAATTATATTATGCGTGGTGAAAAATATCTTTGTATCCCCTATTTATTTGATAAAATAATATTGATCATAATAATAATAAGTAAAAGTTGTATTATTTTGTAATAATAATTATTATTATTCTATAACAATATTTATATTTACTAAAAATGTTATTATGATAAAATGATAATACTAACATAATAGTAATAATGATATTTTATAATAACAATGATATTTCTATTAAAATAATAACGACGATAGTAATAATAATCATTTTAACAATAATACTAAAATTCAGTTGACTATAACTTCAAATCCGTTCATCGAAACCATTCGATATCTAAATGAAAAGTTCTTAATTTTTTTCGCTAGCTTTCCAATGACATGCATATCATATACCCTATCTCAATAGCATATGTATCTAATTCAGGATTCAACAAACCTATCTAAGGACAATATCGAATGTACAAGCATGCATAATCCTATATACTCAAGCACTAGTCAGGGATACACTATTGATATATAAAAGTTAAGTTATGAGTGCTCACGTATCAATATTGAGATTCAATATTGCAGGAAAGTACGTAGACGCAACGGAAATGATAAACACTATATTGACCTCACGAGCATACCCATGAACCATACCCATCACCTCCATAGCTATAACCCATAATTTCCTTAGCTTCGACTCATTCAAAAAACTATTTTGAAATCACTCGAACATCACTCCATCGTAATATTTTATGTATACTAATAATATCTTGAAATAATACAGAGCAAATATATATATATATATGTAAATCGATTGAGAGAGTTTAGAGAAATATATTTTTAAGTTTCTATGAAATAATGAAACCTATTGAATTCTATTTATAATAGATTTTTGAATTATTAAAGTGAATTATTAAAGTATGGATTATTAAAGTGAATTATTAAAGTATGAATTATTAAAGTGAATTATTAAAGTATGAATTATTAAAGTGAATTATTAAAGTATGAATTATTAAAGTGAATTATTAAAGTTAAAGTAAAGTAAAAGTAAAGTAAAGGTAAAGTTAAAGTATAGTAAAAGTATAAAAACTATGTATGTATAATACGCGTATAAATATATATAATATTAATTTAAATCGTTATATATATTTAATGAAATAAAATATAAATATCGTTATATTTATTATACTGGTTAAGTAATGAGTTGTCAAAAGTGATTCTAGATATTTATAAAAGTTATATACGTTTTAATAATAAAGTTCTTTTTAAACTGAAAACGTTTTTGTACGTTTGAAAATAGATTAATAGAATATTATGGAAACCAATTCTCCACTAGCTTTTGTCTAACTTTCGTAAATGACACTTTTTATTTTTATTTATAAATAGCTTTACAAATTATTTCGAATATCGTTAAGAGGAATAGATTTTTCAAATCATAGTGGACCTCTCAACAGAGACTTGTAATCATAATTCAATGTTTCTGATAATTCAATCATTTAATATATATATTTTTTTTTAATTTCGTCGATAATCATATTGAAACAAATACATTCATATAAAGCATTATACTTTTAAATACTTTGTTGACATTTTCAATTTATAACATATACACATATACATACATATTCATATATGTTCATTTAATGGTTCGTGAATCATTGGAATTTGGTCGAGGTTTAAATGAATGTATAAACATAGTTTAAAATCCTTGAGATTTAACTTAACAAACATTGCTTATCGTGTCAGAATAATATAAAGATAAAGTTTAAATTTAGTCGGAAATTTCCGGGTCGTCACAGTACCTACCCGTTAAAGAAATTTCGTCCCCGAAATTTGATAGAGGTCGTTATGGCTAACAATGAGAATGTTATTATGACGATTATGAAGTTTTATCATGTCTAAGAAGTATGGATAAAATAATTCGATTACTCAAAGCGCATGAGGGAAGTTATCGTAAATGAAGGAAATAAGATTATAGTGATTCGTCATATCTTTTGACGTCATCACAATTGATCTCCGAATTTAAAGAAAATCTTTGTAATCTATGTTGGATTTGATGCTTCGGTGATTAAGGAGATTATGATTCTCTTTGAATTAATACAATAATCCATCTTGATTTCTCCGTCGGGTATTTCACTATAAATCCACCTCCTTCGTTTCCTTACAACTCACACCTTCTATTCTTTCTCCGTCAACTCATATTTTAAAGTATTTGTCAATATGCTTCATCCAGTACTGATTCTCGATATACTCCTCACTTTCATATCTGTCGTTCTTCTTTTTCATCTGCCTCCGGAAGAATCTATTTACTTCTACTATACTCTCGGTTTTATAGTATTTTTAGTTCTTCCGTGTCTTTATATTGCTATATGCATCGATATATACGGTTTATAATTTTTGGGTGGTGGTTGGGTTTTATATCTTCCCTTATATTTCAAAGCCCCTGCTTTTATCTTTTATAATCATTGACATCCACAGTTAATGCTCCCTTCTATTTACTGCGATTTATACTCCAATTTCTATTTTGGAGTTTTGTCCTTTTGTTTCTTCTCCTTGCGATTAAGCAACGTTTGTAATGGTCCAGTATTCGCAGATATGAATTTCAGAATGAACATAGTTAATATTCTAAGAAGGAAAAGGTAATGGCACAATCTTGATTTGTTAATTTACCAGAATACCCTGAAAAGACCGAATCATCAAGAAAATATATTCTTGATATTTTTAGAGATTAAATAGAATACAAGAGTCGTGTAACATGGAACATGATGACGGCATGGTCTGTGAATCGTCATGTCCCATTAGAAACTCAGCATGACTTACTGTAATATAATCACATTGATCAAGTGTCATTATATTATACTAACTCATGCTTCAGTTCCCAACACTACTTCAAAACATTCATAATTTAAACTCGAAAGTTTATAGAATATAGAAACTAATAGTTTCTTATATGATGTAACACTGATAGCGCAAAGAGATAAATGACTTCAGATAAGATTAGTTGTGAAAATATCTTCAGAAATATCGCGGATATTTATAATGAAAGATATGATAATATCTTAGAATTTCTAATATTGATGGATGATGATGAAGATTTGTCTGTAAAGGTTTAGAATAAAGAGTAAGGTATTCGTTAATGACTTTAGCAGGCACTGAATCATTTGGATTCTTTGAAGGCAGATTTAGTCTTTGTGATTTGTCCACAGCCTCCTTCATAGTCTGTTCAATCCGTTTTCCAGTTCCAAACCTTCTCTTTTTCTCAGCTTTACTACCTTACTATTCTTTGTCATCAAACTTTTTACTGTTAAGATCGTTTACAGTTTTTGATGCTTCATCAGCATTTCAAGAACTAGTTTACAGTTCAAAATATTTTTCAGAACTTCACATTCAAAGTATGTAAGTCCAGGAGATAGACGTTTTACGTACACATATAACTGTTGGTGTAGACATGCTGTGAGATTTCAAAATACTGGTTACTGTTTTTCGATGATTCGTATGACAATTCTCGTTACAAGATGCGAATGAGTAAATGATGTGATTTCAATAAATATAATGATTTTTCGAAAAGTCAAAGATAATTGAAGTTGTTGGTAAGTTTATTGCTAAGGTGGCGAGATATGAAAGGTCCCCAGTAACGATGACGAAAGGGCAACGTATCTATCGAGGTTATAGTAAGACTAGTTCGACTGAAAAGTCGAAGTTGACTTGCTGGAGCTGTGACAAAACTATCTACTTTGAAAAGGAATTGAAAAGTCATTTTAACTAATAAATGCCAAAGGGTCTGACATGGATACGCGTCGAACTATGACTTTGGCTTCGAGAGCTTTTTAGGTACATAAATGTGGGTAATATGTGGTTGGATCATCATCTCGATTGTTCATTGTTTGAAGTGTCTTCGAAAACTTCGGAGAGTTTGAATACAGTTTGTAATCGTTAATATACATATGATGTTCTAACACGGTTTTGAAGTCAAAGTATAGCTTTGAAAGATGTAGGAATCTAAGAGTGATGTCTTCTGTTAAATCATGACTTGGATTTTGATTTGTCAAAATCAGAATGCGTAATCAAATTTGGGTGAGAATGGTTGTTTTGATTTCTATACAAGAATGTATATTGTTGTGAGATTTTGGGAGTATAGTTGATGATTTGCTTAATCAGATTCGAAAAATGTAATATATTAATTATGAATTTATATATCTCTCGGGTATTACCTACCCGTTAAAAAAAAATTTTCACAATTAATATTTTGTACAACAGAATTTTATTACAGTCTTTATGAAAATATATATGTGCATATTTTCTTCAGATGTAACATAGATTTAATGAGTTAATATTAAATTAAACTCATTTGATTTACGGTTGAAACTAGAACTGAATAATCCCTAAAGACTTTAGAAATTACATAACTTTTACGGAGTATTTATTTAATAAAATTGAAATTATGAATTAATACTTCGTTATTTGTTGGTGTTTGTAACCCTTGCACCATATTCTCTAAAGCCACTACTCGAGCGCGAAGCTCGTTGACTTCTTCTATTACACCGGGGTGATTGTCGGTTCGGACGAGCGGATAAATAAAATCTAGAATTTGATGTAGTATATAATTGTGACGAGATACTCTGAAAATGAGAGAGAAAATGGTGTTTCGGACCGGTTCGCCGGTAAGTGCTTCAGGTTCATTGCCAAGAGGGCAATGTGGTGGATGGAAGGGATCACCTTCTTCTTGTCTCCAATTATTGAGGAGGCTACGAACCTATCCCCAATTCATCCAGAATAGATGATGGCTAATTGGTTGATCCATTCCGGTCACACTGCTTTCGGAGCTTGAGTGGGATTCCATATCGGAATTCGAGGGACTTGAACTAATGACGAATTCCATTTAGTTCGATTGAATAAAGAATTTTTCGATATGAAATGATTTTTCGGCTATCGGGTGGTATTCTAATTACATAGAATATCTATATATATATAGCGCAAAAGATTTCGTAGATTACGGAGGAAATTACAGGATATGTCAGGCAAAGTTTACAGTAACAGATACGCTAAGATATGAATTTTGTCTATACACTATTCATGCAATCAATGCAGTAAGACGTGTCTAGACTAAGAATGATAAGCAGGCAATTTCCGACAAAAATGATAAGCAAAACTTTTGACATGCAGACACGGTCGAAGTCCAGGCTCATTAATGCATCCTAACGACTATCAGTTAGACACACTAATACAGACCTGGTTCGCTAAGACCATCGCTCTGATACCAACTGAAAGGACCCGTTCATATACATTATAAACAATTCACATTAGTTGATTACATCGCGAGGTATTTTGACCTCTATATGATACATTTTACAAATATTGCATTCGTTTTTAAAAGACAAACTTTCTTTACAACGAAAGTTGACGGCATGCACACCATTTCATAATACATCCAACTATAATTGACATAATAATAATCTTGATGAACTCAATGACTCGAATGCAACGTCTTTCAAAATATGCCATGAATGACTCCAAGTAATATCCTTAAAATGAGCTAATGCACAGCGGAAGATTTCTTTAATACCTGAGAATAAACATGCTTTAAAGTGTCAACCAAAAGGTTGGTGAGTTCATAGGTTTATCATAACAATCATTTCAATATATTAATAGATCACAAGATTTCCGTTTATAAATATATGTACACTCGCAAGTGTATAAAAGTATTCTATAAGTTGTAGGCACCCGGTAACAAGCCTTAACGTTCATGTTTTACCCTCTGAAGTACACTAAATCAGGTGTGTTTAAAATAACCTCGAAGTACTAAAGCATCCCATAGTCAGGATGGGGTTTGTCAGGCCCAATAGATCTATCTTTAGGATTCGCGCCTACCAGTCATACACCAGTAGTTATAGTTACCAAGCTAAGGGGATATTTCTGGTTTAAACCCACGTAGAATTAGTTTTAGTACTTGTGCCTATTTCGTAAAACATTTATAAAAACAGCGCATGTATTCTCAGTCCCAAAAATATATATAAAAGGGAGCAAATGAAACTCACCATACTGTATTTCGTAGTAAAAATACATATAACGTCATTTAACAAGTGTAAGGTTGACCTCGGATTCACGAACCTATATTAATTATATATATTTATATGTTGGTCAATATTTGTCTAACAATTTTTGGTCAAGTCATAGTGTACCACAATCCTAATGCTCGAGACTAATATGCAAAAGTCAACTTGACCCAAAATGACTTCTAAAATTTATACGTGTTTATTATATAACTTAACTATAGTCGTTTTATATATTTAAATATATTTATTAGATTTTATAATAATAAAAGTCATTTATTAATAAAAATTTATATTAACGTTTATATATGATAAAATATACTTTTATATATCTTAAGTAGTAAAATTTATAAAGTTCACTTAATATCTTAAAACTATAGTGGTAAGTATTATTAATGTAATTATATTATGCGTGGTGAAAAATATCTTTGTATCCCCTATTTATTTGATAAAATAATATTGATCATAATAATAATAAGTAAAAGTTGTATTATTTTGTAATAATAATTATTATTATTCTATAACAATATTTATATTTACTAAAAATGTTATTATGATAAAATGATAATACTAACATAATAGTAATAATGATATTTTATAATAACAATGATATTTCTATTAAAATAATAACGACGATAGTAATAATAATCATTTTAACAATAATACTAAAATTCAGTTGACTATAACTTCAAATCCGTTCATCGAAACCATTCGATATCTAAATGAAAAGTTCTTAATTTTTTTCGCTAGCTTTCCAATGACATGCATATCATATACCCTATCTCAATAGCATATGTATCTAATTCAGGATTCAACAAACCTATCTAAGGACAATATCGAATGTACAAGCATGCATAATCCTATATACTCAAGCACTAGTCAGGGATACACTATTGATATATAAAAGTTAAGTTATGAGTGCTCACGTATCAATATTGAGATTCAATATTGCAGGAAAGTACGTAGACGCAACGGAAATGATAAACACTATATTGACCTCACGAGCATACCCATGAACCATACCCATCACCTCCATAGCTATAACCCATAATTTCCTTAGCTTCGACTCATTCAAAAAACTATTTTGAAATCACTCGAACATCACTCCATCGTAATATTTTATGTATACTAATAATATCTTGAAATAATACAGAGCAAATATATATATATATATATATGTAAATCGATTGAGAGAGTTTAGAGAAATATATTTTTAAGTTTCTATGAAATAATGAAACCTATTGAATTCTATTTATAATAGATTTTTGAATTATTAAAGTGAATTATTAAAGTATGGATTATTAAAGTGAATTATTAAAGTATGAATTATTAAAGTGAATTATTAAAGTATGAATTATTAAAGTGAATTATTAAAGTATGAATTATTAAAGTGAATTATTAAAGTTAAAGTAAAGTAAAAGTAAAGTAAAGGTAAAGTTAAAGTATAGTAAAAGTATAAAAACTATGTATGTATAATACGCGTATAAATATATATAATATTAATTTAAATCGTTATATATATTTAATGAAATAAAATATAAATATCGTTATATTTATTATACTGGTTAAGTAATGAGTTGTCAAAAGTGATTCTAGATATTTATAAAAGTTATATACGTTTTAATAATAAAGTTCTTTTTAAACTGAAAACGTTTTTGTACGTTTGAAAATAGATTAATAGAATATTATGGAAACCAATTCTCCACTAGCTTTTGTCTAACTTTCGTAAATGACACTTTTTATTTTTATTTATAAATAGCTTTACAAATTATTTCGAATATCGTTAAGAGGAATAGATTTTTCAAATCATAGTGGACCTCTCAACAGAGACTTGTAATCATAATTCAATGTTTCTGATAATTCAATCATTTAATATATATATATTTTTTTAATTTCGTCGATAATCATATTGAAACAAATACATTCATATAAAGCATTATACTTTTAAATACTTTGTTGACATTTTCAATTTATAACATATACACATATACATACATATTCATATATGTTCATTTAATGGTTCGTGAATCATTGGAATTTGGTCGAGGTTTAAATGAATGTATAAACATAGTTTAAAATCCTTGAGATTTAACTTAACAAACATTGCTTATCGTGTCAGAATAATATAAAGATAAAGTTTAAATTTAGTCGGAAATTTCCGGGTCGTAACATCTATCACTGATAGCACGAAGATATTAATGATTTCAGATAAGAATAGTTATGAAAATATCCTCAGAAATATCGAAGATATTTATGATGATATTTTCAGAATTTCTAAGATCGAAGGTTGATGAAGAAAATCCTTTTGCAAGGATTTAGAATAAATAAGGAGCAAGATATTCGCTATAGATTTCATCAGAAACAGAATCATCAGGATTCTTTATGTACAAGTTTAGTCCTTGTGATTTGCTCAGAGTCTCTTTCATGGTTTGCTCAATCCGTTTTTCAGTACTAAATTTCCTTTTGAGCTTTTCCAACGTATCTTTCTTTTTTTTATCAAACTTTAACTGTTAAAGTCATCTACAGTTTTTGTTGCTTCATTCGGCTTTTTCAATATTCAGAGTATTAATTCGCATACTGGGTGCTTTTCAGAATTTCAGAATGAAAGATCATAGTTCTAAGAGATAAATGTTACTGTATATGGATACATATAACTGTTGATGTGGAAACGTTGCGAGACTCACAATACAGATTTGTTGATTCCCGATAATTGGTATGGCAATTCTTGTTACAAGAAGCGGATGAGTACATGATGAGACTTCAATAGATAAATATAGTGATTTGTCGGAGAGATTTAAGCCAAGGAGCAACGAGGTTGCTGGTACATCTGTTGGTAATATGGTGGAATATAAAAGGTTCCCCGGTAACAACAAAAGAGCACGCATATATATCAAGATTATAATAAGGTTGTTTCGAACGAAAAGTCGAAGTTGATTTACTGGAGCTGTGACAAAATTAGCTACCTCGAACAGGAGTTGCAAGGTTATTTTTGGTAATAATAACGCCAAAGAAGCTAGCACAGATACATGTTAAACGTTTACTCAGGTTTTGAGTATTTTCAGGTGCATGACTATATGCATCAATCTTTTCTTCCGTAGATGAAATGCGATTGGTTTATCCTCTCAATGAGGTGTTTTCAAGGATCATGAAAGGTTTGAACGCAGATTGTAATCGTCAAGATACAAATAAGGTTTAAGATGAAGTCAAGTGGCAAACTTGAAGAAATGTTTAGTTTCATATGTTATAATCAATATTTTAATTCATTTTTAATTGTCCAATCTTGATAGTACACAGTCGATAGTCTACAGTTAACAGTCCAATAATTCATATATAGTTTAATTTATAATATTCGAATTAATTAATACGTATCGTGACCCGTGTACATGTCTCAGACTCGATCACAACTCAAAGTATATATATTATTATAGAATCAACCTCAACCCTGTATAGTGAACTCGATCATTACAGCATATAGAGTGTCTATGGTTATTCCAAATAATATATATATATATATATATATATATATATATATATATATATATATATATATATATATATATATATATATATATATATATATATATATATATATATATGCATCGATATGATATGTCAAAACCTTGTATACGTGTCCCGATATTTAAAGTGCGTAAAAATAAATAACAGAAATTAAATGACGATAAATAAAGTGCGTAAAGTAAATAACAGAAATTAAATGACGATAAATAAAATTGCGAGAATGTAAATTGCGATAATTAAATTGCGATAAATAAAATGTAATCAGTTAGCTAGGAACAATTAGCTAGGAACAGTTAGCGTGGATTCTTAACCAAATTCTTCATAGTTAATTTGTTTGTTTCTAACAAATTTTATTTTGTCAAATGTTTTCTTCATTATGCCACTTGTTGAATTTTGATAGGTCAAAATCCAAATATAAAATTGAATGAAAATGGTTATTCTGTGGTAAACGGATTCGTATAGCTGTGGTTGTAGGTAGGATAGTAAATGACTGTTGAATCAGATTCGAAGAATGTACAGTGTAACTTATTAATGCGAAATCTAAATATTTCTCGGATATTACCTACCCGTTAAAATATTTTCACCATTAACAGTTTGTACAATAAAAATTTTAATTACAATCTTTATGAAAACATATATACATATATATTTTCTTCAGACGTAATCACGGATTTAATGAGTCAATGTGATATTAAACTCATCAGATTTACGGCTAGAACTAGAGTACATAATCTCTAAAACATTAGAGATTACATAATCGCCATGAAGGATGAAGATAGTTTATGTAGAACGATTCGTAGAACGATAATTATGCTTGAGGTATAGATTGCGAGGTTGAGACGTGTGATGATGTTGTTGTTGCTGGTACTGGCTATGCTGCTGGTGCTGCTGATGGTGGTACTGTTGATGTCGGTGCTACAAGTGTTGTTGGTGCTAAGGTTGGTGATGATGCTGGTATAGTAAGTATAGCTTGTAAATCACGCACCATTCTTGTCAAGGTTTCTATTCTACCCTCTATCATTTCTATCCATCCACTCATCTGATTCGATAGATCTTGATTATCAATTCGAAGTTCCCTAACTTCTTCTAATATTCCCCTTCGATTGGTATTCGGAAGTAGAGGTTGAATATTTTCTGAGATTGCAGTACTGCGACCTTCGAGGTGGAAAACTTTAGCAAGAAAGGTGAATACAGTGTTGCGCATAGGTTCACCGGTGAGTACATCATTTTCTCTGATGTTAGGAGGTAAGTTTGGTTCACGGTAGGGCTCGCCTTCTTCATTTCTCCATCGAGTGAGTAAGTCTCGGACCCATCCCCATCTCCTCCAGAAATAAAAATAGCTAAACGGTGGAGACACTTCGGGTTCATTGACTTCGGAGTCTACTTCAATACGCATCTCGAAATTGCTTCCGGAACTAATGGAATCCAAGCTAGGTGTAGGATCCATTTCTTATGATCAGTTAGAGGATTTTTGATATAAAATGATTTTTCGGTTATCGAATAATATTCTAATTATTTAGAATATCTAATATAGTACAGAAGATCCCGTAGATTATAGAGGAAATTAAGGAAACGTGTCAGATAAAGTCTACAGTAACAGATACGCTAAGATATGGATTTGTCTATATACTATTCATGCAATCAATGCAGTAAGATGTGTCTAGACTAGGAATGATAAGCAGATAATTTTTGACACATATTGATAAGCAAAACTTTTGACATGCAGACCAGGTTCAAGTTCAGACTTATTAATATAACCTAACAACTACTAGGTCGAAGTCCAGACTCACTAATGCATCCTAACGACTTATCAGTTAGACACACTAATGCAGACCTGGTTCGCTAAGACCACCGCTCTGATACCAACTGAAAGGACCCGTCCTAATCCATCTGGACGAAGTCTTCAACAGTTGGTCCCATTGCGAGGTTTTGAATTCTATATGCCATGAATGACTCCATATAATATGAGCAAATGCACAGCGGAAGATTTCTTTCAAACCTGAGAATAAACATGCTTTAAAGTGTCAACCAAAAGGTTGGTGAGTTCATAAGTTTATCATAAAATAATAAAATTCTGTAATTTTGATAGACCACAAGATTTAAATGCTGCATGGTACAAATGGGCCCGAATCCTTTACCCACCTGTAATGTACATGCAATATCTTTTAAATACAGTACACCTTTCTCGTGTACGAAATCATCTTTCATAAATCTTAGTAACCGTACACATATCTCGTGCACAAAAATAACATACACATAACCTGTGTATAAAATTATTCTCTCGATACATAACATTCACTTTTCATTTCTTTCATAGCTTGGCTTGGTAACCGACCTTAACATATAATGCGCATAATAATATCCCCAAAACAGAACATCTCGTCTGTATAATAATCATATAAACTTCGAAGTACTAAACACCACGCCCACTAGCCCTTCCGTCTAGTGAACATTTTGGGTGGGGGTGTTAAACCCGGTAGCTACTTTTAGGATTCGCGTGAATTAGGGCCATACCCGATTCTAATTCTTAGGTTACCAAGCAATAATAATCAGGGGAAAAATATTCACAATAATTAGTGGCAATTATCAAGTCCACATAATTCAACAATAATCCACAGAACTTCTGTCTGCATAATAATTCATTCGAGGAATGTTTTGCTTGTGTCTATCTCGTCAAACATTTATAAAAGCATTTCATGTATTCGCAGTTCAAAAATATATTTCAAAAGCATTTAATAAAGCAGTTGTAAAAACAGAGCATTTATTCTCAGTCCCAAAAATGTAAAGAGTAAGAGGGAGCAAATGAACTCACAATCATGTATTTTGTAGTAAAAATACATATGACGATATTGAACAAGACAGGGTTGGCCTCGGATTCACGAACCTATATCATTTAGATATTTATTAATACACATAATGATAATCGAACAACTTTATATATATTTAGTTATGTATTAAGATTAATATTTATATATAATTTTATTAATACTTATAATATATTATATATTAAAATACTTATTTGATGTATGATTTACTTAAAGTTATATCAATATAAATAATTTTACATTAGTTAAAACATAATATTATGTAATATTAGTATACATAAATATAGTTTTCTATAAATATCTTCTGTTTACAAAATAATAATTGTAATAATACTAAAATTTATAAAATGATACTAATGCTAATATTAATGATAGTAATAATAATAATAATTCTAATCATAATGATAATAATAATAATACTCATAATAATAATAATAATCATAATAATAATAATATTAATATTAGAAATGAAAACTACCTTCAACAAGCTTTTCTAAAAAAAAATATGCCATGAGCCGGGCTCGAACCCAAGACCTCTTATATAACACAAACACCCCTAAACCACTGAACCACTTTGCTATAACTTGTAATAATTCGCAATTTTAAATAATTAAACTGAATTGTTACAGCCCAACAAGGAACCTGAGTTGGGTTACGGCCCAAGCACAATTACGGCCCAACAAATATTATTGTATCTCGGCCCAATTACGAAATTATCTAAATCCATCAGCTTTTCGGCCCAACTATGACCCGTTAACTAATTCGATCGGAAAAAAAATTAAATCGCTGGCTTTGGATTCCATCTACTACCCGTTGCTGTATTACTTTATTCACTGGACAAAAAGAAAAGACATATGTATCAACATCTTCATTATCACACACTATACATCATCATCTTTATCGTCATCTAATCTTCATTCACCATTTAATCGACTGGAAAATTTCCACAAAATCATAACAGCAAATCTTCGTTGTTTCATCCCTTCATTCTCGTTTTCACCATCAATCTCTATCATTATCCCCGTCATCTTCTTTTTTTTTATTCTTTTCGTAACACAAAAAAAAATAATTGATACTCGACAACAGTAGCAGCAACCATTAAACAAAGTTTTCGATCTGGGTTTGTGGTTTAATAGGTGATCTCGTTCGAATGGAAAGAAAAAAAAATATAAATAACAATGATGATGATACTCGGTCTGTGAAGTAGCGAGGAACAGAAAAAAAAATGTACAGCAACAACGTAGGGTTAGCAGGCTGTAGTTGTGGTTTTGATGATCATGAAGGCTTGATGGTGGTGTGTCAGTTTTGAAGCTAACCGTAAACAGAAAAACAAATAGGTTGCAGGTTTCGATTAAAAGGAAGACAAAATGAGGAGTGGGGGAGGAGAGAGAGAGAGTTGGGAAATTGGTGGTTCTTTTACAATTCGAATTAAACAGAACGTGAAAGAGGTTGGAGGTGGTGTTCTTGATCTTTGGATTAATCGAAACAGGAAAGCAGTAGTCTTTAGTTCTTTTGCGGTTGTTCTTGATGGTCTTCAAAATCGAAACACAAGAATTACGTAGAGCAGGTTTGTAGGATGGATTTATGGGTCTGAACCGATATAACATTCAACGATATAAGGTGGTTTAATGGTGACGGTTGTGTGGATGGATTGGTTATGTGTTTTTAAATAGGATCACTAGGGAGAGATAGGAAGAGAGGAAGTAGGGTGATGGTGGTGTATGGTGGCTTATGGTGATCGGAAGTGATGGCCGAAGAAAATGGCTCACGATGGAAACAAGGTTGAGTTGTATTAGTTTGTTTTTGGTGTCTTCAAGGTTTTTGAGATGGTAGTATGTATATGGTTATATATATATATATATATAATATATGTACATAGATATTTACTTAGATATATATTATCATATACCATTTATCATATATCATTGTCATATAGCAGATAGTACACTCTTATTCAAATTCACGGGTTCAAATTATATATATATATATATATATATATATAATAAAGTGATAGTGATATTAAAACAGAAAGATGTATATGCATGTGGTATGTTTGGTGTGATAAGATTGTCAACAAGAGGAATAATATATAGTGTAAAAACGATTGACATAATGATATGTAGTGGATCTTAATATATATATATATATATATATATATATATATATATATATATATATATATATATATATATATATATATATATATATATATATATAGATGTAATACTAGATATATTATAATATCTCATATGATAGTCAATATATTCAATAAACTTTTATATCTATATATAGATTCATTTTACTAATAAATTTCATTATATCATAAATCATTTTATTTTACAAAATTAATTCTAAGAACTAAATAATATAATATTCCAAATTATATTTCGAATTAATATATATATATATATATATATATATATATATATATATATATACATACATACACACATATCTATTTACAATTAATTGTTCGTGAATCGTCGAGAGCAGTCGAAGGTCAATTGAATATATGAAACAGTTCAAACATTTTGAGATGCAACATTACAGACTCTGCTTATCGTGTCGGAATTATAATAAGATTAAGTTTAAATTTGGTCAGAAATTTTCGGGTCGTCACAGAAACCATGCGCAAAATTACGCCTAATATCGGACTGGTGGGATTCGATCACATGCATATACGGTAACCCTATGTGAATCCGCAACACGAAGGCTGGCCGAAAACACACGCGCCTTAGTGAATCCGAACTACACGCGACTCACTACCTTCACCACAACACAATTGGGAATGGCCGAACTACACGCGCCATAGTGAATCCGAACTACACGAGAGTCACTATCCCAGAGGAATGACCGAACTACACGAGTCATTTGTGAATCCGAACTACACGAGACTCACTCCTCAATACAATGACCGAAATGTAGTGACCCGAACTTTTCCATGTTTATATATATTAATTGAGATTAATATTTACATGATTAAATGTTTCCAACATGTTAAGCAATCAAACTTGTTAAGACTTGATTAATTGAAATATGTTTCATATAGACAATTGACCACCCAAGTTGACCGGTGATTCACGAACGTTAAAACTTGTAAAAACTATATGATGACATATATATGGATATATATATAGTTAACATGATACTATGATAAGTAAACATATCATTAAGTATATTAACAATGAACTACATATGTAAAAACAAGACTACTAACTTAATGATTTTTAAACGAGACATATATGTAACGATTATCGTTGTAAAGACATTTAATGTATATATATCATATTAAGAGATATTCATACATGATAATATCATGATAATATAATAATTTAAAATCTCATTTGATATTATAAACATTGGGTTAACAACATTTAACAAGATCGTTAACCTAAAAGTTTCAAAACAACACTTACATGTAACGACTAACGATGACTTAACGACTCAGTTAAAATGTATATACATGTAGTGTTTTAATATGTATTTATACACTTTTGAAAGACTTCAATACACTTATCAAAATACTTCTACTTAACAAAAATGCTTACAATTACATCCTCGTTCAGTTTCATCAACAATTCTACTCGTATGCACCCGTATTCGTACTCGTACAATACACAGCTTTTAGATGTATGTACTATTGGTATATACACTCCAATGATCAGCTCTTAGCAGCCCATGTGAGTCACCTAACACATGTGGGAACCATCATTTGGCAACTAGCATGAAATATCTCATAAAATTACAAAAATATGAGTAATCATTCATGACTTATTTACATGAAAACAAAGTAACATATCCTTTATATCTAATCCATACACCAACGACTAAAAACACCTACAAACACTTTCATTCTTCAATTTTCTTCATCTAATTAATCTCTCTCAAGTTCTATCTTCAAGTTCTAAGTGTTCTTCATAAATTCCAAAAGTTCTAGTTTCATAAAATCAAGAATACTTTCAAGTTTGCTAGCTCACTTCCAATCTTGTAAGGTGATCATCCAACCTCAAGAAATCTTTGTTTCTTACAGTAGGTTATCATTCTAATACAAGGTAATAATCATATTCAAACTTTGGTTCAATTTCTATAGCTATAACAATCTTATTTTAAGTGATGATCTTACTTGAACTTGTTTTCGTGTCATGATTCTGCTTCAAGAACTTCGAGCCATCCAAGGATCCATTGAAGCTAGATCCATTTTTCTCTTTTCCAGTAGGTTTATCCAAGGAACTTAAGGTAGTAATGATGTTCATAACATCATTCGATTCATACATATAAAGCTATCTTATTCGAAGGTTTAAACTTGTAATCACTAGAACATAGTTTAGTTAATTCTAAACTTGTTCGCAAACAAAAGTTAATCCTTCTAACTTGACTTTTAAAATAAACTAAACACATGTTCTATATCTATATGATATGCTAACTTAATGATTTAAAACCTGGAAACACGAAAAACACCGTAAAACCGGATTTACGCCGTCGTAGTAACACCTCGGGCTGTTTTGGGTTAGTTAATTAAAAACTATGATAAACTTTGATTTAAAAGTTGTTATTCTGAGAAAATGATTTTTATTATGAACATGAAACTATATCCAAAAATTATGGTTAAACTCAAAGTGGAAGTATGTTTTCTAAAATGGTCATCTAGACGTCGTTCTTTCGACTGAAATGACTACCTTTACAAAAATGACTTGTAACTTATTTTTCGGACTATAAACCTATACTTTTTCTGTTTAGATTCATAAAATAGAGTTCAATATGAAACCATAGCAATTTGATTCACTCAAAACGGATTTAAAATGAAGAAGTTATGGGTAAAACAAGATTGGATAATTTTTCTCATTTTAGCTACGTGAAAATTGGTAACAAATATATTCCAACCATAACTTAATCAACTTGTATTGTATATTATGTAATCTTGAGATACCATAGACACGTATACAATGTTTCGACCTATCATGTCGACACATCTATATATATTTCGGAACAACCATAGACACTCTATATGTGAATGTTGGAGTTAGCTATACAGGGTTGAGGTTGATTCCAAAATATGTATAGTTTGAGTTGTGATCAATACTGAGATACGTATACACTGGGTCGTGGATTGATTCAAGATAATATTTATCGATTTATTTCTGTATATCTAACTGTGGACAACTAGTTATAGGTTACTAACGAGGACAGCTGACTTAATAAACTTAAAACATCAAAATATATTAAAAGTGTTGTAAATATATTTTGAACATACTTTGATATATATGTATATATTGTTATAGGTTCGTGAATCAACCAGTGGCCAAGTCTTACTTCCCGACGAAGTAAAAATCTGTGAAAGTGAGTTATAGTCCCACTTTTAAAATCTAATATTTTTGGGATGAGAATACATGCAGGTTTTATAAATGATTTACAAAATAGACACAAGTACGTGAAACTACATTCTATGGTTGAATTATCGAAATCGAATATGCCCCTTTTTATTAAGTCTGGTAATCTAAGAATTAGGGAACAGACACCCTAATTGACGCGAATCCTAAAGATAGATCTATTGGGCCTAACAAACCCCATCCAAAGTACCGGATGCTTTAGTACTTCGAAATTTATATCATATCCGAAGGGTGTCCCGGAATGATGGGGATATTCTTATATATATGCATCTTGTTAATGTCGGTTACCAGGTGTTCATCATATGAATGATTTTTATCTCTATGTATGGGATGTGTATTGAAATATGAAATCTTGTGGTCTATTGTTACGATTTGATATATATAGGTTAAACCTATAACTCACCAACATTTTTGTTGACGTTTTAAGCATGTTTATTCTCAGGTGATTATTAAGAGCTTCCGCTGTCGCATACTTAAATAAGGACAAGATTTGGAGTCCATGCTTGTATGATATTGTGTAAAAACTGCATTCAAGAAACTTATTTTGTTGTAACATATTTGTATTGTAAACCATTATGTAATGGTCGTATGTAAACAGGATATTTTAGATTATCATTATTTGATAATCTACGTAAAGCTTTTTAAACCTTTATTGATGAAATAAAGGTTATGGTTTGTTTAAAAATGAATGCAGTCTTTGAAAAACGTCTCATATAGAGGTCAAACCCCGAAGTCCTTAAGTTGTAACAATGACCCGGGAACCTCTAAACCACCAGGTTTTTCTAAACCAATGTGGAAAATTACGGCTCGTATTAGGGGAACATCATATATCCCTAGAAACTTGGCAAAACGAACCAAAACCGAAGAAGAAGAAACAAGCGAGTCGGAATAAGATAGTTGTATTCGTGTGGTGTAATATATGTAATATAGTGTGCTTATGCTTTATGATATATGTAAAAATTGCTTGTATTAATAAGTATTTTTTTTATGAATCTAACTCTTGTCTATTTTACAGTATAAAAACACAAAATGGATAGAGAACCCAATATTTTAAGAGATCTACCCGGAGACATGATTGATGAAATCTTGTCTAGAGTCGGTCAGAATTCTTCGGCACAACTATTTAAGGCGAGATCAGTTTGTAAGACATTCGAAGAACGTTCCAAGAATGCCTTGGTTTATAAAAGGCTTTCGTTCGAAAGATGGGGGATATCACATTGGGAAACCAATAAGTTACGATGTGTTTACTTTGACGCATATATTGCGGGGAACCCAAATGCTATTTTACGCAATGGGTTAAGAAATTATTTTGACTCAATATATCCGAATATTGGACTTCGTGATTTAGAAAAAGCGGCTAACATGCAACATAAAGAAGCATGTTATGCTTACGGATTAGTAATGTTCGCTTCTCACCAAAGTGAGAACAAGAACATCGGGCTACAACTATTAAACAAAACGTTCCCACAAGTGACGGAGTCGGTAATTGGGGTAAGAAATGAGGTTTTTAGATTGTTACGGGACTGTTGGACATTACGTAACCCTCGTCCCTTTGACGACGTTACAACACGCTGTCTTATCAATGGCCATAACGGTTATGTTCCACAAGACCAAGGATGGGAAGTAATCCTAGTAAAACCAGAATGCATGACTTGTTTCTGGACGTATGAATTACGTGTCTTTATTGCCTTTGCTGAACGACTTGTGTACTAGCTAGAATTATCTTCACAACCATCTTGTATCAAATTTATTGTGTGCTATATTTCATGCTATATGTAAAATAAGCGGTATTGTAAGTTTGTAAAATATTGTGTAAAAGTTTGAACGCGAAATATTATTATAATCAGTTTTTCATATAGAATTGTAGTAGTTGAATTGTATATTAGCTACTAAGTATGAACTTAACGGGTAGGTACTACCCGAATTTAAACTTATAAAACGCTAATATGAAGAAAAAGCTTTTATAAATGAGTTCATATTATGCTACGAAATACTAATAACTACTCTTAATATTCTGTATGATTAACTTGTTCCATTTGACTATTTTGAAGGAAATGGCACCGACTACTCGACACACCGTGAATATGAATGAAGAGGAATTCCGTACTTTTCTAGCTTCAAACATAGCCGCAGTACAGGCTGCGCTACATACCAACAATAACCTTGGATCTAGCAGTACAGGAAATCGTGTAGGATGCACCTACAAAGAATTCACTGCCTGCAAACCTTTGGAATTTGATGGAACCGAAGGACCGATCGGATTGAAATGGTGGACCGAGAAGGTCGAATCGGTGTTTGCCATAAGTAAGTGTACTGAAGAGGACAAAGTGAAGTACGCTACGCATACCTTCACAGGTTCTGCGTTAACATGGTGGAATACCTATCTAGAGCAAGTAGGACAAGACGATGCGTACGCACTACCGTGGTCAGCATTCAAGCACTTGATGAACGAGAAGTACCGTCCCAGAACCGAGGTCAATAAGCTCAAGACAGAACTTAGAGGGTTACGAACCTAAGGATTTGATATTACCACGTATGAAAGACGATTCACAGAATTGTGCCTATTGTGTCCGGGAGCATTCGAAGATGAGGAAGAGAAGATCGACGCGTTTGTGAAAGGATTACCGGAAAGAATCCAAGAAGATATAAGTTCACACGAGCCCGCCTCCATACAACAGGCATGTAGAATGGCTCACAAACTAGTGAACCAGATTGAAGAAAGAATTAAAGAACAGACTGCTGAAGAGACCAATGTGAAGCAAGTCAAAAGAAAGTGGGAGGAAAACGGTGATAAGAATCACCAATACAACAACAACAGCAATTACAACAATAATCGCAACAATTATCCCAACAATCGCAACATCAATCGCAACTACAACAAGCGGCCTAACAACAACAACAACAACAACAACAACAACAACAGCAACTACAACAATCATCCCAACAACAATAATAACCGCAACAACAACAACAATCAGAAGCAGCTATGCCAAAGGTGTGAAAAGTATCACTCGGGGTTCTGCACCAAATTTTGCAACAAGTGTAAAAGAAATGGTCATAGCGCAGCGAAGTGTGAGGTCTACGGACCAGGGGTTAATAGAACGAAAGGAACAAATGGTGTCGGAACGAGTAATGGCGGAGCAAGTAGTGTCGGAGCAAGCTATGCCAATGTAGTTTGTTATAAATGTGGAAAACCGGGCCACATTATTAGAAATTGCCCGAACCAGGAGAACACGGATGGACAAGGCCGCGGAAGAGTTTTCAATATTAATGCGGCAGAGGCACAGGAAGACCCGGAGCTTGTTACGGGTACGTTTCTTATTGACAATAAATCTGCTTACGTTTTATTTGATTCGGGTGCGGATAGAAGCTATATGAGTAGAGATTTTTGTGCTAAATTAAGTTGCCCATTGACGCCTTTAGATAGTAAATTTTTACTCGAATTAGCAAATGGTAAATTAATTTCAGCAGATAATATATGTCGGAATCGAGAAATTAAACTGGTTAGCGAAACATTTAAGATTGATTTAATACCAGTAGAGTTAGGGAGTTTTGATGTGATAATCGGTATGGACTGGTTGAAAGAAGTGAAAGCAGAGATCGTTTGTTACAAAAATGCAATTCGCATTATACGAGAAAAAGGAAAACCCTTAATGGTGTACGGAGAAAAGGGCAACACGAAGCTACATCTTATTAGTAATTTGAAGGCACAAAAACTAATAAGAAAAGGTTGCTATGCTGTTCTAGCACACGTCGAGAAAGTACAAACTGAAGAAAAGAGCATCAATGATGTTCCCATTGCAAAAGAATTTCCCGATGTATTTCCGAAAGAATTACCGGGATTACCCCCACATCGATCCGTTGAATTTCAAATAGATCTTGTACCAGGAGCTGCACCAATAGCTCGTGCTCCTTACAGACTCGCACCCAGCGAGATGAAAGAACTGCAAAGCCAATTACAAGAACTTTTAGAGCGTGGTTTCATTCGACCAAGCACATCACCATGGGGAGCTCCTGTTTTGTTTGTTAAGAAGAAAGATGGTACATTCAGGTTGTGTATCGACTACCGAGAGTTGAACAAACTTACCATCAAGAACCGCTACCCACTACCGAGAATCGACGACTTATTTGATCAACTACAAGGCTCGTCTGTTTATTCAAAGATTGACTTACGTTCCGGGTATCATCAAATGCGGGTGAAAGAAGATGATATTCCAAAGACTGCTTTCAGAACACGTTATGGTCATTACGAGTTTATGGTCATGCCGTTTGGTTTAACTAATGCACCAGCTGTGTTCATGGACCTTATGAACCGAGTGTGTGGACCATACCTTGACAAGTTTGTCATTGTTTTCATTGATGACATACTTATTTACTCAAAGAATGACCAAGAACACGGTGAACATTTGAGAAAGGTGTTAGAAGTATTGAGAAAGGAAGAATTGTACGCTAAGTTTTCAAAGTGTGCATTTTGGTTGGAAGAAGTTCAATTCCTCGGTCACATAGTGAACAAAGAAGGTATTAAGGTGGATCCAGCAAAGATAGAAACTGTTGAAAAGTGGGAAACCCCGAAAACTCCGAAACACATACGCCAGTTTTTAGGACTAGCTGGTTACTACAGAAGGTTCATCCAAGACTTTTCCAGAATAGCAAAACCCTTGACTGCATTAACGCATAAAGGGAAGAAATTTGAATGGAATGATGAACAAGAGAAAGCGTTTCAGTTATTGAAGAAAAAGCTAACTACGGCACCTATATTGTCATTGCCTGAAGGGAATGATGATTTTGTGATTTATTGTGATGCATCAAAGCAAGGTCTCGGTTGTGTATTAATGCAACGAACGAAGGTGATTGCTTATGCGTCTAGACAATTGAAGATTCACGAACAAAATTATACGACGCATGATTTGGAATTAGGCGCGGTTGTTTTTGCATTAAAGACTTGGAGGCACTACTTATATGGGGTCAAAAGTATTATATATACCGACCACAAAAGTCTTCAACACATATTTAATCAGAAACAACTGAATATGAGGCAGCGTAGGTGGATTGAATTATTGAATGATTACGACTTTGAGATTCGTTACCACCCGGGGAAGGCAAATGTGGTAGCCGATGCCTTGAGCAGGAAGGACAGAGAACCCATTCGAGTAAAATCTATGAATATAATGATTCATAATAACCTTACTACTCAAATAAAGGAGGCGCAACAAGGAGTTTTAAAAGAGGGAAATTTAAAGGATGAAATACCCAAAGGATCGGAGAAGCATCTTAATATTCGGGAAGACGGAACCCGGTATAGGGCTGAAAGGATTTGGGTACCAAAATTTGGAGATATGAGAGAAATGGTACTTAGAGAAGCTCATAAAACCAGATACTCAATACATCCTGGAACGGGGAAGATGTACAAGGATCTCAAGAAACATTTTTGGTGGCCGGGTATGAAAGCCGATATTGCTAAATACGTAGGAGAATGTTTGACGTGTTCTAAGGTCAAAGCTGAGCATCAGAAACCATCAGGTCTACTTCAACAACCCGAAATCCCGGAATGGAAATGGGAAAACATTACCATGGATTTCATCACTAAATTGCCAAGGACTGCAAGTGGTTTTGATACTATTTGAGTAATAGTTGATCGTCTCACCAAATCCGCACACTTCCTACCAATAAGAGAAGATGACAAGATGGAGAAGTTAGCACGACTGTATTTGAAGGAAGTCATCTCTAGACATGGAATACCAATCTCTATTATCTCTGATAGGGATGGCAGATTTATTTCAAGATTCTGGCAGACATTACAGCAAGCATTAGGAACTCGTCTAGACATGAGTACTGCCTATCATCCACAAACTGATGGGCAGAGTGAAAGGACGATACAAACGCTTGAAGACATGCTACGAGCATGTGTTATTGATTTCGTAAACAGTTGGGATCGACATCTACCGTTAGCAGAATTTTCCTACAACAACAGCTACCATTCAAGCATTGAGATGGCGCCGTTTGAAGCACTTTATGGTAGAAAGTGCAGGTCTCCGATTTATTGGAGTGAGGTGGGGGATAGACAGATTACGGGTCCGGAGATTATACAAGAAACTACCGAGAAGATCATCCAAATTCAACAACGGTTGAAAACTGCCCAAAGTCGACAAAAGAGCTACGCTGACATTAAAAGAAAAGATATAGAATTTGAAATTGAAGAGATGGTCATGCTTAAAGTTGCACCTTGGAAAGGCGTTGTTCGATTTGGTAAATGAGGGAAATTAAATCCAAGGTATATTGGACCATTCAAGATTATTGATCGTGTCGGACCAGTAGCTTACCGACTTGAGTTACCTCAACAACTCGCGGCTGTACATAACACTTTCCACGTCTCGAATTTGAAGAAATGTTTTGCTAAAGAAGATCTCACTATTCCGTTAGATGAAATCCAAATCAACGAAAAACTTCAATTCATCGAAGAACCCGTCGAAATAATGGATCGTGAGGTTAAAAGACTTAAGCAAAACAAGATACCAATTGTTAAGGTTCGATGGAATGCTCGTAGAGGACCCGAGTTCACCTGGGAGCATGAAGATCAGATGAAGAAGAAATACCCGCATCTATTTCCAGAAGATTCGTCAACACCTTCAACAGCTTAAAATTTCGGGACGAAATTTATTTAACGGGTAGGTACTGTAGTGACCCGAACTTTTCCATGTTTATATATATTAATTGAGATTAATATTTACATGATTAAATGTTTCCAACATGTTAAGCAATCAAACTTGTTAAGACTTGATTAATTGAAATATGTTTCATATAGACAATTGACCACCCAAGTTGACCGGTGATTCACGAACGTTAAAACTTGTAAAAACTATATGATGGCATATATATGGATATATATATAGTTAACATGATACTATGATAAGTAAACATATCATTAAGTATATTAACAATGAACTACATATGTAAAAACAAGACTACTAACTTAATGATTTTTAAACGAGACATATATGTAACGATTATCGTTGTAAAGACATTTAATGTATATATATCATATTAAGAGATATTCATACATGATAATATCATGATAATATAATAATTTAAAATCTCATTTGATATTATAAACATTGGGTTAACAACATTTAACAAGATCGTTAACCTAAAAGTTTCAAAACAACACTTACATGTAACGACTAACGATGACTTAACGACTCAGTTAAAATGTATATACATGTAGTGTTTTAATATGTATTTATACACTTTTGAAAGACTTCAATACACTTATCAAAATACTTCTACTTAACAAAAATGCTTACAATTACATCCTCGTTCAGTTTCATCAACAATTCTACTCGTATGCACCCGTATTCGTACTCGTACAATACATAGCTTTTAGATGTATGTACTATTGGTATATACACTCCAATGATCAGCTCTTAGCAGCCTATGTGAGTCACCTAACACATGTGGGAACCATTATTTGGCAACTAGCATGAAATATCTCATAAAATTACAAAAATATGAGTAATCATTCATGACTTATTTACATGAAAACAAAGTAACATATCCTTTATATCTAATCCATACACCAACGACCAAAAACACCTACAAACACTTTCATTCTTCAATTTTCTTCATCTAATTGATCTCTCTCAAGTTCTATCTTCAAGTTCTAAGTGTTCTTCATAAATTCCAAAAGTTCTAGTTTCATAAAATCAAGAATACTTTCAAGTTTGCTAGCTCACTTCCAATCTTGTAAGGTGATCATCCAACCTCAAGAAATCTTTGTTTCTTACAGTAGGTTATCATTCTAATACAAGGTAATAATCATATTCAAACTTTGGTTCAATTTCTATAACTATAACAATCTTATTTTAAGTGATGATCTTACTTGAACTTGTTTTCGTGTCATGATTCTGCTTCAAGAACTTCGAGCCATCCAAGGATCCATTGAAGCTAGATCCATTTTTCTCTTTTCCAGTAGGTTTATCCAAGGAACTTAAGGTAGTAATGATGTTCATAACATCATTCGATTCATACATATAAAGCTATCTTATTCGAAGGTTTAAACTTGTAATCACTAGAACATAGTTTAGTTAATTCTAAACTTGTTCGCAAACAAAAGTTAATCCTTCTAACTTGACTTTTAAAATAAACTAAACACATGTTCTATATCTATATGATATGCTAACTTAATGATTTAAAACCTGGAAACACGAAAAAAACCGTAAAACCGGATTTACGCCGTCGTAGTAACACCGCGGGCTGTTTTGGGTTAGTTAATTAAAAACTATGATAAACTTTGATTTAAAAGTTGTTATTCTGAGAAAATGATTTTTATTATGAACATGAAACTATATCCAAAAATTATGGTTAAACTCAAAGTGGAAGTATGTTTTCTAAAATGGTCATCTAGACGTCGTTCTTTCGACTGAAATGACTACCTTTACAAAAACGACTTGTAACTTATTTTTCCGACTATAAACCTATACTTTTTCTGTTTAGATTCATAAAATAGAGTTCAATATGAAACCATAGCAATTTGATTCACTCAAAACGGATTTAAAATGAAGAAGTTATGGGTAAAACAAGATTGGATAATTTTTCTCATTTTAGCTACGTGAATGATAATGCTAAAAACGAACATATATTTCATAGCATTATTCCTCAAGAAAGACAAGCTTTTAGTTGCAATTGTTCTATTTACAAGAGATATTCGTTTAAATAATAAAAGGTGAAGACAAAAGACAGATTCGACGAATTGAAGACGCAAACGACCAAAAAGCTCAAAAGAACAAAAGACAATCAAAAAGGTTCCAATTATTGATAAGAAACGTCTCGAAATTACAAAAGTACAAGATTCAAAACGCAAAGTACAAGATATTAAATTGTACGCGAGGACGTTCGAAAATCCGGAACCGGGACTAGAGTCAACTCTTAACGCTCGACGCAACGGACTAAAAATTACAAGTTAACTATGTATATAAATATAATATAATATATAATTAATTATATTAATTATATATATATTATATATATATAATAAAAACCGTCGGCAGCAAGAAACTCCAAGGGTATGAGCTGTAAATACCTCTCCGCGACTCGCGGAGTTTTAAGGGCATTTTGCCGCGAGTCGCGGAGCCCCAAAAATCAAGTCTGGCTATAAAGCCAACCGAATTCTGATCAAATTTAATCATCTTTTTCTCTTCCTCTTCATACGTAAATATATTTATATTTATAATTTATATTTTAATTTTAATTATAATTCTAATAATAAGGGTATGTTAGCGAATGTTGTAAGGGTGTAAGTCGAAATTCTGTCCGTGTAACGCTACGCTATTTTTAATCATTGTAAGTTATGTTCAACCTTTTTACATTAATGTCTCGTAGCTAAGTTATTATTATGCTTATTTAAAACGAAGTAATCATGATGTTGGGCTAATTACTAAAATTGGGTAATTGGGCTTTGTACCATAATTGGGGTTTGGATAAAAGAACGACACTTGTGGAAACTAGACTATGGGCTATTAATGGGCTTTATATTTGTTTAACTAAATGAAAGTTTGTTAATGTTAATATAAAGATTTACAATTGGGCGTCCCTATAAATTACCATATACACTCGATCGGACACGATGGGCGGGGTATTTATATGTACGAATAATCGTTCATTTTACCGGACACGGGAATGGATTAATAGCCACTAGAATAATCAAAACAGGGGTGAAATTACATTCAAGGGTAATTGGTGTAATTGTTAACAAAGTGGTAAAACCTTGGTTTACACGCAGTCGATAACCTGGTGTATTCATTAAACAAAGTATTAAAACCTTGTTACAATTCGAATCCCCAATTAGTTGGAATATTTATCTTCGGGTATAATAATAATTTGACAAGGACACTTGCAATTTATATTTATGACTGATGGACTGTTATGGACAAAAACCAGACGGACATATTGAATAATCCAGGACAAAGGACAATTAACCCATGGGCATAAAACTAAAATCAACACGTCAAACATCATGATTACGGAAGTTTAAATAAGCATAATTCTTTTATTTCATATTTAATTTCCTTTATTTTATATTTAATTGCACTTCTAATTATCGCACTTTTATTTATTGTTATTTAATCGCACTTTTAATTATCGTACTTTTTAATTATCGCAATTTTATTTTATCGCATTTTTATTATTCGCAATTTCATTATCGTTATTTACTTTACGCTTTAATTTAAGTCTTGTATTTATTTTATATTTTACATTAGGTTTTAACTGCGACTAAAGTCTTAAAATCGACAAACCGGTCATTAAACGGTAAAAACCCCCCTTTATAATAATAATATTACCTATATATATATTTGTATTTTTATAAAAATAAACTAATATAGCGTTGAGCTTTGTTTAAAGATTTCCCTGTGGAACGAACCGGACTTACTAAAAACTACACTACTGTACGATTAGGTACACTGCCTATAAGTGTTGTAGCAAGGTTTAAGTATATCCATTCTATAAATAAATAAATATCTTGTGTAAAATTGTATCGTATTTAATAGTTTTTCCTAGTAAAATATAAGCTATTTTATATACACCTCGTTCGACATCAAGTATTTTTGGCGCCGCTGCCGGGGACAAACTCTTAAACGCCGGAAGCGCAACGCTAATATAAAAAAAAAAAAAAAAAGATTTTTAGTTACTTTTATTAAAATTCGTTTTGTAAAAATACGTTTTAAATATTCGAAAAATATAAAAAGAAAAACAAAAATATATGTATTTTTAAGATTTTGTAAATATTTAAGTTTTATAAGTTTCTTTATTTCTATTTTAGTTTATAAAAATATAAGTTTTATTTTAAAATCGTTTATTTAAATTAAAAACAGAAAACATAAAAAAAAAAAAAAAAAATAAAGAAAAACGCGTAAAAAGTAAAACCTGTCAACTGAATTCTGGATCCCCGCGACTCGCGGGGTTTTCTTCTCTCTTTGCCGCGACTCGCGGAGGGCTTCTGACACACGGACAAAACCCTAATCAAGCATTGATTACGGGTATTTTTAATTATTATTATTAAAACCTAATTATTATTATTATTATTATTAGTTTTAATTTTACTTTTACTTTTTATTTATATATTTTAGTTAAATTAGTTTTAATAAAATTGTAAAATTAATAGTTTTATAAAATAAATAATATAAAAATAATATTTTTATAAAAATTGTACTTTTTACAACTTTTTGTATATTTTTATATTTTGTACCTTTTTAATCGTTGTAGCATAAAATTTGTATTTTTTAGCTCATATTTAATTTTAAACTTAGTTTTTGCTATAATTATTTTTACTCCTAGATTTTTAGGCTTTGCCGTAGAATTCCTTAAGTGCTTTTTCTTTAGACTAAGATTTAGGTGCTTTAGAATTTTGCGACGCCCTTTTTAAGTTTTAGTTTCTTTTTAAGTTATTTCCATTTGGGATTTAGTTTTTCCTGTAAGCCTTAATATTTTTAGACACCTTTTACTATGTATCAATTATCATTTCAATTAGTAATCTCAATTTGCGATTATAATTTTAAGTTAGTTGTAGTAATAAGGTTAAATTAGTTAAGTATTTTTAAGTTTTTATAAGTTTCTTTTATTTTTCCGTCACCTTTTATTTTTCAACCATTTTTCTTTTTCGACCTTTTGCGACGAACTCTTTGTCTTTCTTATTTCTCGCCATTCTAGTTTTTAGGACTTAGAATTTTATTCTACTTCTTATCTAAATTTCTTAAAATTACGAAAATTTATTTTAAGTGGTTAAATTGATAGACATCAAAATTTTCTGGTTCATAGTAATAGTTGGATTTGTACGTGGACCGGGTTATTGGAGCCAAACAGTCCTCAATTATATTGAGACCAAACGAATCCTGCCCCTCTGCTGCATCTTTTGGCTATTCGAAACGTGGGCAAAATCAGAAAAGTCTATTGATTGGATAACTTATTATAATTTTTCTTTCTTTTTAAAAACTAATAGGATATTCAGTGAATGCACCGAGCAAGACGTTCATCACCTTTTGTACGTTCACCACCTGTAACTCGATCAAGACATCGTTTAACAAATATAACCGCCGTTGATTTTTCTTTAGAATCGTCATCCAGTCGACCAAGTACTTCAGTTCAAATTTCCGATAATCCATTTTTTGAACCCAACCTCACAATTGAGAATCCAGAAAATATTCAGGAACGGTTCGTAGATCCTGAACCATTAAACTTTCCTCCGGAACCACCAATCATTCAAACAGAGATTGTTGAGGAACGAACTATTAAATCAGAATCATTTAGTGATACCGATTCAACAAATTCAATTATGGAGAATCTGGAACCTTTAAGTATGGAAGACCGAATGAGAGCTAAACGCACTGGACAAGGTCACGCAATTACTCATCCAGACATTAATGCGCCAGATTATGAAATCAAAGGACAAATTTTACACATGGTGACTAATCAATGCCAATTTAGTGGTGCGCCGAAGGAAGATCCAAATGAACATCTACGTACCTTTAATAGGATCTGCACACTATTTAAAATACGAGAAGTGGAGGATGAACAGATATATCTCATGTTATTTCCCTGGACTTTAAAGGGAGAAGCCAAAGATTGGTTGGAATCGTTACCTGAAGGGGCGATTGATACATGGGACGTTTTAGTTGACAAATTTCTTAAACAATTTTTTCTTGCATCTAAAGCCGTAAGACTTCAAGCAGAAATTGTTACGTTCACACAGAAGCCAAATGAAACTCTATATGAGGCGTGGACAAGATATGGAAAGTTACTAAGAGGATGTCCGCAACATGGTTTAGACACCTGTCAAATAGTACAAATATTTTACCGAGGATGCGACATCACTACAAGAAAAGACATAGATATAGCAGCTGGTGGTTCTATTATGAAGAAAACCGAAACTGATGCTTACAAAATTATTGATAATACTGCTTCCCACTCACATGAGTGGCACCAAGAAAAAGATATCATTAGATCATCTAAAGCAGCTAGAGCCGATTCTAGCCATGACTTAGATTCCATTTCGGCAAAGATAGATGCTTTCGAGAGACGAATGGAAAAGATGACTAAGGATATTCACTCAATACGAATTAGTTGTGAGCAGTGTGGAGGACCACATTTGACAAAAGATTGTCTCAGTATTGAATTAACAATGGAACAAAGAGAGAATATTTCATACATAAACCAAAGGCCTGGAAATAATTATCAGAATAATTATCAACCACCAAGACCGATTTACAATCAAAACCAGAATTATAACCGAAATATTCCATACAACAACCAACAAGGTCCTAGCAATCAACAAGTATCCAATAATACTTACAATCAGCAAAGACCGAATTTTCAAAACAAACCACCACAACAAACCGATGATAAAAAGCCGAATTTAGAAGATATGATGACGAAGCTAGTTGAAACTCAAACGCAGTTTTTCACATCTCAAAAACAAACCAATGAACAAAATGCTCAAGCATTTAGAAATCAACAAGCTTCTATTCAAAATCTGGAACAAGAAGTAAGTAACCTAGCAAGGTTAATAGGTGAAAGAAAACCGGGAAGTCTACCTAGTGATACAAACGCTAACCCCCGGAATGAAACAGCTAAAGCTATTACCACAAGAAGTGGTACAACACTTAAACCACCTGAAATACCTGTAACTTCTGATGAAACTATTCCTACTCCACAAGAACCACAACCTGATCAAGATAAGGAAAAAGAACCGGTAGTTGAAAAGGTTAATGAAGATAACACAGTTAAGGATAAACCTTATGTTAAACCATACCAACCACCACTTCCTTACCCGAGTAAAATGAAGAAAGAGAAACTTGAAGCCGAGCAATCCAAATTCCTGGATATGTTTAAACAGATAAATGTAAATCCTCCTTTCATTGATGTGATTTCAGGAATGCCAAGGTATGCTAAATTCTTGAAAGATCTAATCACGAATAGAAAGAAAATGGAAGAACTCTCGGCTGTTACTATGAATGCTAATTGTTCAGCAGTGCTGTTGAATAAGATACCAGAAAAACTATCTGATCCAGGAAGTTTCACAATTCCATGTTTTCTGGGTAGTCTTAGTTCAATAGAAGCATTAGCAGATTTAGGTGCTAGTATAAATCTAATGCCGTATTCACTATACGCTAAACTAGACCTTGGAGAATTGAAACCAACCAGAATAAGCATACAACTAGCCGATAGATCAATAAAATATCCTAGAGGGATAATGGAGAACATGCTAGTTAAAGTTGGTACTTTAGTATTTCCAGTAGATTTTGTTGTTTTGGACATGGAAGAAGATTCTCAAGTTCCTCTCATATTAGGAAGACCATTCTTAAACACGGCTAAAGCAATGATAGACGTGTTCGGTAAGAAACTGACCCTAAGTATAGAGGATGAGAGTGTTACCTTTTCAGTTGATAGAGCAATGCAACAACCACAATCTGCAGATGATACATGTTATTATATTCAAACTATAGATGCACATGCAGAATTATTAGAAGAATTTCCAGAATTACAAGGAACAGGAGAATGTTCTTTAGGAGAAAGTAATGAACCAATTGATGAAGCTGAAATGTTAGCTACACTTATAGCTAATGGATATGAACCAACAACAGAAGAAATTCAAATGCTAAAAGAAGAAGACAGATATCGATATAAATCATCGATAGAAGAACCTCCGAAATTAGAGTTAAAGCCACTTCCAAACCATTTGGAATACGCTTATTTACATGGTGAATCTGAATTACCTGTAATAATATCGTCTTCTCTTACTGAAAATGAGAAATCACAACTCATTTCTGTGTTGAAAGCTCATAAACCAGCCATTGCATGGAAGATTCATGATATTAAAGGAATAAGTCCTTCGTATTGCACACATAAAATCCTTATGGAAGAAGGTCATAAAACGTATGTGCAACGCCAACGAAGACTAAATCCTAATATGCAAGATGTAGTTAAGAAAGAGATTATTAAACTGCTAGATGCAGGTTTGATATATCCAATTTCTGATAGTCCATGGGTAAGCCCAGTTCAATGCGTACCTAAGAAGGGTGGCATGACTGTCATTACAAATGAGAAAAATGAGCTTATTCCTACTAGGACTGTAACAGGATGGCGTGTATGTATTGATTATAGAAAATTAAATGACGCCACCAGAAAAGATCACTTTCCCTTACCTTTCATAGATCAAATGTTGGAAAGATTAGCCGGAAATAGTTACTATTGTTTTCTAGATGGATTTTCCGGATATTTTCAAATTCCAATAGCACCCGAAGATCAAGAGAAAACCACATTCACGTGCCCTTATGGTACTTTTGCTTACAAACGCATGCCATTTGGACTTTGTAACGCCCCTGCAACCTTTCAAAGGTGTATGATGGCGATTTTTCATGACATGATAGAAGAATGCATGGAAGTATTCATGGATGACTTTTCAGTCTTCGGTGATACATTTAAATCATGTCTAGTTAATCTGGAACGAATGCTAATTAGATGCGAAAAATCAAATCTAGTACTTAATTGGGAGAAATGCCATTTCATGGTTAAAGAAGGCATCGTTCTTGGACATAAAATTTCAAAAGAAGGAATTGAAGTGGATAGAGCTAAAGTAGATGTAATTGCTAAACTTCCACATCCCACCAATGTTAGAGGAGTAAGGAGTTTTCTAGGGCATGCCGGTTTTTACCGACGTTTCATAAAAGATTTTTCTAAAATTGCCACTCCTATGAATAAACTCCTAGAAAAGGATGCGCCATTCATCTTTTCAGATGAATGTATCAAATCTTTTAATATTCTTAAAGAAAAACTCACTAATGCACCGATCATGATAACACCAAATTGGAATCTACCATTTGAACTAATGTGCGATGCAAGTGATTTTGCAATGGGAGCCGTTTTAGGACAAAGGATTGAAAAACGATTTCAACCTATATATTATGCTAGTAAGACATTACAAGGAGCACAAACGAACTATACAACTACTGAAAAAGAACTCCTTGCTATTGTCTTTGCTTTTGACAAATTTCGATCATATCTAGTTCTAGCAAAAACGGTGGTCTATACCGACCATTCTGCTCTTAGATACCTATTTTCAAAACAAGATGCTAAACCAAGATTAATCCGTTGGATCTTACTCTTACAAGAGTTTGATATTGAAATCCGAGATAAAAAAGGAGCAGAAAATCTCGCCGCTGATCATCTTTCTCATCTTGAAAATCCCGAATTAGAAGTTCTGAATGAATCGGCCATAAAAGACAACTTTCCTGATGAATATCTATTGAAGATAGATTATAAAGAAATCCCATGGTTTGCAGACTATGCAAACTACTTAGTTTGTGGATTCCTTGAAAAAGGATTATCGTACCAAAGACGAAAGAAATTCTTCAGTGATATAAAACACTATTTCTGGGAAGATCCACATCTGTTTAAAAGTTGTCCCGATGGAATAATACGCTGATGCGTATTTGGAGATGAAGCTAGTAAAATTTTAAACCATTGTCACACAGGACCAACAGGAGGGCATTATGGGCCTCAACTAACAGCAAAAAAAGTTTATGAAGCTGGATTCTATTGGCCTACAATTTACAAAGACGCACACCTTCTTTGCAAATCCTGTGATGCATGTCAAAGGGCCGGAAAAATAAGTCAACGTGATGAAATGCCACAAAATGTCATCCAAGTATGTGAAGTATTTGACATTTGGGGTATTGACTTTATGGGTCCATTTCCAAAATCTCATAATAATCTATATATACTCGTAGCCATTGATTATGTATCTAAATGGGCGGAAGCACAAGCTCTCCCAACTAACGATGCACGAGTTGTAGTCAACTTTTTAAAACGTCTTTTTGCAAGGTTTGGAACACCGAAAGCTTTAATAAGTGATCGGGGTACTCATTTCTGTAATAATCAACTTGAGAAAGTTCTTAAAAGATATGGAGTAACTCATAAAATCTCCACCGCATATCATCCACAAACAAGTGGACAAGTTGAAAATACCAACCGAGCTTTAAAACGTATTCTAGAGAAAACCGTAGGATCAAATCCGAAGGAATGGTCCATTAAATTGGAGGATGCACTCTGGGCTTTCAGAACAGCCTACAAAACTCCAATTGGAACCACACCTTTTAGACTTGTGTATGGAAAAGCATGTCATCTTCCAGTAGAAATTGAACACAAAGCATTTTGGGCTTTGAAGACATGTAATCTTGATTTACATGAAGCCGGACGTCTACGATTAAGTCAACTAAACGAATTAGAAGAATTAAGACATGAAGCATACGAAAATTCGTTAATCTATAAAGAAAGAACGAAGAAATGGCATGATAAAAGAATCAGAAGTTCAAAAGAATTCAAAGAAGGAGACAGAGTTCTTCTTTTCAATTCACGATTCAAGCTATTTCCTGGAAAATTGAAATCAAGATGGTCTGGACCATTCATAGTCAAAAGAGTTTTCCCATACGGAACGATAGAATTTATAAATTCAAATGGGATTGAATTTAAAGTTAATGGTCACAGAGTTAAACATTACATACATGGTCCGGTGGAAGTCGACAACGAAGTTAATCACAATTTCGACACCACAGCTAACTAAGTGTGGGGAGAATCAAGTCTTTAAAGGATAATATGTATTTCTGTTAGAGTTAGATTGTCTGTTTTCGTGTAGTTCTCGAAAATGGAACACGTATGGTCTTTCCCTAGCAGACCCTAAAGAACTAGTCTTCTCCCCCCATTCTGAATTTTTATTTTTTTTAGGTTTTTACAAAATGAAGACTGCCTGTGAATTAAACCATGGTCTAATGCTACACGCTTTGATCACTAAACGTAATAATGACATACTCCCGAGTGAAATAGTATCAGTAATCAGAGAAAGAATGGACGGAGTTAGAAAAGGATCCAGATGCGAAGATAATAAGTTACAATTTGGTAAAGGAAAATCAAAATCCGCAGCGAAAAGAAGAGCACGACACCTAGAACGATGTCACAAATGCGGAAAATGGTCACATGGAGGTAAATGTTCAAATAATCAAACCTATTCAAATACCGAATTTGTTACTTTATGCAGAGACGGACCGTTCATATGTTTAGAAGAAAAGACAATGAATGCTCGAGGTTACGCCTTTGGAGCCATGGAAAATCAATTAAACCGACTATCTTATGAATATAATAGATCATATAACTAAGAAATCTATTTCACAGGTATGTCTGTACAGTTTTTAGTTTTTATTTTTATTTTTAACCTTTTGATAATAAACGCTAATTTGTTCGCTAAAAAGTATTAAATTGGTATTAAATAAAATTAGGTTTGGCGACCGAAATTATTGATATCATTCAAAAATTTATTACATCACTGCGAAATTTAACGTTTATTCTTAAGGTATAAATATCTTTAATCAATCAACCCAAAATATTTCAAAAATTCGTCATGAGTTAAATTAGGTCTTGGAAACGAAATTACTTTACCGAAAAGAGGGGCGCATATTTTTGATAATATTTGATTGATTAAAGTGGGATAAAAAGACAAAAAGATTTTTAATTTTATTTTTACCATGTTTTTAAAATTAATATTTAAATCTTAAATTAATATTGTAAACTTTGTAAAAACAATATATTTAAAATTATAAATATTTGAAAAATTAATATAAGTTTGATATGAATTTATAAATTTTTAAATTAAGTTTGATATGAATTTATAAATTTTTAAATTAAGTTTGGTGTGAATTTTTAATTTTTAAAATATTAATTTTTAATTTTATGCATTTTAAATTTTGAGTTTGGTGTGAATTTTTAATATTAATTTTGAATTTTATATTTATGTTGTGTGAATTTAAAAACAAAAATTTACTTTATCTCATTAAGTTAAAAATATGATTTTTAAAGTTCGTCGTAAGTTGAAGACTAGGTCTTTGAACCGAAATTGCTTTACCCGAGGGAGGGACGAGAACTTTTATTATCATTATTTTTAATCTTATTGATTTAAAGTATGCCAAAAACATTAAAAAACCCAAAAATCTTAGCTTTTAAAACAATCGCTACAAAAAGACAAATTTTAAAATTTTGTCGAGGGACGGACTAGGACATCGATCCGAAACGACCTCGTCCTAAATAACAAGGGAAACAAAATTTTAAAATTAATTTCTTAATTGTTTTAAAAGTTAAAAATTAAAAAAAAAAAAAAAAAAAAAAAAAAGGGTAAACTCCGCGACTCGCGGAGTTTGCAGTGCAAACCTCCGCGACTCGCGGAGGGACCAAAACACAGAAAAAAAATAAAAGAGCTGCACGATCAGTTCACTCAACCCACACAAAAACACCCCAAAATAACAGCGAAATAGCTGCGAAAACCACCGAAAATCACCTCCAAAAATCTCAATTTTTAACCGTTAATCACCAAATTTTTTGCTAAAATCATGTTGAGAAGGATGATATCTAAGAACTACTCAAGAAAAACGGTAAATTTCTACACCTAAACACCATTTAATTCGAATTTTAGTGTTCTTGAGCTATTTTTTCCCCAATTTGATTTTGATGCTTTTTAGTGTAATTAGACTTAAATTGTTTATGTATTATGCTTGTATAACCTAGATTGATGCTGTTTAACATGATTAGAAGCCTTAAACTTCAAATTTTGAATAATCTAGGGTTTGTGTTCTTGAGCAATTTGGGGCTTTTTGATATAAACAGGTTATGGCCGATTTTTGTCATGAATTGTTGCTAAATTGAGTAGTGTAACATGTCTAGGTAGTTAAATGATCCAAACTTTGAGCCTAAACATGATTTTGAGAATTAAAGTGGACTTTTTCAAGTCCAAAATTCATGAACTTGATTTTTGAAAGATAATGCCATTTGAGACTTGTTTATTTGCTAGTAATGATTATTTTGACATGTTATTTGAGTTGAATGCTTATGAACTTGGCGAAAATTTTCGTATATGCTTATTTGAAAAAGTGTAGATTTGATAAAAATGTGAAAATAAGCTTAAGTTTGATATAAATTGATAATGTCATTGTAATTATTTTGATTGATGATTTTGCTGACACTAATGCATATTTGGATGCACAAAATTTGTGTTTGATGTGTTTTGCAGAATGAAAGGGGTGAATCTTCATCCCAAGTCCGCCATGCTCCTGCTGAGAACTTGGAACAACAGGAGGTAGATAACTACTACAAGCAGGATGTACCTCATCCAGTCATGACCTTTTCAGATATGCACTTGGAACAGTTGCACCCGAACCTGCGATTTGACAGACTTTGGATAGATTATCCAAAATATCAACGGGGTTTGCATACTCTTCATTCCAAGGTTGTTGAGGTACCGAGGGTCATAGAATGGGGACCCTTGGAAGCTGTAGAATTGGCCGGGCCAATTAGGGAATTACTTGTACAGAGGTATGGTAATTCTTCTTTTAATGACTGGATATGTTTATTCACCATACGCAGACCTGTATATAAAGTATGGTGTGAAGAGTTGTTATGTAGTATAGAGTTGAATGATCGGGTAGCTAGTTTAACCGATCGTTCTTTTATTAGATTTTTGTTAGGCGGTTCGATGCGCCACATGTCTTTACTGGACATGGCTCAGGCTTTACGTATATATACGCCTGAGGAATTAGCATCTGCCGATTGTAGAGGATTGATACTAAACGGTAGAAAGATAGATGAGAATTTTGATACACACGGTGTGTGGAGTCAAATGACAAGCCATCACCGTTTCAAAGGGGGAAACTACTCTTATTTGGATATAGATAGAGCCGAATTAAGAGTAATACATAGGTTTTTAGCTAATTCGATTACACAAAGGGGTAAAAACAAAGAAAAGGTAAATGAACAAGATTTGTTTTACCATATGTGTATTCGAGACCCACACAGCACTGTAAGTATACCATATTGTGTGGGTTATTATTTATCAGCTATGGTTCGGGGGATGCGTCCACATAGCATAATAGGAGGTGGTATTTTTATTACTTTGATTGGTGAATATCTCGGTGTGGATATAAGTCGGGGGGATTATTAGTAGAAGAGCCGGAACCCCGCGACACTATAGGTTTAAATGTATACCATGGTGCAAAAGTTTTGAAGCGGCGAAATAACGCCGCAGTACGATACAATGGTAGACATCCACAGGTAGAGAGAAACCAGGAACAAGGTAATGTAGGAGGGGGGAATGAGATGCAAGAAATGCATAGGTTTATAGCTTCTCAGGAATACGAAAATGCTAGACAGAGAGCATTTGAAGATTGGCAAGTTCATCAGAACCAGATCATAGCGCATTGCCAACATATAGGTAGAAACTATATTCCTACACCGAAACCCGTCTTCCCTCCTTGGTCGATAGAGATGCAGCCACCATATCCTACGTATGACCCTGCCGAAGCATTCTATAGCACTTATGGTTATGCGTGGAACCCCTATTGGTACCAATATCATCCTTAGTTTACTTATTTTTTTTATTATTTTGTAATTTGTAATTATTGATATGTTTAATACTTTTGTTAATATTGTAATCATTTTTATAATTATCTAACTTTTATTCTTAGATTTTAATAATTTTTGAATGTGGGGTAATAAACCAAACTTCAAAAATATGTATATATGTTTGCAGTTTATCTTATGTACACAACAGGGTAAAACAACGCATTTTCAAAGACTGGCATTAAGTTCAGCAAAAGCAACTAATTTTGACGACAAGATGCAAAATATATGTGAAATAACAACAAGACGGAATGAACAAATGATGTGCACCATTTATCATTCAGCAAACAAACGCCAATATATTTGGAAACTTTGGTAAAAATTTAATCATTTTCACACAAATCACCCTCAATAATTTAAATTGTTACTGATTTCTTGCAAATGAGGGCATTGCAAGATCTTAAGTGTGGGAAGGGGTTAAATTCTTTCGGATTTTAAAATTTTTTACTTTATACACTTGGTTACCATTAAAAATACTAGTAAAGCAGTAGTTGTATTAGAATCTAGTGCTCTCTGATAAAAAAGAACAGCCCTAGTCTTATATACTGACTACCCAATTCTAGTAAAAATTTTCAATTAAATAAATTCAAATCATGTTTATACATATTTATGAACGATAAAACTAGGTTTTAACACCGAAATTATTGTTACCTCGGAAAGGACATAAATTGAGAAACAAACTAAAATGTTAAAATTCATTTAAAATGGAATAGAGGACGAAAAAAAAAAAAAAAAAAAATAAAAAGCCAAGTGTGGGAAAATTTACCAAGTTATTTTAAACATATGTCACATATATTTGTAACAAATAACTGAAAATACTTTTGCTTTGGACTAAACTAAACTGTTTTACCCAATGAAAGAAAAGAAGAGATGGATCTACACGATGAATCAATTCCATCATTAAAAGGAAGTAAAGTCTTCCGAAAAAGACACGCGCTTCTTGATTTAGGTCATGAAGTTGTCGTCCAAGACCAGCTGTAGGTTGACGAAAAATCTAGAAAAGTCATCACTAAAATCAGCAGGAAATCCACGGACCTCAGCATTAAACAGGGTCGCCAAGTGGTCAGATTTATCCTAACCATGAGAAGGATTTATCTCGTACAATGGGGGGGCACCGTGCAAATTAGCTTGATAAGACTAATGAATCAGATCCCCAGAAAGGATAATCTCCTTAAAGATTAAAAATCAGCTTTTAAGACTGATATTACTCAATCCTAGAGATTGACCTTAAAGATTGAGAATTACAAACTCATGGAATTCAATGATATCTAAACTCGAGCTTAAACGAGAAAATATTTTGATCAAAATTACAAACCGATTTGTTTTCTGAAAACCCTATTTTCAATGCGTTCATTACCATTGAACGTAAAATCCTAGGAATTCACCTGGAATTCATTAGGTCACCTGAACCAAATCGGGTGTCAACCGTAAGAACGGTGGTTGCATAGCATGGTCAAAGACAGGACCTTGTGCCAGACCGAAAAATTATAAGGGTGAGCTTTTACTATTGCTCCTACCAAGGATAGTAATTGCGTCCGATACGTTATAGACCATAATCAAAAGCATGTCACGGGACATTGCCTTAACAGTTGCTTGTTCAACGCTTTCCTTTACAACCGGACGGTAGTTTACCGAAAGGTAATATACGGAATAAGTAAACTGGACGTGTTGCTTTCCAAATACAAGGTTAGCAAGTGGGTGACACAAAACCGCAAGTTTTGAGCTAAAATTTTCAAATCTGAAACCCACCAAACCCACAAAAATATTTTGCAAACACCGGTAAAGGGTTATTCCGGAAAACTTATCTAGGGTAAAAACTAGATTTAATTTTCAAAAGATCAAATGTTTTAATAAAGATCCAATTTCCTTAATGGATCTAAATTTTTATAGTCATGTGGGACTGTAAACCATATCGTTACTACCATTGTTTATACCGCCATATAGAAATCACTGATGTACAAAGTGTGAAGAATAAAGAAGTGATTCTAGTATTTCAAGACGATATTGCTTGAGGACAAGCAACGCTCAAGTGTGGGAATATTTGATAATGCTAAAAACGAACATATATTTCATAGCATTATTCCTCAAGAAAGACAAGCTTTTAGTTGCAATTGTTCTATTTACAAGAGATATTCGTTTAAATAATAAAAGGTGAAGACAAAAGACAGATTCGACGAATTGAAGACGCAAACGACCAAAAAGCTCAAAAGAACAAAAGACAATCAAAAAGGTTCCAATTATTGATAAGAAACGTCTCGAAATTACAAAAGTACAAGATTCAAAACGCAAAGTACAAGATATTAAATTGTACGCGAGGACGTTCGAAAATCCGGAACCGGGACTAGAGTCAACTCTTAACGCTCGACGCAACGGACTAAAAATTACAAGTTAACTATGTATATAAATATAATATAATATATAATTAATTATATTAATTATATATATATTATATATATATAATAAAAACCGTCGGCAGCAAGAAACTCCAAGGGTATGAGCTGTAAATACCTCTCCGCGACTCGCGGAGTTTTAAGGGCATTTTGCCGCGAGTCGCGGAGCCCCAAAAATCAAGTCTGGCTATAAAGCCAACCGAATTCTGATCAAATTTAATCATCTTTTTCTCTTCCTCTTCATACGTAAATATATTTATATTTATAATTTATATTTTAATTTTAATTATAATTCTAATAATAAGGGTATGTTAGCGAATGTTGTAAGGGTGTAAGTCGAAATTCTGTCCGTGTAACGCTACGCTATTTTTAATCATTGTAAGTTATGTTCAACCTTTTTACATTAATGTCTCGTAGCTAAGTTATTATTATGCTTATTTAAAACGAAGTAATCATGATGTTGGGCTAATTACTAAAATTGGGTAATTGGGCTTTGTACCATAATTGGGGTTTGGATAAAAGAACGACACTTGTGGAAACTAGACTATGGGCTATTAATGGGCTTTATATTTGTTTAACTAAATGAAAGTTTGTTAATGTTAATATAAAGATTTACAATTGGGCGTCCCTATAAATTACCATATACACTCGATCGGACACGATGGGCGGGGTATTTATATGTACGAATAATCGTTCATTTTACCGGACACGGGAATGGATTAATAGCCACTAGAATAATCAAAACAGGGGTGAAATTACATTCAAGGGTAATTGGTGTAATTGTTAACAAAGTGGTAAAACCTTGGTTTACACGCAGTCGATAACCTGGTGTATTCATTAAACAAAGTATTAAAACCTTGTTACAATTCGAATCCCCAATTAGTTGGAATATTTATCTTCGGGTATAATAATAATTTGACAAGGACACTTGCAATTTATATTTATGACTGATGGACTGTTATGGACAAAAACCAGACGGACATATTGAATAATCCAGGACAAAGGACAATTAACCCATGGGCATAAAACTAAAATCAACACGTCAAACATCATGATTACGGAAGTTTAAATAAGCATAATTCTTTTATTTCATATTTAATTTCCTTTATTTTATATTTAATTGCACTTCTAATTATCGCACTTTTATTTATTGTTATTTAATCTCACTTTTAATTATCGTACTTTTTAATTATCGCAATTTTATTTTATCGCATTTTTATTATTCGCAATTTCATTATCGTTATTTACTTTACGCTTTAATTTAAGTCTTGTATTTATTTTATATTTTACATTAGGTTTTAACTGCGACTAAAGTCTTAAAATCGACAAACCGGTCATTAAACGGTAAAAACCCCCCTTTATAATAATAATATTACCTATATATATATTTGTATTTTTATAAAAATAAACTAATATAGCGTTGAGCTTTGTTTAAAGATTTCCCTGTGGAACGAACCGGACTTACTAAAAACTACACTACTGTACGATTAGGTACACTGCCTATAAGTGTTGTAGCAAGGTTTAAGTATATCCATTCTATAAATAAATAAATATCTTGTGTAAAATTGTATCGTATTTAATAGTTTTTCCTAGTAAAATATAAGCTATTTTATATACACCTCGTTCGACATCAGTGAAAATTGGTAACAAATATATTCCAACCATAACTTAATCAACTTGTATTGTATATTATGTAATCTTGAGATACCATAGACACGTATACAATGTTTCGACCTATCATGTCGACACATCTATATATATTTCGGAACAACCATAGACACTCTATATGTGAATGTTGGAGTTAGCTATACAGGGTTGAGGTTGATTCCAAAATATGTATAGTTTGAGTTGTGATCAATACTGAGATACGTATACACTGGGTCGTGGATTGATTCAAGATAATATTTATCGATTTATTTCTGTATATCTAACTGTGGACAACTAGTTATAGGTTACTAACGAGGACAGCTGACTTAATAAACTTAAAACATCAAAATATATTAAAAGTGTTGTAAATATATTTTGAACATACTTTGATATATATGTATATATGTATATATTGTTATAGGTTCGTGAATCAACCAGTGGCCAAGTCTTACTTCCCGACGAAGTAAAAATCTGTGAAAGTGAGTTATAGTCCCACTTTTAAAATCTAATATTTTTGGGATGAGAATACATGCAGGTTTTATAAATGATTTACAAAATAGACACAAGTACGTGAAACTACATTCTATGGTTGAATTATCGAAATCGAATATGCCCCTTTTTATTAAGTCTGGTAATCTAAGAATTAGGGAACAGACACCCTAATTGACGCGAATCCTAAAGATAGATCTATTGGGCCTAACAAACCCCATCCAAAGTACCGGATGCTTTAGTACTTCGAAATTTATATCATATCCGAAGGGTGTCCCGGAATGATGGGGATATTCTTATATATATGCATCTTGTTAATGTCGGTTACCAGGTGTTCATCATATGAATGATTTTTATCTCTATGTATGGGATGTGTATTGAAATATGAAATCTTGTGGTCTATTGTTACGATTTGATATATATAGGTTAAACCTATAACTCACCAACATTTTTGTTGACGTTTTAAGCATGTTTATTCTCAGGTGATTATTAAGAGCTTCCGCTGTCGCATACTTAAATAAGGACAAGATTTGGAGTCCATGCTTGTATGATATTGTGTAAAAACTGCATTCAAGAAACTTATTTTGTTGTAACATATTTGTATTGTAAACCATTATGTAAGGGTCGTATGTAAACAGGATATTTTAGATTATCATTATTTGATAATCTACGTAAAGCTTTTTAAACCTTTATTGATGAAATAAAGGTTATGGTTTGTTTAAAAATGAATGCAGTCTTTGAAAAACGTCTCATATAGAGGTCAAACCTCGCAACGAAATCAATTAATATGGAACGTTTTTAATCAATAAGAACGGGACATTTCACGAAACCACACGAGTCATTTGTGAATCCGAACTACACGAGATTCACTTCCACAACATCGAGGTTGGCCGAACTACACGAGCCTTAGTAATCCGAAACCACATGAGATTACTACCTCAATAAGATGACCGAACTACACGAGTCACCATGAATCCGAACTACACGAGATTCATTCCGATAAGATGACCGAACTACACGCGTCATCGTGAATCCGAAAACACACGCGATTCACAACCATGATGAAGTCAGCGGACCCGAAGATCATGCTTCACCAATCTCAACACCGGATGAAGTCAGCGGACCCGAAGATCATGCTTCACCGATATAACACCACGCTCATGATGAAGTCAGCGGACCCCGAAATTCATGCTCCACCAATCACGTACTCCCATGATGAAGTCAGCGGACCCTAAAGATCATGCTTCATCAATCAACCATACCATAATGAAGTCAGCGGACCCCGAAAGTCATGCTTCATTAATCACAATCCCATGATGAAGTCAGCGGACTCCGAAAGTCATGCTTCATCAATCAACAATCCCACGATGAAGTCAGCGGACCCCGAAGGTCATGCTTCATCTATCACATACGCACTTTCGGCCTCAAACACTGAGTCGTGCAACATCACGCTCTGCTACACTACAGTGAAACCTAGCGGACCACTAACCATCCATAATCGAGCAAGAACCACCTATACCAAACATAGGTACCAAACAATAATTCTCCAAAAGAGAACCCGACACACACCTCCCTTAACCGAAGGATTTCACCTTGCTCGCCACATACGTCCATTATCCCTCAACGAGATTTACCACATTACCACCTTGGTGATAATTCAAATCCAAAATCATAAGTACAATTTATCCAAAATTGTGCTCTACCACAAATCGACCCAACCAGGTCTCGACAGCATTTTTCGGATCTACCAATAGCATCATTCGAAATCTCACACTAAAACTTCCTCGTGCGGGAGTGTAACTCCCCCACTTAGAACCACGTTCCATATCCACAACTCGTACAACTGCACAATGCTACCACAGGTAGACTTTACCAACAATTGGGCTCACACGACCCATTACCACATCTTGCTCCAACCTTGAGCACACGAAGGATTTTAACCAACCCTTAAACACTTTGTACGAAAAGTGTACCGCAACACAATCGGAGTCGAACACCACGCTAGTAGGTATAAAAGAGGCACCTAATGTCGCATCATAAAGACTCCATTACCAACACACATCGAGATTTAAAACACTCGATCTCAAGGGTTCCAACCAACTGACGAACCTCATGATTCGTCACTTCAACATAAAAGCGAACACGCGCTTAACAACCAAACACCAAAACCATTTCCGTGGCTTGGTAGAAACGTTTCCCAAATACTAAGGAATGCTTGGTTGCACCAAGTCTTATGCCCTTCGCCCGTTAATCAATCATCAACATAGGGTACTTCCATTAGGAAAGTCACCCATAGCATAACATGCACAACAAAGGCACGCAACTCAAACTCAAACGGCATTTAATAAATAATCAAAAGACATATTTATCAAAATTAAACGTACCTTAATGTCTCCTGGCCGCACCCGTCCCCGCTAACTTGGGACATTCCGACTTACGATGTCCTTCTTTTTGGCAATTGAAGCACACCATACCATCACCCTTTGGTACTGAACATTCCCATGACTTGTGACCCCTCACGCCACAATTGTAACATCTACCCGTACTAGAATCCGACATACCCGTTCGCGTACCACCCGTGCTCACACTCGGACCCTTAGCCCTCTTACTCGGAGCACCATAAGAAACGACCCTTCGCTCACTTGAAGGTTCACCCTTTTTCAATCGTGAATACGACTCGAAACCTCTAGCCAAGTCGAATAATTCCGAAAACGATTTCGCTTGACCCCGGCTAATTTTACTTTTCAAGTCATCATTCAAGGTCCGATAGAAATCTCCCATCAACAAACGATCATTCCCCAAATACTCCGGACAAAAACGAGCCTTCGCCATAAAGGTCGTCTTGAGAGTACTCAAATCCATAGATCCTTGTCGCAAATTTGGCAACTCATTACGCAATTCCCACAAATCGGCCGAAGTCCGGAACTCCTCGAAGAATTCCTCCTTAAAGTCGTCCCACGATAAAGCCATAAATTTCTCGCCAACGACAAGATCAATCTTACCATCCAACCAATCCCTTGCCCTACCCCGCAACAAACTCGTAGCGAGTCTCGTCTTTCTCTCGGGAGGGCAATCAATAGTACGGAAACACCCTTCGACGTCCGAAATCCAAGTTGTGCTTACCAAAGGATCCGGCTTTCCGTCATACATCGGGGGTTTAGTCCTCATGAAGCTCTTAAGATAACGCTCCATTTCACCACTACTTTGAAGTTCGGAATATCTCCTTTCCATTCTTTCTTCTAACGCACCCATTTGCTCCGCAACGGCGGCCGCAACTCTAGCGTTAAACTCCACGTCATTCGCCTCGGTCTCGTTTCGCGTCGTCATTCTAAAGAATGCAAAACGATTAGTCCACGAACGTGTAAAACCGTACGCACGACACAGTCCCATCTTGCTAAACACTCATCGTACATCACTTGTTAGACACGATTTGCACCCGTAATAAGGTTTGCAAGTTCTTATTACGCACACATGCCGCATCGACTCGTTAGTACAACGACCGTCTCGCTCGATGATATACACAAACACAACCAAAATTCTACGCGGTACAAACACATGCGAGAATTATTATCACAACACAACAACATATTAATAATATCCGCATTACTAATATAAACGTTAGTCAACCTATAGCCAAGGCACTAACCAAACCCATTCCGACCCGTAATCCTACAAGTCCCGCAACAATTTAAGCACACACAAGTCTAAGTCTAGGCACCTATCTCAAGTCACCTAAATCCCTTAGACCATGCTCTGATACCACTTGTAACAACCCAAACCAACCCGCATTAAACCGCGTTAAATTTACAAAATAAAAAAAAAATTGCTGAACTGCCACCTGGCGCGGCGCGCCATATAGGTCGCGCGGCGCGCCAAACCTGACTGTCCGGAAAGTCTTTAAATGCGAAAATGTTTGACTAGTTCCCGACATATTTAGGCGTAACGCTTTTAACCCCATGTTCCATATATAAAAACTAGCACGTTCTATTAATAAAATTATGTTTACGAAGCGGGGCCCACATCGACCCAAATTACCCTTTAAGTATCAAAATACAATTTTCGACCATAAGACTTTTAATACAAAACAAAGCCGAGCATGGCGATTGGGGATACGCTACCTAATCCTAATAAATCCAAAAGCAAGCCTTCTACGCAAACTATGCAAGTCCTCTAATCCTCGCGCTTACCCGAGCCACCATCCGCATGCAATCTATAAAAAGAGTCAACAACGAGAGGGTAAGCTAACGCTTAGTGAATGATAATATACTACATACATATATATGTATAAAATGGACACGCCACAAAATAACAAATACCGCATACCGAGGCATCCATATATAAGGTACTACACTAAGCATACCGTACGATCTCTAAGCAACGAGCTAAAGATACAACAACAATATAAGTTCACCAACGACGATGTGAACAACGCCAAATAGCTACACCCGGAGGGTTAGCTACAACACAACAATACATTAATATATAACAATATAAACGAACAAGGTTAACACCTTAACCCAATACCGAGAACCAAATACCACAATGAAGATTGGCCGAACTACACGAGCCTTAGTAATCCGAAACCACACGAGATTACTATCTTCACAACATCGAGGTTGGCCGAACTACACGAGCCTTAGTAATCCGAAACCACACGAGATTACTACCTCAATAAGATGACCGAACTACACGAGTCACCATGAATCCGAACTACACGAGATTCATTTGATAAGATGACCGAAACCACACGCGTCATCGTGAATCCGAAACCACACGCGATTCACATCTCTAACTCAAACCCACGGTCACGGGATTATAAAATCCACCACATCGGGGCTACAACATCCAAATCACAATCACGTGTGATAATGTACACACGAACGTGTACTTCGCCAAAGATGGTCAACCAAACGCACAACCGTGCCAATTGGACTTATACAAAAGTCCATCAAGTCCACCTACATGTGAAGTGAGCTCTATAGCCGAGAATCACTCCACCCGACCCGCACCCATCCTACACATACATATGTACATAGGATAATATCACTCACCTTGAAGTCTTGAAGAATGCTTCCAAGTAAACCGCAACTCGCCAATGGAAAATACCTAATCCATTATCACAATTACAACATTACACTTAGAGTGGATTCACAATTCAACCCAATTCGACACTTAGTGCAAATTTGACCCAAATGCACTTCCAAGCACAAACCGTGCCCAAAACTAACCAATAATCACTAACACAAGTGAGAATGGTCCTAATACGCCAATTAAACCCGAACTCAAGTGTTAAACACGTGTCATACCCATTTTGACACTTAAACCCTAATTTTGACCCATAAGGTCAAAATCTCACCATTCACAAGTTTTGACACCAAAACACATTTAACTTGGTTTAATACTTCAACTTAATCCATTTTAAGTTTATAAACCTCATTAAATCGCCAATTGGGTCATAATTACCACCGAACCCTAATTTGACCCAAAGTCACAATTAGTCAACCATAATACCCTAAATGGGTTCCAATACTTCAATAATCACTATACCTAGTGATTAAACTCCAAACCAAAGCCTAATCAAGGCCAAAACGTCATCCAACCCAAAACCCGCCAAGTGACAAGAATAACTAGTCACCATAAACCCATTTCATCACCTAAGTGGGTTACTCAACAAATTAACTCAAAACCCTAAATTGAATATCAAGTTAAACAAATGAAATTCGGAGTTTGAGCTTACCAATACCACCACAACGTAGCTAGGAACGAAAGGAACAACTTTAAAACCCGAGACTTTGAACGATTCGAGCTTCTTCTTCACCAAAACCTCAAATCTCTCTCGAGACCTCTCTCTCTCTCTAAGAATGGATGAAGATGATGAATGGATGTGAAATGATCCAAAGTTAGATCTAAACCAACTGATATGGCTCACAAATCCGGCCCCAAGTGAATTTACCAAATTACCCTTCATTTAAAATAATTAAAAACAAAGGATTCTGTCAGCGCGATTCGGCGCGGCGCGCATCAGACCCGCGCGGCGCGCAAGTAGTCAGTTTCAGGTTCTTTTGCTTTTTAACTAAATATAAATATTAAACGAAGCCCGTTCTCGTATGTCTTTTATAAACAAGTATACAAAATAAATATTCGGGTCTTACAACTCTCCCCCACTTAAACTCGATCACGTCCTCGTGATCCTCGTCACTTAACCAAACGGACCCCACTTACGGTCCTAAACATAAGTTCCAACCCGACTTTCCTATGCAACTATTCTCATTAAAGCACCTTTAACACTAAAATCGTCATCCGCGATTTTCTCAAATCCACAATCCGAGCACTAAAACCATGCTCCTTCCCTAACATCGGGAAAACTCAACCAATCTCGTACCGAGATAAAAATCCCTTAGCGTACTATTACCGAGTACAACGCTAAAAGCACCCAAGTCCTAACCTAAGGTCAACAACCCGAACCGATGAAGACCGATCCAAACGAATCCTTACGGATAACACCACTCAATAGACATCCCTTGTAGTGCGCAATACGACCAATACGCAACTACCGTAACATCATAATCCAACGGTTAAAAACCGATAGCGCCCAAACGACTATGGAAACGCAAATCCCAAGGTGTACGAAATCAACCATCGTCACACCCGTAACCAACATGTGAGCGAAACACGGCTATCGCATCACTAATCTCACAACATGGTCCTCACGACCCCACCATCGGTGTATAAAACAACCGACAGATCACGCAACACGAAGGCTGGCCGAAAACACACGCGCCTTAGTGAATCCGAACTACACGCGACTCACTACCTTCACCACAACACAATCGGGAATGGCCGAACTACACGCGCCATAGTGAATCCGAACTACACGAGAGTCACTATCCCAGAGGAATGACCGAACTACACGAGTCATTTGTGAATCCGAACTACACGAGACTCACTCCTCAATACAATGACCGAAACCACACGAGTCATTTGTGAATCCGAACTACACGAGATTCACTTCCACAACATCGAGGTTGGCCGAACTACACGAGCCTTAGTAATCCGAAACCACACGAGATTACTACCTCAATAAGATGACCGAACTACACGAGTCACCATGAATCCGAACTACACGAGATTCATTCCGATAAGATGACCGAACTACACGCGTCATCGTGAATCCGAAAACACACGCGATTCACAACCATGATGAAGTCAGCGGACCCGAAGATCATGCTTCACCAATCTCAACACAGGATGAAGTCAGCGGACCCGAAGATCATGCTTCACCGATATAACACCACGCTCATGATGAAGTCAGCGGACCCCGAAAGTCATGCTCCACCAATCACGTACTCCCATGATGAAGTCAGCGGACCCTAAAGATCATGCTTCATCAATCAACCATACCATAATGAAGTCAGCGGACCCCGAAAGTCATGCTTCATTAATCACAATCCCATGATGAAGTCAGCGGACTCCGAAAGTCATGCTTCATCAATCAACAATCCCACGATGAAGTCAGCGGACCCCGAAGGTCATGCTTCATCTATCACATACGCACTTTCGGCCTCAAACACTGAGTCGTGCAACATCACGCTCTGCTACACTACAGTGAACCCTAGCGGACCACTAACCATCCATAATCGAGCAAGAACCACCTATATCAAACATAGGTACCAAACAATAATTCTCCAAAAGAGAACCCGACACACACCTCCCTTAACCGAAGGATTTCACCTTGCTCGCCACATACGTCCATTATCCCTCAACGAGATTTACCACATTACCACCTTGGTGATAATTCAAATCCAAAATCATAAGTACAATTTATCCAAAATTGTGCTCTACCACAAATCGACCCAACCAGGTCTCGACAGCATTTTCCGGATCTACCAATAGCATCATCCGAAATCTCACACTAAAACTTCCTCGTGCGGGAGTGTAACTCCCCCACTTAGAACCACGTTCCATATCCACAACTCGTACAACCGCACAATGCTACCACAGGTAGACTTTACCAACAATTGGGCTCACACGACCCATTACCACATCTTGCTCCAACCTTGAGCACACGAAGGATTTTAACCAACCCTTAAACACTTTGTACGAAAAGTGTACCGCAACACAATCGGAGTCGAACACCACGCTAGTAGGTATAAAAGAGGCACCTAATGTCGCGTCATAAAGACTCCATTACCAACACACATCGAGATTTAAAACACTCGATCTCAAGGGTTCCAACCAACTGACGAACCTCATGATTCGTCACTTCAACATAAAAGCGAACACGCGCTTAACAACCAAACACCAAAACCATTTCCGTGGCTTGGTGGAAACGTTTCCCAAATACTAAGGAATGCTTGGTTGCACCAAGTCTTATGCCCTTCGCCCGTTAATCAATCATCAACATAGGGTACTTCCATTAGGAACGTCACCCATAGCATAACATGCACAACAAAGGCACGCAACTCAAACTCAAACGGCATTTAATAAATAATCAAAAGACATATTTATCAAAATTAAACGTACCTTAACGTCTCCTGGCCGCACCCGTCCCCGCTAACTTGGGACATTCCGACTTACGATGTCCTTCTTTTTGGCAATTGAAGCACACCATACCATCACCCTTTGGTACCGAACATTCCCAAGACTTGTGACCCCTCACGCCACAATTGTAACATCTAGCCGCACTAGAATCCGACATACCCTTTTCGCGTACCACCCGTGCTCACACTCGGACCCTTAGCCCTCTTACTCGGAGCACCATAAGAAACGACCCTTCGCTCACTTGAAGGTTCACCCTTTTTCGATCGTGAATACGACTCGAAACCTCTAGCCAAGTCGAATAATTCCGAAAACGATTTCGCTTGACCCCGGCTAATTTTACTTTTCAATTCATCATTCAAGGTCCGATAGAAATCTCCCATCAACAAACGATCATTCCCCAAATACTCCGGACAAAAACGAGCCTTCGCCATAAAGGTCGTCTTGAGAGTACTCAAATCCATAGATCCTTGTCGCAAATTTCGCAACTCATTACGCAATTCCCACAAATCGGCCGAAGTCCGGAACTCCTCGAAGAATTCCTCCTTAAAGTCGTCCCACGATAAAGCCATAAACGTCTCGCCACCGACAAGATCAATCTTACCATCCAACCAATCCCTTGCCCTACCCCGCAACAAACTCGTAGCGAGTCTCGTCTTTCTCTCGGGAGGGCAATCAATAGTACGGAAACACCCTTCGACGTCCGAAATCCAAGTTGTGCTTACCAAAGGATCCGGCTTTCCGTCATACATCGGGGGTTTAGTCCTCATGAAGCTCTTAAGATAACGCTCCATTTCACCACTACTTTGAAGTTCGGAATACCTCCTTTCCATTCTTTCTTCTAATGCACCCATTTGTTCCGCAACGGCGGCCGCAACTCTAGCGTTAAACTCCACGTCATTCACCTCGGTCTCATTTCGCGTCGTCATTCTAAAGAATGCAAAACGATTAGTCCACGAACGTGTAAAACCGTACGCATGACACAGTCCCATCTTGCTAAACACTCATCGTACATCACTTGTTAGACACGATTTGCACCCGTAATAAGGTTTGCAAGTTCTTATTACGCACACATGCCGCATCGACTCGTTAGTACAACGACCGTCTCGCTCGATGATATACACAAACACAACCAAAATTCTACGCGGTACAAACACACGCGAGAATTATTATCACAACACAACAACATATTAATAATATCCGCATTACTAATATAAACGTTAGTCAACCTATAGCCAAGGCACTAACCAAACCCATTCCGACCCGTAATCCTACAAGTCCCGCAATAATTTAAGCACACACAAGTCTAAGTCTAGGCACCTATCTCAAGTCACCTAAATCCCTTAGACCATGCTCTGATACCACTTGTAACAACCCAAACCAACCCGCATTAAACCGCGTTAAATTTACAAAATAAAAAAAAAATTGCTGAACTGCCACCTGGCGCGGCGCGCCAAACCTGACTGTCCGGAAAGTCTTTAAATGCGAAAATGTTTGACTAGTTCCCGACATATTTAGGCGTAACGCTTTTAACCCCATGTTCCATATATAAAAACTAGCACGTTCTATTAATAAAATTATGTTTACGAAGCGGGGCCCACATCGACCCAAATTACCCTTTAAGTATCAAAATACAATTTTCGACCATAAGACTTTTAATACAAAACAAAGCCGAGCATGGCGATTGGGGATACGCTACCCAATCCTAATAAATCCAAAAGCAAGCCTTCTACGCAAACTATGCAAGTCCTCTAATCCTCGCGCTTACCCGAGCCACCATCCGCATGCAATCTATAAAAAGAGTCAACAACGAGAGGGTAAGCTAACGCTTAGTGAATGATAATATACTACATACATATATATGTATAAAATGAACACGCCACAAAATAACAAATACCGCATACCGAGGCATCCATATATAAGGTACTACACTAAGCATACCGTACGATCTCTAAGCAACGAGCTAAAGATACAACAACAATATAAGTTCACCAACGACGATGTGAACAACGCCAAATAGCTACACCCGGAGGGTTAGCTACAACACAACAATACATTAATATATAACAATATAAACGAACAAGGTTAACACCTTAACCCAATACCGAGAACCAAATACCACAATGAAGATTGGCCGAACTACACGAGCCTTAGTAATCCGAAACCACACGAGATTACTATCTTCACAACATCGAGGTTGGCCGAACTACACGAGCCTTAGTAATCCGAAACCACACGAGATTACTACCTCAATAAGATGACCGAACTACACGAGTCACCATGAATCCGAACTACACGAGATTCATTTGATAAGATGACCGAAACCACACGCGTCATCGTGAATCCGAAACCACACGCGATTCACATCTCCAACTCAAACCCACGGTCACGGGATTATAAAATCCACCACATCGGGGCTACAACATCCAAATCACAATCACGTGTGATAATGTACACACGAACGTGTACTTCGCCAAAGATGGTTAACCAAACGCACAACCGTGCCAATTGGACTTATACAAAAGTCCATCAAGTCCACCTACATGTGAAGTGAGCTCTATAGCCGAGAATCACTCCACCCGACCCGCACCCATCCTACACATACATATGTACATAGGATAATATCACTCACCTTGAAGTCTTGAAGAATGCTTCCAAGTAAACCGCAACTCGCCAATGGAAAATACCTAATCCATTATCACAATTACAACATTACACTTAGAGTGGATTCACAATTCAACCCAATTCGACACTTAGTGCAAATTTGACCCAAATGCACTTCCAAGCACAAACTGTGCCCAAAACTAACCAATAATCACTAACACAAGTGAGAATGGTCCTAATACGCCAATTAAACCCGAACTCAAGTGTTAAACACGTGTCATACCCATTTTGACACTTAAACCCTAATTTTGACCCATAAGGTCAAAATCTCACCATTCACAAGTTTTGACACCAAAACACATTTAACTTGGTTTAATACTTCAACTTAATCCATTTTAAGTTTATAAACCTCATTAAATCGCCAATTGGGTCATAATTACCACCGAACCCTAATTTGACCCAAAGTCACAATTAGTCAACCATAATACCCTAAATGGGTTCCAATACTTCAATAATCACTATACCTAGTGATTAAACTCCAAACCAAAGCCTAATCAAGGCCAAAACGTCATCCAACCCAAAACCCGCCAAGTGACAAGAATAACTAGTCACCATAAACCCATTTCATCACCTAAGTGGGTTACTCAACAAATTAACTCAAAACCCTAAATTGAATATCAAGTTAAACAAATGAAATTCGGAGTTTGAGCTTACCAATACCACCACAACGTAGCTAGGAACGAAAGGAACAACTTTAAAACCCGAGACTTTGAACGATTCGAGCTTCTTCTTCACCAAAACCTCAAATCTCTCTCGAGACCTCTCTCTCTCTCTCTAAGAATGGATGAAGATGATGAATGGATGTGAAATGATCCAAAGTTAGATCTAAACCAACTGATATGGCTCACAAATCCGGCCCCAAGTGAATTTACCAAATTACCCTTCATTTAAAATAATTAAAAACAAAGGATTCTGTCAACGCGATTCGGCGCGGCGCGCACCAGACCCGCGCGGCGCGCAAGTAGTCAGTTTCAGGTTCTTTTGCTTTTTAACTAAATATAAATATTAAACGAAGCCCGTTCTCGTATGTCTTTTATAAACAAGTATACAAAATAAATATTCGGGTCTTACATGTGCGATGTGTCGAGTCATGCGCTGATTATGGGGCCTCAGTGGTTTATCAGAAACACCTAGTAAGTAAAAAAAGTACACATAAGGATGAAAGGACACTGCAATTGATCGACGCGATCTCTGCGACGGTTAGTAGTGCAAACAACCGACAGATCGTACTAAAGACCACTTATAATTTTACATCTTCATCGCCATAATAGTACAACTCCACAAGGACATGTTCCCTTTGCCCCATGACGTGGAAATAAAGGACAAAGATGTTCAACTACAAATAGGGTATCAAACCCTAGCCGAGATTAGTTCGGTTATTATTCTGCAGCACCCATACATACATCACACCTATACTATTGTTAGTAATTTCCTCCGAGGTGTTATACCCGCACTACCGAAATCTTCCATAGCTCCGCGTTAGCCCCGTGCTACCTGAATCCTTCACAGTTCCACGTTGTACGAACGGTTACAGATAATGTTCTACGAACACTAACCCTAATACCTCCTTCGAACCATCAATACCGGCAACCTCGAAAATGGTGAGTCAATGTTTGACCACCCCTGTCGAGATCTTTTTCTCACAACGGGGTTATTCACGGTATACCAGATCGAAGAGTTAAACGTGAACGACCCTTAAATCCCCCTCTCTTGTTGACCAAGTGTAGACCAAATCCATGGGATTTATTTTATGCTTGATCAATGAGCTTGAAGTGTGCTTTGTGTGATCAATGTATGAATTCACATGAACATTTGTTTTTTAAATGTGCTTATGTTGATGAAATATAGAAGATGTTGAAGGATAAACAGTAGTTCAGAGGACTCTCATAAGATATTTACAACATTATTAGCAAACTTGCATAATATCCATTAACAAGTAACACTTGGAGCATTATTAATAGGTTGGCAATTGCTGTTGTAGTATAGTATATTTGGCAAGAAAGGAATTGGAAAGTTTTCACGGGGAGAAAAGAAATGTGTATGATTTGAAGGAGATGATTGTGCAACACATTCGAAATAAGTTCTTGACTTTAAAAGAAGAAAAAAAAAAGTTAATATGTTCTTAAAGCTGCAGAATTGTGGGATCTTAAATGGGATAACACGAAATTCAAGGATAGTTTTGGGTAAGGTGTTGCTAAGTGTAGTGCGTCATGAAAGATGAGACGACATATCTTAGCTTGTTTATATTTTGTGTTTGGCTTAATTACATGTTTGTTGCTTTGTCGATAGAGTTCCTTTTACCTGTTTGTTGCATTGTCGAATGTTAATTATTAATATAAAACTCTTTTTTTTTGTCAAAAAAACCAGACTTTTTATTCAACAAAAAAAAAAAAAAAAAAACAACATTTATATATTCATAACTTACTATAAAATGTCCCCTATATCCATTATGCCATATATACTCATATATGACTTAATGAGACAAAATGAACAGCCACTAAAAATTAATATATGTGTCTGTATATCGAGCTGTATATAACCATATATCATGAGTATTATCATTATACATCATGTTTGGTACTATATAAATAAATATATACAGTATCAGTACCCAGTGGCGGAAGATGCTTAAGACAGGAATGGGCATTTGCCCCTGCTGGCTTCTAGCTTGTAACCATGAATTTTACATGTATTGGGCTTTAGTGTATTATTTTTCTATTTTATTGCCCCACCCCAAAAAGACTAAAAATAAATCTATAGGTTTAGCCCACTAAAAAATTAAACATAAAGCCTTTAAATAAATAAACCCAAAACAGCCCATTACCTAAATGAGTGAACGGATGTTGTTCTTCAATCGTCACGAATACGATTCCCAGCAAACCACAAACTAGTTTCAATTCTGCATATGAAATTACACGAACTTACTTGTTGTTTAAGGTATTTTTCTTAATTTCTATAATGGTATATTCTTTTAGTTGTTATGTATTTAATAGCATAATAACTAGTTGTTTACCCTCGCTGCCGGAGGTTCGGTTTTCAATGTATTTTATTGCGTTTAGTTTAACGATCAGAGGCGAAGCCAGGATTTTAGATCAGTGGTGTCACAAAATAACATTGAAAATTTACCGAGTCACTAATTTTGAACTATGGTTTGGTACCAACATAAAAGAACCATGTTGTTATAATAATAATAATAATATAGATATGGATAGTCAATTTTGGTGTATACATATAGTCAATTTTGGTACACAAAGTATGTATTTTTATATTGAGATTTTAGGCTATAAATACTCATGAATGCAAGCATTAAACTTGCACCATTTCTCACACTTACAAAGTGTTTCTTTCTTTCTCTCCATTATCATCTTTGTTCTTACACTTCATTATTAGTATTCTAAATCAAGAATCAAATCACTAAAGGTAGTTATAAGCCTACTGAATTATAACATCAAGAATCAAACCACTAAAGGTAGTTATAAGCCTACTGAATTATAACACGTTATCAGCACGATAATCTTAATACTAAATATGGTTGGCTCTGCCACCAAAATGATATATGGTCGGTTATACCACCAAAATGATATATGGTCGGTTATACCACCAAAATGATATATGGTCGGTTATACCACCAGAATGATATAGGTCGGTTATACCACCTGGAAAAATATATGGTCGACACTGTCGCCAAATTTTCATTTATGTTTACTAATATTTATATTTTTGTTATATAACATTTATTTATGATTGCTTACACATGGTCGACACTGTCACCTACTTATCATTTATGTTATATTAAATTTATGTTTAATGTTTATATACTTATGAATATAAATTGACTCTAATTTATCATGATGTTTGTTTTAATTTTTGATAATAGAAAATGTCGAATCTGGAAAAGCTTAAATTTACTCCTTTAGAATCAACTGGAAACAACTACATGCCATGGGTTATAAAAGTAAAAATGCATCTTAAATCAATGGGCATTCTTGAAACCATAAATGAAAACAACACTTGTTCTGAAAAAGAACAAGCTACGGCATGTTGCTTTATTCATCAACATATTGATGAATGCTTACAAAATAATTATGTGACTGTAGAAGATCCCCATGTTTTATGGGAAGGTCTCAAAAGCAGATTCAATAATCAAAGAGAAATTTTACTTCCAGCTGCAATGGAACAATGGAGAACATTAAGGTTCCAAGACTTTAAGAAAGTAAATGAATACAGCTCAGCTCTGTATAATACATGTTCACAACTTAAATTCTGTGGACATGAAATTAGTGATGCAGACATGATGGAGAAAACTTTCTCCACAATGAATGCTGCAAACATCACAGTGCAAAGAAATTTGAGAATGCTAAAGTTCAAAACATATCCTGAACTTAATTCATATCTCTTAGTTGCAGAGCAAAATGATGAGCTATTAATGAAAAATCAGCAATCCCGTCCTACTGGTACACTTGCAATCCCTGAAGCAAATACTGCAAATAATTATAAACAGGGACAAGGACGCGGGCAAGGTCGTGGTTATAATAACCATCACCATCATCATGCCAAAAGCCATAACTATGGTAGAAACCATCCTTATGGTAATGGTAATGGGCGTGGACGTGGTCGTGGTCGTGGCCGTGGTGGTCAAAGAAATAGTAATCCACGAAAATATAAATATCAACCACAAAACAAGCCCATTAAACAAGATGTTGAAGAAAATTCTTCTAAAAATTCTGAAGAATCTTGCTACAGATGTGGTAGAATGGGCCACTGGGCTAATACTTGCCGAACATCTAAACATCTTGTTAAGATGTATCAGGATTCGCTGAAAGGTAAAGAAAAGGAAGTAAATTTTGTGGATAATATTGATCCAACAGTCACTGAGAAACCATCTGATTTATATGAAGATTTCTTGAATGTTTAAGTTGTGTGTCTTTTGAAAAATAAACGATTTAATATCGTCTGTCTTTGTCATTATGTTTGCTAAATGTTTCAGTACTATCTATTTGCGTTTAAAATATTGTGTAATATTAATGTACTCACTATTTATTTCTTATATATGAAGTTCAATATGAATTTTGCTGGAATACAACATCAATCAAGTGGTGGAGATCTCTGTATAGCAGACAGTGGAACTACACACACTATACTTAAATCCGAGAAATATTTTATTGATCTAAAACCAACGGAAGGAACTATACATACAATATCAGGACCTGCTAACTTGATAAAAGGGATAGGAAAGGCAAATTTCATACTACCAAATGGTACAAAATTTTTAATAAATGATGCCTTATTTTCTCCCAAGTCAAGCAGAAATTTATTGAGTTTCTCCGACATATACCTTAACGGGTATGATTATCAGTCAGTGACAACAGAAAATGAGAAATATTTAAGTATCACTGACAAGAGTCATGTGGTTGAAAAACTGCCAAGACTTAGTTCTGGATTACATTATACACATATAAATGTACCAGAAATACATATGGTAGTTAACGAAAAATATATTGATCCTGGTGTATTCAGTTTATGGCATAACAGATTAGGCCATCCAGGATCAACAATGATGAAAAGGATTATTGAATGTACTCATGGACATCCACTAAAGGATAGAAAAATCCATCATGATACAATGGTTCCATGTACATCTTGCTCTCTTGGAAAATTGATAACTAGACCCTCACCACTTAAGGTTGAGAAAGAATCACCAATGTTTCTTGAAAGAATTCAAGGTGATATATGTGGACCAATTCATCCACCATGTGGACCATTTAGATATTTCATGGTTCTAATAGACGCATCTAGCAGATGGTCTCATGTTTGTCTGTTATCAAGCCGTAATGTGGCATTTGCAAAATTTCTTGCCCAAATTATTAAATTGAGAGCTCATTTTCCTGATTACACCATTAAAAGGGTGAGACTTGATAATGCTGGTGAATTTACATCTCAAGCATTTAATGAATATTGCATGTCTATAGGAATTGTTGTTGAACATTCTGTTGCTCATGTGCATACACAAAATGGTTTAGCCGAGTCATTGATTAAACGTTTACAGTTAATCGCTAGACCATTGATAATGAGAACAAAACTCCCTGTATCTATATGGGGTCATGCAATTTTACATGCTGCTGCATTGATTCGCATCAGACCAAGTGCAAGTCATAAATATTCCCCCCTACAACTTGCTTTTGGTCAAGAGCCAAATATTTCCCATCTTAGAACATTTGGTTGTGCAGTGTATGTTCCAATTGCGACACCACAACGTACAAAAATGGGTCCTCAAAGGAGGTTGGGAATATATGTTGGATATGAAACATCTTCAATATTAAGGTATATTGAACCTATGACAGGTGACGTTTTTACAGCACGTTTTGCTGATTGTCATTTTAATGAAACATTGTTCCCTAGATTAGGGGGAGAAATGAAAAATAAAGAAAATGATGTTTCATGGTGTGAACCTCAATTAAAGTATCTTGATCCTCGCACAAAAGAATGCGAGACAGAAGTTCAAAAGATAATGCATATACAAGAACTTGCAAATCAATTGCCTGATGCATTTACAGATACAAAAACGGTGACAAAATCATATATACCAGCAGTAAATACTCCAGCTCGAATTGAAATTCCAAAAGCTGGCAATAACGTCACTCATGAATCTTTGCCACGTCAGAAACGTGGAAGACCAATCGGTTCAAAGGATAAAAATCCTCGAAAAAGAAAATCAGCTGATAATGAAGTAAAAGAAAGTGTTCAAGAAGAACCACAAATCAGTACTCCTACTGCAGAGGAGATTGATGATGTCAATACAGAAATTGCAATCAATTATGCATATTCAAAAATATTATGGAACCGAAATGAAATGAAAAATCTTGATGAGAAATTTTCATTTAATGTTGCATATGACATCATGAATAATGATGATGATCCAGAACCAACATCTATGGTTGAATGTCAAAATAGACATGATTGGGCTCAATGGAAAGAAGCAATACGAGCTGAATTAGAATCACTCAATAAAAGAAAAGTTTTCGGATCCATCATTCTCACTCCTAAAGATGTGAAACCTGTAGGATACAGATGGATTTTTGTCCGAAAAAGAAATGAGAAAAATGAAGTTACAAGGTATAAAGCTAGACTTGTAGCTCAAGGTTTTTCTCAAAGACCGGGAATTGATTATGAAGAAACTTATTCTCCTGTTATGGATGCAATTACTTTTAGGTACTTAATCAGTCTGGCAGTTTCTAAAAATTTAGAAATGCATCTCATGGATGTTGTGACTGCTTATCTATATGGATCACTTGATAGTGATATATATATGAAGATACCTGAAGGATTTAAGGTACCAGAAGCATCAAATGCAAAACCCAAAGAAATGTATTCGATTAAATTACAAAGATCTTTATATGGGTTAAAACAATCGGGACGTATGTGGTATAACCGATTAAGTGATTACTTGATAAGCAAAGGGTATACAAATAATCTTACTTGCCCTTGTGTTTTCATTAAGAAAACAACATCCGGATATGTGATCATAGCTGTTTATGTTGATGATCTTAACATCATAGGTACAAATAAAGAGATCCATGAAGCCATTCAACTTCTAAAGAAAGAATTTGAAATGAAAGATCTCGGAAAAACCAAGTATTGCCTTGGTTTACAAATTGAGCATATGCCTAATGGTTTACTTGTACATCAAACAACATATACTGAAAAGATTTTGAAACGTTTCAATATGGACAAGGCAAAACCATTAAGTACTCCTATGGTTGTTAGATCACTCAATGTTGAAGCTGATCCATTTCGTCCATGTGAAGATCAAGAAGACATTCTTGGACCAGAAGTACCATATCTTAGTGCAATTGGAGCTCTTATGTATCTTACAAATTGTACAAGACCTGACATTTCTTTTGCAGTTAATTTGTTGGCAAGGTTCAGCTCTGCTCCTACCAAAAGACACTGGAATGGGATCAAACACATATTTCGATACCTTCGAGGAACTACTGATTTAGGATTATTTTATTCTAACGAATCAAAACAAGATTTGGTTGGTTATGCAGATGCAGGTTATTTATCTGATCCACATAAAGCTAAATCTCAAACTGGATATGTATTCCTAAATGGAGGTACTGCAATATCATGGCGTTCTCAAAAACAAACACTTGTTGCTACATCGTCAAATCATGCCGAAGTGATTGCATTACATGAAGCTACTCGAGAATGTTTTTGGTTGAGATTAATGACACAACTCATTACTGATTCTTGTGGACTAGAACGCGATAAAAGTCCAACAACTATCTATGAAGATAATGCAGCTTGCATAGCACAGATGAAAGAAGGGTATATCAAAAGTGACCGAACAAAACACATACCACCTAGATTCTTCTCATACACTCAAAATCTCATTAAGGACAACCAGATTGAAATGAGATATGTGCAATCTAGCAAAAACTCTGCTGATCTTTTCACGAAAGCACTTCCAACTGCTATTTTCAGAACACACGTTCATAACATTGGCATGAGACATGTTCAAAAGATGTAACAGCTGAAGCGATGTCTACTTGAGGGGGAGTCAACTCCATGCTGCACTCTTTTTCCCTTAGCTAAAGTTTTTTCCCACTGGGTTTTCTTTAGCAAGGTTTTTAACGAGGCAGTAATTTATAGTTGATCTTCAACAAAATAAAATTGCTATCCAAGGGGGAGTGTTATAATAATAATAATAATATAGATATGGATAGTCAATTTTGGTGTATACATATAGTCAATTTTGGTACACAAAGTATGTATTTTTATATTGAGATTTTAGGCTATAAATACTCATGAATGCAAGCATTAAACTTGCACCATTTCTCACACTTACAAAGTGTTTCTTTCTTTCTCTCCATTATCATCTTTGTTCTTACACTTCATTATTAGTATTCTAAATCAAGAATCAAATCACTAAAGGTAGTTATAAGCCTACTGAATTATAACATCAAGAATCAAACCACTAAAGGTAGTTATAAGCCTACTGAATTATAACACATGTTAACTTGTATACTAATATCACTTATTGTTATATAAATTATAAGTACTTCACACTCACATTATTTTTCTACTCGATCTCAAAATAATTAGTGATATGAACCTTTGTAGTGGGCCAATAAACCATTATAATATTATGATGAATGAGTGATATGAAATACGGTGGTGTCATGGTTAAAATTGAATGGTGTCACTCATTTAAAGGCCTAAAAAGTATACATAACAAACTCAAATTCAGTGGTGTCACTTGCACCCCCTTATTTGCATGTGGCTCCGCCATTGTTAACGATGATGTCGTTGAAGCGCAATTCGAGTCGAACTAAAAGGTATAACCCGTCAAAGATTTAAATGTTATTTTAAATTAACAATATATGTGCATCTCTGCGGGTGGAGAAAAATATAAAGGAAAAAAAAAATTGTTACAACGGGTAGAGAAAAATATAAAGGAAACAATCGGTACTATTCATATTTTTTGCCTAGTAGATATTTGTTGCTGCTAATTATAAAGAAACCATCGGTACTATTCATATTTTTTGTCTGGTAGATATTTGCTGCGAGTGAAGAAAAATATAAAGGAAACCAAAAAAGAAAAAAATGAGAAAAAAAACTGTTACAAAAAAAAAAAAATTGCTACAGTACTGTGAATATTACTGTTCACCGCGTTTCGCTATAGAATTGTCAACTTTTATAAATTTAACGCAAATCAACGTGTATGAAAAGTACCTCAAATATTTAACGTTTTTTAAAAAGCGTCCGTTTTGCGTATAGCTAGTGACATTGTGTTCTTAAAATTATTTCGAGTTTAACGATGGTGTCGGAAAAATTTAACTCGTTGCGAGCGAGAAGATATGACCCGTTGAATATTTGGGTGGAGTTTATTTAAGATTTTTTATAAAAATAGTTATTTGACACTTTACCCTCCGTTTGGGGGGTCGATTTGAATTTTTCAAAAAAGTGTGAGGGAGTTGTTGAAAAAATGAAATTTAGTTAAAATTAAAAAAAAATGGTAAAAAATCAAAAATACCTCTAGTTACTTTTCATAACTTTTGTCTATTAGTTAATATGTAAATTCGATGAATAGGAGCATAGGGCTACATTTAATTCAATTTAGGCTTTATGTGTACGTATTGAAATCCAATTGCAACTCATCATATACTTAATGCCTTAATTTTCATACTTTCATTGATTTAATTAAAAGTCTAGGGCATTTAATTTTCTTTATTTGTATAAGGTTGATGAATCTTCCTGAATGTGTATTTGATTAAAATTCTAGCTCTAGGGCATTTAACTTTCTTAATTTTCTTTATCTTCAGTTGCTATCATGTAATAGATTTGTACAGCTAGTTTGGTTCTACATGCCCTTAATTACTATTGCTATATGTAAATGTTAGACCATTTGTATTGGTAGTTCGTGTTGTGGGTTCGTGTTGCGTACTTTTTGCACTTTTTTTATGACTAGGACGTGTTGTGAGATTGAGTGGAGTAGTGGTGGTGTTGGATGTTGGTGTGGGTTAGGAGTATTGTGATGATGTGTCAAAATATAATTGGATAAATATTAAAAAGGGGATAAAATAATATTTTTATAATAATAAAAAATTATTAAACTACAAGCAACGTCCGTTGGTGATCCCGTTGGACCAGCTCAAACGCCACGAAAAATGGAAACGGCAACGCCGCGATACAGCTTCTGTCCGGCGTTTTTGGGGTGCCACATAGGCTACAACGGGGTTGTAGCGGTGCCGATACAAATAGCCTTAATGCTACTATTGCTACATGTAACTTTTTGTAATTTTTCCGTTCATATCGATCTCGCCCTCGGGATAAAAAATTTCAAGTTCCGCCACTGAGTATCATATTACATATTACATATTACATATTAGTATTGTTTTGTTAACATAAATCTTCTGTAATGCAAGTATTATTGTATGCTACTAACTAATTTGATAAGAGTTCAAATTTTTTGTTTTTTATAATTTACGCTTGTAACCGAAATCGAACGGAATTTAAATTCGGTTTTTGGTTTGATTCGGTTTTGAATATGAATTCGATTTTCAGTTTGGTTTTGATAAAAAAAATTTAACAACCGAATCGATGAACACCATTAGTTATATTCTAACTTCAGACACGAAGAACGGTTTAGCTACGAGAGGAAACCAAAGATTTTTCTACTATAAATTTCGTTCAAAGTGTTACATGAGACTTGAGTTACAATTTATAAGAGTAAACACATTAAGGAAACAAATCGCCTAACTTGCTGCCCAAACCAATTCTCGCGTTTCGCGAGCCGCATCCAAAACGCAAAATTCACATTCCAAATGCGAGATTCTGGCCGCCCTGATTCTTGTTTCTATTTGTTCAAACTCTCCATGTTTCAACAAACTAATCGATACAAACAAGCAAGTGAAATAGACAACTTGGTATGAGTAAACTAAGGTGTCGTTTGTTTTTCGGTATGCAGACATTATTATGTCTTATGTCTGCGTGCTCGCAGACGTTTTTACAGCAGACTGTTTGTTTTTCTAAAGACGTAAGATTAAATAATTTCTTATTCTGTCTGCAATCTGACAGACTTAGAAATGTGATTTTAAGTGCTGCAGACACAATTAAGTTATTTTGCAAACATAAAAACAAACAATATTCAGTATACAGACATTCAGACCACATCTTCTTTACAGACATAGTCCGCAGATCTTCAGACAAAAACTTCTTAAAAAACAAACAACACCTAAAACTCTCAATATCTCAACAAACTAATCAATTTAAACAAGCAAGTGAAATATACAACTCGTTATGAATAAATTATAAGGGGGAGAAAACCACCAATCAAAGAGTTCCAATTAACAAATATTTACACAGAAAAAATTAATAAAATGCTTACGGTACCGGTACATGAATATTATACTAAGTAGCACCTACCAAATAAAACCCTCTTAACAATTTACATTTACATACTTCATATAATACAACAATTTCTTTTTTCGTAACTTATCGAATGATAAAATCAATTAGAAGAGGAGTGGAACATCTTTCTAACCAAAGAAACTTTGTTAGTAGGGTTTTTGTATAATGTTGTAGCTTGAAGTTTGTTTTTAGGCATTTCAGGTGCTCTTGGGTGTCTACGAGTCAAAGTAATCGTTACTTTCTTTTCCAATAAACTGATCTCAACTGACTCTTCCTCACCTGCATTTTATATTTTTTTTTTTATAAAAAGTTAGTATTGATAATTGCTAAAACTTACTGTAATTCAAAATTTAATACATATTTAAAAAGAATTATCAAAATATGTATTTAAAAAGATTATCCAAGATGAAATAATAGATTTTGAAACTTGCATCTAATGGGACCAACATAATTCATTTTCAAAGGTATCCAATGTTGAAAATAAGTGCATAAAACATCGAAGTGTACGACTATCAAGTGTTGATACAGTTCTCATACTTCATTGGACATACTCACATACATATACATATGTTTATGAAATATAAATATTGTTTTGATTTAATTATGTTTATAATATAATATTAATATAAATATATAATATAAATGTTTATAAAATATGGGAGGTAACCTCACACATCACTTTTTGATCCATGTACACTTAATATTAATTATACTTACAATAATAATACAAATTTTAACTCAAATTAATCCGGAGCACAACTGTAAATTTAAAATACAAAAGTGTAGATGAATAAAAAAAATAATGCGTGAGAATCTCATACTAATAGAGTAATAATAATTCTTATAATTTTAAATTAAAAGTTGGAGTATAATTTTAATGAATAAATTAATTAACCGGATACTAGAATGTTTTTATGACCCGAAAATCTATGTGAGTTTTAGGCCCACTCTTAATAAAAAATTACAGTACATCCAATAAGATTCTTAACAACGGCTAAATGTTTCTAGAAAGAAAATACAGGGGATTGAATAAGTCACGTTTAACGGCCATCTAAACCACCGGAATTTAATTTTAATAGAATAGAATCTTTACATTAATAGAAATATTCCGACCAAACTTCCGGTCAAGTTAAGCTGCCGGAAAATCAAAAAAAGTGAAATAATAAGATTAGAAATACCTTCTAATTTGTCAACTATGTTCGCTACTCTATCTTGACACTTTTTGCAACGAAAATCGGCTAAAAGAACTATTTCTTGAACCTGTTTTTTTCAACATAATGAACAAACATAACAAATTAATTAGCTCATTTGATCACATGTTAAAAACAAAGAGATAAAAAGATCAAAGAATTGATTACAAGTGGGAAGGTTAATGATTCAAATGAAGCAAGTGTAGTTGGAACAACGGTCATGTTATTCGCGTTTTCGTGTTCATGCTCCTCTTCATCATCCTCATTTTGATCAACAATAGCCATATCTTTTAAAGTGAGAAAAGATATTAAGAAAAAAGAGAGCTAAAATGATGTATGACAACTTTGGTTATAATGAAAAGGGAAACTCGGCTTTGTGATGCTTTTATGTGTATTGGGGAACCCCACAAGCAAGATAATACATTAGTTAATTGAAAATTAAAATAAAATAAAAAAATCTGGAGAGAGTTGACAAGTATGCTTCCCCACCCACTACATTAGTTGATTCTAATTTTATATATTATTTTTATGCGTTTTATAGCTACTTTTAATTTATACTAATCGATATCTATATTTTTAATGGCAATTTTTAATATATACTATAAATACTATAATACGAGTAATAATATATTACTAGATCGAATTGGGTACATGTATTTTGTTATATTAGTTCAAAAATGTACACCATAAATAAATTAGTTCAATTATAGCAAGTCTTGAAAGATAGGAATTAGTTTAATCAAGTAGTTTGAACATGAGAATCTATGAGGGTGCGGTTGTTATGATGGCTTAAATATTAACTGTAGTTTATTACGGAGTAATTTATGTCTCGTGCTATAGGTATCATGTATCCACAGGACCATCATATTAGCACTTGCTAAAAACTAAAATAATGTTAGTCATGACTCATGATCATCATCGTCAACAAGAAAGTTGCAACTTTTAATCACTTTGGTCATTAACTTTTTATGGTAATTATTTTGATCTAAAGTTGTACGCCATAAAAGTAAAAGAAAAATGCTCTCGTTCTCTCCTCTCTCACCCATTGAACTTCTGACTTTCCGGTAACAATATTCCGGTACATTCTTTCTTGTTTCTGTCTTTTTTATTTTCTCTTTATTGTATTTCCTTTTAGATCTAAAACTATGTTTGCAATCCCTACATCACCCTTTACACCTAGACAACCATCATCTAGCAGATCTCATCCCCAACCCAGCAAACCATATTTCACCAACCACATCAAATATCAACCGAAAAATGTAGGTATTTGGGTCAAAGTGGATCGGAACCGTAAAATACAACCTAATAACGAGCCTATCATGCAGATTCCAAAAACTGATGATTTCCCTTACCTCAGCCGCCCTCTCAATAACCCTAAAATCCCACTAAACCCTAGAATGAACACAGCGAGCAACATGATTTATCAACGATTCAAACAGCAGGAAAATGCAAGAAATCTCATTCACAAATATGGAAACCCTATTACATCAACCCATCTACCACATCCAACCAACAAAAACATCACCTCCTTCCTATTTTTCAACTTCCCTGAAACATGGTCAGCCGCCAACCTTTGGGGATTGTTTAAAAAACACGGGGAACTATCTGAAGTATATATCCCGAACAGGAGACTAAAAAATGGTAAAAGATACGGGTTCGTTCGTTATAAGAATATTCAAGAACACCAGTTGGACACGATGCTTCGTAAACTGAACATGGTGGAGGCCGATGGAATGCTCCTTGTTGTGTACAAAGCCCATGACCGTAACCCCCCATCTCCCCCTAACCCTAACACCTAACACTATTCACAGAACACCAACCAACCCCCAATCACGAAGCCATCACCCATACCATCCAAGGTCACTGATAATCGAAAATTTTCTGATGTAATCCATAACAAAAGCAATGTAGTTACATCTGGTCACACAAAAGAATTCTCAGTTAACATCCCAACAGATGAAAAACTATTGGATATTTTAGGACATGCTGTAATCGGGGTAATTAAAGACATTGAACATCTCGAGTACTTCAACGAAATTTGTAAATCGGAAAACCTCATCGGCTTCGAATCTAAATACCTTGGAGGAAAAGAAATCATGCTCATCTACGAGGATAAAAGATTAGCCCTTGAAATGCTAATCGACAAAAAAAACCCACTTTGGAATTGGCTAGACGACATTCGACCCTGGGATCCGGAAGAATATGCTACATCGGGCAGATTAGTTTGGATCGACATCAAGGGTGTTCCCATTACATGTTGGTCTACTTCAACTTTTAGTAAAATTGCAAATTGCTGGGGCGAGGTTATTAAACTTCAAAACTGTTCCATCGAAGAGAATGGTTCGCAGGATCTTTCAATGGGCAAGGCATTAATCAAAACAAATTATTTTGCCTCCATAAACGGCCTTGTTCATATTCATCATGACAATAAGATCACTCGTGCTTACGTATATGAAAATAATAATCAAACTATCGAGTTTAACTCAACAGAAACTGAATCATCTGAGTGGGACGATGATGATCTTACGGATGACTGCTTTTCCGACGAGGAATCATGTATGGATGGGGATCAACAAACTGATGATCATGAACCTAAAAATTTCGACAACCTGAATTCTGGTTCCATTAACGACAACGACCACCTGGAGCATCGAAAAATTCACCAGGTCCACGACGACCCTTCAGTTTCTTCAAAACGCATGGAAACCACCTCGTTCCCTTCCAACAACATTAATTGCCCATTTAATGGATACAGTTGTGATCAAGGAAACCTAAATAATTCACACGTTTCAGATACCCAAAACATTGATAACCTACACAATTCCCCAAACCCCAACATTCAAACCGAACCTTTATCCCCAACAACCAGTATACCACACAGGCCCAACTCCACAAAACCCAATCTCCCAATAAGCCCAATACAGATCATTAACAGTTTGATAGCTGAACAGCCCAAGAACATGCCTCAAACACCTCATCACGAGCCCAATGCAAACACCAATACCCAAGAACCTACACAGCCTGTTTCTGAATCACCCACTAGCGACTCTACTCCATTCTGCTCAAATGATCCTACCCAATCAAATAACCCGTCGAATGCTCCACTAGAAGTGGATACTACTGTCCCTTTTTGCCATGATACAACCAGTAATAACAACACGAATACCACCCCTTCCCAGCCTCCTAAAACATGTACTAACGATGAGCCCGACATACTGTCCAACCCCACCATTGCTACAATCAAAACAAAAGGAAAAGTCAACAAAAAACCTATAAGTCAATGTAAAACATCCTCGAATATCCTCAGCTATGACAGCAATTTTTTCAAGAAAAAGTCGCATGATAACCCCTTACCAAACCCCCATCCGATATCGCCTCAACCAACTAAACCACCTGCCCCAACTAATAGGAAAGCCCCACGATCCAAATTTATGTATATCAAACAATGCGCAAGAAGCGGGCAAAAGCTGAAACTATCACACCTCACTCGTAAGACGACCTCTTCTTCAAAAACCTCGGGTAACACAACTAAAAAAGGAATGACCTATTCAAGAGTGAACTCTACCAGCTCCCTCAACACCAACGATTTTGGTCGGGGTCTGGGAATCCACTGGACCGCTGATCAATGATCACCCACTCCTCCATTCGTTTGTAAGTTTTTCTAATGTCTTGCATTTCTCTTAATATTCGGGGCGTGGGACAATCGGGTAAAATTAAATGGCTTAAAAAAATATGTAACGAGGAAAATCCGGTTATCCTAGGACTACAAGAAACCAAATGTGCTCAAGCACCTGACTCTTTAATCGAATCCTTTTGGCATAGCTCAAACCTTACGTTCGTTCAAAAAGACGCAATAGGTGCATCAGGAGGCTTACTTTTAATTTGGGACCCTGCCACTTTTTTATTCGAACAAGCCTTAGAAGGGGAATTCTTTATTGCCATTAAAGGAAAATGGGCGGGTTACGATACTGACATGGCATTTGTAAATGTATATGGGCCACACTCTCACCAGAAAAAACTCAAGTTTTGGACTGAACTATCTACCCTAACCAACCACATTAATGTCCCCCACATAATCTTTGGCGATTTTAATGAAGTTAGATCCAAATCCGAACGCCTCAACTGTATCTTTAAACAAACCTGGGCTGACAATTTTAACAACTTCATAAATAGTGCTAATCTCATCGACCTCCCACTTGGTGGTAAAAAATTCACCCGCATTTGCATCAACAAATTGAAATTCAGCAAACTTGACCGTTTTCTTGTCTCCGAAAGTGTCCTTAAATTGTGGCCAGACATCTCCTCAAAAACCCTAGATAGAGACCTCTCCGACCACTGCCCGATTATTCTCAAAAACTCATTCGTTGATTTCGGTCCAAAACCTACGCGCGTCTTTAATACTTGGTTAAACCTAGAAAATGCTGACGAAATTGTAAAAACTACATGGCTCCTCCCTGTAGCTGGTAACCGTCCTGACTGTATCTTTCGGAACAAACTAAAAAACGTTAAAATCGAACTTAAAAAATGTAGCCAACAGTTAAGTAACCTTGACAACGAAATTAAAATGCACTTGAACGCCTCCAATGATTGGGAAAAAATCGCAGAATCTAGACCACTTACGGAATCCGAAAGAAATACTTGGATAAATGATATAATACAACACTTTGAAAAAGAAAAAAAGAAGACTAATATGCTTAAACAAAAGGCACGCATTAAATGGAACCTCGAAGGTGATGAAAATTCCAAATACTTCCATAATTATATTAAAAGACGTTCAAACAAAAACAACATCCGAGGTATATCACTAAATGGATCATGGTCGGAGGAACCCAACATAATAAAAAATGAAGCACTCAAATACTTTGAAACACTTTTCACATCCAAAAAACTAAAAGGAACCTGCCCTTTCGAAAATGATCCTCACCGCTCCTATATATCCCCCTCAGATAATCTCCTTCTTGAAGCTCGATTCTCCGAAAATGAAGTATGGGATGCACTTCATGATTGTGATAGCTCAAAGGCCCCCAGGCCTGATGGCTTCAACATGAAATTCTTCAAAAAATATTGGTGGTTGATTAAAGAGGACCTCATTAATGCACTAGAATGGTTTTGGTGTAACACCGAAATATCTAAGGGATGCAACGCCTCTTTCTTCACACTAATCCCTAAGAAAGCCAACCCAATCGGATTTAATGAATATCGACCAATCTGTCTAATCGGAAGCTACTATAAAATCCTCACCAAAATTCTCGCAAACCGCATCTCAAAAGTAATACACAAGATAATTGGCATCGAACAAACCGCATTCCTAAAAGGACGAAATATCCTAGATAGTGTCTTGATCGCAAATGAAATAATTGACGAACTCAAAAGGAAAAAGCAAAAAGGTCTCATTTTCAAAGTTGACTTCGAGAAAGCTTTTGATTGCATAGAATGGGACTTCCTTTTCGACACTATGAGGTACATGGGTTTCGGCACCAAATGGGTCAACTTTATCCGAGCTTGTCTCTCTTCTTCTTCCATCTCCATCCTTATTAATGGATCCCCGACTAGGGAATTCTTCCCCGGAAGGGGAATCCGCCAAGGAGACCCCATCTCTCCTTTTCTCTTCATCATTGCTGCTGAAGGTCTCAACATCCTCACCAAGCGGGCAATCGCAAATGATCAACTCCATGGTATTAGCGTTGGCCATGACAAGATTGTGGTATCCCATCTCCAATATGCGGATGACATGATCTTTTTTGGTGAATGGAGCAAACGAAACGCAAAGAACATCTCTAAATTACTAAAATGCTTCGAAAACATATCCGGTCTAAAAGTAAATCTTAAAAAAAGTAATCTCTATGGAATTGGGGTCCCAAAAAAGGATGTAGAGGATATGGCTAAGTGCATTGACTGCTCGCCCGGCTCAACTCCTTTCACATACCTGGGACTTCCCATCGGCACTCCTTCTACAAAAGCTTCCACATGGCAGCCTATCATCGAAAAATTCGATAAACGTCTCTCTGACTGGAAAGCGAAATCAGTTTCATTTGGTGGTCGTCTAACCTTAATCAAATCAGTTCTCACTAGTATTCCTTTGTATTATTTTTCCCTATTCCATGCACCCACTAAAATAATTAACACACTAGAAACAAAACGAAGAAATTTTTTTTGGGGAGGGTCGGAAGCGGATAATAAAATAAGTTGGATCAAATGGGAACATATCCTCTTACCATATGAAAAAGGCGGGTTAAACATCGGGTCTCTAATTAATAAAAACACCTCCCTACTATGCAAATGGTGGTGGAGATTTTTTAATGAAAAGAATGCGCTGTGGGTTAAAATCATATCGAGCATTTATGGGGAGGGGGGGTTAACTCTAACGTTTTATCTAGAAATGTTGCAGGTCGCACAATTTGGAATGAAATCATCAAGGCAGGTCAAATTGCAGATAATTGCGGAGCTAACTTCACCAACTCAATTTCTAAAGTCATTGGAGACGGATCCAGCACCAAATTTTGGCATGATAACTGGTGCGGAACAGATAAATTTTGTAATCAATTTCGAAGGTTATATATGCTCGAATCCAACAAAAGTGTCTCGGTAGCGGATTGACTCAAGCCAAACAACCCGGCATCAATCACTTCATGGAATTGGACTAGACCACCTAATGGACGTAATCTCACCGAATTAGAAGAACTACAGAATCTTGTTGCAACCATCACCCTCTCCGATAAGCCCGATACTTGGAAATGGAAATTAGATCAAACCGGAATTTTTACAACAAAAGCATTAGCCTCAATTCTCGATAACCTAAGACTCAACACACCGGCAACCATCATTAAAACACCTAGAAACAAACTCATACCCCAAAAAATTAACATCTTCATTTGGAGAGTTCTGCACGGAAGAATCCCGACCCGTGTAGAGCTTGACAAAAGAGGCGTCGATCTTGACTCAATCCTATGTCCACTATGCAACTTACACAGAGAATCTATCGAACACATACTATTCCATTGTTCGAAATCATCCAACGTTTGGAAAGCAATTCTACAATGGTGGAACCTCCCGGATAACACCTTCTCCAATCTTACAGACGTAACCTCAAACAATCAACCACTCAACACATCGAAAAATGGTTCTTACACTTGGCAAGCCATTAAATGGGCCTCCACTTACATCATCTGGAAATTCCGAAATCTCAAGGTCTTTAGTAAAAAAGAATGGTGTGTTGCCACAATACTATCCGAAATCCAGACTCAATCATTCGCATGGATATCCAAAAGATTCAAAAAGTCAATACTCATGTGGCAACAATGGCTAGTCAATCCTCTCTTTTACATCTCTCCAAACCACCAGAGATCTGGCATCGGTTAATCGATATCATAAGTCCTATCCGATAAAGCACTCATGGCTTGGTTCCCCCATTCACACTTGGTTAAATGGGTAGGGTCAGCCAACTTTGTCATCGCAATTACGGTACTGTATGGCTGCCTCTTCTCAGCTTGTCGTTTCAAGTTCCGTGGTGTTAATGGCCTCCTTGCCCATGAAATTGTATATATCTATTCGGTGCATTATAATATTTTGTATAGATTATAGGGCTTTTGTAAACTCTCCGTTATATTAATAAAATTTTTGCTTGCTTTTCAAAAAAAAAAAAGTTGTACGCCATAAAACGTTATTTGATCCAAAAACTGATTCCGCCATTCTCCCACGAAATATGTACGTAACTCTTCATTAATAATACTCCATCCCTCCCATATTGATAACTCACTAATTTTCTTTTAATGTCCCAAATTAATAGTTCACTTCTATAAATAGATAAGAATAATAAGTTAGTTTTCCTTTATGTCCTTAACTTTTGCGTATAAGACAAAAAGATAAGTAAAAAGTAAGGGGTAACACTGTAAAGTAAAGAAAAAGTACATGTGATAGTAATTTTTTCTTAAACTGTGTATTTTTTGTCTGTGACCTATTAATATGAGACGGAGGGAGTAGATCGTACGGGCTAGTTTCAACGTCCATAGCTACTCAGTGATTCATGACTTAAAGAATGAGCTTTAAAATGTATCTTGTTGCTCCGTGATGAGTTGTGAATCTTAATGTTTTGTACTCCTAGATTCCCTAGGAAGTGTCCATTTTATATTTTGCAAGTCTTTGTTTTGCAACATTGGCTTCAAATATATATATGTGTAATGATACACATATTTGCATGTCTATGAAGAATACATGTAAATCCTAATATATGTACTAGATACTACAATATCTATATGCTAATAACAAAACAAGGGTATAGCCGCGCTTTCTATGCGCCTATACATTAGATGTGTTCCTTTTTGACTTGGTCTTTCGTTTGCCTTGTCAATCAAGTAGACGATAAGATAAAACCTTTATTCGATTTCCTTAATTAAAGCGGGTTGGTTACGGAATGAATTACGATTATATGGGGATAAAATTTTATTCAAACCCTAATTACTAGTCTATATAAATGACTCTAAAACCCTAAGAGTTATCACGTTTTGTATGTAACATAGCATACTACGTTGGAAGAATAAACATTCTTGCAATCATCTCATTCATCTAAGACTTTCAGGTATGTTCCACGAACTATGAATCATTCATGTCTTATGACCACTTAACCTGGTATGCTAGGTTGCTGGTGGACTTACGTTTAGCCACCATGTTGGAATCATTCTGATTACAGTGCGGGTTATCCATGACCCCGTAAAAATATTATTGATCAATGTATTGGTGTTATATGATATTTAATGAAAATCTTTTGATAAAATTCAGTTTTAAATGTGTTTCTATCGAAATAACTATCATTAGGTCATACATTACACATGATAGACAAAAATTTAAGTCAAAAATTAATAAAAAGTACCTTTAAAATTTTAAAATCAGACGGATAATATAGAGAGATTATTATCACATTAAAATGAGTAATTTACAACATTTTATCACATTTTTTTAATAAGTAATTTTTTTTAGAACGGCAGAAATAAATAAAACTAACAAGACGCTAGAAAAAGATTACAAAATGTTCAAAGGAAATTGAAGCAAAACATTCCAATCGATCTTAGCTACCTTATATCTAGAGGATAACCAATCAAAAGCCGTAACAACAATGTGGTCTAAAATATGACATTTCTTAAATAAACTGGAGTTGAAGACAATATCGTTCCTGAGCCTCCAAATAGACCAAAGTGTCGCGATACAAATGTAGTGAATACCAAATTAATTGCTTTATAAAAGTCCTTGACATTAAATTACCGAGTAATTTGGTTATCTTGATGTCACACTGTGACGCCCCATACAAAACCATCGTGTACGATTCGTCAACAACAGGATCTTCACACGACCAAACACTATATGCTGTTTGAAAACCAGTTTGCATTCATAAAAAGATAGCGTTTTACAAAAGATAGCGTGCATCCTACGAATAGGAACATAAACATAAGTATTTGACCCTATGGTCGTTACAAAGCCATTGTTTGAAATTAACATAAACTACGAATGCAAAAGAAAAGTTCCATGATTGAGACATCTCTAGTAATGCAGCGGATAACTAATACGGCAGGTCCTTAACAGTAATTCAATAATAGCATGACTTCAAGTCTAACAGCGGAAGCAATAAACCTCTAGGCACCTGAGAAATACATGCTTAAAAGTCAACACGAATGTTGGTGAGCTATAGTTTAAGTTGTAATAGTAACGTAAGATAGGCCACGAGATTTCAGTGCTGCAAACAGCGTATCAAAACAGTATGAAGAGTATATGTATAACCGTGGGCACCCGGTAACTAGACTTAACGTTTATAACTCCCTGAAAGCACACTTGGCGAGTGCGTATGTTCACGAAGTATTAAACACCCGTTAAATGCTAGCGCGACTAGCCCGAGTGGGGATGTCAAACCCTATGGATCCATATCTAAGATTCGCGTTCACCGGTTCAAAAACCAATGACTAAACGTTACCGTGCTAAAGGGAATGTTTATGCCGTTGTATAACCCACACACATATAAAGTTAAAGTACTCGTGCCTAGTATGTAAAACGTAAAAAGCGCATGTATTCTCAGTCCTAAAAATAGTAAAAGTGGTAAAAAGGGATGCTATAACTCACAGTGATAAAAGCGGTAAAGTCGGTAATGAAAGTACACAAGTAGTAAGTCGGTCCGAAAGGTAGTTGTAGTGACCCGAACTTTTCCATGTTTATATATATTAATTGAGATTGATATTTACATGATTAAATGTTTCCAACATGTTAAGCAATCAAACTTGTTAAGACTTGATTAATTGAAATATGTTTCATATAGACAATTGATCACCCAAGTTGACCGGCGATTCACGAACGTTAAAACTTGTAAAAACGACATGACGATATATATATGGAGATACATATGGTTAACATGAGATTATGATAAGTAAGTATCTCCATAAGTATATTAACAATGAGTTATATACATATAAACAAGACTACTAACTTAAGGATTTCGAAACGAGACATATATGTAACGATTATCGTTGTAACGACATTTAAATGTATATATATCATATTAAGATATATTAATATATCATAATATCATGATAATATAATAATTTAACATCTCATTAGATATAATAAACAATAGGTTAACAACATTAATTGAGATCGTTAACTTAAAGGTTTCAAAACAACACTTACATGTAACGACTAACGATGACTTAACGACTCAGTTAAAATGTATATACATGTAGTGTATTTAGATGTATTAAAATACTTTTGGAAGACTTCAAGACATATATCAAAACACTCATACTTAACGAAAATGGTTACAGTTACTTTCCCATTCTTTTCTTTCATCAAGAATTCTAGTCGTATTCTTACCCTATTATACACAGCTTCAAAACGTACTTACTATGGGTATATACCAATAGGAACTAGCATGGGATTCCAATCTTGATTATGTCATGTATGACTAATCAATTTTAACTTCTACCATAAGCTAGTCAACTAACTAGAACTCCTTTTAACCCCACTCACCACTCACCAATTACCACTCATCATTCACTCCATTTCACTTCCAATTCTCTTTCTAATTCTCTCTCAACACACACACACTATTATGAATGTATTTTTCCAGTAGTTAATCATCATCTTCATCAAAAATCACTTCAAGAATCAAGCTATAATCATCATAGGAAGAACACTTCAAGAACACTTCAAAAATCCCTTCAAGTTTACTAATTTACTTCCAAGCTTTCTAATCCATTCCAAGTAATCATCTAAGATCAAGAAACCTTTGTTATATATAGTAGGTTATCTTTCTTATTCAAGGTAATATTCATATTCAAACTTTGATTCAATTTCTATAACTATAAACTATCTTAATTCGAGTAAAAAAAATCTTACTTGAACTTGTTTTTGTGTCATGATCCTACTTCAAGAACTTTCAAGTCATCCAAGATCCTTTGAAGCTAGATCATTTCTTGTCACTTCCAGTAGGTTTACCTACTAAACTTGAGGTAGTAATGATGTTCATAATATCATTCGATTCATATATATAAAACTATCTTATTCGAAGGTTTAAACTCGTAATCACTAGAACATAGTTTAGTTAATTCTAAACTTGTTCGCAAACAAAAGTTAATCCTTCTAACTTGACTTTTAAAATTAACTACACACATGTTCTATATATATATGATATGCTAAATTAATGATTTAAAACCTGGAAACACGAAAAACACCGTAAAACCGGATTTACGCCGTTGTAGTAACACCGCGGGCTGTTTTGGGTTAGTTAATTAAAAACTATGATAAACTTTGATTTAAAAGTTGTTATTCTGAGAAAATGATTTTTATTATGAACATGAAACTATATCCAAAAATTATGGTTAAACTCAAAGTGGAAGTATGTTTTCTAAAATGGTCATCTAGACGTCGTTCTTTCGACTGAAATGACTACCTTTACAAAAACGACTTGTAACTTATTTTTCCGACTATAAACCTATACTTTTTCTGTTTAGATTCATAAATAGAGTTCAATATGAAACCATAGCAATTTGATTCACTCAAAACGGATTTAAAATGAAGAAGTTATGGGTAAAACAAGATTGGATAATTTTTCTCATTTTAGCTACGTGAAAATTGGTAACAAATCTATTCCAACCATAACTTAATCAACTTGTATTGTATATTATGTAATCTTGAGATACCATAGACACGTATACAATGTTTCGACCTATCATGTCGACACATCTATATATATTTTGGAACAACCATAGACACTCTATATGTGAATGTTAGAGTTAGCTATACAGGGTTGAGGTTGATTCCAAAATATATATAGTTTGAGTTGTGATCAATACTGAGATACGTATACACTGGGTCGTGGATTGATTCAAGATAATATTTATCGATTTATTTCTCTACATCTAACTGTGGACAACTAGTTGTAGGTTACTAACGAGGACAGCTGACTTAATAAACTTAAAACATCAAAATATATTAAAAGTGTTGTAAATATATTTTGAACATACTTTAATATATATGTATATATTGTTATAGGTTCGTGAATCAACAGTGGCCAAGTCTTACTTCTCGACGAAGTAAAAATCTGTGAAAGTGAATTATAGTCCCACTTTTAAAATCTAATATTTTTGGGATGAGAATACATGCAGGTTTTATAAATGATTTACAAAATAGACACAAGTACGTGAAACTACATTCTATGGTTGAATTATCGAAATCGAATATGCCCATTTTTATTAAGTCCGGTAATCTAAGAATTAGGGAACAGACACCCTAATTGACGCGAATCCTAAAGATAGATCTATTGGGCCTAACAAACCCCATCCAAAGTACCGGATGCTTTAGTACTTCGAAATTTATATCATATCCGAAGGGTGTCCCGGAATGATGGGGATATTCTTATATATGCATCTTGTTGATGTCGGTTACCAGGTGTTCACCATATGAATGATTTTTATCTCTATGTATGGGATGTGTATTGAAATATGAAATCTTGTGGTCTATTATTATGATTTGATATATATAGGTTAAACCTATAACTCACCAACATTTTTGTTGACGTTTTAAGCATGTTTATTCTCAGGTGATTATTAAGAGCTTCCGCTATCGCATACTTAAATAAGGACGAGATTTGGAGTCCATGCTTGTATGATATTGTGTAAAAACTGCATTCAAGAAACTTATTTTGTTGTAACATATTTGTATTGTAAACCATTATGTAATGGTCGTGTGTAAACAGGATATTTTAGATTATCATTATTTGATAATCTACGTAAAGCTTTTTAAACCTTTATTGATGAAATAAAGGTTATGGTTTGTTTTAAAATGAATGCAGTCTTTGAAAAACGTCTCATATAGAGGTCAAAACCTCGCAACGAAATCAATTAATATGGAACGTTTTCAATCAATAAGAACGGGACATTTCAGTCGTCAACCTAAATCAAAGGTTACTAGGTTAGTAGGTTGTCTTTATAAATTCTAATAGTGCATAAAATAAGTTTAAGTGTCATCATCATCATCGTTCATCATCATAAAAGCTAAGTAAGTTCGACAAGAATAGAGATCGAAACAATAGGCTGACTTCGGTCAGCTGCTACGACCTCTACGTAAATCGAAAAGACGCATAGTCAGTGGATATGGCTTCGTATATGAGTCCCCTAACTGCTGACCAATTTTCAGAACCTAACTCTTCTTCGACCGTGGCGACGGTTTAAGTGCGAGTAGGTCAGAAATTTCAGCACAACGTTAATAGGGTGTAGTGACTCTCGGAGGGCCATAAATCCTAAACCGTAACTCGGATTAAGACGAGGCCTAAACGGAAAATCATCTACTCGAACCAAACTAACTGAAAATCAACTTTCCAGTAGCCCAGGTGGCCTGATCAGATACGAAAATTAGTGGACAAGTGCTCCGATGGGGTTCTTGGTGCTTGATGCTCATCACGGTTCTCATCCTTGATGCTTGTAGCTTCAAGTGTACAACTCATTGATGGTTTAGCATCACTTTTGACCAAGATTCACCATCAATACATAATATATTAAGACCAAGTAAGAACACAACTCATTCATGAGTCTTAGATGGATGATGAACCAAGGTTACATCATATCCTTAGTCTTAACACAATTTCAATTCACAATAACAACTAAAGCTACAAACTTTACATCAATTCAACAAGTATAATGTAAAGACCCGTCCTTATCCACCTGGACAAAATCTTCAACATTTGGTTCCATTGCGATGATCGACACCAAGTAATGTCTTTAGTATGAGCTAATGCACAGCGGAAGACTTAATTTGTACCTGAGAATAAACATGCTTTAAAACGTCAACATAAAGTTGGTGAGATATAGGTTTGATGCTAGCAGCGTTATAACTATGGACCACAAGATTTCATATATTTAAACATAATACACTCGCAAATGTATGTGAAAGTAGTTGAGCACTTGGTAACCATACTTAACATTTAAATCATCGCAGCATATTCTTAAATAATCGCTACACCGTACCAAGTGTAGTATACAGAAATGAAGTACTGTGCAACCGTTGAAAACTGGTCGTCCAGCTCGGTTGGGGTTGTCAGGCCCAATAGATCTATCAACAGGATTCGCGTTTACATTCCTCATGTAAATATTAGCTACCAAGTATAAAGAAATATGCCATGGTACAACTCAACATAGAATTTATTTTTGATCACTTGTGTCCATAACGTAAATCATAAAATGCATGTATTCTCATCCCAAAATATTTAGAGTTTAAAAGGAACTATATACTCACCATACTGTATTTTGTAGTAAAAATACATATAACATCATTGAACAAATGTAGGGTTGGCCTCGGATTCACGAACCTATATCAGTTATATATATTAAAATATATATTTAACATGTAATAATAATCAAACGGGTTTATGTATATATTATTTATTTAGTTTAGTCATATATTCGTTATTTTAAAAGTTATATATATTTATTTTGTATCTTTAATATTTATACCTGTAGTTATATTAATATATGTACATTTATATGTATATTGTAAATAAAAAAAAATAATACAAATTATGATAAAGATCATGATAACTCTAATAATATTATTAATACTGTTAATAAAAATGAAATACTTTTAATATTAATAATAAAAAAAACAATATTACTAAAAATGAATAAATAAAAAGTCTTATGCTAATAATAATAATAATAATATTTGTGGTAATAATGTTTATGACATTAATAATAATAATGATAATAATAATACTTTAAATGATAAAATTAATAATAATAAATTTACTAATAATACTTATAAGACTAATGACAATAATAATGATTATAACACTTATAATTGTGATAATATTAATAATAATAATTATACTACCAATAATAACAATAATAATGATAACAATAACAATAATACTTGTAATAATAATAATAATAAAAATAATAATAATAATAAGTTTGAAAAATGAGAACTACCTTAAAAGCCCTTTAATAAAAACAATGCACCAAGTGAGGATCGAACACGAGACCTCCCGTATACCGTTAACACTCTAAACCATTCAACCATTCCAGTCTTTCTGATTATTATCTCTCCTAAATCTATATATTCAGTATCTAATTAACTCTCTATTTCTTCTTCTTCTTCGCGATACTGATCGACCATAGCTCACATAATCAGAACAACAAATTATATTTGTGGTTTAGGACTTGAATATAAAACAGAATCGATCATTACAGGGTTATTGATTTATTTAAAACAGATAAAAAAATTTTATTCTGCCACAGACCCATTACGACATCATAAACTCATATCGTGATTTCGAATTTAAAAGCGTTTTAAATATAACTTACAATATGAAATAGTTTGCAAAAAACTCCTGTAAACTATATAAATCCTTAATTTGGCTTAAAACTTCAAATTGAACTCCAATTTCCCTAAGAACAGAAAGTTGACTTTTTATTTTGAAAACTTTGACTTCGAAATTCGATCTCAATTTGACGAGGTTTAATCTGAAACTTTCCAGAAATTTGAAATGGGAGATTTAGAATAAAACAGCATTAACAAAATCTGGTATTGATTACGATTTTGTTTGATTTGAAAAATAGAATGAAAACAGAACAGGGGCCTGGGTTCTTCTTCTTTCCATTTAAATTCGTAAATTCAAAGGCTGTAAAAGGGTAGTTGTAGTTGTTAAATGATATTGTAAATCGACTGGTAACAATTAACACTAAATGAATTCGATTATATAATGAATCTAAAGTCGACAGGATAAATTTATCCAGTACAAAATATATAATAAAAAAAAATATAAAAAGGTAAATGAGATAGCAACTGATTTGGATATTACTGTTAATGAAATCGTTTAGTACAGATTTTATAGGCAAAATTCCAATTTACCTACAGGTTGATAATGATACGAAACAGATTACATATTTATTTATTTTGCGTAAATATCATGTTTATATTCATATATATATATATATATATATATATATATATATATATATATATATATATATATATATATATATATATAATGGATCATAATAATTTTAAGTATACATATTTTAATATCTAGTATTAACAAATAACAATAGAAATAATAATGATAATGATAATAATACTAACAATAATATTAATCAGAGTAGATAATAATGATAACAATAATAAGATTTGTAATGAAATTGATACTACTAATATCATTGATGATATAATAATAGTAATAATAATAATAATTTCAATAAGTTTAATATTGTTTAAAAGTGATATTAATAATATTATTAATAATACTAATTTAAATAATATTAATATTTTTAAATGATAGTAATAATATTAATAATAATATAATAATTTATACATATCAATTTTAATTATAATAATATTAACATAATAACTACTCCCTAATAGGATTCAAATTCTTAAATTATAGTTTGTTGATGAAGCGTGGGATAAAGTCCAAAGATTAAATAAACGATGAAATTGTCTTAATGAAACAATGTCGATTTACTTAACTTATCGATATCGATTTTCTGAGTTATCCCTATTCCCTAATTTCACTTCCACGTTAAATAATATGATAACTACATTGTTATCTTATCAAAAGTCATGAGTAAAGCATGTATTGGAAATCAAACAAGAATCTCCACTAACTTTTGTCTAACTCTAGTTAAGTGATACTTTGTTCTCACTTGTAAATTACTTTACCATTTATTCCGAATACTGTTAAAACGAAACGATTTCTCAAATCATCGTGGACCTCATAAAAAGGACTCATAAATAAAATATCTTATTATGTTATCAATTAAATACGTTTATGTAAAATATTATATATTTAATACACATAATAGTTCATGAATCGTCAGGCATGGTCTAAAGGGTAACTGATAATCCAAATATAGATTTCAAACTTTCTAGACTCAACATTACAGATTTTTACTTATCGTGTCGAAAACATATAGAGATTAAGGTTTAAATTTGGTCGGAAATTTCCGGGTCATTACAGTACCTACCCGTTAAAGAAATTTCGTCCCCGAAATTTGATAGAGGTCGTCATGGATAACAATAAGAATGTTTTCATGATGAATATGAAGTAATAATGGAGTTTTATCATCATTGGGTAATGTAGATCAAACGATTCGATTACGTGAAGAATATAAATGAGGCTACCGCAAAAGAGTGAGATGAGTGAAAATATATTCATTTAACCGATGCCGTAGTTATGATTAATTTCCGGAATTTAGGAGATTTAAAGAAAATTTTACGTAATAAGATTTGGTTCTTCAGCGATTTAGGAATCAAATCTTCTTTGATTAATGCAATAATCTGTTCGGATTTCTCTGTCAGGTATATTGCTATAAATCCACCCCTTTCGTTTTTCTTATTCTCCACACCTTCTATTCTTTCTCCCTCTACTCATTCCTTAATATGCTCCATCCAATCCTGATTCTTGATATATTCTTAATCTTCACATCTGTCATCCTTCTCTTTCATCTACCACCGGAAAAATCTATTTACTTCTACTATACTCTTGGGTTTATAGTGTTTCTAGTGCTCCCGTGTCTTTATATTGCTATATGCATTGATATACACGGTTTGTAGTTTCTGAGTGGTTGATGGATTTTATATCTTCCCTTATACCTCGATGTTCCTGCTTCTGTCTTCTATAATCATTGTCATCCATAGTTAATGATCTCTCCTATTTGCCGTGATTTTTACTCCAATTTCCATTTCGGGGCTTTGTCCCTTCATTTCTTCTTCCCGTCCTCAAGTCAAGCGAGCAATGATCCGAAATTCGTAGGTATGAAATTTGAAATGAACCTAGTTAATGTTCTAAGAAAGAATTGGTAGTGGCACGATTTTTGATTCGTCAAATTACCAGAATACCCCGGAAAAGACCAGATCATCAAGAAATGTGTTCTTGATACTTTTAGAATTTGAATAGAATGTAAGAGTCGTGTAACATGGCACATAATGATGGTACTGTGAATCATCACATTTCATTAGAAACTCAACATGACTTACTGTAATATAATGACGTTGATCAAGTGTCATTATATTATACTAATTCATGCATCAGTTCCCAACACTACTTCAAAACATTCCTATTTCAAACACGAAGGTTTCAGAATTTAGAAACTAACACAGTTTCTTTTATATTGTAACGCAGATATTACGGGGAGATACATGATCTCATATAAGAATAGTTGTGAAAATATCTCCAGAAATATGGAGAATATGTATAACGGAAGATATGAAGATATCTTATAATATCTAAGATAAGATGATGATGAAGAATATCATTTGGAAAGGTTTGGAATAAGAAGTAGGGTTCTTACTAACGGTTTTAGCAGGCACGGAATCATTTGGATTCTTTGAAGGCAGGTTCAGTCCTTGTATTTGTTCTTTGTTTCCTTCACGGTTAGCTCAATCCGTTTTTCAGTACCAAATTTTTTTTATCGAGCGTTCCCAACACTCTATTCTCTTATCATAACTTTTGGCCATTAAGACCATTTACTACATGCTGCTTTGTCAGCATTTTCAAAGTTAACGGATCTGGGTCATTGGTTATCAAACCGAGGTGATTTCAGGAGAATTGTGTTTTTAGATGATTAAACGCTGAGGGTAATATAGTGGGATATAAAAGGTTCTCCGGTAATGACGGCGAAAAGACAACGTATATATATATATCGAGGTTATAATAAAACTAGTCTTACTGAGAAGTCGAAGTTAACTTGCTGGAGCTGTGACAAAAATTGACTACCTTGAAGAAGAAATCGTAAGGCTGTTTTTGCTAGTGAATGGTAAAGGATTCAACACAGGTACGTGTTAAACCATGACTTTGGGTTTGAGAGTTTTTCGAGTGCATAACTATATGCAACAATCTTTTCTTCCGTAGATGAAGTGCGGTTGATTCAACCTCTCGATTGAGGTATTTTCAAAAATCATGAAAGATTTGAACGCGGATTGTAACTGTTGAGGTACAAATGAGGTTTAAGATAAAATCAAGTAGCAAACTTGAAGAATTATTTAGTTTCATATGTTATAATCAATATTTTAAGTCATTTTAATTGTCCAAAGTTAGCAGTCCAATAGTCCGATTGTCCAATGGTCCAATAAATTCATATATAAATTAAATATATAATATTCAAATTAATTAATACGTATCGTGACCCGTGTACCGGTCTAGTATTGATCACAACTCAAACCATATATATATTTTGGAATCAACTCCAACCCTGTATAGCCAACTCCCACATTCACATATAGAGTGTCTACGGTTGTTCCGAAATACATATATAGATGGGTCGATATGATAGATCGAAACCTTGTATACGTGTCCCGTTATTTATAGTGCGTAAAATAAATAAATATATATATCATGACCCGTGTACAACGTATTATCTCAGAATTAATCCGACGTATTGTGTACGTGTGTCCCGATTTAAAGTGCGTAAAAGTAAATAACAGAAATTAAATGACAATTAAATTAAATTGCAATAAAATGTAATACAAAATTAATAGTTAGCTGGGAACAGTTAGCTAGGAACAGTTAGCGTGGAATCTTAACAATATTTCAATTAGTTAATCCGTTTGTTTCTAACACTTTTTATTTGTCCAATGTTTTCTTCGTTATGCCACTTGTTGGATTCTGATAGGTCAAAATCCAAATATGAAATTTGAATGGAATTGTTTATTTTGTGGTGAACAGATACGTATATCGGTGGTTGTAAGTAGGATAGTAAATAATCGTTGAATCAGATTTGAAGAATGACCAGTAGCTTACCGACTTGAGTTACCTCAACAACTCGCGGCTGTACATAACACTTTCCACGTCTCGAATTTGAAGAAATGTTTTGCTAAAGAAGATCTCACTATCCCGTTAGATGAAATCCAAATCAACGAAAAACTTCAATTCATCGAAGAACCCGTCGAAATAATGGATCGTGAGGTTAAAAGACTTAAGCAAAACAAGATACCAATTGTTAAGGTTCGATGGAATGCTCGTAGAGGACCCAAGTACACCTGGGAGCATGAAGATCAGATGAAGAAGAAATACCCTCATCTATTTCCAGAAGATTCGTCAACACCTTCAACAGCTTAAAATTTCGGGACGAAATTTATTTAACGGGTAGGTACTGTAGTGACCCGAACTTTTCCATGTTTATATATATTAATTGATATTGATATTTACATGATTAAATATTTCCAACATGTTAAGAAATCAAACTTGTTAAGACTTGATTAATTGAAATAGGTTTCATATAGACAATTGACCACCCAAGTTGACCGGTGATTCACGAACGTTAAAACTTGTAAAAACTATATGATGACATATATATGGTTATATATATAGTTAACATGATATTATGATAAGTAAACATATCATTAAGTATATTAACAATGAACTACATATGTAAAAACAAGACTACTAACTTAATGATTTTGAAACGAGACATATATGTAACGATTATCGTTGTAACGACATTTAATGTATATATATCATATTAAGAGATATTCGTACATCATAATATCATGATAATATAATAATTTAAAATCTCTTTTGATATTATAAACATTGGGTTAACAACATTTAACAAGATCGTTAACCTAAAGGTTTCAAAACAACATTTACATGTAACGACTAACGATGACTTAACGACTCAGTTAAAATGTATATACATGTAGTGTTTTAATATGTATTTATACACTTTTGAAAGACTTCAATACACTTATCAAAATACTTCTACTTAACAAAAATGCTTACAATTACATCCTCGTTCAGTTTCATCAACAATTCTACTCGTATGCACCCGTATTCGTACTCGTACAATACACAGCTTTTAGATGTATGTACTATTGGTATATACACTCCAATGATCAGATCTTAGCAGCCCATGTGAGTCACCTAACACATGTGGAAACCATCATTTGGCAACTAGCATGAAATATCTCATAAAATTACAAAAATATGAGTAATCATTCATGACTTATTTACATGAAAACAAAATTACATATCCTTTATATCTAATCCATACACCAACGACCAAAAACACCTACAAACACTTTCATTCTTCAATTTTCTTCATCTAATTGATCTCTCTCAAGTTCTATCTTCAAGTTCTAAGTGTTCTTCATATATTTTACAAGTTCTAGTTACATAAAATCAAGAATACTTTCAAGTTTGCTAGCTCACTTCCAATCTTGTAAGGTGATCATCCAACCTCAAGAAATCTTTGTTTCTTATAGTAGGTTATCATTCTAATACAAGGTAATACTCATATTCAAACTTTGGTTCAATTTCTATAACTATAACAATCTTATTTCAAGTGATGATCTTACTTGAACTTGTTTTCGTGTCATGATTCTGCTTCAAGAACTTCGAGCCATCCAAGGATCCGTTGAAGCTAGATCCATTTTTCTCTTTTCCAGTAGGTTTATCCAAGGAACTTAAGGTAGTAATGATGTTCATAACATCATTCGATTCATACATATAAAGCTATCTTATTCGAAGGTTTAAACTTGTAATCACTAGAACATAGTTTAGTTAATTCTAAACTTGTTCGCAAACAAAAGTTAATCCTTCTAACTTGACTTTTAAAATAAACTAAACACATGTTCTATATCTGTATTATATGCTAACTTAATGATTTAAAACCTGGAAACACGAAAAACACCGTAAAACCGGATTTACGCCGTCGTAGTAACATCGCGGGCTGTTTTGGGTTAGTTAATTAAAAACTATGATAAACTTTGATTTAATAGTTGTGATTCTGAGAAAATGATTTTTATTATGAACATGAAACTATATCCAAAAATTATGGTTAAACTCAAAGTGGAAGTATGTTTTCTAAAATGGTCATCTAGACGTCGTTCTTTCGACTGAAATGACTACCTTTACAAAAATGACTTGTAACTTATTTTTCCGACTATAAACCTATACTTTTTCTGTTTAGATTCATAAAATAGAGTTCAATATGAAACCATAGCAATTTGATTCACTCAAAACAGATTTAAAATGAAGAAGTTATGGGTAAAACAAGATTGGATAATTTTTCTCATTTTAGCTACGTGAAAATTGGTAACAAATCTATTCCAACCATAACTTAATCAACTTGTATTGTATATTATGTAATCTTGAGATACCATAGACACGTATACAATGTTTTGACCTATCATGTCGACACATCTATATATATTTCGGAACAACCATAGACACTCTATATGTGAATGTTGGAGTTAGCTATACAGGGTTGAGGTTGATTCCAAAATATATATAGTTTGAGTTGTGATCAATACTGAGATACGTATACACTGGGTCGTGGATTGATTCAAGATAATATTTATCGATTTATTTCTGTACATCTAACTGTGGACAACTAGTTGTAGGTTACTAACGAGGACAACTGACTTAATAAACTTAAAACATCAAAATATATTAAAAGTGTTGTAAATATATTTTGAACATACTTTGATATATATGTATATATTGTTATAGGTTCGTGAATCAACCAGTGGCCAAGTCTTACTTCCCGACGAAGTAAAAATCTGTGAAAGTGAGTTATAGTCCCACTTTTAAAATCTAATATTTTTGGGATGAGAATACATGCAGTTTTTATAAATGATTTACAAAATAGACACAAGTACGTGAAACTACATTCTATGGTTGAATTATCGAAATCGAATATGCCCCTTTTTATTAAGTCTGGTAATCTAAGAATTAGGAAACAGACACCCTAATTGACGCGAATCTTAAAGATAGATCTATCGGGCCCAACAAGCCCCATCCAAAGTACCGGATGCTTTAGTACTTCGAAATTTATATCATATCCGAAGGGTGTCCCGGAATGATGGGGATATTCTTATATATGCATCTTGTTAATGTCGGTTACCAGGTGTTCACCATATGAATGACTTTTATCTCTATGTATGGGATGTGCATTGAAATATGAAATCTTGTGGTCTATTATTATGATTTGATTTATATAGGTTAAACCTATAACTCACCAACATTTTTGTTGACGTTTTAAGCATGTTTATTCTCAGGTGATTATTAAGAGCTTCCGCTGTCGCATACTTAAATAAGGACGAGATTTGGAGTCCATGTTTGTATGATATTGTGTAAAAACTGCATTCAAGAAACTTATTTTGTTGTAACATATTTGTATTGTAAACCATTATGTAATGGTCGTGTGTAAACAGGATATTTTAGATTATCATTATTTGATAATCTACGTAAAGCTTTTTAAACCTTTATTGATGAAATAAAGGTTATGGTTTGTTTTAAAATGAATGCAGTCTTTGAAAAACGTCTCATATAGAGGTCAAAACCTCGCAACGAAATCAATTAATATGGAACGTTTTTAATCAATAAGAACGGGACATTTCAGTTGGTATCCGAGCGTTGGTCTTAGAGAACCAGAATTTTGCATTAGTGTGTCTTATCGAGTTTGTTAGGATGCATTAGTGAGTCTGGACTTCGACCGTGTTTACTTGAAAAATGATTGCTTAACAAATTTTGTTGGAAACTACATATTTTTAACATGTGAATATTATGTGATATATTAATCTCTTAACGCGTTCGATATTATGTGATAGATGTCTACCTCTAGAACAAGTCCCATTGACTCACCTAATAATAATGAAGAGTCAAATGTAAATTGGAATGATTCGTGGACTGATTCACAAGTTCCCGAAGAGGAACCGGAAGAAGAGTCGGAACCGGAAGAAGAATCGGAACCGGAAGAAGAATCGGAACCGGATGAAGAAATAGAACCGGTGGGGGAAATAATAAAACGGTTAAGTAAAAGAAAATCCTCAACCAACCGACCAAGGTTAATTATGGTCAATGGTGTTTCCGCCAAGGAAGCAAAATATTGGGAGGATTACCAATTCTCCGATGAATCGGATTCCGACGAGAATTCCGATGATGTTATAGAAATTACCCCAACTGAATTTAAAAAGGCAAAAGAAAATAATAAGGGAAAGGGCATAAAAATAGAGAAATCTAATTCCAACCCCGATGAACTTTATATGTATCGTCAACCCCCGAAGTCCTTAAGTTGTAACAATGACCCGGGAACCTCTAAACCACCAGGTTTTTCTAAACCAATGTGGACAACGACGGCTCGTATTAGGGGAACATCATATATCCCTACAAACTTGGCAAAACGAACCAAAACCGAACAAGAAGAAACGAGCGAGTCGGAATAAGATAGTTGTATTCGTGTGGTGTAATATATGTAATATAGGGTGCTTATGCTTTAAGATATATGTAAAAATTGCTTGTATTAATAAGTATTTTTTTTTATGAATCTAACTCTTGTCTATTTTACAGTATAAAAACACAAAATGGATAGACAACCCAATATTTTAAGAGACCTACCCGGAGACATGATTGATGAAATCTTGTCTAGAGTCGGTCAGAATTCTTCGGCACAACTATTTAAGGCGAGATCAGTTTGTAAGACATTCGAAGAACGTTCCAAGAATGTCTTGGTTTATAAGAGACTTTCGTTTGAAAGATGGGGGATATCACATTGGGAAACCCATAAGTTACGATGTGTTTACTTTGACGCATATATTGCGGGGAACCCAAATGCTATTTTACGCAACGGGTTAAGAAATTATTTTGACTCAATATATCCGAATATTGGACTTCGTGATTTAGAAAAAGCGACTAACATGCAACATAAAGAAGCATGTTATGCTTACGGATTAGTAATGTTTGCTTCTCACCAAAGTGAGAACAAGAACATCGGGCTACAACTATTAAACAAAACGTTTCCACAAGTGACGGAGTCGGTAATTGGGGTAAGAAATGAGGTTTTTAGATTGTTACGGGACTGTTGGACATTACGTAACCCTCGTCCCTTTGATGACGTTACAACACGCTGTCTTATCAACGGCCATAACGGTTATGTTCCACAAGACCAAGGATGGGAAGTAATCCTAGTAAAACCAGAATGCATGACTTGTTTCTGGACGTATGAATTACGTGTCTTTATTGCCTTTGCTGAACGACTTGTGTACTAGCTAGAATTATCTTCACAACCATCTTGTATCAAATTTATTGTGTGCTATATTTCATGCTATATGTAAAATAAGCGGTATTGTAAGTTTGTAAAATATTGTATAAAAGTTTGAACAATATTATTATAATCAGTTTTTCATATAGAATTGTAGTAGTTGAATTGTATATTAGCTACTAAGTATGAACTTAACGGGTAGGTACTACCCGAATTTAAACTTATAAAACGCTAATATGAAGAAAAAGCTTTTATAAATGAGTTCATATTATGCTACGAAATACTATTAACTACTCTTAATATTCTGTATGATTAACTTGTTCCATTTGACTATTTTGAAGGAAATGGCACCGACTACTCGACACACCGTGAATATGAATGAAGAGGAATTTCGTACATTTCTAGCTTCAAACATAGCCGCAGTACAGGCTGCGCTACATACCAACAATAACCTTGGATCTAGCAGTACAGGAAATCGTGTAGGATGCACCTACAAAGAATTCACTGCCTGCAAACCTTTGGAATTTGATGGAACCGAAGGACCGATCGGATTGAAACGGTGGACCGAGAAGGTCGAATCGGTGTTTGCCATATGTAAGTGTACTGAAGAGGACAAAGTAAAGTACGCTACGCATACCTTCACAGGTTCTGCGTTAACATGGTGGAATACCTATCTAGAGCAAGTGGGACAAGACGATGCGTACGCACTACCGTGGTCAGCATTCAAGCACTTGATGAACGAGAAGTACCGTCCCAGAACCGAGGTCAATAAGCTTAAGACAGAACTTAGAGGGTTACGAACCCAAGGATTTGATATTACCACGTACGAAAGATGATTCACAGAATTGTGCCTATTGTGTCCGGGAGCATTCGAAGATGAGGAAGAGAAGATCGACGCATTTGTGAAAGGATTACCGGAAAGAATCCAAGAAGATATAAGTTCACACGAGCCCGCCTCCATACAACAGGCATGTAGAATGGCTCACAAACTCGTGAACCAGATTGAAGAAAGAATTAAAGAACAGACTGCTGAAGAGGCCAATGTGAAGCAAGTCAAAAGAAAGTGGGAGGAAAACGGTGATAAGAATCACCAATACAACAACAACAGCAATTACAACAATAATCGCAACAATTATCCCAACAATCGCAACATCAATCGCAACTACAACAAACGGCCCAACAACAACAACAACAACAACAACAACAACAACAACAACAGCAACTACAACAATCATCCCAACAACAATAATAACCGCAACAACAACAACAATCAGAAGCAGCTATGCCAAAGGTGTGAAAAGAATCACTCGGGGTTCTGCACCAAATTTTGCAACAAGTGTAAAAGAAATGGTCATAGCGCGACGAAGTGTGAGGTCTACGGACCAGGGGTTAATAGAATGAAAGGAACAAATGGTGTCGGAACGAGTAATGGCGGAGCAAGTAGTGTCGGAGCAAGTTATGCCAATGTAGTTTGTTATAAATGTGGAAAACCGGGCCACATTATTAGAAATTGCCCGAACCAGGAGAACACGAATGGACAAGGCCGTGGAAGAGTTTTCAATATTAATGCGGCAGAGGCACAGGAAGACCCGGAGCTTGTTACGGGTACGTTTCTTATTGACAATAAATCTGCTTACGTTTTATTTGATTCGGGTGCGGATAGAAGCTATATGAGTAGAGATTTTTGTGCTAAATTAAGTTGTCCATTGACGCCTTTGGATAGTAAATTTTTACTCGAATTAGCAAATGGTAGATTAATTTCAGCAGATAATATATGTCGGAATCGAGAAATTAAACTGGTTAGCAAAACATTTAAGATTGATTTGATACCAGTAGAGTTAGGGAGTTTTGATGTGATAATCGGTATGGACTGGTTGAAAGAAGTAAAAGCAGAGATCGTTTGTTACAAAAATGCAATTCGCATTATACGAGAAAAAGGAAAACCCTTAATGGTGTACGGAGAAAAGGGCAACACGAAGCTACATCTTATTAGTAATTTGAAGGCACAAAAACTAATAAGAAAAGGTTGCTATGCTGTTCTAGCACACGTCGAGAAAGTACAAACTGAAGAAAAGAGCATCAATGATGTTCCCATTGCAAAAGAATTTCCCGATGTATTTCCGAAAGAATTACCGGGATTACCCCCACATCGATTCGTTGAATTTCAAATAGATCCTGTACCAGGAGCTGCACCAATAGCTCGTGCTCCTTACAGACTCGCACCCAGTGAGATGAAAGAACTGCAAAGCCAATTACAAGAACTTTTAGAGCGTGGTTTCATTCGACCAAGCACATCACCGTGGGGAGCTCCTGTTTTGTTTGTCAAGAAGAAAGATGGTACATTCAGGTTGTGTATCGACTACCGAGAGTTGAACAAACTTACCATCAAGAACCGCTACCCACTACCGAGAATCGACGACTTATTTGATCAACTACAAGGCTCGTCTGTTTATTCAAAGATTGACTTACGTTCCGGGTATCATCAAATGCAGGTGAAAGAAGATGATATTCCAAAGACTGCTTTCAGAACACGTTACGGTCATTACGAGTTTATGGTCATGCCGTTTGGTTTAACTAATGCACCAGCTGTGTTCATGGACCTTATGAACCGAGTTTGTGGACCATACCTTGACAAGTTTGTCATTGTTTTCATTGATGACATACTTATTTACTCAAAGAATGACCAAGAACACGGTGAACATTTGAGAAAGGTGTTAGAAGTATTGAGGAAGGAAGAATTGTACGCTAAGTTTTCAAAGTGTGCATTTTGGTTGGAAGAAGTTCAATTCCTCGGTCACATAGTGAACAAAGAAGGTATTAAGGTGGATCCGGCAAAGATAGAAACTGTTGAAAAGTGGGAAACCCCGAAAACTCTGAAACACATACGCCAATTTTTAGGACTAGCTGGTTACTACAGAAGGTTCATCCAAGACTTTTCCAGAATAGCAAAACCCTTGACTGCATTAACGCATAAAGGGAAGAAATTTGAATGGAATGATGAACAAGAGAAAGCGTTTCAGTTATTGAAGAAAAAGCTAACTACGGCACCTATATTGTCATTGCCTGAAGGGAATGATGATTTTGTGATTTATTGTGACGCATCAAAGCAAGGTCTCGGTTGTGTATTAATGCAACGAACGAAGGTGATTGCTTATGCGTCTAGACAATTGAAGATTCACGAACAAAATTATACGACGCATGATTTGGAATTAGGAGCGGTTGTTTTTAAATTAAAGACTTGGAGGCACTACTTATATGGGGTCAAAAGTATTATATATACCGACCACAAAAGTCTTCAACACATATTTAATCAGAAACAACTGAATATGAGGCAGCGTAGGTGGATTGAATTGTTGAATGATTACGACTTTGAGATTCGTTACCACCCGGGGAAGGCAAATGTGGTAGCCGATGCCTTGAGCAGGAAGGACAGAGAACCCATTCGAGTAAAATCTATGAATATAATGATTCATAATAACCTTACTACTCAAATAAAGGAGGCACAACAAGGAGTTTTAAAAGAGGGAAATTTAAAGGATGAAATACCCAAAGGATCGGAGAAGCATCTTAATATTCGAGAAGACGGAACCCGGTATAGGGCTGAAAGGATTTGGGTACCAAAATTTGGAGATATGAGAGAAATGGTACTTAGAGAAGCTCATAAAACCAGGTACTCAATACATCCTGGAACGGGGAAGATGTACAAGGATCTCAAGAAACATTTTTGGTGGCCGGGTATGAAAGCCGATGTTGCTAAATACGTAGGAGAATGTTTGACGTGTTCTAAGGTCAAAGCTGAGCATCAGAAACCATCAGGTCTACTTCAACAACCCGAAATCCCGGAATGGAAATGGGAAAACATTACCATGGATTTCATCACTAAATTGCCAAGGACTGCAAGTGGTTTTGATACTATTTGGGTAATAGTTGATCGTCTCACCAAATCAGCACACTTCCTGCCAATAAGAGAAGATGACAAGATGGAGAAGTTAGCACGACTGTATTTGAAGGAAGTCGTCTCCAGACATGGAATACCAATCTCTATTATCTCTGATAGGGATGGCAGATTTATTTCAAGATTCTGGCAGACATTACAGCAAGCATTAGGAACTCGTCTAGATATGAGTACTGCCTATCATCCACAAACTGATGGGCAGAGCGAAAGGACGATACAAACGCTTGAAGACATGCTACGAGCATGTGTTATTGATTTCGGAAACAGTTGGGATCGACATCTACCGTTAGCAGAATTTTCCTACAACAACAGCTACCATTCAAGCATTGAGATGGCGCCGTTTGAAGCACTTTATGGTAGAAAGTGCAGGTCTCCGATTTGTTGGAATGAAGTGGGGGATAGACAGATTACAGGTCCAGAGATTATACAAGAAACTACCGAGAAGATCATCCAAATTCAACAACGGTTGAAAACCGCCCAAAGTCGACAAAAGAGCTACGCTGACATTAAAAGAAAAGATATAGAATTTGAAATTGGAGAGATGGTCATGCTTAAAGTTGCACCTTGGAAAGGCGTTGTTCGATTTGGTAAACGAGGGAAATTAAATCCAAGGTATATTGGACCATTCAAGATTATTGATCGTGTCGGACCAGTAGCTTACCGACTTGAGTTACCTCAACAACTCGCGGCTGTACATAACACTTTCCACGTCTCGAATTTGAAGAAATGTTTTGCTAAAGAAGATCTCACTATCCCGTTAGATGAAATCCAAATCAACGAAAAACTTCAATTCATCGAAGAACCCGTTGAAATAATGGATCGTGAGGTTAAAAGACTTAAGCAAAACAAGATACCAATTGTTAAGGTTCGATGGAATGCTCGTAGAGGACCCGAGTTCACCTGGGAGCGTGAAGATCAGATGAAGAAGAAATACCCTCATCTATTTCCAGAAGATTCGTCAACACCTTCAACAGCTTAAAATTTCGGGACGAAATTTATTTAACGGGTAGGTACTGTAGTGACCCGAAATTTTCCATGTTTATATATATTAATTGAGATTGATATTTACATGATTAAATGTTTCCAATATGTTAAGAAATCAAACTTGTTAAGACTTGATTAATTGAAATAGGTTTCATATAGACAATTGACCACCCAAGTTGACCGGTGATTCACGAACGTTAAAACTTGTAAAAACTATATGATGACATATATATGGTTATATATATAGTTAACATGATATTATGATAAGTAAACATATCATTAAGTATATTAACAATGAACTACATATGTAAAAACAAGACTACTAACTTAATAATTTTGAAACGAGACATATATGTAACGATTATCGTTGTAACGACATTTAATGTATATATATCATATTAAGAGATATTCGTACATCATAATATCATGATAATATAATAATTTAAAATCTCTTTTGATATTATAAACATTGGGTTAACAACATTTAACAAGATCGTTAACCTAAAGGTTTCAAAACAACATTTACATGTAACGACTAACGATGACTTAACGACTCAGTTAAAATGTATATACATGTAGTGTTTTAATATGTATTTATACACTTTTGAAAGACTTCAATACACTTATCAAAATACTTCTACTTAACAAAAATGCTTACAATTACATCCTCGTTCAGTTTCATCAACAATTCTCCTCGTATGCACCCGTATTCGTACTCGTACAATACACAGCTTTTAGATGTATGTACTATTGGTATATACACTCCAATGATCAGCTCTTAGTAGCCCATGTGAGTCACCTAACACATGTGGGAACCATCATTTGGCAACTAGCATGAAATATCTCATAAAATTACAAAAATATGAGTAATCATTCATGACTTATTTACATGAAAACAAAATTACATATCCTTTATATCTAATCCATACACCAACGACCAAAAACACCTACAAACACTTTCATTCTTCAATTTTCTTCATCTAATTGATCTCTCTCAAGTTCTATCTTCAAGTTCTAAGTGTTCTTCATATATTTTACAAGTTCTAGTTACATAAAATCAAGAATACTTTCAAGTTTGCTAGCTCACTTCCAATCTTGTAAGGTGATCATCCAACCTCAAGAAATCTTTGTTTCTTACAGTAAGTTATCATTCTAATACAAGGTAATACTCATATTCAAACTTTGGTTCAATTTCTATAACTATAACAATCTTATTTCAAGTGATGATCTTACTTGAACTTGTTTTCGTGTCATGATTCTGCTTCAAGAACTTCGAGCCATCCAAGGATCCGTTGAAGCTAGATCCATTTTTCTCTTTTCCAGTAGGTTTATCCAAGGAACTTAAGGTAGTAATGATGTTCATAACATCATTCGATTCATACATATAAAGCTATCTTATTCGAAGGTTTAAACTTGTAATCACTAGAACATAGTTTAGTTAATTCTAAACTTGTTCGCAAACAAAAGTTAATCCTTCTAACTTGACTTTTAAAATAAACTAAACACATGTTCTATATCTGTATGATATGCTAACTTAATGATTTAAAACCTGGAAACACGAAAAACACCGTAAAACCGGATTTACGCCGTCGTAGTAACACCGCGGGCTGTTTTGGGTTAGTTAATTAAAAACTATGATAAACTTTGATTTAATAGTTGTGATTCTGAGAAAATGATTTTTATTATGAACATGAAACTATATCCAAAAATTATGGTTAAACTCAAAGTGGAAGTATGTTTTCTAAAATGGTCATCTAGACGTCGTTCTTTCGACTGAAATGACTACCTTTACAAAAACGACTTGTAACTTATTTTTCCGACTATAAACCTATACTTTTTCTGTTTAGATTCATAAAATAGAGTTCAATATGAAACCATAGCAATTTGATTCACTCAAAACGGATTTAAAATGAAGAAGTTATGGGTAAAACAAGATTGGATAATTTTTCTCATTTTAGCTACGTGAAAATTGGTAACAAATCTATTCCAACCATAACTTAATCAACTTGTATTGTATATTATGTAATCTTGAGATACCATAGACACGTATACAATGTTTCGACCTATCATGTCGACACATCTATATATATTTCGGAACAACCATAGACACTCTATATGTGAATGTTGGAGTTAGCTATACAGGGTTGAGGTTGATTCCAAAATATATATAGTTTGAGTTGTGATAAATACTGAGATACGTATACACTGGGTCGTGGATTGATTCAAGATAATATTTATCGATTTATTTCTGTACATCTAACTGTGGACAACTAGTTGTAGGTTACTAACGAGGACAGCTGACTTAATAAACTTAAAACATCAAAATATATTAAAAGTGTTGTAAATATATTTTGAACATACTTTGATATATATGTATATATTGTTATAGGTTCGTGAATCAACCAGTGGCCAAGTCTTACTTCCCGACGAAGTAAAAATCTGTGAAAGTGAGTTATAGTCCCACTTTTAAAATCTAATATTTTTGGGATGAGAATACATGCAGTTTTTATAAATGATTTACAAAATAGACACACGTACGTGAAACTACATTCTATGGTTGAATTATCGAAATCGAATATGCCCCTTTTTATTAAGTCTGGTAATCTAAGAATTAGGGAACAGACACCCTAATTGACGCGAATCCTAAAGATAGATCTATCGGGCCCAACAAGCCCCATCCAAAGTACCAGATGCTTTAGTACTTCGAAATTTATATCATATCCGAAGGGTGTCCCTGAATGATGGGGATATTCTTATATATGCATCTTGTTAATGTCGGTTACCAGGTGTTCACCATATGAATGACTTTTATCTCTATGTATGGGATGTGTATTGAAATATGAAATCTTGTGGTCTATTATTATGATTTGATATATATAGGTTAAACCTATAACTCACCAACATTTTTGTTGACGTTTTAAGCATGTTTATTCTCAGGTGATTATTAAGAGCTTCCGCTGTCGCATACTTAAATAAGGACGAGATTTGGAGTCCATGTTTGTATGATATTGTGTAAAAACTGCATTCAAGAAACTTATTTTGTTGTAACATATTTGTATTGTAAACCATTATGTAATGGTCGTGTGTAAACAGGATATTTTAGATTATCATTATTTGATAATCTACGTAAAGCTTTTTAAACCTTTATTGATGAAATAAAGGTTATGGTTTGTTTTAAAATGAATGCAGTCTTTGAAAAACGTCTCATATAGAGGTCAAAACCTCGCAACGAAATCAATTAATATGGAACGTTTTTAATCAATAAGAACGGGACATTTCACGTGTGATGTTGATATTTGAGGTTTATGACGTGGTTGTGGTTGGGGGTGATATGGGTACTGTCGTTGTTGATGATGGTGGTACGGATTATGCTGCTGGTGCTGCTGCTGGTGTTTGTAACCTTCGTACCATGTTCTCCAAAGCCGTCACGCGAGCGCGAAGTTCGTTAACTTCCGCTAGTACACCGGGATGATTGGCGGTTGGAGCGAGTGGATGAACAAGATTCGAAATATGGGATAATATATAATCATGACGAGATACTCTAGAAATGAGAGAGAAAATGGTTTCTTGAACAGGTTCGCCGGTAAGTGCTTCAGGTTCATCGCCAAGAGAGCAATTTGGTGGATGGAAAGGATCGCCTTCTTCTTGTCTCCAGTGATTTAGTATATTACGTACCCACCCCCAATTCATCCAGAATAGATGATGGGAGATTGGTTGATCCATTCCGGTGACGCTGCCTTCGGATTCCGAATGGAAATCCATATCGCCGTAGCTGTCGGAGTCTGAGGAATTCGAACTGGATGCGGAATCTATCTTGTATAGTCGGAGAAATGAAATTTTGGTTTGTGATAGATTATAGAAGTTAGATTTGGTACTCTTCAATACATATTTTACATATGTATATATAATACCAAAATCCCGTAAATTACGGAGAATCTTTGAAAAGATATTAGTCAAAGGTAACAATAACAGATACGCTAAGATATGAATTTTGTCTATACACTATCGATGCAGTAAGTGCAGTAAGACATGTCTAGACTTAGCTATGATAAGCAGGCAATTTCCTAAGGATGATAAGCAGATGATTTCCGACTAGATATGATAAGCAAAACTTTTGACATGTAGACACGGTCAAAGTCTAGACTCATTAATGTATCCTAACAACTATCAGTTAGACACACTAATGCAAGACCTGGTTCACTAAGACCACCGCTCTGATACCACCTGTAAAGACCCGTCCTTATCCACCTGGACAAAATCTTCAACATTTGGTTCCATTGCGATGATCGACACCAAGTAATGTCTTTAGTATGAGCTAATGCACAGCGGAAGACTTAATTTGTACCTGAGAATAAACATGCTTTAAAACGTCAACATAAAGTTGGTGAGATATAGGTTTGATGCTAGCAGCGTTATAACTATGGACCACAAGATTTCATATATTTAAACATAATACACTCGCAAATGTATGTGAAAGTAGTTGAGCACTTGGTAACCATACTTAACATTTAAATCATCGCAGCATATTCTTAAATAATCGCTACACCGTACCAAGTGTAGTATACAGAAACGAAGTACTGTGCAACCGTTGAAAATTGGTCGTCCAGCCCGGTTGGGGTTGTCAGGCCCAATAGATCTATCAACAGGATTCGCGTTTACATTCCTCATGTAAATATTAGCTACCAAGTATAAAGAAATATGCCATGGTACAACTCAACATAGAATTTATTTTTGATCACTTATGTCCATAACGTAAATCATAAAATGCATGTATTCTCATCCCAAAATATTTAGAGTTTAAAAGGAACTATATACTCACCATACTGTATTTTGTAGTAAAAATACATATAACATCATTGAACAAATGTAGGGTTGGCCTCGGATTCACGAACCTATATCAGTTATATATATTAAAATATATATTTAACATGTAATAATAATCAAACGGGTTTATGTATATATTATTTATTTAGTTTAGTCATATATTCGTTATTTTAAAAGTTATATATATTTATTTTGTATCTTTAATATTTATACCTGTAGTTATATTAATATATGTACATTTATATGTATATTGTAAATAAAAAAAAATAATACAAATTATGATAAAGATCGTGATAACTCTAATAATATTATTAATACTGTTAATAAAAATGAAATACTTTTAATATTAATAATAAAAAAAACAATATTACTAAAAATGAATAAATAAAAAGTCTTATGCTAATAATAATAATAATATTTGTGGTAATAATGTTTATGACATTAATAATAATAATGATAATAATAATACTTTAAATGATAAAATTAATAATAATAAATTTACTAATAATACTTATAAGACTAATGATAATAATAATGATTATAACACTTATAATTGTGATAATATTAATAATAATAATTATACTACCAATAATAACAATAATAATGATAACAATAACAATAATACTTGTAATAATAATAATAAAAAAAATAATAATAATAAGTTTGAAAAATGAGAACTACCTTAAAAGCCCTTTAATAAAAACAATGCACCAAGTGAGGATCGAACACGAGACCTCCCGTATACCATTAACACTCTAAACCATTCAACCATTCCAGTCTTTCTGATTATTATCTCTCCTAAATCTATATATTCAGTATCTAATTAACTCTCTATTTCTTCTTCTTCTTCGCGATACTGATCGACCATAGCTCACATAATCAGAACAACAAATTATATTTGTGGTTTAGGACTTGAATATAAAACAGAATCGATCATTACAGGGTTATTGATTTATTCAAAACAGATAAAAAAAATTTATTCTGCCACAGACCCATTACGACATCATAAACTCATATCGTGATTTCGAATTTAAAAGCGTTTTAAATATAACTTACAATATGAAATAGTTTGCAAACAACTCCTGTAAACTATATAAATCCTTAATTTGGCTTAAAACTTCAAATTGAACTCCAATTTCCCTAAGAACAGAAAGTTGACTTTTTATTTTGAAAACTTTGACTTCGAAATTCGATCTCAATTTGACGAGGTTTAATCTGAAACTTTCCAGAAATTTGAAATGGGAGATTTAGAATAAAACAGCATTAACAAAATCTGGTATTGATTACGATTTTGTTTGATTTGAAAAATAGAATGAAAACAGAACAGGGGCCTGGGTTCTTCTTCTTTCCATTTAAATTCGTAAATTCAAAGGCTGTAAAAGGGTAGTTGTAGTTGTTAAATGATATTGTAAATCGACTGGTAACAATTAACACTAAATGAATTCGATTATATAATGAATCTAAAGTCGACAGGATAAATTTATCCAGTACAAAATATATATTAAAAAAAATATAAAAAGGTAAATGAGATAGCAACTGATTTGGATATTACTGTTAATGAAATCGTTTAGTACAGATTTTATAGGCAAAATTCCAATTTACCTACAGGTTGATAATGATACGAAACAGATTACATATTTATTTATTTTGCATAAATATCATGTTTATATTCATATATATATATATATATATATATATATATATATATATATATATATATATATATATATATATAATGGATCATAATAATTTTAAGTATACATATTTTAATATCTAGTATTAACAAATAACAATAGAAATAATAATGATAATGATAATAATACTAACAATAATATTAATCAGAGTAGATAATAATGATAACAATAATAAGATTTGTAATGAAATTGATACTACTAATATCATTGATGATATAATAATAGTAATAATAATAATAATTTCAATAAGTTTAATATTGTTTAAAAGTGATATTAATAATATTATTAATAATACTAATTTAAATAATGTTAATATTTTTAAATGATAGTAATAATATTAATAATAATATAATAATTTATACATATCAATTTTAATTATAATAATATTAACATAATAACTACTCCCTAATAGGATTCAAATTCTTAAATTATAGTTTGTTGATGAAGCGTGGGATAAAGTCCAAAGATTAAATAAACGATGAAATCGTCTTAATGAAACAATGTCGATTTACTTAACTTATAGATATCGATTTTCTGAGTTATCCCTATTCCCTAATTTCACTTCCACGTTAAATAATATGATAACTACATTGTTATCTTATCAAAAGTCATGAGTAAAGCATGTATTGAAAATCAAACAAGAATCTCCACTAACTTTTGTCTAACTCTCGTTAAGTGATACTTTGTTCTCACTTGTAAATTACTTTACCATTTATTCCGAATACCGTTAAAACGAAACGATTTCTCAAATCATCGTGGACCTCATAAAAAGGACTCATAAATAAAATATCTTATTATGTTATCAATTAAATACGTTTATGTAAAATATTATATATTTAATACACATAATAGTTCGTGAATCGTCAGGCATGGTCAAAAGGGTAACTGATTATCCAAATATAGATTTCAAACTTTCTAGACTCAACATTACAGATTTTTGCTTATCGTGTCGAAAACATATAGAGATTAAGGTTTAAATTTGGTCGGAAATTTCCGGGTCATTACATATAAGCACAATCCAAGTCAAAAGAGGTGATGGAACCCTAAGCTAGAGAGCTTGGATCCATTTCACACAAGTTACAAGGTTACAAAGCTAGAAAGCTTGAACCTTTAAGTGTTCTTGAAGATCTTGAAGCATAAAGCTTGGATCTTGAAGATACATGAAGATTACAAATAAAAGTTTGAATCTTTTCAACAAAATAACAAGATCAAAGCAAAAAGAACTTAAATCTAACAAAAAGATATAAAGATTCAAGCTAGAAAGCTTGCATCTTAATTGTTCTTGAAGATCTTGAAGCATAAAGCTTGGATCTTGAAGATGCATGAAGATTACAAATAAAAGTTTAAATCTTTATCATAAAATAACAAGGTTAAATTAAAAGAAAGATGAATCTACAAAGTTGGTGAAGATTCAAGCTAGAAATCTTGAATCTTCCATGTTCTTGAAAGATTCATGCTTGAATCAACAAGATATAAGCAAGATCAAAGCTAAAAGGAACTTTGATCTCCATAATATGATGATGATGACCACGAAATTGAAAGGAAAAGAAGAAGGAAAAGAAGACTTACAAGAAGAACTAGAGAGGAAAGAAAGAAAGAATCAAGTGTGTGTGAAAACCAAAATGAGAGCAAGTGTAAAATGGGAGGTAAATGGCTAGTATTTATAAGCAAATGGGATTGACATGGATTGGTGACATGGCACCTATGGTGGCCATGATTTTGAGGGGATGGGGAGGGAGACACAACTTTGCTTTATGGATAATGGTTGTCTAAAGTGTGTACTAATGCTAGAATCCCATGTGACAAATAGATAATCCTTATCCATTATGCTAGTATGACTCATTAATTAATTAATTAATTAATTTATTTATTATTATAGCTCACTAGTAATAATACTTGGGCTAATTAATTGGGTCACTAGCTAGAGTAGGGTGGGCTTGGGCCCAACAAGGTAGAAAGTCCAACAAGACTAACTATTGGGCTTTAGCAATTAAATAAATAAAATTAAGCATCCAAAGGCACAAGTAATTATTATTATAAAATAATAATTAATATTTCGTTGTCCAAATATTCCGGTTCCGACAAAAGTCAAACGTGCGCGCAGTCCGCGGTTTATTCGTAACGGCAAGTAACACCAACGGTTATAAAGCATCCGGTGGACAAGTTAAGCATTCTACATACACCAAGGCACATTTTAAAGTATATATGAATATAAAACATGTGTGCCAAGGTTCCGGAGTAATAAAGTAACACAGTACGCACAAATACGCAGTTTCGCAAAAATACAAGGCATAAAAGCAAGTCGAAAAAGCCGGGTCGTTACACACACCCCTAAATAGGGTCTAGGGTATTTGTGACTAATTATATCAAATCACAGTTGTATAAACGAGAACGACTCTATATGAGACGTTTTGAATAAAACATTTATTAATAAAACAGCGGAAGCATTAAAAGTTTTACATCAAATTTAAACTGAAATAATAATAATAGTCTTAATGCAAAGTAAATGTAATGAAATGAAGACTCCATGTAGCAGCATTCAATTCATCAAGTAGCAATCATGGCAATCATCTTATTCGTCACCTGAGACAAAACATGCTTAAAGTGTCAACCAAAAAGGTTGAGTGAATTTCATAGGTTTAACAAAAAGTTTGACCGTTGTTTTAGACCACAAGATTTAGTTTGTAAAGTTGATCTCGAAAGATCGAAAGAAATAGTTATTCCAATTCGTGATATTTAAACTAAACGATAGTATGCCCCATGACAAGTTAGTTCTACTTGTCGGTTTAATTTCATTATCAAGTAATACAAAGACATAGTCAAATGTATCGGGGACGTTACTCCCGATAGGCCTACCCCCAATAACCTAGCATGCCGAGCACTTAAAAATATCACTGTAGGGACTTTAGCCGAACGAAGCCGGGTATAGCATAGTTTAAGCAGTTTGGTACTTGTGTCTAAAGTGTAAAACAGTTATAAAGCAAGCATGTGTCTCACCCCAAAAGTTATAACAGTTTAATAAACAGTAAAAGTGGAGCTATGAAAATCACCTTAAATAGAAGTTGAAGTATTCCACGCAAGAAAGGAAAGTAAAGCAAGTAAGTGACCGGGATATCAACTAGAAGTAGTCCTTCAAGAGAGAAATGAGAGATTAAGGTGCAAGTTTGAAATGAGAAATGTATGTGGTATTTATAGTTGAAAATGTTAGGTAAAAATATAAATTAAGTAAAAGAAATAAAAAGAAAAATATATATTAAATCTTAAAATAATAAAAGTAGTTTGTATTTTTATTAAAAGTAAATCTTAAAAGTTAAAATAAGAAAAAGTAGTTTGTAATTTTATTAAAAGTAAATCTTAAAAGTTAAAATAAGAAAAAGTAGTTTGTATTTTTATTAAAAGTAAATCATAAAAGTTAAAATAAAAAGTAGTTTGTATTTTTTATTAAAAGTAAATCTTAAAAGTTAAAATAAGAAAAAGTAGTTTGTATTTTTATTAAAAGTAAATCTTAAAAGTTAAAATAAAAAGTAGTTTGTATTTTTATTAAAAGTAAATCTTAAAAGTTAAAATAAGAAAAAGTAGTTTGTATTTTTATTAAAAGTAAATCTTAAAAGTTAAAATAAGAAAAAGTAGTTTGTATTTTTATTAAAAGTAAATCTCAAAAGTTAAAATAAGAAAAAGTAGTTTGTATTTTTTATTAAAAGTAAATCTTAAAAGTTAAAATAAAAAAAAGTAGTTTATATTTTTATTAAAAGTAAATCTTAAAAGAAAAAGTAGTTTGTATTTTTGTATTTATTTATTAAAAGTAGATATAGTTTTGATTTTTTTTTTATAAAATTCTAAAAAAATCGTTTAATACATTTCTAAGAACATTTAACATTTTATTTCTATATTTGTTTAATTATTAAATACGAATTTTATATAAAAATTATTATTATATTTAGTTTTTATAATTAAAATTAAAATTTATGATTATTACTTTATAGTTTTTATTAGTTTTATAAATGTTATAATATTATTTATTATTTAGTTAATTATATATTCTATTAACTAAATAACAAAAGTAATATAAATATTATATATATATATATATATATATATATATATATATATATATATATATATATATATATATATATATATATATATATATTCATTGATGTAATTATGTTATATTATATAACATAACCTTATTTATAATATTTATAATTATATTATTTATTTTAAGCGTACGTTTATTCGGTCAACGTTAAATTTATTCGTATATAACAACTCTAGGTATTTTAGTAAAATCGAAAGTCGAAAAGTGAGGGTTGTTATACTTGAATGGTTTATGTATAAAGAAATTGGTGTATACCACGTAATTTGCAGAACCGGTCCAACTTTTAGTCAATTAAACCGGTGGTTCAGCATACAATGTAACAAGAAGAATCAGCAAAATATCCGATAGAACACAAATCTATAAAAAGCTAAATAATACCCTTCAAGTATTGGAACTTTGTAGTTTCAGTCCGTCAACATTTCATAAACTAGTGGTAGTTAGGGATGACAATGGATCGGATATGGATCGGATGATGCCATATCCACATCCAAATCCATTTATGTTTTGCTCATCCATATCCATATCCATATCCATATCCATTTAATTTCATTCCATCCGTCCATATCCATATCCGATGGATTAAGCGGGTTAATGGATATTCGTTGGATATCAAGTGAAATGTTAATTTAATGACAATTTTATCAATTTAATATAAATTATAATAAATGTAAATATTAAATCTTTATGTTTTTTATTTGTTTCACATGTTTTTATTGTAATTTGTCATCGATTGTGAATTTAATTGAGCAAAATCCGTTACGATATAAGTAAATATACGCTTAAACTAATATAAATATGTAATTTTTAATATTGTTAGTAACAATTTAATAATTGTCACTATCACACCCTTATTTTCGTTAATAATTCAAGAATTTGTAGGTTTTATGTATATGTATATCGATATGCAGATGTATATGCATATATTTTAGTACGTATATATGTATATATAGATGTATTTCGGGTGATAATGGATATATCCGTGGATGGTAAATTGTCATCCATATTCGACCCACGAAATATTTAGGTCATCCATATTCATATCCATATCCGTTAATCGTCCATTTACATCATCCATATCCATTATAAATGGATCGGATCGGGTGGATGTCCATGGATGCAACATCCATTGCCATCCCTACTGGTAGTTGACATGTTTAACCGAATATCTATATTTAACTTATACTTATTTTAGAACATCTATAAAATTGAATTAAATTACTAGGTTAGTATAGTTTTATGTTCCTTATATCAATACGGTGTTAAACCTGGTTTGACTTTGACAATAATTCATTCTGCTGTACAAACCATAGGAGTAGTGATAAAATACACTTTCGAATTTAAAACTTGTAATTTACACCAGATATGGTAAATAAAAATGTGTAAATTATTAGGTTGTTATACCTACACGAATAAATCATTTGTTAGACTAGTTTCTTTGTCTAGTGCGTGTCAAGTGCAATCCCTGAAGTACGTGTACTTTCTAAACTCAGTCCCTAGACTTTTCAAAGGCACCTACCCCCTAATAAGATTAACGGTAGCGGTTGTGTGTAGTTGAGTTTAACCAAAACCGCAAACTCACTCTGTTTTTTCAGGGTTGTTACAAATTAAAAATCAACCGATAAACTTTCTACTACTGAACCAAACCCACTGTTCCATTAATCATTGGTTAGTTGCGCATCGGTTATATATTTCAGTAGATCTAATTGTATGACTTATCAAATAAATTTTGATTAACTAGTTGTATCCATGCTTTTGTGAAAGTTGAATACCAAAAAGGTAATAAATAATGCATGGTGTTTTAGCTAGTATTATTGGATCAACCAGTTACAATAATATAACGAAATAGATCTAATTACTACGGAGTATTAAATATCAGTACCTAAACCCATCTATCTATCTATATCTATATAGTCTAATAAATCTCTAAAATAATAACATCATTATTAAGCTAAATTATGATTTAATTTTCATAATGATGATATCATAATTATATATTAATTTAATTAATAAAATAATACAATATTTTATAAAAGGAAATATTAATCTCTCATAAATTGTAATTTTATTTTTCTAAAAAAATTTAAAAGGCATTTATTAATAATAATAATTATTATTATTAAAAATATAAATATAAATATTCAACTTTGAACGAACTTTATGTTTGTAAAATCAACGACAAGTTTCTTAGTCGGAATCCGTGGTTCCACGAGACAATAAACTAAATGACTTTAACATTTATATTCATTTAATACCTAAAATATATCATTAAATTATTTCGTTTAAATAAACTCATATTTCCACGGGTCATTTCACTAGTTTAGAGGACAAATGACTATACTTTAACAAATAACAAAGGCATCTATAGTTGGTCAAACCTTGTAAAATAAAGAGACGGTACAAACCTGGAAGATAAAACAACACTAGTTATTCAAATATGAAAGTTATGAAAAATAATAGATTTTTTTTTTCCAAAAGAACTTTAATGATATAACCAAGGGACTTTCATTACCAAAGTCTTCTGTACTTCTCGCAACTAGAAAGCAAAATTAAAAAATAAACTAGCGAAGAAGCCTAACAGAAGACAAACCGAACCGAACCAAAAAACAAACAAACCCAGGCAACAAAAACGAGCAACCAACAAACAACCGAACCATTGGCCTGGAGATATCATGGTGACTTTCAACCAAGAGATTTGGGGTTCAAGTCCTGTTGTGGACGTGTTTCATGAATTACTTTATTGAGTGTGTGATTTGCCTTTCTAAAAGAAAATCATGCAAATACACCAAACCAAATAAGAAACCATACACAAACCTAAAACAACCACATAAAAAAAATAAATAAATAAATAAAAAAAGGTAGTCTAACACCGACAAAACAAACCCGTCAAATTAAAAGGCCGACTCAAGAACAATTAAACCATCCGTGACAAGTGCACCGTGACCTCGATTTGAAACCTTACCATCCACCCTTTTCAAGCGAGCCGACTTTTCGAATCGAGACAAAAACGAATACTTCTTAGGGAAACCGAAAGAGAAAACCATCTTACACAAATTTAAAGTCTTTTTCGCATAACCCATATACAAAATATTCCTCATGGTACAACGATACTTTTTCCATTGAAGGAACAAAAATGATAGAACCAAAAGTATAGTCAGAGGCGGAGACAGATGAATGCATGTAGATACTTTGTCACTTTCAACTCCTCAAATATAGTTTATCTGTATTTGTATTGTATTAAAAATTGTGAATTAATTGCAAAACGTGCCCTAATAATGAATACTAACCTACTTTAAATATGAATAATATAAAATATTTGTTAATTCTTTGATTCAGTTGTATACGGAATATGTATGAAATTTTTATATCGATATTTAATTTTCTTCGGTTGACTATCTTATTCTTAAATCATAGTTTCACCTCCGAGTATAGTAGCACCTACATTTTAAGCCGTCCCTACGTGTATTGATAGCCATAAAGCTAAAACCAACATAATATGAAAAAGCACAACTCTTTAAGTTATTCGAGAAACTAACCTAACCTTTAATGGTTCAAAAAAATTAGCATAACATTTATGCACAATCATTAACTTATTCGAGAAACTAACAAAAATCACCAACACAAGTAGACCAAGCCAGAATTAACAAAAACCTCATTATTATGAATCAAATAATAGCATTACTACTTATTTAATACAAGAAAAACAGTGAAGTACAGTATACTAAAACACTAAATGCTTTAATATGAGCTCACTAGGTTAGTCCAAAACCTCAACTACACAGTTTCGGGTCTAGAACGACACATCCACGATATAACCGACGTTAACGAAACACACATGAATCATACATTAGTTGAAACTCTGTATTTTCTAACCTTTCATAATACAAAAACAATAAATCTCAAGTCAACAATCTAGCTATATATATACAAACATCATACAGAATATTGAATGAGCTACAGATCAAGTATGAAACTTTGTGTCTAAAACAGAGAATTTGCCATGAAGGCAACCAAGTTGGCAGTTATTGAATGCATACATGTTAGCTATTCTAGATCATTTAAACAATTTAACCCCATCCCTCAAGGATCCACAAAATCACCAATCTAGCGTAATCCCCCTCGAAATGTAAAGATTATCGATGGTTTTTATAACATCAAGTGATGCCTTTATGTACCTCCTCATTTCTTTCTCTGCTGATTTATCTGTTAATAATTATAAAAAGAAATATTCAGTCAATCATACGAATGAATACTAGTTAACAAAAATAAGTACACACTAAGCGCAGGGCCATCTCATTGATTTGTAAGTCCCTATTTACGGAGTATAATATATATAGAAATGAGCCTTACAAACGTTAAATTTTTCAATACATATAAAAAGATAATACTGTTTGAAAGTTATCATTAACAAAAGCAAAACAAGTTATTATCGTTTCCAAGATCTCTCAATCAAAATGACTTCAAAATAAGGGTAATTTTTGTCAAAAGAAGAAAAATTCCTCTTCTTGTTTGCTGCAAGATCTTTATAACCTATTTGTACTAATAGCAAAACAAATATATATGAAGGTTTTTTTTTTTTTTTTTTTTTTTTATAAATTTTGGGCCCTTTCAAAATTTCGGGCCCTGTTCGATGGCCTATCTTGCACACCATCTAAGACGCTCCTGACTAAGCGTACAGATCGCCTTACGTTCCATCATTTTCCTACTGCGTTGTTAAGAGGAAGAGTGTTTGGAACAAAAAAAAGGGTTCCAAAAAAGCGTTATAAACACTATTAAACAGCCCATAACTTCAAACTAAACGCCTGTAAAATTCCTATTAATTAGTAGACTCACCCGTTTCATTTATGTTCACCAAAAGTTGATCCCGTGTAGGAAGTGTACACATTCCAGCAGAAACTGCAGTTCTGACTGCCCATGTGTGGTATGGTGCACAAACTTGTTGATACGCTGTTGTAGCGGCTTTTTTAAGTGTATGGTTCCTAAAATATCACAAAAAACATATGGAATACAGTTATTAAAAACACAGTTCATTGCAATATACTGATGTAATCTGTTCATGATATGTAAAATTATAATTGAGAGAATAACATACTCGGATGATAAAAAATTCTGAAACAACTCTCTTATGAGATCCAGACCTTGCCTAACCCTGCGAAGATTGCGAGTATGGCTCCCGGGTGATTTTACCGTCTTATTTTTTAAGTCATGGTCAACTACACTACTTAAAGTGTTAAATTTCTTCGATGCTTCAAGAAGATCTCGTACCTGACATCCGTCAATCACTTAATTAGTTACAATTTACGAGGCTGTTAAACAAGACAGAAAATCCCTGTTTACGAATTTTACAAGTAAGCAAAAATGATACTCACTCCGTCCCAAATTTATTGTCTCTCGACAAAAATCACACAGTTTAAGAAATAGTGACTGTCACATGTACTTTTTGTTAACTTTCCAATTTTACCCCTTACTTTTTATCGACTTTTATTTTTTATTTTACATACATAAAGCAAGGGCATAAATACTTTTGGAAGTGAACAATTAATTTGGAACGGCTCAAAAAGAAATAGTGAACAATAAATATGAGACAGAGGGAGTATTGTACTATAATATGTGATGAAGACAAACACAGTTTCAAATCAATGGTTTAATGTTCAAATCTAATGGAACAGTGAATATGAATGATGAAAGTGTTCGATGATGATGAATGATGGATATTAATTGATGAAGAATCACAGATCTGAATTGATATAACAGTCGTGTATATAAATCTGTTTTTCAATTTGTATGTATACAATTTGTATTGATTGGCATCACTCCAACTCTATGAGGTGTGTGAGTATTTATACACGAATACTCAACACCATTGCGTTTAGGTCCTAGCCACTATCGATGCAACTTAACATGTTTATTTAATTTGAGATCCTAACAATATGCGAAGTCAAATGTAAATGATAAGATTTTAGTCGTAAACGTCAAACTGATACACAATTTAGTGATGAAGTCCAGAATGATTATAACAATGTATGCTTGGCATCTCTCTTTATAGTATAATAAAGAGGCCTAATATGCCTAAATTAAGGCAACAAAATGTTTTCTTGGACACTTCAGTGATTGAAGTTAGAAATTTGCATTAGTTGTTAGGAAGATATGGTTATGGCATCTTTCTTTAAAGCATAAATAGAAAGGGACTATCTTACTTACATATAATTAGGGGATAATGCTGACATCACTAAACCTGTTTTCCTTAATTTTTCATGTATTGATCTTCCAGATGTTGTTGTGTTATTAATTTAGCTGATGTCATGTTTTATTATTTTTAATAATGAATATAATTAATTTAATTAAGAAATAAAATATGGAGTAACTCGCTGCCCGAGAAATATTTGATATCAATATTTTCACACGCTTTGTCGCCTTGAGTGTACAACCTTCACTGCCTTCTCCAATCAAAATCTCTACCGTATAAGTCACTCTCAATCAAGTTTAAATTCAAAAATTACATACCAATACTCCTAATTCTATAACAAAACCCACATCTACTTCCATTTTGACCCATTTATTTATAAGTAAAAATGGCTGGAAATTACCTTTACCTTTATATTACACTAAAAATCTAAGTTTTCAATGGCTTCAGTGTGTTCATCTCTTTTATTCTTCTTATTTTACTTCTCTTAGTATGTATGTTCGCAACAGGTTCGATTGATTCATGTTTAATAAGTTATTTTGTATTTTGTATATGTATTTGTTGTTTCAATGTGGTCTTTCTAATTTGTTTTGAAAGCTTAATGGTTCTGTTATTTTTATTAAATCCAAATTTGAAGATGATGAGCCAGATATGAAGCTGGTTAAGTTTAATTACTATAGTGAACTTTATTATTACTTGATTAATATAGGTATAAGTGGACTTCATTATTTGCATTATTTGCACTTTATGTTACTGTCTCTTTGGAATTGGATGCTTTTGAAATTGGAAATTTGCATTTCCTAAGCTAACTAATGCTTCAGGTTTTAAATACTCTCTTAAAGTGTAAGCAACATTGAAAATCAACATTTACAAGCACTATGAAATAAGATAAGGTATGTTGTAATCTGATAAAAAAATTTCATTTATCTATATGAATATTGTTTTTTTTCTTTTTTTTCTTTTTGTATTTATATAAGATGTATTGGTTAAAGTATACATCATGCACAACTGTCACTAACTTTTCATGATCACATATAAATGTTTTTCTTAAAATGAGATCACATGTGAAGAGAATCACAATAGGAAGAAACCAATAAAACTTGGTTTTTATATAAACGGGTACAATAATAGCTAGCCTTTTACTTATTTGTGAGATTCAGTTTAGTAGTGTTGGGACCAGTACTAGCACTCCCAAAAAAAAATAAGAATGAGAACAGTTTGATCCATATCACCGGCGAATCTCCTTATAAAGTTTGGTGTCATTTATAACATATTCTTTTAAAGTTTGATATAAAGTCCGCCCCTGCTATTGTTAAAGGGGTTCTAAATATTTAGTTTATTTTGTGTCGTTGTTGTCCATCTGTCTTATTGAAGATAAGACGATCACTATTATGTGCAGTCCTAATCGTAATCAGGTGAGTGTCAGAGGTATTTTAATAGAGAAAGGAATCGAAAAAACGAGTGTGTATTCAGAAGAATGTGTATGATGACATGCCAGATCGCTGCATCATATTGGTTTGAGTAGTCTCAGTTTTGACCTTTTGTTTTGCTTCAAATTGTCTTTGATGCTATTGAATTATGCTTAATTGTTATGGTAACCATGGTAAGTTTTATGTTATCATAGTGTTACTTATGATTTTCAGTTTGCATGCCTCATTGGTTTGACATGGATGTGTATGAGTATCCTTAGCGTGGGACGTACTTGATCACTTTTCTGGGTTACAAGGATGATTTGCAGTTTGCCTCATTGGGTTTACAAGGATGCGGGTCAAGATTATATTGATGATGACAATGTAAGTTTGTTTAATTAACATTGGTTTACTTATATAATTTATAGTGTTAATGTTAATTATGTATTATTAATTTTTTATTGTGCTCTATTAATTAGCATATAGTTGACAAAACCATAAAATCTTCCAATGCATATTACCCGCGAAAATTAGCTGTGTCAAACTGTCAATAGTTTAATATTTTTCTTTGCTGAGCTTTGGATACTTGATTTGCAGTTTCGATGATGTGATCTATTTTTTCGGCTGAAGGCAGCTTTGAAAGAGCGTAGGTTGGCAATACGTTTTTGTGTTGTGTTGAAAGAGCGTAGGTTAAAGGCCAGCTTCGATGATGTGATCTATTTTTTCGGCTGAAGGCAGCTTTGAAAGAGCGTAGGTTGGCAATACGTTTTTGTGTTGTGTTGAAAGAGCGTAGGTTAAAGGCAGCTTCGATGTTGTGATCTATTTGTCTCGGTTAAAGGCAGCTTTGAAAGAGCGTAGGTTGGCACTACGTTTTTGTGTCGTGTTGCATATGATTAGGAAGTATCTCTAATACATTGCCCATTGTGTGCAGAAAATTGATGGGTTTATGACTGTATTCAGGATAAATGGAAGGAGCTTTTCACCAAAAGCGTTTGCACTTTCGTTTGGAGTCACAATTGTGGATGCCAAGCATAATTATAATAACTACAAATTCTTTGGACATTTGTATATGTAACAAACAAATATATAATAGAGTATCATTTTTTCTTGGTATATGGTACTAATCCATTGCACTGAGTAAGGATGAATCGTATATATACTACTATATATTACTGTATTATATAAAAATTATATGATCAACAAGCAGGGGTGTGCACCATTTGGTTTGAAACCATTTAAACCGAATATCGAATCGAAACCAAATGGAAAAAAACCAAACCGAATTTGAAAAATAGTTTCGGATCGAGAAAAACCGAAACCGAATTTTAATTCGGTTTTTCAGTTTGGTTTTCCGTTTTGAAAATTTTTAATTTGGTTAACCGAAAACCGAATATAAAACCGAATTCAATTTATACAATATTAAACAAATATTTTAAGTTATTTATATTATTGTATACATGTACGAGAAACGATTTTGAATATATATTTTAACTCGTCAAGTCAAATTCGGTTCACTTTGATTGAAATCCTATTTTAATCTTTAATTTCATAATTTTCCTTTTAACTCAACATTTTTGAAACTGTAATCATTTCAAGTCGATTTGCTATTCAGTTCAATTTATGTGTGTGTGCACATTGAATCAATCAAATTTATATACACTGCTTTACAACAGTCTATTATTAGAAAGTATACACTATGACTAAAACAGAGAAAGTTTTAGTTTTGTTATTGGTATTGGTTTTGTTTATTTTTTGATATAAAATGTATTGTATTATGATATTATGTTAGCTTATTTTATTTTCTAAAATTTGTATATATGTTCAATTATATATTTTATTTTAGAACGATACTTACAAAGTTAATAATATAATGTTTATTTATATCGTGAGAAAAAAAATCGATGTGGAAGTTAATTTGGTTTTAACCGAAATCGAACCGAATTCAAATTTGGTTTTTGGTTCAGTTTTGGTTTTGGTTTTGATATTTGAAATTGGTTTCGGTTTGGTTTTTGGTTTTAATTTTTAGAATTTCAAAACCGAAAAAACCGAACCGAATAAACCGAAAAACTGAAAACCGAACCGATGAACACCCCTATCAACAAGTATACTATCATTTATTTTTTTCAAATATATTTTTTTCAAACCTGTGTAATCATGGGTCATAAACTAGTATGCTTAAGAAGCCAATAGCATATTTTTAAATTATTCAACTTTATATTTATTAACTTTTATAAGTGACTTTTCTAACTTTTTGATTCTCTTATATCTTGAATATCAGATCAGATAAAAAATAAAAGAAAAGAAACTATTCTCATTCTCAGTCGAACAACATAAAAATTGCATATTGATGTACAAGAAGTATATATGCTGCAGATAATAATCCACTGTCACTTTCCCTATATAATCCGTTTATATAGACAATTATACTTTCACTTTCCCTATATAGTATTGGATGCCTAAAATAAATGAACATGATCATGCGGCGAAGATTGAATGAACACTTTCGTACGGCCTAGAGGGCATAATTAGAAGACCTAAATTGAAACATCTAATGAAGTTTTAAACTATATCTTCTCTAGTGATTAGATGCCTAAACCTGCTTTTAAATATACCAAAACACATTACGTAAGAAATATGGTTTCTTGTTAGTACTCATTTCCTACAGACACATATAACATCATTACTCAAATACTTCGTGATTAACGAAACTGCTTCAACGATACAATTGAGAAAACAATACCAGTTTCATCCAATTACAAACATACCTAACTTAATATACTCTATTCACATATCATATGAAGCATAACAACATAAAGCATCAACAAATGGTAAAAATGATTAAAACTTTCAATTAATAGATAAAATAAATAAATTAGAAATCAAATAAACAAACAAACCTTGGCAGTGTATTCCATTTCGGCGAATTTGAAAGCCATACCAAGACAACCAAATAGAACAGATACCAAAGTACACGCTTCACAAAACGGCTTTAATCGCAAATCAACAAATTCATTATCATTATTATTATTATTGTTATTGTTATCATTTCCCTTTTTATTTTTATTAATCAGATCCGAAATTTCCTCAAACGCTTGTGCGATCGAAGAAAGAGGGGTTTCTTTTTTACCATCTTTATTAGCAGCATCTTCATTATTCATCTTCCGAATCCTAACACTTCAGATATTGAATTCAAATAAGTGAAAATACATTCATTTTAATCATCTGGAGTAAAACCTAAAATCAAAATCTCGATGAAATGAAAAAAAATAAACGCATACTTTTCTCGATCCCTGAAGTATGAAAGGAGAGCCATTGAATTTGTGAATATTTATTAGAGTTACGAATTTGCCCTAAAAAATCGCTGATTATTATTTTGTGTGTGTAAAAAATTGATTTCGGTAACGGTGGTTAACTAGTTATACATACTTCGCGCCATATGAATATCAAGCAAAATATAATTATAATTAATAAAAAAAAAAAAGTACTCGTAATAGGAAAATAATAATCAGACAAAATTTCATTACTCGTCCCTGAACTATACATCAAATTTGACTCCTCGTCCTTTTTCTTTTTTTTGTGCATCCCTCGTCCCTAATGTATCAAAATTCTACATCCCTCGCCCTTTTTCTTGATTCCACGTCCTTTTTCTTTCTGTCAATTCTACATCCCTCATCCCTAAAAAGGACGAGATATGTAGAATTGTGATACATTTGAGGGATACAAAAAAAAGAAAGATAAGGAGTCAAATTTAATGTAAAGTTAATGGAATTTTGTATAATAATCATAAAGTGTGCTTATGTATGACTCGAGTATTTTTTATGTTCCTGATGATTGGACCGTATCTTTTGTGAAGTTACTGATTTTACCCCTAACTTATAATAAATGACGAAATGGTCCTTTTGCACAAAGTTTATAACATTGGAAACCATGTAACGTGTTGGTTTGCTTTTATCAGTATTTAGGTTTGGATTTGAATCTAATTTAGATTTAGATTTAAAATCTGGGTTTAACTAATTTGTTGATGTTAATAATTGGGTCTGATATTATAAGTTGTTGAGTGTATGATGTTTAGTTTACTATGGTAATTATAATTAATATGTTGGAGATGTTCTTGTTGCGTTTAATTAGCATGGAGAATAAACAAAAGAAAATTCATGGAGACTGATTAAATGGAACCCTAAAAGGTTGGTTTATTTATAAGAAATAGAGAGAGAAAAAACAAAAGTGAATGAAGAAGAAGATGGACGAAAGACCGAAATACCCCTCACATGCATCGCTCATGACTAAAGTTAACGTACATTTTTTACGACTGTTACTGAGAGGGACTACCCACGCCAATTTTGTAAACCACAGGGGCCAATCACTCCGGAAAAAACTTACAGGAACCAACTACATATGATCTAAACTACAAAGACCAATCACGCAATTTTCTCTATATTTAAATCTAATTTCATTAATCAAGTACAGTATTTATTAAGGCTATCACTTATTTGGCATGTGAGGGTTGTCGATCCAAACTTTGAAAAAGGCAATCTATTTGTGATTGTACATATATAAATATTGTTTAAAACGGAATAACCATGAGTCGATGAGTGTTAACATTATCATTTGATTGCTTGTATCTCGGTTTCTCGTTAGGTTGTGTGTTTTGATTGCTGGTATCTCAGTTTTTCTTTCCGAAAATAAAGAGTTGTTATATATTCAAGATTTTTTCCTGAAGAAAAAAAAAAACAACCCAAACAGATTACAACAAAACTCTAGTTTCATACTTTCATTTATATTTCTTAGCCCTCAACCTTTTACATAAATATAAATTCAGTCATTTTAAATGAATACTTCCAACGACCATCCTCAGAGACATTGTTAAAGATGTACAAATATTTTATACAATTTTATAACTGTCAGTTTAAATTATGTACGACCGTTACGTAAAAGAAGTGTTACATACTATAACGACGACTCTTAAAACTTCAATTAGGAAACTTTATACAAAAGACTCAATGTTAGTCAGTTATTGTCCACACTAATATAATTTTTTTCCACAATTAATTTTGAGAAATGAATCACATGGAGATCCCATCAAAATGGATCATTGTCATAAGATCACAGAAACCAATTGCTTCAGATTTAAGTTTTATTAATCAGACAAACATGAGTATCGTAATAAAAAAGTCGTAAACATCTATAGAATAAACTATACTATGATTTAAGATAATATAAAAGGTGCAATGATACCCCTAAATCCAAGTTTCATCAGTTAGTATAACCACAAAAAAGTTTCATAAAAAACAGAGAACGAACGAATACCTTTTTTCCCGTTCAAATACGCTAACGTTAGTCAATACCAAAACAAACTTGGATGCCAAAAAAGAACTGTAGCCATGGATCAACACTAGTCTAGTTTCAGGGACAAGAACAAAAACCGCTATTGTTTTTTAGTTTCCTTTACAGGAAATTGCTCCTCAGATTGCCTCTGCCACAATAAATACGCAGCTTCTAACCATCTTGGTTCAACCAAATACTTCTTATGATGAACCGCCCAATGTGACTTTTCAGTTCCTGTATCTGTTGAAATGACATGTGTCACTGACGGGTCGACTTCTGTTGCACATATCGCTCCTAACCGTTCAGCCATCTTCCATAACTGATGATTTTCAGCCGGGAACTTTGTAGGAAACACACGACTAAACACAACTTTACACCCCTTCAATACTTCACAACGAACTGCCCCCAGTACCTGCAACAAAAGATTACATCAAACAAACCGGAACTCCAACCGAGGATCAAGGTTGCAAAAATCTCTATTCGGGTACTCATTCGGGACTTTTTAAGGAGTACTCAAAAACTCAGGGAGTACTCGGATGTTAACCAAGTATAACCTTGACCAATGTTCCAAGTAATCCCGACTTTTGGCCGAGTTTAACCGATTTTAGACCAAGTTTGACTGATTTCTCGCAGAGTTGCAAAAACTGAGTTTTGACCATGTTTGACTTTGACAAATATTTGACTGAGTTTTGACAGAGGTCTCGCCGAGTACTCCCTGAGTTGCAAAAACCAAGTTTTGACCAAGTTTGACCTTGACAAATTATTGAACGAGTCTTGACCATTTTTGACCGATTTTGACCAAGTTTGATCGAGGTCTCGCCGAGTACTCCCCGAGTGGCAAAAACCGAGTACTCACTGAGTAATTCCGAGTTCTGCAACACTGCCAAGTATACATTTAGTTTCTGTATAACAAGGGTACGTAAGATACATATCTTACCTGCCGTACATCTCGGACCGCAATATTTTCATCTAGTTCCTATCATTTAAGTTAAAACAATATTAAGAAACCGAGTTTTATACGATAGGTTGAACAAGTAAGGTTGGTAGTACGTACGGGATCGAAGAACTTTTTGTGGATTTTTTTGAGCACTTGTAGAACAGTAGCAAGACTTCCATCAACTTTACTTTCATCTGATTTCAGTTCAGAAAGCGATTTTCATCTGATTCCACGCAAGAAAGGAAAGTAAAGCAAGTAAGTGACCGGGATATCAACTAGAAGTAGTCCTTCAAGAGAGAAATGAGAGATTAAGGTGCAAGTTTGAAATGAGAAATGTATGTGGTATTTATAGTTGAAAATGTTAGGTAAAAATATAAATTAAGTAAAAGAAATAAAAAGAAAAATATATATTAAATCTTAAAATAATAAAAGTAGTTTGTATTTTTATTAAAAGTAAATCTTAAAAGTTAAAATAAGAAAAAGTAGTTTGTAATTTTATTAAAAGTAAATCTTAAAAGTTAAAATAAGAAAAAGTAGTTTGTATTTTTATTAAAAGTAAATCATAAAAGTTAAAATAAAAAGTAGTTTGTATTTTTTATTAAAAGTAAATCTTAAAAGTTAAAATAAGAAAAAGTAGTTTGTATTTTTATTAAAAGTAAATCTTAAAAGTTAAAATAAAAAGTAGTTTGTATTTTTATTAAAAGTAAATCTTAAAAGTTAAAATAAGAAAAAGTAGTTTGTATTTTTATTAAAAGTAAATCTTAAAAGTTAAAATAAGAAAAAGTAGTTTGTATTTTTATTAAAAGTAAATCTCAAAAGTTAAAATAAGAAAAAGTAGTTTGTATTTTTTATTAAAAGTAAATCTTAAAAGTTAAAATAAAAAAAAGTAGTTTATATTTTTATTAAAAGTAAATCTTAAAAGAAAAAGTAGTTTGTATTTTTGTATTTATTTATTAAAAGTAGATATAGTTTTGATTTTTTTTTTATAAAATTCTAAAAAAATCGTTTAATACATTTCTAAGAACATTTAACATTTTATTTCTATATTTGTTTAATTATTAAATACGAATTTTATATAAAAATTATTATTATATTTAGTTTTTATAATTAAAATTAAAATTTATGATTATTACTTTATAGTTTTTATTAGTTTTATAAATGTTATAATATTATTTATTATTTAGTTAATTATATATTCTATTAACTAAATAACAAAAGTAATATAAATATTATATATATATATATATATATATATATATATATATATATATATATATTCATTGATGTAATTATGTTATATTATATAACATAACCTTATTTATAATATTTATAATTATATTATTTATTTTAAGCGTACGTTTATTCGGTCAACGTTAAATTTATTCGTATATAACAACTCTAGGTATTTTAGTAAAATCGAAAGTCGAAAAGTGAGGGTTGTTATACTTGAATGGTTTATGTATAAAGAAATTGGTGTATACCACGTAATTTGCAGAACCGGTCCAACTTTTAGTCAATTAAACCGGTGGTTCAGCATACAATGTAACAAGAAGAATCAGCAAAATATCCGATAGAACACAAATCTATAAAAAGCTAAATAATACCCTTCAAGTATTGGAACTTTGTAGTTTCAGTCCGTCAACATTTCATAAACTAGTGGTAGTTAGGGATGACAATGGATCGGATATGGATCGGATGATGCCATATCCACATCCAAATCCATTTATGTTTTGCTCATCCATATCCATATCCATATCCATATCCATTTAATTTCATTCCATCCGTCCATATCCATATCCGATGGATTAAGCGGGTTAATGGATATTCGTTGGATATCAAGTGAAATGTTAATTTAATGACAATTTTATCAATTTAATATAAATTATAATAAATGTAAATATTAAATCTTTATGTTTTTTATTTGTTTCACATGTTTTTATTGTAATTTGTCATCGATTGTGAATTTAATTGAGCAAAATCCGTTACGATATAAGTAAATATACGCTTAAACTAATATAAATATGTAATTTTTAATATTGTTAGTAACAATTTAATAATTGTCACTATCACACCCTTATTTTCGTTAATAATTCAAGAATTTGTAGGTTTTATGTATATGTATATCGATATGCAGATGTATATGCATATATTTTAGTACGTATATATGTATATATAGATGTATTTCGGGTGATAATGGATATATCCGTGGATGGTAAATTGTCATCCATATTCGACCCACGAAATATTTAGGTCATCCATATTCATATCCATATCCGTTAATCGTCCATTTACATCATCCATATCCATTATAAATGGATCGGATCGGGTGGATGTCCATGGATGCAACATCCATTGCCATCCCTACTGGTAGTTGACATGTTTAACCGAATATCTATATTTAACTTATACTTATTTTAGAACATCTATAAAATTGAATTAAATTACTAGGTTAGTATAGTTTTATGTTCCTTATATCAATACGGTGTTAAACCTGGTTTGACTTTGACAATAATTCATTCTGCTGTACAAACCATAGGAGTAGTGATAAAATACACTTTCGAATTTAAAACTTGTAATTTACACCAGATATGGTAAATAAAAATGTGTAAATTATTAGGTTGTTATACCTACACGAATAAATCATTTGTTAGACTAGTTTCTTTGTCTAGTGCGTGTCAAGTGCAATCCCTGAAGTACGTGTACTTTCTAAACTCAGTCCCTAGACTTTTCAAAGGCACCTACCCCCTAATAAGATTAACGGTAGCGGTTGTGTGTAGTTGAGTTTAACCAAAACCGCAAACTCACTCTGTTTTTTCAGGGTTGTTACAAATTAAAAATCAACCGATAAACTTTCTACTACTGAACCAAACCCACTGTTCCATTAATCATTGGTTAGTTGCGCATCGGTTATATATTTCAGTAGATCTAATTGTATGACTTATCAAATAAATTTTGATTAACTAGTTGTATCCATGCTTTTGTGAAAGTTGAATACCAAAAAGGTAATAAATAATGCATGGTGTTTTAGCTAGTATTATTGGATCAACCAGTTACAATAATATAACGAAATAGATCTAATTACTACGGAGTATTAAATATCAGTACCTAAACCCATCTATCTATCTATATCTATATAGTCTAATAAATCTCTAAAATAATAACATCATTATTAAGCTAAATTATGATTTAATTTTCATAATGATGATATCATAATTATATATTAATTTAATTAATAAAATAATACAATATTTTATAAAAGGAAATATTAATCTCTCATAAATTGTAATTTTATTTTTCTAAAAAAATTTAAAAGGCATTTATTAATAATAATAATTATTATTATTAAAAATATAAATATAAATATTCAACTTTGAACGAACTTTATGTTTGTAAAATCAACGACAAGTTTCTTAGTCGGAATCCGTGGTTCCACGAGACAATAAACTAAATGACTTTAACATTTATATTCATTTAATACCTAAAATATATCATTAAATTATTTCGTTTAAATAAACTCATATTTCCACGGGTCATTTCACTAGTTTAGAGGACAAATGACTATACTTTAACAAATAACAAAGGCATCTATAGTTGGTCAAACCTTGTAAAATAAAGAGACGGTACAAACCTGGAAGATAAAACAACACTAGTTATTCAAATATGAAAGTTATGAAAAATAATAGATTTTTTTTTTCCAAAAGAACTTTAATGATATAACCAAGGGACTTTCATTACCAAAGTCTTCTGTACTTCTCGCAACTAGAAAGCAAAATTAAAAAATAAACTAGCGAAGAAGCCTAACAGAAGACAAACCGAACCGAACCAAAAAACAAACAAACCCAGGCAACAAAAACGAGCAACCAACAAACAACCGAACCATTGGCCTGGAGATATCATGGTGACTTTCAACCAAGAGATTTGGGGTTCAAGTCCTGTTGTGGACGTGTTTCATGAATTACTTTATTGAGTGTGTGATTTGCCTTTCTAAAAGAAAATCATGCAAATACACCAAACCAAATAAGAAACCATACACAAACCTAAAACAACCACATAAAAAAAAAAAAATAAATAAATAAAAAAAGGTAGTCTAACACCGACAAAACAAACCCGTCAAATTAAAAGGCCGACTCAAGAACAATTAAACCATCCGTGACAAGTGCACCGTGACCTCGATTTGAAACCTTACCATCCACCCTTTTCAAGCGAGCCGACTTTTCGAATCGAGACAAAAACGAATACTTCTTAGGGAAACCGAAAGAGAAAACCATCTTACACAAATTTAAAGTCTTTTTCGCATAACCCATATACAAAATATTCCTCATGGTACAACGATACTTTTTCCATTGAAGGAACAAAAATGATAGAACCAAAAGTATAGTCAGAGGCGGAGACAGATGAATGCATGTAGATACTTTGTCACTTTCAACTCCTCAAATATAGTTTATCTGTATTTGTATTGTATTAAAAATTGTGAATTAATTGCAAAACGTGCCCTAATAATGAATACTAACCTACTTTAAATATGAATAATATAAAATATTTGTTAATTCTTTGATTCAGTTGTATACGGAATATGTATGAAATTTTTATATCGATATTTAATTTTCTTCGGTTGACTATCTTATTCTTAAATCATAGTTTCACCTCCGAGTATAGTAGCACCTACATTTTAAGCCGTCCCTACGTGTATTGATAGCCATAAAGCTAAAACCAACATAATATGAAAAAGCACAACTCTTTAAGTTATTCGAGAAACTAACCTAACCTTTAATGGTTCAAAAAAATTAGCATAACATTTATGCACAATCATTAACTTATTCGAGAAACTAACAAAAATCACCAACACAAGTAGACCAAGCCAGAATTAACAAAAACCTCATTATTATGAATCAAATAATAGCATTACTACTTATTTAATACAAGAAAAACAGTGAAGTACAGTATACTAAAACACTAAATGCTTTAATATGAGCTCACTAGGTTAGTCCAAAACCTCAACTACACAGTTTCGGGTCTAGAACGACACATCCACGATATAACCGACGTTAACGAAACACACATGAATCATACATTAGTTGAAACTCTGTATTTTCTAACCTTTCATAATACAAAAACAATAAATCTCAAGTCAACAATCTAGCTATATATATACAAACATCATACAGAATATTGAATGAGCTACAGATCAAGTATGAAACTTTGTGTCTAAAACAGAGAATTTGCCATGAAGGCAACCAAGTTGGCAGTTATTGAATGCATACATGTTAGCTATTCTAGATCATTTAAACAATTTAACCCCATCCCTCAAGGATCCACAAAATCACCAATCTAGCGTAATCCCCCTCGAAATGTAAAGATTATCGATGGTTTTTATAACATCAAGTGATGCCTTTATGTACCTCCTCATTTCTTTCTCTGCTGATTTATCTGTTAATAATTATAAAAAGAAATATTCAGTCAATCATACGAATGAATACTAGTTAACAAAAATAAGTACACACTAAGCGCAGGGCCATCTCATTGATTTGTAAGTCCCTATTTACGGAGTATAATATATATAGAAATGAGCCTTACAAACGTTAAATTTTTCAATACATATAAAAAGATAATACTGTTTGAAAGTTATCATTAACAAAAGCAAAACAAGTTATTATCGTTTCCAAGATCTCTCAATCAAAATGACTTCAAAATAAGGGTAATTTTTGTCAAAAGAAGAAAAATTCCTCTTCTTGTTTGCTGCAAGATCTTTATAACCTATTTGTACTAATAGCAAAACAAATATATATGAAGGTTTTTTTTTTTTTTTTTTTTTTTTTATAAATTTTGGGCCCTTTCAAAATTTCGGGCCCTGTTCGATGGCCTATCTTGCACACCATCTAAGACGCTCCTGACTAAGCGTACAGATCGCCTTACGTTCCATCATTTTCCTACTGCGTTGTTAAGAGGAAGAGTGTTTGGAACAAAAAAAAGGGTTCCAAAAAAGCGTTATAAACACTATTAAACAGCCCATAACTTCAAACTAAACGCCTGTAAAATTCCTATTAATTAGTAGACTCACCCGTTTCATTTATGTTCACCAAAAGTTGATCCCGTGTAGGAAGTGTACACATTCCAGCAGAAACTGCAGTTCTGACTGCCCATGTGTGGTATGGTGCACAAACTTGTTGATACGCTGTTGTAGCGGCTTTTTTAAGTGTATGGTTCCTAAAATATCACAAAAAACATATGGAATACAGTTATTAAAAACACAGTTCATTGCAATATACTGATGTAATCTGTTCATGATATGTAAAATTATAATTGAGAGAATAACATACTCGGATGATAAAAAATTCTGAAACAACTCTCTTATGAGATCCAGACCTTGCCTAACCCTGCGAAGATTGCGAGTATGGCTCCCGGGTGATTTTACCGTCTTATTTTTTAAGTCATGGTCAACTACACTACTTAAAGTGTTAAATTTCTTCGATGCTTCAAGAAGATCTCGTACCTGACATCCGTCAATCACTTAATTAGTTACAATTTACGAGGCTGTTAAACAAGACAGAAAATCCCTGTTTACGAATTTTACAAGTAAGCAAAAATGATACTCACTCCGTCCCAAATTTATTGTCTCTCGACAAAAATCACACAGTTTAAGAAATAGTGACTGTCACATGTACTTTTTGTTAACTTTCCAATTTTACCCCTTACTTTTTATCGACTTTTATTTTTTATTTTACATACATAAAGCAAGGGCATAAATACTTTTGGAAGTGAACAATTAATTTGGAACGGCTCAAAAAGAAATAGTGAACAATAAATATGAGACAGAGGGAGTATTGTACTATAATATGTGATGAAGACAAACACAGTTTCAAATCAATGGTTTAATGTTCAAATCTAATGGAACAGTGAATATGAATGATGAAAGTGTTCGATGATGATGAATGATGGATATTAATTGATGAAGAATCACAGATCTGAATTGATATAACAGTCGTGTATATAAATCTGTTTTTCAATTTGTATGTATACAATTTGTATTGATTGGCATCACTCCAACTCTATGAGGTGTGTGAGTATTTATACACGAATACTCAACACCATTGCGTTTAGGTCCTAGCCACTATCGATGCAACTTAACATGTTTATTTAATTTGAGATCCTAACAATATGCGAAGTCAAATGTAAATGATAAGATTTTAGTCGTAAACGTCAAACTGATACACAATTTAGTGATGAAGTCCAGAATGATTATAACAATGTATGCTTGGCATCTCTCTTTATAGTATAATAAAGAGGCCTAATATGCCTAAATTAAGGCAACAAAATGTTTTCTTGGACACTTCAGTGATTGAAGTTAGAAATTTGCATTAGTTGTTAGGAAGATATGGTTATGGCATCTTTCTTTAAAGCATAAATAGAAAGGGACTATCTTACTTACATATAATTAGGGGATAATGCTGACATCACTAAACCTGTTTTCCTTAATTTTTCATGTATTGATCTTCCAGATGTTGTTGTGTTATTAATTTAGCTGATGTCATGTTTTATTATTTTTAATAATGAATATAATTAATTTAATTAAGAAATAAAATATGGAGTAACTCGCTGCCCGAGAAATATTTGATATCAATATTTTCACACGCTTTGTCGCCTTGAGTGTACAACCTTCACTGCCTTCTCCAATCAAAATCTCTACCGTATAAGTCACTCTCAATCAAGTTTAAATTCAAAAATTACATACCAATACTCCTAATTCTATAACAAAACCCACATCTACTTCCATTTTGACCCATTTATTTATAAGTAAAAATGGCTGGAAATTACCTTTACCTTTATATTACACTAAAAATCTAAGTTTTCAATGGCTTCAGTGTGTTCATCTCTTTTATTCTTCTTATTTTACTTCTCTTAGTATGTATGTTCGCAACAGGTTCGATTGATTCATGTTTAATAAGTTATTTTGTATTTTGTATATGTATTTGTTGTTTCAATGTGGTCTTTCTAATTTGTTTTGAAAGCTTAATGGTTCTGTTATTTTTATTAAATCCAAATTTGAAGATGATGAGCCAGATATGAAGCTGGTTAAGTTTAATTACTATAGTGAACTTTATTATTACTTGATTAATATAGGTATAAGTGGACTTCATTATTTGCATTATTTGCACTTTATGTTACTGTCTCTTTGGAATTGGATGCTTTTGAAATTGGAAATTTGCATTTCCTAAGCTAACTAATGCTTCAGGTTTTAAATACTCTCTTAAAGTGTAAGCAACATTGAAAATCAACATTTACAAGCACTATGAAATAAGATAAGGTATGTTGTAATCTGATAAAAAAATTTCATTTATCTATATGAATATTGTTTTTTTTCTTTTTTTTCTTTTTGTATTTATATAAGATGTATTGGTTAAAGTATACATCATGCACAACTGTCACTAACTTTTCATGATCACATATAAATGTTTTTCTTAAAATGAGATCACATGTGAAGAGAATCACAATAGGAAGAAACCAATAAAACTTGGTTTTTATATAAACGGGTACAATAATAGCTAGCCTTTTACTTATTTGTGAGATTCAGTTTAGTAGTGTTGGGACCAGTACTAGCACTCCCAAAAAAAAATAAGAATGAGAACAGTTTGATCCATATCACCGGCGAATCTCCTTATAAAGTTTGGTGTCATTTATAACATATTCTTTTAAAGTTTGATATAAAGTCCGCCCCTGCTATTGTTAAAGGGGTTCTAAATATTTAGTTTATTTTGTGTCGTTGTTGTCCATCTGTCTTATTGAAGATAAGACGATCACTATTATGTGCAGTCCTAATCGTAATCAGGTGAGTGTCAGAGGTATTTTAATAGAGAAAGGAATCGAAAAAACGAGTGTGTATTCAGAAGAATGTGTATGATGACATGCCAGATCGCTGCATCATATTGGTTTGAGTAGTCTCAGTTTTGACCTTTTGTTTTGCTTCAAATTGTCTTTGATGCTATTGAATTATGCTTAATTGTTATGGTAACCATGGTAAGTTTTATGTTATCATAGTGTTACTTATGATTTTCAGTTTGCATGCCTCATTGGTTTGACATGGATGTGTATGAGTATCCTTAGCGTGGGACGTACTTGATCACTTTTCTGGGTTACAAGGATGATTTGCAGTTTGCCTCATTGGGTTTACAAGGATGCGGGTCAAGATTATATTGATGATGACAATGTAAGTTTGTTTAATTAACATTGGTTTACTTATATAATTTATAGTGTTAATGTTAATTATGTATTATTAATTTTTTATTGTGCTCTATTAATTAGCATATAGTTGACAAAACCATAAAATCTTCCAATGCATATTACCCGCGAAAATTAGCTGTGTCAAACTGTCAATAGTTTAATATTTTTCTTTGCTGAGCTTTGGATACTTGATTTGCAGTTTCGATGATGTGATCTATTTTTTCGGCTGAAGGCAGCTTTGAAAGAGCGTAGGTTGGCAATACGTTTTTGTGTTGTGTTGAAAGAGCGTAGGTTAAAGGCCAGCTTCGATGATGTGATCTATTTTTTCGGCTGAAGGCAGCTTTGAAAGAGCGTAGGTTGGCAATACGTTTTTGTGTTGTGTTGAAAGAGCGTAGGTTAAAGGCAGCTTCGATGTTGTGATCTATTTGTCTCGGTTAAAGGCAGCTTTGAAAGAGCGTAGGTTGGCACTACGTTTTTGTGTCGTGTTGCATATGATTAGGAAGTATCTCTAATACATTGCCCATTGTGTGCAGAAAATTGATGGGTTTATGACTGTATTCAGGATAAATGGAAGGAGCTTTTCACCAAAAGCGTTTGCACTTTCGTTTGGAGTCACAATTGTGGATGCCAAGCATAATTATAATAACTACAAATTCTTTGGACATTTGTATATGTAACAAACAAATATATAATAGAGTATCATTTTTTCTTGGTATATGGTACTAATCCATTGCACTGAGTAAGGATGAATCGTATATATACTACTATATATTACTGTATTATATAAAAATTATATGATCAACAAGCAGGGGTGTGCACCATTTGGTTTGAAACCATTTAAACCGAATATCGAATCGAAACCAAATGGAAAAAAACCAAACCGAATTTGAAAAATAGTTTCGGATCGAGAAAAACCGAAACCGAATTTTAATTCGGTTTTTCAGTTTGGTTTTCCGTTTTGAAAATTTTTAATTTGGTTAACCGAAAACCGAATATAAAACCGAATTCAATTTATACAATATTAAACAAATATTTTAAGTTATTTATATTATTGTATACATGTACGAGAAACGATTTTGAATATATATTTTAACTCGTCAAGTCAAATTCGGTTCACTTTGATTGAAATCCTATTTTAATCTTTAATTTCATAATTTTCCTTTTAACTCAACATTTTTGAAACTGTAATCATTTCAAGTCGATTTGCTATTCAGTTCAATTTATGTGTGTGTGCACATTGAATCAATCAAATTTATATACACTGCTTTACAACAGTCTATTATTAGAAAGTATACACTATGACTAAAACAGAGAAAGTTTTAGTTTTGTTATTGGTATTGGTTTTGTTTATTTTTTGATATAAAATGTATTGTATTATGATATTATGTTAGCTTATTTTATTTTCTAAAATTTGTATATATGTTCAATTATATATTTTATTTTAGAACGATACTTACAAAGTTAATAATATAATGTTTATTTATATCGTGAGAAAAAAAATCGATGTGGAAGTTAATTTGGTTTTAACCGAAATCGAACCGAATTCAAATTTGGTTTTTGGTTCAGTTTTGGTTTTGGTTTTGATATTTGAAATTGGTTTCGGTTTGGTTTTTGGTTTTAATTTTTAGAATTTCAAAACCGAAAAAACCGAACCGAATAAACCGAAAAACTGAAAACCGAACCGATGAACACCCCTATCAACAAGTATACTATCATTTATTTTTTTCAAATATATTTTTTTCAAACCTGTGTAATCATGGGTCATAAACTAGTATGCTTAAGAAGCCAATAGCATATTTTTAAATTATTCAACTTTATATTTATTAACTTTTATAAGTGACTTTTCTAACTTTTTGATTCTCTTATATCTTGAATATCAGATCAGATAAAAAATAAAAGAAAAGAAACTATTCTCATTCTCAGTCGAACAACATAAAAATTGCATATTGATGTACAAGAAGTATATATGCTGCAGATAATAATCCACTGTCACTTTCCCTATATAATCCGTTTATATAGACAATTATACTTTCACTTTCCCTATATAGTATTGGATGCCTAAAATAAATGAACATGATCATGCGGCGAAGATTGAATGAACACTTTCGTACGGCCTAGAGGGCATAATTAGAAGACCTAAATTGAAACATCTAATGAAGTTTTAAACTATATCTTCTCTAGTGATTAGATGCCTAAACCTGCTTTTAAATATACCAAAACACATTACGTAAGAAATATGGTTTCTTGTTAGTACTCATTTCCTACAGACACATATAACATCATTACTCAAATACTTCGTGATTAACGAAACTGCTTCAACGATACAATTGAGAAAACAATACCAGTTTCATCCAATTACAAACATACCTAACTTAATATACTCTATTCACATATCATATGAAGCATAACAACATAAAGCATCAACAAATGGTAAAAATGATTAAAACTTTCAATTAATAGATAAAATAAATAAATTAGAAATCAAATAAACAAACAAACCTTGGCAGTGTATTCCATTTCGGCGAATTTGAAAGCCATACCAAGACAACCAAATAGAACAGATACCAAAGTACACGCTTCACAAAACGGCTTTAATCGCAAATCAACAAATTCATTATCATTATTATTATTATTGTTATTGTTATCATTTCCCTTTTTATTTTTATTAATCAGATCCGAAATTTCCTCAAACGCTTGTGCGATCGAAGAAAGAGGGGTTTCTTTTTTACCATCTTTATTAGCAGCATCTTCATTATTCATCTTCCGAATCCTAACACTTCAGATATTGAATTCAAATAAGTGAAAATACATTCATTTTAATCATCTGGAGTAAAACCTAAAATCAAAATCTCGATGAAATGAAAAAAAATAAACGCATACTTTTCTCGATCCCTGAAGTATGAAAGGAGAGCCATTGAATTTGTGAATATTTATTAGAGTTACGAATTTGCCCTAAAAAATCGCTGATTATTATTTTGTGTGTGTAAAAAATTGATTTCGGTAACGGTGGTTAACTAGTTATACATACTTCGCGCCATATGAATATCAAGCAAAATATAATTATAATTAATAAAAAAAAAAAAGTACTCGTAATAGGAAAATAATAATCAGACAAAATTTCATTACTCGTCCCTGAACTATACATCAAATTTGACTCCTCGTCCTTTTTCTTTTTTTTGTGCATCCCTCGTCCCTAATGTATCAAAATTCTACATCCCTCGCCCTTTTTCTTGATTCCACGTCCTTTTTCTTTCTGTCAATTCTACATCCCTCATCCCTAAAAAGGACGAGATATGTAGAATTGTGATACATTTGAGGGATACAAAAAAAAGAAAGATAAGGAGTCAAATTTAATGTAAAGTTAATGGAATTTTGTATAATAATCATAAAGTGTGCTTATGTATGACTCGAGTATTTTTTATGTTCCTGATGATTGGACCGTATCTTTTGTGAAGTTACTGATTTTACCCCTAACTTATAATAAATGACGAAATGGTCCTTTTGCACAAAGTTTATAACATTGGAAACCATGTAACGTGTTGGTTTGCTTTTATCAGTATTTAGGTTTGGATTTGAATCTAATTTAGATTTAGATTTAAAATCTGGGTTTAACTAATTTGTTGATGTTAATAATTGGGTCTGATATTATAAGTTGTTGAGTGTATGATGTTTAGTTTACTATGGTAATTATAATTAATATGTTGGAGATGTTCTTGTTGCGTTTAATTAGCATGGAGAATAAACAAAAGAAAATTCATGGAGACTGATTAAATGGAACCCTAAAAGGTTGGTTTATTTATAAGAAATAGAGAGAGAAAAAACAAAAGTGAATGAAGAAGAAGATGGACGAAAGACCGAAATACCCCTCACATGCATCGCTCATGACTAAAGTTAACGTACATTTTTTACGACTGTTACTGAGAGGGACTACCCACGCCAATTTTGTAAACCACAGGGGCCAATCACTCCGGAAAAAACTTACAGGAACCAACTACATATGATCTAAACTACAAAGACCAATCACGCAATTTTCTCTATATTTAAATCTAATTTCATTAATCAAGTACAGTATTTATTAAGGCTATCACTTATTTGGCATGTGAGGGTTGTCGATCCAAACTTTGAAAAAGGCAATCTATTTGTGATTGTACATATATAAATATTGTTTAAAACGGAATAACCATGAGTCGATGAGTGTTAACATTATCATTTGATTGCTTGTATCTCGGTTTCTCGTTAGGTTGTGTGTTTTGATTGCTGGTATCTCAGTTTTTCTTTCCGAAAATAAAGAGTTGTTATATATTCAAGATTTTTTCCTGAAGAAAAAAAAAAACAACCCAAACAGATTACAACAAAACTCTAGTTTCATACTTTCATTTATATTTCTTAGCCCTCAACCTTTTACATAAATATAAATTCAGTCATTTTAAATGAATACTTCCAACGACCATCCTCAGAGACATTGTTAAAGATGTACAAATATTTTATACAATTTTATAACTGTCAGTTTAAATTATGTACGACCGTTACGTAAAAGAAGTGTTACATACTATAACGACGACTCTTAAAACTTCAATTAGGAAACTTTATACAAAAGACTCAATGTTAGTCAGTTATTGTCCACACTAATATAATTTTTTTCCACAATTAATTTTGAGAAATGAATCACATGGAGATCCCATCAAAATGGATCATTGTCATAAGATCACAGAAACCAATTGCTTCAGATTTAAGTTTTATTAATCAGACAAACATGAGTATCGTAATAAAAAAGTCGTAAACATCTATAGAATAAACTATACTATGATTTAAGATAATATAAAAGGTGCAATGATACCCCTAAATCCAAGTTTCATCAGTTAGTATAACCACAAAAAAGTTTCATAAAAAACAGAGAACGAACGAATACCTTTTTTCCCGTTCAAATACGCTAACGTTAGTCAATACCAAAACAAACTTGGATGCCAAAAAAGAACTGTAGCCATGGATCAACACTAGTCTAGTTTCAGGGACAAGAACAAAAACCGCTATTGTTTTTTAGTTTCCTTTACAGGAAATTGCTCCTCAGATTGCCTCTGCCACAATAAATACGCAGCTTCTAACCATCTTGGTTCAACCAAATACTTCTTATGATGAACCGCCCAATGTGACTTTTCAGTTCCTGTATCTGTTGAAATGACATGTGTCACTGACGGGTCGACTTCTGTTGCACATATCGCTCCTAACCGTTCAGCCATCTTCCATAACTGATGATTTTCAGCCGGGAACTTTGTAGGAAACACACGACTAAACACAACTTTACACCCCTTCAATACTTCACAACGAACTGCCCCCAGTACCTGCAACAAAAGATTACATCAAACAAACCGGAACTCCAACCGAGGATCAAGGTTGCAAAAATCTCTATTCGGGTACTCATTCGGGACTTTTTAAGGAGTACTCAAAAACTCAGGGAGTACTCGGATGTTAACCAAGTATAACCTTGACCAATGTTCCAAGTAATCCCGACTTTTGGCCGAGTTTAACCGATTTTAGACCAAGTTTGACTGATTTCTCGCAGAGTTGCAAAAACTGAGTTTTGACCATGTTTGACTTTGACAAATATTTGACTGAGTTTTGACAGAGGTCTCGCCGAGTACTCCCTGAGTTGCAAAAACCAAGTTTTGACCAAGTTTGACCTTGACAAATTATTGAACGAGTCTTGACCATTTTTGACCGATTTTGACCAAGTTTGATCGAGGTCTCGCCGAGTACTCCCCGAGTGGCAAAAACCGAGTACTCACTGAGTAATTCCGAGTTCTGCAACACTGCCAAGTATACATTTAGTTTCTGTATAACAAGGGTACGTAAGATACATATCTTACCTGCCGTACATCTCGGACCGCAATATTTTCATCTAGTTCCTATCATTTAAGTTAAAACAATATTAAGAAACCGAGTTTTATACGATAGGTTGAACAAGTAAGGTTGGTAGTACGTACGGGATCGAAGAACTTTTTGTGGATTTTTTTGAGCACTTGTAGAACAGTAGCAAGACTTCCATCAACTTTACTTTCATCTGATTTCAGTTCAGAAAGCGATTTACATTTGTATCCGAATTGCTTACAGCTTGAAGCAAAAAAAAGGTATCTCTCAATTAAAATCAAATTCTCTTTGTGCTTCACCCATACCTACATCGCAAGTAATGATCTTTTATAATTCTTCAAATTGTATGATAAAACGTGTTAAAGTAATGATGCTCACTCCTTCGGTATCATCAATAACTAGAATCGCACTTTCTTGCCCAAGTACGACATCAAGACCTTTACGATGCTCTTCGGTGCAATCATTTTGTGCAATCACTCTAGAACCAAAGTAAACCTTTTGTGGGTCCAGCAGAATCGCCATTTCTTTTGCATACTCACGTTTTCCCATGGTGTAAATGTACATCTCGAAGAGTTTGCTAGCTTCTTTCAAGAAATCGTGCACAAAGGGTCTTAATTTTGTCATCATGTTCATGCGAGGCAATTTAAACAAACTGCTTTTTAATGCATCTGTTAATACATACATTAACAATATATTAACACAGGATTACTGTTTATCAAACATCGATACAAACAGATGCCGCTGAAGAGTACCTTGCATAGGATCACTTGGGTTCATTAGATAACCTTCTTCTTGACATACGTCCATTATATGAGTTGAATTAAGTAATGTGTGATCCAGATCAAGAACCAAAATAAGCTTCTTTGAATTCTTTAAATCCGTATTACGCAATCGTTCCATTTCATCCTTAGCAAGCCTCAGATCCTGCAAAACTGAAATATGATTACCTACATTCAAGAATTTAAAAAAAAAAAAAAACGATTCGTGCTCTTTTATGATTTTTGCTTACCTTGTGTACATAAGCCAACGGTATACCAGACTCACAATTCATTTTTTCTCCACATTTTATGCACATTCCTCCCATAACACCAGGATGCGTACATGTATCCTCATTCACCAATACGTCTGAACATGTTTAATAGAGAGACTATTAGTTTTTAACGAAACGTAAAAATACAATTTGCAAAACATAACATGCTTAGACAAATTAGTATTAGTACTATTACCTAAAGTTTGTGTTGTTTCGTCCTGAGACGTTAAATCAATGATTTCCGTAACACTTTCCATCACTTCAATTTTTTGCCTTTTTGTCCTATAGACAACCGATATGATTTAAGAAACATTACACTTACAAGGAAAATTCGAACGAGTATAATAATTTCTGTATGCACCTATTTATATCTGATAAGATCTCATTAGTGATGTCTTTTACATCAGAGGAGGTATCAGATACAGAATCTAATTCTGTATCAAGAAAGGCGGCAAAATCATCACTGCTGGATGAGTTAACCGGCGAATCATCCACTAAACTCATTTATAGTGCCACCTGTGCAAGAAACATACGTCAAAATGTTAACCGTAACTTTTAGTTACAAGTTAGGGAGATAACACCAAGAAATAGGCCAGTTAAGTAACAATAATAAACATAAGACAAAATATATATGTATATGCATTTCAATGTAAGATAGATACATATTAGTTAAATGCCCATACCATGATTAAAATTATGTAGTTTCTTTTAGCATTTTTGTTCTAATATGTAAGTTGGGGATTTTCAATGTTATAATAAAAGAACAGAAATACGTCTGCCGTCGAGCATATCAGTATTACATTAACCTCATTAATTCATGATCAGTGATTCTGAATATGATCAAATGGTAGTTATTTATAACAGACTTGTCCTTGATTTTTTTTTTTGGACAACAGTTAGTTGGGGATCAGGTGATTTAACCACCCACGCATCATCTCCCGCAGTTGCTATACCCGCCCCCCAACTGCGTGCCCAGAAGGAAACCCGCACCAATCCCATAAGGGGCATGGACGGTAAGAAAACATCGATTTACATACACAGATATAGACCCCATTGACAAGTAACTTGTTTGGTAAAATAGGCATTCTCTCTAAGGACTTTCATCAAACACTTTGGATGCATTCAACATTAACCTTGAAAAAAAAATTTAGATTATATATTAGTCCAACAAATTTTTCATCTGAATCAATGACACGCTCCCAACGTTGGTCCTGAACAAATCAAAACGGCTTTTTATTAATATAATCCTAAGCACACGAATAAAATAGCATTATTCTTAACCCTAACTTGTACCTATTATTCTTTAAACTAAATGAGAGATTATCTCTAATTAATTCAGCAATAACCTAGTGGAAATCAAATATTGTTACATATATCCAGAAAAATTAGTATAAACTTAATATATACGGAGTAAATTGAAACTTGCCGGAAAAAATAGCCGTTGCTGCAGCAGAATACGCCGTCGCCGGCTTAGGTTGACGGTGGCCCTAAATGAGATGGATGAAATTCAGATTAAACGAGAGGAGAGTTGGGCCCACAAACCGATTCGTCGTTGAAGTCGCAAAAACTGAAAACCCTCGAGAAAGCAATCAAGTTTTGCTGCCAATGGGCGAGGGGGCGGGAATTTTCCTATTTATTTTAGGATTTTCTTGCAAATTTTTTTTTCAGAATTTTATAAACTTTCAAATATATATTTGTCGGTGTGTGGGTTTTTTTATTTTTCGTATTTTAAGTTTATTTATAAATGTAATTTATTATTATTTTAACACAGAGTTTTCACGTGTTTAAGGAACACATTTGAGAAAAGAAGTGTCTAAAAAGATGAACACGAGCACGCCATCACCATCTCCTTGAGGGCGTTGTTGATAGCGCGTGTCTGCCCTTGAACATCCTCATCCACCTTCATTTCCTTTGTCATTAGCGAGTTTATTGATTAAATTATTTTATTTTTAGCTTCATGACTTATACATCGATAAATGTACATATTGATATAAGTAGTTAAGATAGCGAGTTTCAGTTTTTTAAGAAATTGTGTGATGAATTGCAGTGACTATGTCGTCATTCTATCCTAAGAAGTAAGTGTGATGCGGTCTTTAGAGTTAAAGTTGAGATTGACCTTACTAGTTTCAAAATAAAAATAACGAAAATCATAAACTAGTAACGTGATTGGTTCTATTAAATCTTAAATTGTATTTAAGAAATGTTCAATTTAAACCAGCAAAAAATACTAATTTAAGTACACTACATACATAACACATTGAGGAAGTCGTGAAGTAGCTTCTGTTGTAAAACGATGTATATGAATTACTTTTTACATTTGTAGATACCTACCATAAATTTTTGCATAATGAATAGTGAAAGTTATTATTACGTTTTTTTTCCACATTATTCAATGTGAAATGTGAACCGAGATGTGAACTGAAGACTGAAAATGACAGATCTAAAAATTTGAGAAAAATGGATCTCAATTCAAGTCCCAACTCGACCACGTTCTCGACCCAACCGATTAGACAGATTTAAAAGCTGACCTACATTTAATCACACCCAACCCAGCTGACCTACATTTAATCACACCCAACCCAGCCGTTTGTCAGGTATTATTCTAGATTTAATTATTTAAACTCTTGAAGATTATATTATGTGTTTTTGATCTGTTGAATCGGACTATTGTTTTTTGGATTACATTAGCTTGTACAACACACACTTTTCGCACGCAGGAGAGCACGTTATCCTCCTACTTGTCGCATATCATCAAATTCATTGCAAATAAGGTTATGAATAGTGTTACGGACCAAATTTGAAGACTCTGAGAAACAAAAGAGTTTACCAGAAAATAACAGAACTTAAAGATCCTATCTTAGTCAGTTACTGCACATTTAGATTTGGATTAAAACCAGCATAAAAACAAATTGCATAAGTAACAAGAAAAAACAGACGATTTAAGATTTTGAGTTGCATCGTAATTTCAGTTTTGACATTTTATAAAGTAAAAAGATATGCAGTCCGAAATAAAAAGACAATTGAGTAAGTGCATAAGCTTCAGATTAATTACCGTCCACCAAGTAAAAGTACGGAAGAAAGTGAATAACCACAAGAAATGAAGAAAAACGATATAAAATGGATGCTATTGAATTTAGATATCCATCAAATTTATCGACACTAGTCTTCGAATTCATGCATGTGGTCCAGTAAGTAATTGGCAGCAAGCTCTTCATTCTTGTTGCAGGCGAAAAATACCTCCAATACTAACGCTCTGTCAAATCCCATTGCTTCTAACTGAAGAAGATGAAAATTAAATAAATAAATAAAAAATGCTTATCACTTCATTGTTTATGTTCATTGTTTATCAATCAATCATTAAAGTTGGCAGATATAAATAAAAACTTACACGCTCAATAGCTTCACCTTCCTCGGGAGTAACTGTTACAGTTTGAGGCATCCCACCAGCAAGCTGTCCAAGTAAATCCCTGAATCCAGTCCAACATACACACTGGGTGTCAAATTGGGTTGGGGGTCAAAACTCAAAACAGGTATCTTTTGGTACAGATGTCCAATACTTTTGGCAGTTTGGTTGTTTAACAGATAAACCATATTTATCTAGTTTACAAGTATTTTGCAAGGGTGGCACACACCAAATACCGGTCCACGAATTTAAAAAACCCAACCTTTTAATTGACCCATTCAATAGAAACTTTATAAAACATAACAACCGATTTCATAAGTAAATGGGGCTAAAGTAGAAAAGATTAATTCAATGAGATGTAGAACATACTCTCCGCCTTCAACAGGTTCATTGATGAGACGAAGGAAATCGGCTTGATGCTCTTGAATGAGTCTCACTAACTGAGGATTTTGTTTCCCCAACTCTTGCAGCATAGGCTGTCAACATATTCATTTATAAGAATACATAGTTGTATACATTTTTTTTTTTTATTGTTTTAAAGTTATAATATAGGATACAGACCTGTAAGATTTGTGGATTAGCTTGCACCATGGCTCGTAAAGCTTGAAACTGTTGATTGTTGCGCAGAAAATCCAGATTACCGCCAGCACCGGCACCCGTACCCGCAGCAGCAGTCGCACCCATGTCAGGCAGACCCTATTATGAGAGAGAAATTTGTCATGTACAAAAAAAATTAATAAAAAAATAAAACTTTATACCTGAGGGAAAAGATTCAACGGATTTGCGTTTGGTCCGGTAGGTGGTGCAGCGGCTGGTTGGGTGGCTTGTGGTGGCTGAACCGGCGGGTTTACAGCTGGCACTGGTGGAGGTCCAGCTACTGGAGGAAGCTGAGCTGACTCAGGTATGCCCTATCATGCCATATAAAGAATCAAACTTTAGTTTTAAGTGTAACTATGTACGCTTTACTAATGATGCTTTGATGATAATTCAAATTTAGATATAAAGTATTATGAGAAGATGTTAAAGTAGTTACAGAATACAGATAATCAACAGCTCTTTCTGGATTGTTGAAAGCAGCACGAAGAGCACGAACAACTGTATCCCTGTCCCAAGTACCTCCACCCATATCAAGAATCTGCTGAATTGCACCTTCAAGATTGTTTCCTGCAACTAGATTTGATGCTGCATCGCCATATACGTTACCAGACGAGACATTCTGAATAGGTTCTGAGGTCGGAATAGATGAAGGTACAGATGCAGGCCTGGATAATAGAAAATCGCATGTTAGTGATAATCTACCTATTTTTTATATAACCATGAATCATAATTAGATGACAAATATAACCCATTAGCTTAATCTTACTGTGTCACAGTTGCAGGAACCTGAGGGGAAGCAACCACCGGAGCAGGAGTTGGAGCTGGTGTTGAAGTTTCAGCAGATGAACTCTTGCTCTGTAAATAACAAATAATAAAAGAAGATAAAATAAGTATCATATTATTGAAGGTTTAATCTATAAAAGAAATCACAAGTGAAGATGATCAGATGATTAAAGCATACATTATCATACAAAACTTGCTGACAACTAGTATGATTCAAGCATACATTATCATATAAAACTTGCATGCAAACAGTATGTGCTATTACGCAAGAACAGAATGCCAACAAGGCGAGTTACATATTTTTGACAGCATAAATATTTATATACTATTATGTGGAAAAATAAGTAGCCTAAGAAGCATTGTAGCAGTAAAAAGTATCTGAAATCTACTATATAATGGTTCTAACAGTATATCATAAGGTCAGGTTAACGAAATTCAATACAGAACGAAGAAACTTTGTGAACTTTAGAACATAATAATACTGAAATTAATCTACTAACTTCTCGGTTCTATAGCAATCCATTAGCTCATACAATTAGAGACCATGTGTATGATAACTAAGTATAATAACTCTGAACTATATCAAACTCATTACAATATATCATTAAGCTAACATGCATTTATTATAGACTTCGAGACAAACAACATTTTATCCAAACAAATAAAGCAGTTATCGTTCATACCTTCGATATCATAACGACGATAAAACTATTTTCCACAACTTTATTTTCTTCCAAAGTAGTGCCATCCTTTAGCACTTTACCCTGATGGATGAGCATCTGCTGTGCGGCTGGATATACATTCGATCCCTGAACAGTTTCTATAATTTTCTTCACATCAGCAACCTACATGAACAAACTTTAGTCTTAAACACAATTGAAAAACTAACATATAGTTACACAAATGCATATATATATATATATATATATATATATATATATATATATATATATATATATATATATATATATATATATATTCAGAGATTCTGCCTTTTCAGCTCAACAAATGCATACAACTAATAACTGAAAAACTGAAAATACAATTTAATGAATTAACAGCAATTCAATAATCAAATAGGTATCAAGTTATATAAATTGATCATAAAAGCGTCAATTAATACATATAAATTAATTAATATGAAATCGAATCCGCAACACAAACCCTAACTGCAATAAAAGTTACTTCACTTACAATTTATAATCAAATACAGTAAATAACCAAAAGTATAGATAGAAACAGTTAAAATCGAAATCATAACGAACCGTATCTTCGAGCTTCACTTCGATTTCAAAGTGAGTCCCCTTCAAGGTTTTCACGATAACCTTCATCTTTAATTTCTCGTATACAGTTACAACACAATAAATAAAATAAAATAAAAATATATATAGATATATATGTGTGTAGATAATTGATTTGTGTGACGAAGTAACCGGAAACTTCGAAACTAAAAAACGAATAATTGAAAAAGGGAAACCGAATCACAAACAAATTCGTTTTCTTTGCGTCTGTGTATGGTGAAGGTGGAGTAGTTGTCACGCGCTTACAGTGTTGCGGGTCGGGCACGCGACAAGGTTTTGGGGATGATTAAGGCGCGCGTGGTGGTGTGTGAGTGGGGTGACCTATATTTCCGTATTTATAATTCTGTCATGTTTATCTCGCTGGCAGGTAAGATTGGGTTACAGGCCCATATTGATAATGTTGAGATACTCTTTCGATGGGCTAACGTTATAAAGCCCAGTCATAAGTTGGATCAAAGTGCATGACAAGGCCCATTCATAATAAGTGCATGTTTTCGGTACGATTATAAAACTCCTTATTCGAGAGAGGAGTGTTGTGAAAAACCCGATTACTCGCCAATTAATCTCCGATTAATCATTTCTATGAGCAATCCGTTTCGATTTTTAAAAATCCGTTTAATTAAACGGTCAACGTCAATTGATGGGTCAAAATCGAATTTGATAACCAAAGTCGGTCAAAGTAAAAAATGGTTACCATTTTAACATGAATTTAAACTAGAACTTTATAGTTTTGCAGCAAAATGAACAATTTTATACAATTATGTTAAAGTTTATTTATATATTTATGATTTTTTCTATATTTACACATATAATTTTTTAAATTTAATATTTCAATGCATACAGTACAATCCGATTAATCCCCGAATTACCGATTAATCTTTCCAAAATTCCGGACGATTAATCCCCGAATAGCGAATTTTGCAACCTTGTTCGAGAGTACTCAGTCTAAACTTCGGAAGGAGTAATCAGTAATTCAAGGATTAGTCAAATTGCACTTTTACTATATTTAAATAATAAAATTTAAAAGATAAAATCGTTTGAAAATGCATTAAACTTTCACCAAATCTTTATTATATGCATCCAGGGGCGGAATATATAAGGGGCAGGGTGGGGCACCCGCCCCAGCTGGATTTAAAAAAAAATTCACACTAATTTTTTTTTTTTTTTACTATAAAATAAGGCTTTTTTATTGTTCGCCCACCTATCAATGAAAAATTTAATAAATTTTTACACACGCCCCATATGTGGCCGAGTTCAAGTTCCACCACTGTATGCATCTAACTTTTCAAATCTTGTATTGTAAGCTTTCGAATTATAAATATGTATAGTTATATGCAAGTCATGACTTATACATAAGGTATCCGGCTACTAACGTTATTTTTTTGACATAGTTGGTCCCTCAACATAACGACTGTTAGTTATCATCCCGCCTTTTCTAAAATTCGGTCATCTTCTTTCAAAATCATAACCTTTTTTAGAATCAAAACAGCACATCTTCATCTTCATCTTCATCTTCATCTTCATCACTAAGAACCCTAATTAACAAAAAAAAAAAAAAAAAAAAAAAAATTCTAAATTAGAGCCACACTTTCAATTGCAAATGAACGAGTTTCAGTTGCAAATGTTTAGAGACTGATTAGAACTAGAGAGTGTATGATTGAGGGTTTAATTACACATAAAAACTAAACGTAATTCAGTTGTAAATCATAAAGAAAATTTGAGATGACTATTGTTTGTATATACATCACTGAGCCATCAATAATTCTCAATTTAAGTTTATAACTTGATCTGCAACGTGAAGAACTAGGTTGGTTTCTATTGGACGGTAGCCACATTTGGTGGCTCACCTTTGTTGACTCACATTTATGTTTAATTAAGCATGCATGAAATACATGTGCAAAATATGAAGTTGGAAAAGGAATAGTTGGGCTACATTTATACTATTGTTTTCATATGTAGTTTTCACATTAGAAGGAAAACAATATAAATACATGGTTGTGTAGTCAAATGAAGATCATCCAAGAATGGGATCAAGTGATCTAAGGGAGGATCAAGTATCACAAATGAGAGAAAACACAGTTGATCGATAATATCAACGGAGTGTGTTTATTTGTGAGGTCGAGAGTTTTATTCTTGTAAGGAGTGTAAAAGAGTGTACGAGAAACTTAGATTTTATACTAAAATCTAAGGGGCTTGGGTTTGAGTTTAACTCATAGTGTACTTTTTCTTGTACCGGGTTCTTTTATATTATAAGAATAAAGGAGACTCTTGGGATGGACGTAGGCAGGGTTTTGCCGAACCACGTTAAATCGTCGTGTTATCAGTTACTTTATTTGCTTTCTATTATTTCACGCAAGTTTGTCTCAAACAAATTATATCCTCGCTTATCTTTTAATTCGTTCATCGAATTTACGCGATTTCTAAATGAAAAGTTATTGATTTTTCACCAGCTTTCCAAAAACATGCATATCATATACCTTTTATCAGTAATATATGTATTTAATTCGTGATTCATCATAAACTATCTAACGATAAAAATTAGCATATAAGCATGCATAAATATATATACTCGAGCACTAGACATGGATACACAATTAATATATAAAAGATAAGATATGAATGCTCACGTATCAATATTGTGATTCAATATTGCAGGAAAGTACGTAGACGCAACAGAGATGATAAACACTAGGTTTGATTTGCCAATAATACTCACGTACATTACCCATAACCTCCATAGCTATAACCCATAATTTCCTTAGCTCTATCCCGCTTGAAAACCCATTTTGAAAGTGACACGCTCATGACTTCGTCGTAGTATTTTATGTATAATAATACTACTAATAATAATAATTAATAATAATAATATTAATCTTAATAATAATAATAATAATAATAATAATAATAATAATAATAATAATAATAATAATAATAATAATAATAATAATAATAATATATAATTGAGAGATGAGATCGAGAGAGATTAGCAAATGAAACTGGTACCAGACTTCGCGTTTTATAGCATCTGAATTGTCCAGCCTTCCCATGCGATCGCATGGGACTCAAGGCATATAGCCATGCGATCGCATGGCTCTGTTTGTCAGCCCACATTCTTTTGTTTTGTAGTTCGTCGACGTATTAAATAAATATATAATTTATATATAATTTATATTAATTAATTATATATTATATTATTGATGTTAAAGCTAAGGGGTATAAAATACTATTAAATTTTAGCAGGAAATATTATTAAATACGATACAATTTTACACAAGATATTTATTTATTTATAGAATGGATATACTTAAACCTTGCTACAACACTTATAGGCAGTGTACCTAATCGTACAGTAGTGTAGTTTTTAGTAAGTCCGGTTCGTTCCACAGGAAAAAATCTTTAAACAAAGCTTAACGCTATATTAGTTTTAATTTTTAAAAATACAAATATATAAATAAGTAATATTATTATTATAAAGGGGGGTTTTACCGTTTAATGACCGGTTTGTCGATTTTTAAAACTTTAGTCGCAGTTAAAACCTAATGTAAAATATTAAATAAATATAACTTAATTTAAAGCGTAAAGTAAATAACGATAATGAAATTGCGATAAATAAAAGTGCAATTAAATACAATGACAATAAATAAAAGTGCGATAATTAGAAGTGCAATTAAATATAAAATAAAGGAAATTAAATATGAAATAAAAGAATTATGCTTATTTAAACTTCCGTAATCATGATGTTTGACGTGTTGATTTTAGTTTTATGCCCATGGGTTAATTGTCCTTTGTCCTGGATTATTTAATATGTCCGTCTGGTTTTTGTCCATAACAGTCCATCAGTCATAAATATAAAGTGCGAGTGTCCTCGTCAAATTATCCTTATACCCGAAGTTAAATATTCCAACTAATTGGGGACTTAAACTGTAACAAGGTTTTATTACTTTGTTTAATAATTACACCAGGATATCGACTGTGTGTAACCCAAGGTTTTAATACTTTGTTATCAATTATGCCAAGTGTCCTTGTACATAATTTCACCCCTGTTTTAATAATTCTAGTGACTATTAATCCATTCCCGTGTCCGGTTAAATGAACGATTATTCGTACATATAAATATCCCGCCCATCGTGTCCGATCGAGTGTATATGGTTATTTATAGGGACGTCCAATTGTAAATCTTTATATTAAAATTAACAAACTATCATTTAGTTAAACAAATATAAAGCCCATTAATAGCCCATAGTCTAATTTCCACAAGTGTCGTTCTTTTGTCCAAACCCCAATTATGGTACAAAACCCAATTACCCAATTTTAGTAATTAGCCCAACATCATGATTACTTCGTTTTAAATAAGCATAATAATAACTTAGCTACGAGACATTAATGTAAAAAGGTTGAACATAACTTATAATGATTAAAAATAGCGTAGCGTTACACGGACAAAATTTCGACTTACACCCTTACAATATTCGCTAACATACCCTTATTATTAGAATTAAAAATTAAAATTAAAATTAAAATATAAATATATATATATATATATATACGTTTACATATAGATAGAGAGATTGATATATGGATATTTAAAACGTCGAATTGCGCTGGCTTTTATAGGCATTTTTGTCCAGGGAGACTCCGCGAGTCGCGGCCTTTTTGGCCTTCAAACTCCGCAACTCGCGGAGTTTGTTTCTACATCTCATCTCATTTTGGAACCTTTCTTGCCGACGGTTTTAATATATAAATATAATATATATATAATTTATATAATTAATTATATATTATATTATATTTATATACATAGTTAACTTGTAATTTTTAGTCCGTTGCGTCGAGCGTTGAGAGTTGACTCTGGTCCCGGTTCCGGATTTTCGAACGCCCTTGCGTACAATTTAATATCTTGTACTTTGCGTTTTGAATCTTGTACTCTTGTAATTCTGAGACGTTTCTTATCAATAATTGGAACCTCTTTGATTGTATTTTGTACTTTTGAGCTTTTTGGTCGTTTGCGTCTTCAATTCGTCGAATCTGTCTTTTGTCTTCACCTTTTATTATTTAAACGAATATCACTTGTAAATAGAACAATTGCAACTAAAAGCTTGTCTTTCTTGAGGGATAATGCTATGAAATATATGTTCATTTTTAGCATTATCAAATATTCCCACACTTGAGTGTTGCTTGTCCTCAAGCAATATAGTCTTGAAATACTAGAATCACTTCTTTATTCTTCACACTTTGTACATCAGTGATTTCTTTACGGCAGTATAAACAATGGTAGTAACGTTATGGTTTACAGTCCCACATGACTATAAAAATTTAGATCCATTAAGGAAATTGGATCTTTATGAAAACATTTGATCTTTTGAAAATTAAATCTAGCTTTTACCCTAGATAAGTTTTCCGGAATAACCCTTCACCGGTGTTTGCGAATTCTTTTTGTGGGTTTGGTGGGTTTCATATTTGAAATTTTTAGCTCAAAACTTGCGGTTTTGTGTCACCCACTTGCTAACCTTGTATTGAGAAAGCAACACGTCCAGTGTACTTGCTCCGTATATTACCTTTCGGTAAACTACCGTCCGGTTGTAAAGGAAAGCGTTGAACAAGCAACTGTTAAGGCAATGTCCCCTGACATGCTTTTAATTATGGTCTATAATGTATCGGATGCAATTACTATCCTTGGTAAGAGCAATAGTAAAGCTCACCCTTATAATTTTTCGGTCTGGCACAAAGTCCTGTCTTTGACCATGCTATGCAACCACCGTTCTTACGGTTGACACCCGATTTGGTTCAGGAGACCTAATGAATTCCAGGTGAATTCCTAGGATTTTACGTTCAATGGTAATGAACGCATTGAAAATGGGTTTTCAGAAAACAAATCGGTTTGTAATTTTGATCAAAATATTTTCTCGTTCAAGCTCGAGTTTAGATATCATCGAATTCCATGAGTTTGTAATTCTCAATCTTTAAGGTCAATCTCTAGGATTGAGTAATATCAGTCTTAAAAGCTGATTTTTGATCTTTAAGGAGATTATCCTTTCTGGGGATCTGATTCATTAGTCTTATCAAGCTAATTTGCACGGCGTCCTCCCCATTGTACGAGATAAATCCTTCTCATGGTTAGGATAAGTCTGACCACTTGGCGACCCTGTTTGATGCTGAGGTCCGTGGATTTCCTGCTGATTTTAGTGATGACTTTTCTAGATTTTTCGTCAACCTACAGCTGGTCTGGACGACAACTTCATGACCTAAATCAAGAAGCGCGTTTCTTTTTCGTAAGACTTTACTTTCTTTTAATGATGGAATTGATTCATCGTGTAGATCCATCTTTTCTTTTCTTTCATTGGGTAAAACAGTTAATTATCGTCCAAAACAAAAGAATTTTCAATTATTTGTACAAAATATGTGACATATGTTTAAAATAACTTGGTAATTTTCCAACACTTGGCTTTTATTTTTCTTTTTATTGTCCTCTATTCCATTTTAAATGAATTCTAACATTTTGGTTTGTTTCTCAATTTATGTCTTTTCCGAGGTAACAATAATTTCGGTGTTAACACCTAGTTTTATCGTTCATAAATATGTATAAACATGATTTTGAGTTCATTTAATTGAAAATTTTGAAAATTTTTACTAGAATTGGGTAGTCAATATATAAGACGAGGGTTGTTCTTTATTATCAGAGAGCACTAGATTCTAATACAACTACTGCGTTACTAGTATTTTTAATGGTAACCAAGTGTTTAAAGTAAAAATTTTTAAAATCCGAAAGAATTTAACCCCTTCCCACACTTAAGATCTTGCAATGCCCTCATTTGCAAGAAATCAGTAACAATTTAAATTATTGAGGGTGATTAGCGTAGAAAAATGATTAAATTTTACCAAAGTTTCCAAACATATTGTTGTTTATTTTCTGAATGATAAATGGTGCATATCATTTGTTCATTCCGTCTTGTTGTTACATCACATATATTTTGCATCTTGTCGTCAAAATTAGTTGCTTTTGCTGAACTTAATGCCAGTCTTTGAAAATGCGTTGTTTTACCCTGTTGTGTACATAAGATAAACTGCAAACATATATACATATTTTTGAAGTTTGGTATATTACCCCACATTCAAAAATTATTAAAATCTAATAATAAAAGTTAGAAAATTATAAAAACTATTACAATATCAACATAAGTGCTAAATGTAGTAACATTACAAAAATAAAATAAATAAAACTAAATAAACTAGGGTTGTTACTGATACCAGTAGGGGTTCCATGCATAACTGTATGTGTTATAAAATGCTTCAGCTGGGTTATAAGTAGGATATGGTGGTTGGATCTCTATAGACCAGGGAGGAAATACGGGCTTTGGAGTAGGAATATAGTTTCTACCTATATGTTGGCAATGAGCTATGATGTGGTTTTGATGAACTTGCCAATCTTCAAATGCTCGATGTCTAGCATTTCATACTCTTGTGAAGCTATAAACCTTTGCATTTCTGTCATTTCATTTCCCCCTCCCACATTACCTGGCTGTTGATTTCTCTCAACCTGTGGATGTCTTCCATTATATTGTACTGCGGCGTTATTTCGCCTCTTCAAAACCTTAGCACCATGATATACATTTAAACCAATTGTATCGTGGGGTTCTGGTTCTTCGATTAATAATCCCCCCCCGACTTATATCCACATCGAGATACTCAGCAATTAATGTAATAAATATACCACCTCCTATTATACTGTGCGGTCTCATCCCCCTAACCATAGCTGATAAATAATAACCCACACAATAAGGTATACTTACAGCGCTTTGTGGGTCTCGAATACACATGTGGTAAAATAAATCTTGCTCATTTACCTTTTCCTTATTTTTACCTCGCTGTGTAATCGAGTTCGCTAGAAACCTATGGATTACTCTTAATTCAGCTCTATCAATATCAAGATAAGAGTAATTTCCCCCTTTAAATCGGTGATGGCTAGTCATTTGACTCCATACACCATGCGTATCAAAATTTTCATCAATCTTCCTACCATTTAATATCAACCCTCGACAATCGGCAGATGCTAGCTCCTCAGGCGTATATATACGTAAGGCCTGAGCCATGTCTAGTAGAGACATGTGGCGCATCGAACCTCCTAACAAAAATCTAATAAAAGTTCGATCGGTTAAACTAGTTACCCGATCATTTATTTCTATACTACACAATAATTCTTCACACCATACTTTATATACAAGTCTACGCATGTTGAATAATCGTACCCAATCATTAAAAGTAGAATTACCATACCTCTGTGTAAGTAATTCTCTAATTCGTTCGCCTAATCCTACAGCTTCTAACGGTTCCCATTCTATTACCCTAGGTACTTCAACATCTTTAGAATGAAGAGTGTGCAAGCTCCTTTGGTATTTTGGATAATCTATCCAACGTCTGTCTAATCTCAAGTTCGGGTGCAAATCTTCCACGTGCATATCTGAAAATGTCATAACTGGATGAGGTATATCTTGTTTGTAATAGTTATCAACATCTTGTTGTTCCGCATTCTCAGGAGGAGCAATGCGAGCTTGGGATGAAGATTCACCCATTTCAGTCTGCAAAACACATCAAACACAATTTTTTGTGCATCCAAATATGCATTAGTGTCAGCAAAATCATCAATCAAAATAATTATAATGACATGTTCAATTTATATCAAACTTATGCTCATTTTCATATTTTTATCAAATCTACACTTTTTCAAATAAGCATATACGAAAATGTTCGCCAAGTTCATAAGCATTCAACTCAAATAACATGTCAAAATAATCATTATTAGCAATTAAACAAGTTTCAAATGGCATTATCTCTCAAAAATCAAGTTCATGAATTTTAGACTTGAAAAAGTCCACTTTAATTCTCAAAAATCATGTTTAGGCTCAAAGTTTGGATCATTTAACTACCTAAACATGTTACACTACTTAATTTAGCAATAATTCATGACAAAAATCGGCCATAACCTGTTTATATCAAAAAGCCCCAAATTGCTCAAGAACACAAACCCTAGATTACTCAAAATTTGAAGTTTAAGGCTTCTAATCATGTTAAATAGCATCACTCTAGGTTATACAAGCATAATACATAAACAATTTAAGCATAATTACACTAAAAAGCATCAAAATCGAATTGGGTATAAAATTGCTCAAGAACACTAATTTTCGGATTAAATGGTGTTTAGGTGTAGAAATTTACCGTTTTCCTTGATAGCATCCTTCTCAACATGATTTTAGTAATAAATGTGATGCTTTTTGGTGAAAAATTTCGATTTTGAGAGTGTTTTTTCGCTGTGTTTTCGCAGTTTTGTGTAAGGTTGTGTGGATACTGATCTGATTCTGCGTTTTATTTTTTTTCTGGAATTTTGATCCTCCGCGAGTCGCGGTGAATTTCCCCTTCAAACTCCGCGAGTCGCGGAATTTTTTTTTTTTTATATAAAAATCTTATACTAATTAAAATAATTATTTAATTAATTTTAAAATTTTGTTTCCCTTGTTATTTAGGACGAGGTCGTTTCGGAACGATGTCCTAGTCCGTCCCTCGACAAAATTTTAAAATTTGTCTATTTAAAGCGCGGTTTTAAAAGCAAAGATTTTTGGGTTTTTTAATATTTTTGGCATACTTTAATTCAATAAGATTAAAAATAATGATAATAAAAGTTCTCGTCCCTCCCTCGGGTAAAGCAATTTCGGTTCAACGACCTAGTCTTCAACTCACGATGAATTTTAAAAATTATATTTTTAACTTAGCGAAATAAAGTAAATTTTTGTTTTTAAATTCACACCAAACTTAAATTTAAAATGCATAAAATTAAAAAAATTCACACCAAACTTAATTAAAAATTCATATTATAAATTCACACCAAACTTAAATTATATTTTTGTTTCTATACATACAAACTTATATTAAAAATATTAATTTTCCAAATATTTACAATTTTAAAAGTTTACAATATTTATTTAATATTAATTTATTAATTTTTTTAAAAACATGGTAAAAATAAAATTAAAAATCTTTTTGGCTTTTATCCCACTTTAATCAATCAAATATTATCAAAAATATGCGCCCCTCTTTTCGGTAAAGTAATTTCGGTTCCATGACCTAATTTAACTCATGATGAATTTTTGAAATATTTTGGGTTGATTGATTAAAGATATTTATACCTTAAGAATAAACGTTAAATTTCGCAGTGATGTAATAAATTTTTGTATGATATCAAATATTTCGGTCGCAAGACCTAATTTCATCGAATACCAATTTAATACTTTATAGCGAACAAATTAGCGTTTATTATCAAAAGGTTAAAAATAAAAATAAAAATAAAAACTGTACAAACTTACCTGTGAAATAGATTTCTTAGTGATATGCTCTAGCCCACTCATAAGATAGTCGGACTAATTGATTTTCCATGGCTACATAGGCGTAACCTCGAGCATTTAATGTTTTTTCTTCTAAACATATGAACGGTCCATCTCTGCATAAAGTAACAAATTCGGTGTTTGAATAGGTTTGATTATTTGAACATTTACCTTCGTGTGACCATTTTCCGCATTTGTGACATCTTTCAAGGTGTCGTGCTCTTCTTTTCGCTGCGGATTTTGATTTTCCTTTACCAAATTGTAACTTATTATCTTCGCATCTGGATTCTTTTCTTACTCCGTCTAATTTACCTCTGATTAATGATACTATTTCACTCGGAAGTGTGTTATTATTACGTTTAGTGATCAAAGCGTGTAACATTAGACCATGGTTTAGTTCACAGGAAGTCTTCATTTCGTAAAAACCTAAAAAAAAAAAATTCAGAATGGGGGGAGAAGACTATTTCTTTAGGGTCTGCTAGGAAAAGACCATTCGGGTTCCATTTTCGAGAACTACACGAAAACAGAAAATCTAACTCTAATAGAAATACATATTATCCTTTAAAGACTTGATTCTCCCCACACTTAGTTAGCTGTGGTGTCGAAATTGTGATTAACTTCGTTGTCAACTTCCATTGGACTATCTATGTAGTGTTTAACTCTGTGACCATTAACTTTAAATTCAATCCCATTTGAATTTATTAATTCTACTGTTCCGTATGAGAAAACTCTTTTGACTATAAATGGTCCAGACCATCTTGATTTCAATTTTCCAGGAAATAGCTTGAATCGTGAATTGAAAAGAAGAACTCTGTCTCCTTCTTTAAATTCTTTTGAACTTCTGATTCTTTTATCATGCCATTTCTTTGTTCTTTCCTTATAGATTAACGAATTTTCGTATGCTTCATGTCTTAATTCTTCTAATTCATTTAATTGACTTAACCGTAGACGTCCAGCTTCATGTAAATCAAGATTACATGTCTTCAAAGCCCAAAATGCTTTGTGTTCAATTTCTACTGGAAGATGACATGCTTTTCCGTAAACGAGTCTGAAAGGTGTGGTTCCAATTGGAGTTTTGTAGGCTGTTCTAAAAGCCCAGATTGCATCCTCCAATTTAATGGACCATTCCTTCATATTTGATCCTATGGTTTTCTCTAGAATACGTTTTAAAGCTCGGTTGGTATTTTCAACTTGTCCACTTGTTTGTGGATGATATGCAGTGGAGATTTTATGAGTTACTCCATATCTTTTGAGAACTTTCTCAAGTTGATTATTACAGAAATGAGTTCCCCGATCACTTATTAAAGCTTTCGGTGTTCCAAACCTTGTAAAAAGACGTTTTAAAAAGTTGACTACAACTCGTGCATCGTTAGTTGGGAGAGCTTGTGCTTCCGCCCATTTAGATACATAATCTATGGCTACGAGAATATATAGATTATTATGAGATTTTAGAAATGGACCCATAAAGTCAATACCCCAAATGTCAAATACTTCACATACTTTAATGACATTTTGTGGCATTTCATCACGTTGACTTATTTTTCCGGCCCTTTGACAAGCATCACAGGATTTGCAAAGAAGGTGTGCGTCTTTGTAAATTATAGGCCAATAGAATCCAGCATCATAAACTTTTCTTGCTGTGAGTTGAGGCCCATAATGCCCTCCTGTTGGTCCTGTGTGACAATGGTTTAAGATTTGATTGGCTTCATCTCCGAATACACATCGGCGTATTATTCCATCGGGAGAACTTTTAAACAAATGTGGATCTTCCCAGAAATAGTGTTTTATATCACTAAAGAATTTCTTTCGTTTTTGGTACGACAATCCTTTTTCAAGGAATCCACATACTAAGTAGTTTGCATAGTCTGCAAACCATGAAATTTCATTATAATCTATCTTCAATAGATATTCATCAGGAAAGTTGTCTTGTATGGCCGATTCATTTAGAACTTCTAATTCGGGATTTTCAAGACGAGAAAGATGATCAGCGGCGAGATTTTCTGCTCCTCTTTTATCTCGGATTTCAATATCGAACTCTTGTAAGAGTAAGATCCAACGGATTAATCTTGGTTTAGCATCTTGTTTCGAAAATAGGTATCTAAGAGCAGAATGGTCGGTATAGACCACCGTTTTTGCTAGAACGAGATATGAACGAAATTTGTCAAAAGCAAAGACAATAGCAAGGAGTTCTTTTTCAGTAGTTGTGTAATTTGTTTGTGCTCCTTGTAACGTCTTACTAGCATAATATATAGGTTGAAATCGTTTTTCAATCCTTTGTCCTAAAACGGCTCCCATTGCAAAATCACTTGCATCGCACATTAGTTCAAACGGTAAATTCCAATTTGGAGTTATCATGATCGGCGCATTAGTGAGTTTCTCTTTAAGAATATTAAAAGATTTGATGCATTCATCTGAAAAGATGAATGGAGCATCCTTTTCTAGGAGTTTATTCATAGGAGTGGCAATTTTAGAAAAATCTTTAATGAAACGTCGGTAAAAATCGGCATGCTCTAGAAAACTCCTAACTCCTCTAACATTGGTGGGATGTGGAAGTTTAGCAATTATATCTACTTTAGCTCTATCCACTTCAATTCCTTCCTTTGAAATTTTATGACCCAGAACGATGCCTTCTTTAACCATGAAATGGCATTTCTCCCAATTAAGTACTAGATTTGATTGTTCGCATCTAATAAGCATTCGTTCAAGATTAACTAAACATGATTCAAATGTATCACCGAAGACTGAAAAGTCATCCATGAAAACTTTCATGCATTCTTCTATCATGTCGTGAAAAATCGCCATCATGCACTTTTGAAAGGTTACAGGGGCGTTGCAAAGTCCAAATGGCATGCGTTTGTAAGCAAAAGTACCATAAGGGCACGTGAATGTGGTTTTCTCTTGGTCCTCGGGTGCTATTGGAACTTGAAAATATCCGAAAAAACCATCAAGAAAACAATAGTAACTGTTTCCGGCTAATCTTTCCAACATTTGATCAATAAAAGGTAAGGGAAAGTGATCTTTTCTGGTGGCGTCATTAATTTTCTATAATCAATACATACACGCCATCCTGTTACAGTTCTAGTAGGAATAAGCTCATTTTTCTCATTTGTGATGACAGTCATGCCACCCTTCTTAGGTACGCATTGAACTGGGCTTACCCATGGACTATCAGAAATTGGATAAATTAAACCTGCATCTAGCAGTTTAATAATTTCTTTCTTAACAACATCTTGCATATTCGGATTTAGTCTTCGTTGGCGTTGCACATACGTTTTAGGACCTTCTTCCATAAGGATTTTATGTGTGCAATACGAAGGACTTATTCCTTTAATATCAGGCTGGTTTATGAGTTTTTAACACAGAAATGAGTTGTGATTTCTCATTTTCAGTAAGAGAAGACGATATTATTACAGGTAATTCAGATTCACCATGTAAATAAGCGTATTCCAAATGGTTTGGAAGTGGCTTTAACTCTAATGTCGGAGGTTCTTCTATCGATGATTTATATCGATATCTGTCTTCTTCTTTTAGCATTTGAATTTCTTCTGTTGTTGGTTCATATCCATTAGCTATTAGTGTAGCTAACATTTCAGCTTCATTAATTGGTTCAGTTCCTTCTCCCAAAGAACATTCTCCTGTTCCTTGTAATTCTGAAAATTCTTCTAACAATTCTGCATGTGAATCTATAGTTTGAATATAATAACATGTATCATCTGCAGATTGCGGTTATTGCATTGCTTTATCAACTGAAAAGGTAACACTCTCATCCTCTATACTTAGGGTCAGTTTCTTACCGAACACGTATATCATTGCTTTAGCCGTGTTTAAGAATGGTCTTCCTAATATGAGAGGAACTTGAGAATCTTCTTCCATGTCCAGAACAACAAAATCTACTGGAAATACTAAAGTACCAACTTTAACTAGCATGTTTTCCATTATCCCTCTAGGATATTTTATTGATCTATCGGCTAGTTGTATACTTATTCGTGTTGATTTCAATTCTCCAAGGTCTAGTTTAGTGTATAGTGAATACGGCATTAAATTTATACTAGCACCTAAGTCTGCCAATGCTTCTATTGAACTAAAACTACCCAGAAAACATGGAATTGTGAAACTTCCTGGATCTGATAGTTTTTCTGGTATCTTATTCACCAGCACTGCTGAACAATTAGCATTCATAGTAACGACCGAGAGTTCTTCCATTTTCTTTCTATTCGTGATCAGATCTTTCAAGAATTCAGCATATCTAGGCATTCCTGAAATCACATCAATGAAAGGAAGATTTACATTTATCTGTTTAAACATGTCCAAGAATTTGGATTGCTCGGCTTCAAGTTTCTCTTTTCTCATTTTACTCGGGTAAGGAAGTGGTGGTTGGTATGGTTTAATATAAGGTTTAGCTTTAACTGTGTTATCTTCATTAACCTTTTCAACTACCGGTTCTTTTTCCTTATCTTGTTCAGGTTTTGGTTCTTGTGGAGTAGGAATATCTTCATTAAGATTTACAGGTATTTCAGGTGGTTTAAGTGTAATACCACTTCTTATGGTAATGGCTTTAGCTGTTTCATTCCGGGGGTTAGCATTTGTATCACTAGGTAAACTTCTCGGTTTTCTTTCACCTATTAACCTTGCTAGGTTACTTACTTCTTGTTCCAGATTTTGAATAGAAGCTTGTTGATTTCTAAATGCTTGAGCATTTTGTTCATTGGTTTGTTTCTGAGATGTGAAAAACTGCGTTTGAGTTTCAACTAGCTTCGTCATCATATCTTCTAAATTCGGCTTTTTATCATCGGTTTGTGGTGGTTTGTTTTGAAAATTAGGTCTTTGCTGGTTGTAAGTATTGTTGGATACTTGTTGATTACTAGGACCTTGTTGGTTGTTGTATGGAACATTTAGATTATAATTCTGGTTTTGATTGTAAATCGGTCTTGCGGTTGATAATTATTCTGATAATTATTTTCAGGCCTTTGGTTTATGTATGAAATATTCTCTCTTTGTTCCATTGTTAGTTCAATACTGAGACAATCTTTTGTCAAATGTGGTCCTCCACACTGCTCACAACTAATTCGTATTGAGTGTATATCTTTAGTCATCTTTTCCATTCGTCTCTCGACAGCATCTATCTTTACGGAAATGGAATCTAAGTCATGGCTAGAATCGGCTCTAGCTGCTTTAGATGATCTAACGATATCTTTTTCTTGGTGCCACTCATGTGAATGGGAAGCAGTGTTATCAATAATTTTGTAAGCATCAGTTTCTGTTTTCTTCATAATGGAACCACCAGCTGCTATATCTATGTCTTTCCTTGTAGTGATGTCGCATCCTTGGTAGAATATTTGTACTATTTGACAAGTGTCTAAACCATGTTGCGGACATCCTCTCAATAACTTTCCAAATCTTGTCCATGCCTCATATAGAGTTTCATTCGGTTTCTGTGTGAACGTAACAATTTCTCCTTGAAGTCTCACGGCTTTAGATGCCGGAAAGAATTGTTTAAGAAATTTTTCAACTAAAACGTCCCATGTATCAATCGCCCCTTCAGGTAATGATTCCAACCAATCTTTGGCTTCTCCCTTTAAAGTCCAGGGAAATAACATGAGATATATCTGTTCATCTCCAACTTCTCTTATTTTAAATAAAGTGCAGATTCTATTAAATGTAAGTAGATGTTCATTTGGATCTTCCTTCGGTGCATCACTAAATTGGCATTGATTAGTCACCATATGTAGAATTTGTCCTTTGATTTCATAATCTGGCGCATTAATGTCTGGATGAGTAATTGTGTGACCTTGGCCAGTGCGTTTAGCTCTCATTCGGTCTTCCATACTTAGAGGTTCCAGATTTTCTATGATTGAATTTGTTGAATCTGAATCACTAGAGGATTCTGATTTAATGGTTCGTTCCTCAACAATCTCTGTTTGAATGATTGGTGGTTCCGGAGAAAAAATTAATGGTTCAGGATCTATGAATTGTCCCTGAATATTCTCCGGATTCTCAATTGTGAGGTCGGGTTCAAAAAATGGATTATCGGAAATTTGAATTGGAGTACTTGGTCGACTGGATGACGATTCTAAAGAAAAATCAACGGCGACAATATTTGCTAGATGTCTTGATCTGGTTACAGGTGGTGAACGTACAAAAGGTGGTGAACGTCTTGCTCGGTGCATTCACTGAATAACCTATTAGTTTTTAAAAGAAAAGAAAAATTATATAAGTTATCCAATTAATAGACTTTTCTGATTTTGCCCACGTTTCGAATAGCCAAAAGATGCAGCAGAGGGGCAGGATTCGTTTGGTCTCAATATAATTGAGTAATGTTTGGCTCCAATAACCCGGTCCACGTACAAATCCAACTATTACTACGAACCAGAAAATTTTGATGTCTATCAATTTAACCACTTAAAATAAATTTTCGTCATTTTAAGAAATTTAGAGAAGAAGTAGAAAAAAAAATTCTATGTCCTAAAACTAGAATGGCGAGAAATAAGAAAGAAAAAGAGCGCGTCGAAAAAGGTCGAAAAAGAAAAGGGTTGAAAAATAAAAGGCGTCGAAAAAAAAATGACTATAAAACTTTAAAACACTCGACTAACCCAACCTTATTACTATCACTAACTTAAAATTAAAATTGCAAATTGAGATTACTAATTGGAGTGATAATTGATACATAGGTAAAAGGCGTCGAAAAATGAAAAAAATAAGAAAGTAGTGCGTCGAAACTTAAAAAGGAACTAAAAACTAAAAATTAAAAGTTGCGTCTAAAAATATTAAAGCTTACAAGTAAAACTATATCCCAAATGGCAATAACTTAAAAAGGAACTAAAACTTACATAGGCGTCGCAAAATTCTAAAGCACCTAAATTTTAGTCTAAAGAAAAAGCACTTAAGGAATTTTACGGCAAAGCTTAAAAATCTAGAAGTTAAAAATAACTATGGCAAAAAAAACTATATTTAAAACTAAATACGAACGAAAAATACAAAAAATTACGCTAAAACAATTAAAAAGGGACAAAATATAAAAATATACTAAAAGTTGTAAAAAGTACAATTTTCATAAAAATATTATTTTTATATTATTTATTTTATAAAACTATTAATTTTATAAACTAATTAAACTAAATAATACAAATAATAAATAAACTAAACTAAATAATATAATATATATAACTTAATTAGGGTTAAAGTAAAAATAAAATAATTAAACTCCGTAATTAATGCTGATTAGGGATCTGTGTGACCTGTCAGAGAGACCTCCGCGAGTCGCGTGACAATTAGCTGGAAAACTCCGCAAGTCGCGGGGTTTGTAAATTCAAACGTGTACCAGGCTTTACTTCGACAGGTTCCGTTTTTAATATATTTTTTTATTTTCTGTTTAAATATTTATATAAAATATTTATAAAAACTAAATAAAACTTATATTTTTAAAAAAAAAATAAGATACTTTATAATTTTATAAAAATCTTAAAAATAGATTTATATATATATATTTTTTCGTTTGGTTTTTAATTTTTTTATGTTTTAAATAAAAACAAAATATTTAAATAAAACTTATATTTTTATAAAATAAAAATAAAGAAACTTTATAAAACTTAAATATTTAACAAACTCTTAAAAATATATAAATTTTTTGTTTTTCTTTTTATATTTTTGAATTTTTAAAACGTATTTTTACAAAAGCGTATTTTTTTTATAAAAGTAAACTAAAAATAAAAATCTTTTTTTTTATGTGCGGCGTTTTGCTTCGACGTTCCCCGGCAGCGGCGCTAAAAATACTTGATGTTAAAGCTAAGGGGTATAAAATACTATTAAATTTTAGCAGGAAATATTATTAAATACGATACAATTTTACACAAGATATTTATTTATTTATAGAATGGATATACTTAAACCTTGCTACAACACTTATAGGCAGTGTACCTAATCGTACAGTAGTGTAGTTTTTAGTAAGTCCGGTTCGTTCCACAGGGAAAAATCTTTAAACAAAGCTTAACGCTATATTAGTTTTAATTTTTAAAAATACAAATATATAAATAAGTAATATTATTATTATAAAGGAGGGTTTTTTACCGTTTAATGACCGGTTTGTCGATTTTTAAAACTTTAGTCGCAGTTAAAACCTAATGTAAAATATTAAATAAATATAACTTAATTTAAAGCGTAAAGTAAATAACGATAATGAAATTGCGATAAATAAAAGTGCAATTAAATACAATGACAATAAATAAAAGTGTGATAATTAGAAGTGCAATTAAATATAAAATAAAGGAAATTAAATATGAAATAAAAGAATTATACTTATTTAAACTTCCGTAATCATGATGTTTGACGTGTTGATTTTAGTTTTATGCCCATGGGTTAATTGTCCTTTGTCCTGAATTATTTAATATGTCCGTCTGGTTTTTGTCCATAACAGTCCATCAGTCATAAATATAAAGTTCGAGTGTCCTCGTCAAATTATCCTTATACCCGAAGTTAAATATTCCAACTAATTGGGGACTTAAACTGTAACAAGGTTTTATTACTTTGTTTAATAATTACACCAGGATATCGACTGTGTGTAACCCAAGGTTTTAATACTTTGTTATCAATTATGCCAAGTGTCCTTGTACATAATTTCACCCCTGTTTTAATAATTCTAGTGACTATTAATCCATTCCCGTGTCCGGTTAAATGAACGATTATTCGTACATATAAATATCCCGCCCATCGTGTCCGATCGAGTGTATATGGTTATTTATAGGGACGTCCAATTGTAAATCTTTATATTAAAATTAACAAATTATCATTTAGTTAAACAAATATAAAGCCCATTAATAGCCCATAGTCTAATTTCCACAAGTGTCGTTCTTTTGTCCAAACCCCAATTACGGTACAAAACTCAATTACCCAATTTTAGTAATTAGCCCAACATCATGATTACTTCGTTTTAAATAAGCATAATAATAACTTAGCTACGAGACATTAATGTAAAAAGGTTGAACATAACTTACAATGATTAAAAATAGCGTAGCGTTACATGGACAGAATTTCGACTTACACCCTTACAATATTCGCTAACATACCCTTATTATTAGAATTAAAAATTAAAATTCAAATTAAAATATAAATATATATATATATATATATATACGTTTACATATAGATAGAGAGATTGATATATGAATATTTAAAACGTCGAATTGCGCTGGCTTTTATAGGCATTTTTTTCCAGGGAGACTCCGCGAGTCGCGGCCTTTTTGGCCTTCAAACTCCGCAAATCGCGGAGTTTGTTTCTACAGCTCATCTCATTTTGGAACCTTTCTTGCCGACGGTTTTAATATATAAATATAATATATATATAATTTATATAATTAATTATATATTATATTATATTTATATACATAGTTAACTTGTAATTTTTAGTCCGTTGCGTCGAGCGTTGAGAGTTGACTCTGGTCCCGGTTCCGGATTTTCGAACGTCCTTGCGTACAATTTAATATCTTGTATTTTGCGTTTTGAATCTTGTACTTTTGTAATTCTGAGACGTTTCTTATCAATAATTGGAACCTCTTTGATTGTATTTTGTACTTTTGAGCTTTTTGGTCGTTTGCGTCTTCAATTCGTCGAATCTGTCTTTTGTCTTCACCTTTTATTATTTAAACGAATATCACTTGTAAATAGAACAATTGCAACTAAAAGCTTGTCTTTCTTGAGGGATAATGCTATGAAATATATGTTCGTTTTTAGCATTATCAATTATATTCTCGTGCCTAGTTAACATGTAATTTTTGTTCCGATAAGTCGTACGTTGTCACTCGACTTATGTCCCGGTTCCGGTTTCTCGAACGCATTTTCGTACGCTTAGAAAACTTGCATTTTACGTTTCGTGACACGTACCTTTGTCAAAATATAGCCTTAAATTAACCATAAACTACACCACTCAAAGTATATCTTAAACTTTCGAGTGTTTTGGTCATTTACTTCTATAAATCATCGTCTCGTAGTATATATGGTATATACATATACATATATACATTTTCATTTTGAAATAGTGGTTTACTGTAGCAAAGTTTTTTTACTGTAGCAAATAGTGATTTTCGAAAACACTGTAGCTTTTCGGGTACTGTAGTTATTCGAAAATACTGTAGCAAATTAGTGTTTTACTGGTTCATCTTAAACGTTTTAGTTAACTTATCTAAATATCAATCGAATCAATAATCGAATGTTACTATCGTTTACTAAATAACTTGAAATCATATATATTCAAATAGATATATAAACCAATAAGTTTAATGTACGGTATCATGCAATTAAAACTTTGTTACGTTTTCAAGTTATAGTATATATATGTATCTATTTACATATAATGGTTCGCGAATCGTTGAGAACAACCGAAGGGTACTTGAATAGTTCAAAAATTTTGAGATTCGGTTTTACAGACTTTGCTTGTCGTGTCGAAAACGTTAAATCATTTAAAGATAAAATTTAAATTTGGGCAAAAAATTTCGGGTTGTCACATCGAGAGTTTTATTCTTGTAAGGAGTGTAAAAGAGTGTACGAGAAACTTAGATTTTATACTAAAATCTAAAGGGCTTGGGTTTGAGTTTAATTCATAGTGTACTTTTTCTTGTACCGGGTTCTTTTATATTATAAGAATAAAGGAGACTCTTGGGGTGGACGTAGGCAGGGTTTTGCCGAACCACGTTAAATTGTCGTGTTATCAGTTACTTTATTTGCTTTCTATTATTTCACGCAAGTTTGTCTCAAACAAATTATATCCTCGCTTCCGCTGGTGTGGGTGCGCTAGGCAAGTTGTCATAACAAGTGGTATCAGAGCATCCAGGTGTTTCGGATAGTTTTTTGTTTGGAGATGGCAAAAAAATAGCGATATGCAATTTAAGGTGGAGCTATTTCACATGGCGGATGACGATTGGAATATTATTAAACACATGAACGTGTTTAATGGTCTGGTGGGTCAACTTGGAAAAGTTGAGGTTTATATTGAGGAAGATGATAAAACCCGTATTCTTCTTGCCTCTCTTCCCAGTTCGCAGGATAAGAGACGAAGATCCGATGACCGTTTTAAGCATGGGTTTGCTATGGTTGGTCATGGAAGGAAAAGGTTTGCCGAGAAGAGATATAGTGATAACAGTAGGTCTAGATCAGGAGACGGCGTGAAGGGTATCCCGTGCTTCAAATGTCATGAGTGGGGTCACTACATAAAGTATTGTCCACTCTGAAGGAATGGTGAAGGTAAATCTGGGGGTTCATCGGCTGCGGTAGCAGTTAATGTACTGGTGGGAGATGTTCTCACAATCTCCAAAAGTTCTACTTCTACTCAAGATGAATGGATTTTAGATTCTGGTTGTACGATGCATGTGTGTTCCAAGGAAGCTTATTTTGATAAGCTAATGTTAAAGAAAGCGGGTTGCTGACTTTAGGTGATGGTTCAACATGTGATGTTGAGGGTGTCTGCATGGTGAAAAATAAAATTGTTTCACGGAGCTGCTTACGCTCTTGGTGGTGTGGCGTACACACCAAGGATGTGCAAGAATCTAATTTCCTTATGCGTGTTGGATTCTCAAGGATACGGCTATTAGGACGTAGGTGGAGTTATGAAAATCATACGTGGCGTGAAGGTCCTGAAGGGATAGAAGTATGAGGGTTTATATCGTCTGGTGGCAAGTACAAAATGTACTCGTGTCTCGAAGGTTTTGAAAGCGTGCACGCGGGAAACAGGTCGGAAACATGTTAGGACATGTTTGACGAGGTAGACGATGGTGAGAAGGAAAATCCTACTGTAGTGGAAGAGGTGATTCGAGACTCCTCTCCGGTGTCAACCAGGTAAATTGATAGGGTTAGCTGCACATGGTTATTGGCCATTTTATTTGAATCAGGGTTCAGGACTGAGGTGATTCAAGGTGTGTGCAGCGGAGATAAAGGAGACCAATTGTAAAAATACTTGGTGTTAGTATTTTCGGTGACAAAGATAAGATAAATGTTCATCAAGGTGGAGATTATTGGACGGTAGCCCCATTTGGTGGCTCACCTTTGTTGACTCACATTTATGTTTAATTAAGCATGCATGAAATACATGTGCAAAATATGAAGTTGGAAAAGAAATAGTTGGGCTACATTTATAGTATTGTTTTCATATGTGGTTTTCACATTAGAAAGAAAACAATATAAATACATGGTTGTGTAGCCAAATGAAGATCATCCAAGAATGGGATCAAGTGATCCAAGGGAGGATCAAGTATCACAAATGAGAGAAAACACAGTTGATCGATAATATCAACGGAGTGTGTTTATTTGTGAGGTCGAGTGTGACGATCGCTCCAAATCCATATAGAAGAACACGTCATTCATCGATTTCATTGCGAGGTATTTGACCTCTATATGATACGTTTTATAAACATTGCATTTTTTTAAAAAGGCACACCATAAATGAATATTTAAATCAAAGGTTTTCGACATCTGATGATATCTACATATAGACAATCACCGTAAATAATAGTTTACAATAGTACTTCCGTTGACAATGCAGTCAAAATAAGATACATGGTGATGATTTGGTGAATGCAACATTTCTTTGAAAAATATGCCATGTAAGACTCCATGCACATAGCTTGTCTAACATATAAGCAAACAGTGGAAGACTTCTAGGGAACCTGAGAATAAACATGCTAACAAGTGTCAACACAAAGGTTGGTGAGTTCATAGTTTTAATGTTTTGCATAATCTGTACATAAAGGTGGATCACAAGATTTCAGTTGTTTCATCCAGAAACGTTTATAGAAATATTCTACAAGATTGAGCACCCTGGTAACTAAACTTTAACGTCTATATAATAAGTACCCATGTTTTAACATACATGCAACCAACATGTACAATACACGCAAACCAACGTGTACTAAACTCAAATAGCATACGTCTGTTTTATAGTTCAGGCTAGGGTTTCTATACCTGGAACATACAGGGATGTCAAGCCCTATGGATCCATATACAACTATTCGCGCCCATCAGTTCTTATAACCAGCAGCTACTAGTTACCAAAGCTAAGGGATTTTCGGTTCAAACTCAGTGTAGAATTAAGTATGTACTTGTATCCATTGCGTTTAAAATAAAGTGCATGTATTCTCAGCTCAAAAATATAGATTGCAAAAGCAATTAAAAAGGGAGCAAATGAAACTCACCTTAGCAGCATATAAAGTCGTTCACCAAAATGTGATCGAAACTCGGATTACCTAATAACCGTAGATCTCAACCTAGAGAACATATGTTGGTCAATAAATGTCTATTAAGCTAGGTCAGGTCATAGTGTGTCACAATCCTAATGCTCGAGATCGACATACAAAAGTTATCCAAAGTCGTTTCAAAAAGTCAATTTTGACTATAGTTCAACAAAACGAGACGTGCCTTATATAAGGATTCATTTACTCGGTTGGTAATATTCAAAAATCCAATTTATCAATCTTACAAACAAGTTGTTTAAATATTAATTGCAGATACAAAAGTCATTTCAATTAATGTCAATCATAATTTAGTTGATCATATCTTTTAATTCGTTCATCGAATTTACGAGATTTCTAAATGAAAAGTTATTGATTTTTCACCAGCTTTCCAAAAACATGCATATCATATACCTTTTATCAGTAATATATATATTTAATTCGTGATTCATCATAAACTATCTAAAAATAAAAATTAGCATATAAGCATGCATAAATATATATACTCGAGCACTAGACATGGATACACAATTAATATATAAAAGATAAGATATGAATGCTCACGTATCAATATTGTGATTCAATATTGCAGGAAAGTACGTACACACAACAGAGATGATAAACACTAGGTTTGATTTGCCAATAATACTCACGTACATTACCCACAACCTCCATAGCTATAACCCATAATTTTCTTAACTCTATCCCGCTTGAAAACCCATTTTGAAAGTGACACGCTCATGACTTCGTCGTAGTATTTTATGTATAATAATACTACTAATAATAATAATTAATAATAATAATATTAATCTTAATAATAATAATAATAATAATAATAATAATAATAATAATAATAATAATAATAATAATAATAATAATAATATATAATTGAGAGATGAGATCTAGAGAGATTAGCAAATGAAACTGGTACCAGACTTCGCGTTTTATAGCATCTGAATTGTCCAGCCTTCCCATGCGATCGCATGGGACTCAAGGCATATAGCCATGCGATCGCATGGCTCTGTTTGCCAGCCCACATTCTTTTGTTTTGTAGTTCGTCGACGTATTAAATAAATATATAATACATATATATAATTTATATTAATTAATTATATATTATATTATATTCTCGTGCCTAGTTAACTTGTAATTTTTGTTCCTATAAGTCGTACGTTGTCACTCGACTTATGTCCCGGTTCCGGTTTCTCGAACGCATTTTCGTACGCTTAGAAAACTTGCATTTTACGTTTCGTGACACGTAGCTTTGTGAAAATATAGCCTTAAATTAACCATAAACTACACCACTCAAAGTATATCTTAAACTTTCGAGTGTTTTGGTCATTTACTTCTATAAATCATCGTCTCGTAGTATATACATATACATATATACATTTTCATTTTGAAATAGTGTTTTACTGCAGTAAAGTTTTTTACTGTAGCAAATAGTGATTTTGAAAACACTGTAGCTTTTCGGGTACTGTAGTAATTCGAAAATACTGTAGCAAATTAGTGTTTACTGGTTCATCTTAAACGTTTTAGTTAACTTATCTAAATATCAATCGAATCAATAATCGAATGTTACTATCGTTTACTAAATAACTTGAAATCATATATATTCAAATAGATATATAAACCAATAAGTTTAATGTACGGTATCATGCAATTAAAACTTTGTTACGTTTTCAAGTTATAGTATATATATGTATCTATTTACATATAATGGTTCGCGAATCGTTGAGAACAACCGAAGGGTACTTGAATAGTTCAAAAATTTTGAGATTCGATTTTACAGACTTTGCTTATCGTGTCGGAAACGTTAAATCATTTAAAGATAAAATTTAAATTTGGGCAAAAAATTTCGGGTTGTCACATCGAGAGTTTTATTCTTGTAAGGAGTGTAAAAGAGTGTACGAGAAACTTAGATTTTATACTAAAATCTAAGGGGCTTGGGTTTGAGTTTAACTCATAGTGTACTTTGTCTTGTACCGGGTTCTTTTATATTATAAGAATAAAGGAGACTCTTGGGGTGGACGTAGGCAGGGTTTTGTCGAACCACGTTAAATCGTCGTGTTATCAGTTACTTTATTTGCTTTCTATTATTTCACGCAAGTTTGTCTCAAACAAATTATATCCTCGCTTCCGCTGGTGTGGGTGCGCTAGGCAAGTTGTCATAACAGTTTCCTTCTGCGAACTTATTGAGATATGAAACAAATTTCAAAATGAATTGATGTTAAGTAAGAATAAGTGTTTTTTATTAATCATCAAGCAAAGCAATCTGCATATTTTCAAGCATTATTTAAAGAATTTGGTGTCAGATGAATATTGAGTTCTATTTTGATTTTGATTAAGTTAATTATAATAAACTGGTTACATGAAGGGATTTATATAACCATCAGGTTAAGCCCCCTTTGAGAATCCCAATCCTACTACAACTCATTCTAATTAAATAATAACTAATTAATTAAACTATAGCTCGTGCATCAAGTCAATTCTCAACACTCCCCTTCAAGTTGAAAGGTGTAGGTCACGAACGCCCAACTTGCTTCTTAAAAACTTGAATCGTTCAGAACCAAGGGACTTTATGAATATATCAGCAGGCTGCAACTCTGATCTAATTTTACATGGCCTAATTTCTCCACTATTGAATCGTTCTCTAATGAAGTAGCAATTCATCTCAACATGCTTTGTTCGTTCATGATATACAAGATTCATCGCAATATGTCTTGCAGCGTCATTGTCACACATTAGTGGAGTCGCACAAGTTTGTGCAGCATCTAGATCTTGCAAGAGCCGTCGTAACCATAAAATTTCACACGTTGTAGTTGTCATGGAACGATATTCTGCTTCAGCAGATGAACGAGAAACAATGCTTTGCTTCTTTGTTCTCCATGAAATTGGTGCATTACCAAGACTAATATAATACCCAGTGTTGGACCTTTTCATTGTAGGACAGCTAAGCCGCCCAGCATCACAATAATCCTTAAGGCTTAAGTTTCCTGTAGAAGGGAAAAACAACCCTTGTCCTGGAGTGGATTTCAAATATCTAAGTACTCGTATCGCAGCATCCATGTGGGTTTGCAGTGGACAACTCAAAAATTGGCTAAGTTGATTAACCGAGTAGGTTATGTCGGGTCGTGTAACTGTGAGATAAAGAAGTCGTCCTACTAATCGTCTATACTCTACAGCATCAACTTCATTACTAGAATCGTCCTTTTGTAGCTTTAAATTTTGTTCCATAGGGAACCTACAATGACGACAACCTTGCATACCAGAATCCTTTAGTATGTCTAATGTATATTTGCGTTGACAAATAAGATTCCTTCCTTTGATCGTGCAACTTCGATGCCAAGGAAGTATTTTAATGTTCCCAGATCTTTGATGCTGAAGTTGACGTGTAAATGAGCTTTCACATTCTCTATCATTTTACCATCATTTCCCATTAATAATATGTCATCTACATATATTAAGGCTATGATGTGAATTTTTTGCTTGTCTAAACATGAACATCGAGTAGTCTGCTTTAGATTGTTGAAAACCAAAAGCTAATAAAGACTTAGTAAATTTTTGATACCAGTTTCTTGATGCCTGTTTTAGTCCATATATGGACTTTTGCAGTTTGCACACTTTATTTTTGTTTGCCTTGTCAAAACCTTGGGGTATACGCACGTATACCTCCTCATCAAGGTCTCCTTGCAGAAATGCGTTGTTAACATCCATTTGATGAACCAACCAGTTTTTCTTGGCAGCAACAGCTAATGCACATCGAACCGTGACTAGTTTAGCCACCAATGCGAAAGTTTCATGGTAATCTATACCTTCAATCTGCGTGTATCCTTTTGCCATCAGACGTACTTTATATCGTTCGATTTCACCGTTTGATTTATATTTGATTTTATAAATCCACTTCGATTCTATGGCCTTTTTCCCTGGAGGTAATGTGGTGATAGTCCAGGTTTGATTATTTCAAGTGCTTTGATTTCCTTTTGCATTGCTTCTTGCCATTCTTTACACTTGACAGCATGTTTGAATGTCTTGGGCTCATCGCGAGGCGTGATGGCAGCTAATAAAGCATTGTGAGTTTTGCAAAACTTATTATACGAGACATACTTATAGATAGGATGTACCGTATTGGAACCTGATGTAGCGACGGGTTGAAAATGTTGAAGGGAAGGTGGCAAGTCAGTGACGATTTCTTCAAGGTGTTTTGGTCTAGTCCTTGATCGAGTACTTTGTCTGATATTTTCAACTTCAGTGTTTTGTGTAAGAGGAATATCTGATGATGCAGCCTGATCATTACTTTGTGACACCATGGTCTAATCATTACTTTGTGACACCATGGCCTGATCATTACTTTGTGGTGCTGACGTATTTTGCATGTCGTTATCATTTTGATCTTCGCTGTGAATATTTGTTAAATCAGCTTCTGTATTTTCATATGTATTTGTGACACTCTCTATTGAAAGCTCTTCATACCGATTTTGAACAGTAGTCAAGGTGTCTTCCAAATGCTCATTCTCGATTGTTTTATGCCCATCATATTTTAAATCAAACGAAAACCGATCTTCAACAAAAGTTACATTTCGACTGACACATATCTTTTCGATTTTGATATCAAATAGTCTGTATCCCTTTTGTCCCATTGGATAGCCAAGAAACACGCATGGTCTCCCCTTTTCACCGAACTTGTCTTGCTTGTAAAAATTGTCATGAGCATATGCAAGGCATCCAAACACTCTAAATGGTCATAAGTTGGTGTTCTGCCAAGGAGTAATTCATGGGGTGTTTTGTTATCAATTGCCCGACGTGGCAATTTATTTATTATGTATGCAGCTGTGAGGACGCACTCCTCCCAGAATTCGATCGGGAATGATGCTTGAAAACGTAAGGCTCGACTCATCTCTAATATATGTCGATGCTTTCGTTCCACTACTCCGTTTTGTTGTGGACTATATGGGCACGAAGTCTCGAGTAAAATTCCTTTACTTTTATAAAACTTAAGCAGTTGGTTTGATTGAAATTCTGACCCGTTATCCGTTCGCAATCTTTTGATTCGTTTATTGAATTGGGTCTCAAACATGTTATAAAAAATTGTAATAAAATGAGCCACTTCTGTTTTAGTTCTCATTAGGTAAACCCAGACCCCTCTACTAAAGTCATCGACTATAGTTAAAAAATAATGTGCCCCACTTGTAGATGCGTTATGGTACTTGCTCCAAATATCTACATGAATCAATTCGAAACATTCAACGGTCTTTGAGAAGCTAACCGGAAAGGGAAGTTTACCTTGTTTAGCATGTATACATGAATCACAGTAATGATCACGAAATTCTAAACCTTCTAAAAACTTTAACTTCTTAAGGACTGTAGTAGACGCATGACCCAATCTTCGATGCTAAATTTCTCGTTTACGTAAAACTGACATTGCTACATTCATTTGTTTTGAAGGCTTTAGATAGTATAAACCTTCATGCTCTTCACCCATCCCAATTAGGCTCCTCGAATTTAAGTCACGTATGAAGCAATTTTTCAGAAAAAAGTGAAGTGAGCAATTTAGTTCGTTACTTAATCTGCTTACAGAAAGTAAATTGCATTTAAATTCCGGAACATTTAATACGCGTTTAAGATGTAAACCATCTTGAAGTTTGATGTCACCAATGCATTTTACAAGTATGGTACTACCATCCGGTATAGTTACTGGCATGTAGTTTTGTTGATCATTCGAGTTCATCAACCAATCTTTCCAATGAGTGATGTGTTCACTAGCACCTGAGTCGATAATCCATGAACTACGCATATTAAAATTACATGTAGTATTGGCAGCATTGGCAGCAGGCTTTGTATCCTTCAGTTTTGACTTGCGTATGAGCCTCATCAGATGCTCATAATCTTCTTTGGAGAGATTGCTAAGATGATTATCTTCATTAACAATAGCAGCCTTATGCTGATTTCTTGATCGATTTGATTGTGTCCTTGATCCTGTAGTTTTCTTTATCCACCAGTCAGGGTAGCCAATAATTTCAAAACAACCATCTACGGTATGTCCCATCTTTTGACTATAGGTACAGTATTGGCAGTAGGCCTTGTCACCTGCCATCAATTCCAGTGATGAAGGAGAGTTTTAATTCGTTCAAAACCTAAGGTCTGATGGAACGATTTGGGTGAAAAGATCTGTTTCCTGTTGATCCAATTTTGGGTCCTGTGGGGTTTGATTTAGGTTGGAATTTTGATTTATAAAGATGATGACTGATGAGGATAATTTGTGTTTTGCGAAATTAGGCTTTTATGGAAGAGATGTGTTTGATTTTAGTGAAGGGTTTGAGTTTTCAATCGGTAATTTTAACCGCAGATTGATTAACTCGTCTTTGTATGAAAGAATTTGGGATTCTAGGGCTTTGAAGAAACTAACAAGTTTGTTAAATTTCTTGATCGGTATGATTAACCGATGATGAAGAATCGATTTGATTTTTATTATGGGATCTTTTGCTCTTGATACCATAAAGAATTTGGTGTCAGATGAATATTGAGTTCTATTTTGATTTTGATTAAGTTAATTATAATAAACTGGTTACATGAAGGGATTTATATAACCATCAGGTTAAGCCCCCTTTGAGAATCCCAATCCTACTACAACTCATTCTAATTAAATAATAGCTAATTAATTAAACTATAGCTTGTGCATCAAGTCAATTCTCAACATTCTAATGTTTAATCCTCAAAACAAAAATCAGACGGTTGCGAGATCGTACCCGTTCATGATTGTTTGAATCGACTCAAAGTTGTTTTCAACAAATTAATTGTGCAGAAACTTAGTACTCGTCACCAGGTATTCGCGTTCAGTATTAACTTTGAATCCTAAGCTTCGTTTCGACTCCTTCCGGTTACAAAGATCCAGATCTGGTCGATTCCGGCAATAACCAGTCAGATCCGGTCGAATTTGGCTACAACCGGTTACATATGGTCACCAACAAAATGATTTATAACATGAACAAATAAATTTACTCATTATTGGAGAAGATGAAACAAATCGATTCTTTGAAGATATCATATTATTTTTTTAATTCATGTTGTTGAATGAATATCATGGATGGTTGATTAGTAGCAACACTTACGATGAATAGTGATGATGAATGAATGTTGATGAAGATGATATCTAACATGAGGGAATCTTTTGTTCTTCGCAGTTTCGTTTTATTAGCATTTCGTTTTTTTTTGGCAAAAAAACGATAACATTAATAACGGATCCGAAGATCAACTCATACAACCGATATAATAGAATCCAAACAAACGAGCTCTAACTAAGACTAGACAAACCTAGCAAACGGCTCACCAACTGGATGAGAAATCGCGTTTTACAAGGAAACTATTTCAACTAAACCTATAACCTAGGAAACTAAAATACCGGCTATACTACACCCAAAATAAACAATAAACCACTGACACCGATCGGGAGAACTCCGACTGTTACCATTACAAAACAAATGAAAAAGGAACCGCCATCGACCCACCAAAGAAACCACCCGGACAACCACCGGAAAAAAAAACTGGCACCTTCAAGATTACTCCAAGACCAAAGCCCTTAAGCGAGAGAACGTCCCAATGACAACACATCCCGAGCAAAAACCTGAAAGAACACCCAAACAGTAACTCTGACGAAAAAGCCGACGACCGGAAAAAAGAACCGGCTACCACCAAACTACTCCACCACCAAAAAGGTGTTCGCCACCTAACCACAAAAACCAGCTAATAACCTGCTGCAACAACCAGAACACCTAAAAGGTGTTCGCCGCCTGATTATAGAGGAAATAGGCTGGAAATAGAAACTCAGGCGAGACAAACCAAAATCCGGTGAAGAAAGCAAACTACCCTGAAGCTTGAGAGACACCCAGATCCACAAAGAAAGAGCATCATAGGCCGAAAATAATCAAGAGAACGTCGATCACACAGATTCCGGCCCAAAGAGATCTTCCAGAGAGATCTAGAGTCTCGAAAACCCCGACCGATAGCGAGAAACCGACAATCAACCCCACACCAAAAACCGGAAACCAGATCTCGTGGAGAACCCGAACAAGATCGTCGCCTGGAGACCGGCCTTTTGGCCAGAGAATCCAATCAGGCTAAAGCCGTCGCCGAAAAGGGAATGAAGCGGTGGACTTTTATTTAAACATAAAGCTAGTAACACCGGACCACCGGCGAGCTGCCGGTGGTCGGTAACGAGTATATCAAGATGCTACAAACCTGCAAACGGAGACTGAAAAGTTGAGAGAAATTTCATGTTGGAATGGAATTCTTGAATCAAGCTAGGAGTAATAAAGTGGTGACTATAAGTGAAAAAATTAAACGGAAAAAAACGTTGATCGGAATACTAGAAATAGCCGGAGAATTTGAAATGAAGAAAAAGTAAAGTGGTTTGCACGAAAATCAAGAGAGAGAAATCACGTGAAGAGTTTTGATGGATCTGTATTTCTAGATTATGTCATACAGACGACACATTTCGTTTATGATGTTATGAAAAGACCCAATCAGATAAATGCTTATTGTTGTTAACTAGTTGTGTTGCCTCGCGTTGCGCCGGAGGTTCGATTTTCAATGTATTTTATTGCCTTTAGTTTGTAAAATTATTTCGTGGCTAACGATGATGTCGTTGAAGCGCAACTCGAGTCGAACCAATGGTATAATCCGTAAAATATTTAAATGTTATTTTAAAATAACAATATATGTGCATCTCCCCGTTTCATTATGGAATTGTCGACTTTTAAAAATTTAATGAAAAATCAACGTGTATAAAAAGTACCCCAAATATTTAACGTTTTTAAAAAGAATCCGTTTTGCGTATAGTTAGTGACATTGTGTTCTTAAAATTATTTCGAGTTTAACGATGATGCAAGAAAAATTTAACTCGTTGCGAGCGAAAGGATATGACCTGTTGAATATTTGGGTGGAATATATTTAAAATTTTTATGAAAATGTTGATTTGACACTTTACCCCCTGGGGGGTTATTTGGCAAAGTGGAAGGTAAAAAAAAGAGACAAAATAACCAAAATACCTCTGGTATTATTGATGGATAGTGCTACTGTCTATATTAGTTATATTGATAAATAAATATTAATTAATATTATTATTGTAAAGTTTTTGGGCTATAAAAAATGAAAAAATGGGCTTGATATATCTAACCCAAAAGTAGCCCATGTTTGCAATAGGTTTTTTTTAGGTCTAAAAACGACTATTACCACAGCCGCTAACTTATTAGATGATTAGATCTGATTCTCTAACTCTCCCATCCTCTCACTTTCTTTCTCTTCATCATCTTCTGATCTTAACTTGTGTCTTCAACTTTTTGACTCTGTATGTATTGTTATTAATACTTTAAAATCGGATGATGTTACTGATCATTACATAAAGTATTGATCTTCCAACAGACGATATTGTTTTTGTTTAAATTTGTTGGTATTTTTTATTTTATAGATCCGAAGTTTGATCTATTGCCCAAAAACATCAACGGAGGTGTACATGCATATATTGTTTACGACTTGTTTTCTTTAGTCTTATTTGGTTTTATTGTTAATTATGAACGGAATATCAAATATCAAATATTAGATTATCATTTGGTTTTGGTTGATTTTCTAGTATTTTAATTTACTCTAAATTTTTAATGATGTTTCCCAGACTTGAATCTTATTTTTTTGTATTTTTTTTTGTATTTTATAGATTTAAACTTAGATTTGTGAAGATATATATATTTGTTGTTGACATATTTATAGTTTTATATAGACATCAAAGATCGGATGATGTTACGGATCTTTACAAATCCTTTTTCATTGAAGTTAACATGAGTATTGATCTTCTAACTGACGATAGAAAAACTTTGTACATGTTTTTTTATTTTATAGATCTAAACTTAAAATTCTGAAGATCTATTTTTTGTGCTTATCGACTTGTTTCTAGTTTGCTATAGACATCAAAAATCGGACGATGTTACCGATCTAAACTTTTGTTTGAGTATGACTTGATATGTTATCTTCCTTCTTTGACTTTAATACCAACAACCATTAATTTATATAGGTGTTTTATCACGTTTTTAGTTATGCATTATTATAAGTTTGCTACTATAAAATTATTTTATTTGGGTAGTTGAATTCGTTTTAATTGATGATTGTAGTTATTTTTGCAGATTGTTGATTATATTTGATGAGGGATTTTGCGAAGATATATATTTGAAGATTTTGAGAGCTGAAGTTTCTGGATGTCTAATAAATTAGATTAGTAGATAATATGGTGATATAAGGGGTGGAAGAGTGTAGAAAGAGATGTGAAAAGACGCTTGTGCCTTTTTTGTGAAATGACAATTATACCCCTGTTACTATTGCATCTTCCATGGATGCTACTTTTAACAAAATCTATGAAGACCGAAAGAAAAAAAGATATATGTGGCGGATCAATGATGTACTTTTGTCTAGAAAAATAAATGATGTAATATTTGATAAACGAAAGACCAATGATGTAATTTTGAAATTGAGATGACTGGAAGTTTTATCTATTATAACAGGTTTACTACATACAATAGAACAATTAAAATAGTTGAATGCGTACAATAGGTTATCTGAAAGTTGGATGCATTCGATAGAAATTTGGTGAAAGTTTAATGTATTTTCAAATAATTTTTTCATTTTAAAATAATATTTATTTAAATTTAAATTTAGAAGAATACCATTGACGTAACTTTATGATAATTTTCTAAAGTCGTTCAATTTGTTCAATAACTATAAATTTCAAGTTTATATTTATGTTAAATTATTGATTAATTTTGACTTTTACGTTGATCAACAAATCCAATTTTGATTTATTAACCGTCGTTGATTAATTAAAGAATTTGAAATATCATAACAGACTGTTCTTAACAAGGAATAATGAGGAAATTGATCGATAGTGATCCAATTGTTTTACACAGGCGAGTATGTGTATAGTTAAATTCGATTATTTTGACCAAACATAAAAACACAAAAATCATACCAATGCATTTACAACTCATCATTTTATAGGTTCTATCTAAGTGGTAAACTTGGTTATAAATTTTCCGTATTTTAGACAAAGAAAAAAAAAAGAAGAAAAAGAAAAAAATCTAACGGGATAAACGATCCGAGTGGAGATCAAGCTTGACTAGACTCAAGCTCGAATAGTTTTTTTTTTTCTTTTTCTTTTGGTCAGCTAGGAAACCCTACTATGAACGAGCACATTAGCTCCCCCATAGAAGGTAAAATCTCGGGTAATCAAGCTACCCGAGCGCGAGACCTGGTACCGGGTGAATTGCGCATTATGCGCACCCTTTAGTCACACTTCATTTCTAAACAATTTGGCATGGCCAAGAATTGAACACGAGTAGTGTGCTTTATTGGGCAACTCGGTGGCCACTCGGGCAAGCTTGCATGGTTTCGAGCTCGAATAGTTTAAACTTAATAAATAAATAAATAAATAAATAAATAAATAATATTGGATCGTTACAAACTTAATATATTAAGTTCAAGCTCGACTCGGTTGAAATTATAAATTAAAGTTCGATTCATTTATTTATATGTAATAGTATTTTTATTGTGTGATTATGGAGGCGATCCTCAGACACCTAATATGGCCAAAACGGACGGTTTTATTTGTGCGGTGTCGTTAGGTCGCAAAACGTCAGTTACCAAGAGGGAGTAATGGTTTAATTATTTATATTTAGCTGGGTTTCCTAGCTATAATTCACCTACTTGTCTTTCTTTTAACGAGTAAGTGGTAAGTATAACTTAGGTTCGTATTTTTGTATGTTGCTCAGCAATGTGGGACAAAAGTGCCTAGATAGCTAACCTTAGTGACAAGTGGTGATAGATTAAACTTAACTAAGGTAATGTAAACTATAAAGATAAAAAGGGATAGGTATTAAGAATAGGATACTAATGGAAGGTTGTCGAAAGAGTTTAACTTCCTAGAATGAATACTAAACCTCAATCAATTGGGCTACGAACCTAATCGATTTGTCACTAAGAGTTTAGGCTTTGAAGATTCTGGCTAAGACGGATATCCCTACTCCCAACGTCAACCTCAGAGGGTTTAAACGACCTTATGGATAGAATCTTAGGCACATGAATAAAGTGGTATATCCCTAAAGGAAAGTCTCGGCTTTTCTTAATCCTAGTCAGTTTAACTACAGTAACATTTCACCACTTAATACTAAGCTATGCTTTAAAATTAACAGATGTGCAATCTTAGATATCCTAAGGTTTTGCTAATTGGATTAGAGGTCTCTCCTTTGTGATCACTTACTCAACTGTAAGACCCAAATATTTATTGTACATAATGTATTTATGGCGTACGATGCGTGTATGAAGTGTACGAAGCATGTACGTGTTGCTTGCTCGAACGCCGAAGAAAACTGGACGTTGTCTGAAGTGACAAGGTGTGTACGTATCTTTTCAACCCCAAATAAAGTTTGTGTTGATGTTTCAAAGCCTTACCATTGGAAAGAAAATCTTATTACGTTTCCAACGATATTTGATTCATCGAAAACGGAGCTACGGTCAAATAGTTATGGCTAAAACAAGTTATTGAAAACTGACCTGAAGGTTGGAGCGGCGCTCCGATTGCGTCTGATGCAATTTTTAGCTTTTTAAAGGTTTTAAATGAGGGGTACTTTGGTCTTTTTACTTGGGGTCAGTTTGGGGTCATCAAAACTGATCCATTGATCATTGTGGATCACATTTCACTCATCAAACACTCTCATCATGTAACAACCCAAACCAACCCCCGAACAAACACGCGAAAAATATGAAATAAAAAAAAAATTGTTGTGACTGCCATCTGCGCGGCGCGCCAGGTGGGTGCGCGACGCGCCAAACCACCTGGACAGCCCGCTGTCCGGTTTTGCCAAAAACACGAAAATGTTTGACCCTTTCCCGACGTTTTTAGACGAAACGCTTTCAACCACATATTCATGTATGTAAAACTAACACGTTCCATTAATAAAATAAGTTTTACGAACCCGGGCCCACATACGCCCAATTTACCCTTCAAGTACAAAATACAAATTCGACCACAAAAGTTTAAGTTCCAACAAAACTACGAGCATGATGTTGGGGATAAACTACCCAATCCTAGGTCGAATACAAAAGTAATCCATGCAAGCATCAAAAGGGAAAATCATCTAAATCCCGAGCATACCCTTGCCAAAACCGCTTCCGCACCTAAAAATGAAAACAACGAGAGGGTAAGCTAATGCTTAGTGAATGCAATACTTATACATATACATATGTAATTTACCTACAGGCATCCACTTACAATACCATGTATACCATATATATAAAAGAGCTAGCATCAACAAACACATGACTAGCAACAATGTTAGAATATAAATCGTCACAATAATATACTAAAATCATAACAATGCATAAATATAACAAACCGTTCCCCGCTATGGCACTACCGACTTGTAGACGACCGATAACGTCGAGTCTCACTCGTATGTTGTCACCGACTTGTGACTCATCAAAGGGTGTCACCGACTTGTGAACTACCCACCAATATCTATGGGTCACTGACTTGTGAACGCCATGTGACATCACCGACTTGTGAAGCGCCACTAAGTGTCACCGACTTGTGAACACTATAGGGTGTCACCGACTTGTGAATCACCCAAGGGTACCACCGACTTGTGAACCCCCATCAATACATATGGGTCACCGACTTGTGAACCTCCATGTGGCATCACCGACTTGTGAAGCACCACCTAGTGTCACCGGCTTGTGAACACTATGAAGTGTCACCGACTCGTGAATCACTTCCCCGACTTATGGTGACACCGACTTGTGAAACACCAACCAACTACTAAGGGTCACCGCCCCGTGAACCACTATGAGGTGTCACCGACTTGTGAATAACCTGTCGAGACACTACCGACTTGTAGTTCCCATCCCATCATACCAACAAATATGTCACCGTCTTGTGACATAACGCCCACTACTCACAATGTGGCACCAAAGGCTCACATCGCGTACGAGTAAATAAACCACATACATACATGTATAAATATTCCATTCACCTCGATTACTTGAAGAAGTGCAACTCGCAAACTTGAACTCCTTTCACCGACTTCACGTATATCACCTACGCAAATCATACATGCAAATAAGCTACAACTTAAGCCTATTCGACTTAACATATCACAAGTGTAATTTCGACTATATACACTTGACCAACTTTGACTAAGTCAAATCTCACCCGAACTACTCATAATCATAATCGAATAGTGATTATATCCCACTAATACATTTTGCACAAGGTTTGATCAACCAATCCCCCATTTGGACTCACGACCCGCTCAAATTGACATAAAGTGCAATCTACGCCTTTTTGCACTTTTTAACGATACTCGAAAGTCCAAAACTAACGAGACCATTTCCCGCGTTTCCGAAATACCTAAATACACCTCTTTTAGGCTTTAAATGCATTTTAGACCAACATTTACACAAAAACCCATTTTGACCTAAAACTAGTCAAAACATCCAATTTGTGAACTTACACCCCAAATCACTAATAATCCAAGTTAGCTAGTGATTTCATCAACAAAATTAGTTTACAAACTAACAATATCATCATCAAATCCTAAACCCACCAACATCAACAATAACTAGTTACAATTACCCATTTCACCTCCTAAAAGAGTTTTATAACTAACTAGTTCAAAACCCTAAACTTGAATATCAAATTACAAAGATGAAGTTCGGAGTTTGAACTTACCAATACCGCCAAAATGATGCCGTTGATGAGTAGAACAACTTTAATACCCGAGGTTTGACCCGAAACACCCTTCTTCTTCTCCAATTGGAGCTCTCTCTCTCTAAAACTCTCCTCTCACTCTAGGGTTTGAATATGAGAGTGTTTGATGAGTGAAAATGAGCTCCAATGGAGTTCTAGATCAGTTTTGGTGACCCTAAACCGACCCTAAATGAAAAGACCAAAGTACCCCTCATTTAAACCTTTTAAAAAGGCTGAAAATTGCCTCAGATGGGTTCGGCGCGCCGCGCCGAAAGATGGAGCGCCGCTCCAACCTACAGGTCAGTTTTCAGAAACTTGTTTTGGCCATAACTTTTTGACCGTAGCTCCGTTTTCGATGAATCAAATATCGTTGGAAATGTAATAAGATATTCTTTATAATGGTAAGACTTTGAAACATCAACTCAAATTTTATTTGGGGTTGAGAAGATACGTACACACCTTGTACCTCAAACTGAAATGTCCCGTTCTTATTGATTAAAAACGTTCCATATTAATTGATTTCGTTGCGAGGTTTTGACCTCTATATGAGACGTTTTTCAAAGACTGCATTCATTTTTAAAACAAACCATAACCTTTATTTCATAGATAAAGGTTTTAAAAAGCTTTACGTAGATTATCAAATAATGATAATCTAAAATATCCTGTTTACACACGACCATTACATAATGGTTTACAATACAAATATGTTACAACAAAATAAGTTTCTTGAATGCAGTTTTTACACAATATCATACAAGCATGGACTCCAAATCTCGTCCTTATTTAAGTATGCGACAGCGGAAGCTCTTAATAATCACCTGAGAATAAACATGCTTAAAACGTCAACAAAAATGTTGGTGAGTTATAGGTTTAACCTATATATATCAAATCATAATAATAGACCACAAGATTTCATATTTCAATACACATCCCATACATAGAGATAAAAGTCATTCATATGGTGAACACCTGGTAACCGACATTAACAAGATGCATATATAAGAATATCCCCATCATTCCGGGACACCCTTCGGATATGATATAAATTTTGAAGTACTAAAGCATCCGGTACTTTGGATGGGGTTTGTTAGACCCAATAGATCTATCTTTAGGATTCGCGTCAATTAGGGTGTCTGTTCCCTAATTCTTAGATTACCAGACTTAATAAAAAGGGGCATATTCGATTTCGATAATTCAACCATAGAATGTAGTTTTACGTACTTGTGTCTATTTTGTAAATCAATTATAAAACCTGCATGTATTCTCATCCCAAAAATATTAGATTTTAAAAGTGGGACTATAACTCACTTTCACAGATTTTTACTTCGTCGAGAAGTAAGACTTGGCCACTGTTGATTCACGAACCTATAACAATATATACATGTATATTAAAGTATGTTCAAAATATATTTACAACACTTTTAATATATTTTGATGTTTTAAGTTTATTAAGTCAGATGTCCTCGTTAGTAACCTACAACTAGTTGTCCACAGTTAGATGTACAGAAATAAATCGATAAATATTATCTTGAATCAATCCACGACCCAGTGTATACGTATCTCAGTATTGATCACAACTCAAACTATATATATTTTGGAATCAACCTCAACCCTGTATAGCTAACTCCAACATTCACATATAGAGTGTCTATGGTTGTTCCGAAATATATATAGATGTGTCGACATGATAGGTCGAAACATTGTATACGTGTCTATGGTATCTCAAGATTACATAATATACAATACAAGTTGATTAATTTATGGTTGGAATAGATTTGTTACCAATTTTCACGTAGCTAAAATGAGAAAAATTATCCAATCTTGTTTTACCCATAACTTCTTCATTTTAAATCCGTTTTGAGTGAATCAAATTGCTATGGTTTCATATTGAACTCTATTTTTTGAATATAAACAGAAAAAGTACAGGTTTATAGTCGGAAAAATAAGTTACAAGTCGTTTTTGTAAAGGTAGTCATTTCAGTCGAAAGAACGACGTCTAGATGACCATTTTAGAAAACATACTTCCACTTTGAGTTTAACCATAATTTTTGGATATAGTTTCATGTTCATAATAAAAATCATTTTCTCAGAATAACAACTTTTAAATCAAAGTTTATCATAGTTTTTAATTAACTAACCCAAAACAGCCCGCGGTGTTACTACGACGGCGTAAATCCGGTTTTACGGTGTTTTTCGTGTTTCCAGGTTTTAAATCATTAAGTTAGCATATCATATAGATATATAACATGTGTTTAGTTAATTTTAAAAGTCAAGTTAGAAGGATTAACTTTTGTTTGCGAACAAGTTTAGAATTAACTAAACTATGTTCTAGTGATTACAAGTTTAAACCTTCGAATAAGATAGCTTTATATGTATGAATCGAATGATGTTATGAACATCATTACTACCTTAAGTTCCTTGGATAAACCTACTGGAAAAGAGAAAAATGGATCTAGCTTCAATGGATCCTTGGATGGCTCGAAGTTCTTGAAGCAGAATCATGACACGAAAACAAGTTCAAGTAAGATCATCACTTGAAATAAGATTGTTATAGTTATAGAAATTGAACCAAAGTTTGAATATGATTATTACCTTGTATTAGAATGATAACCTACTGTAAGAAACAAAGATTTCTTGAGGTTGGATGATCACCTTACAAGATTGGAAGTGAGCTAGCAAACTTGAAAGTATTCTTGATTTTATGTAACTAGAACTTGTAGAATATATGAAGAACACTTAGAACTTGAAGATAGAACTTGAGAGAGATCAATTAGATGAAGAAAATTGAAGAATGAAAGTGTTTGTAGGTGTTTTTTGGTCGTTGGTGTATGGATTAGATATAAAGGATATGTAATTTTGTTTTCATGTAAATAAGTCATGAATGATTACTCATATTTTTGTAATTTTATGAGATATTTCATGCTAGTTGCCAAATGATGGTTCCCACATGTGTTAGGTGACTCACATGGGCTACTAAGAGCTGATCATTGGAGTGTATATACCAATATTACATACATCTAAAAGCTGTGTATTGTACGAGTACGAATACGGGTGCATACGAGTAGAATTGTTGATGAAACTGAACGAGGATGTAATTGTAAGCATTTTTGTTAAGTAGAAGTATTTTGATAAGTGTATTGAAGTCTTTCAAAAGTGTATAAATACATATTAAAACACTACATGTATATACATTTTAACTGAGTCGTTTAGTCATCGTTAGTCGTTACATGTAAGTGTTGTTTTGAAACCTTTAGGATAACGATCTTGTTAAATGTTGTTAACCCAATGTTTATAATATCAAATGAGATTTTAAATTATTATATTATCATGATATTATCATGTATGAATATCTCTTAATATGATATATATACATTAAAAGTCTTTACAATGATAATCGTTACATATATGTCTCGTTTAAAAATCATTAAGTTAGTAGTCTTGTTTTTACATATGTAGTTCATTGTTAATATACTTAATGATATGTTTACTTATCATAGTATCATGTTAACTATATATATATCCATATATATGTCATCATATAGTTTTTACAAGTTTTAACGTTCGTGAATCACCGGTCAACTTGGGTGGTCAATTGTCTATATGAAACATATTTCAATTAATCAAGTCTTAACAAGTTTGATTGCTTAACATGTTGGAAACATTTAATCATGTAAATATCAATCTCAATTAATATATATAAACATGGAAAAGTTCGGGTCACTACAGTACCTACCCGTTAAATAAATTTCGTCCCGAAATTTTAAGCTGTTGAAGGTGTTGACGAATCTTCTTGAAATAGATGCGGGTATTTCTTCTTCATCTGATCTTCACGCTCCCAGGTGAACTCGGGTCCTCTACGAGCATTCCATCGAACCTTAACAATTGGTATCTTGTTTTGCTTAAGTCTTTTAACCTCACGATCCATTATTTCGACGGGTTCTTCGATGAATTGAAATTTTTCGTTGATTTGGATTTCATCTAACGGAATAGTGAGACCTTCTTTAGCAAAACATTTCTTCAAATTCGAGACGTGGAAAGTGTTATGTACAGCCGCGAGTTGTTGAGGTAACTCAAGTCGGTAAGCTACTGGTCCGACACGATCAATAATCTTGAATGGTCCAATATACCTTGGATTTAATTTCCCTCGTTTACCAAATCGAACAACGCCTTTCCAAGGTGCAACTTTAAGCATGACTATCTCTCCAATTTCGAATTCTATATCTTTTCTTTTAATGTCAGCGTAGCTCTTTTGTCGACTTTGGGCGGTTTTCAACCGTTGTTGAATTTGGATGATCTTCTCGGTAGTTTCTTGTATAATCTCCGGACCCGTAATCTGTCTATCCCCCACTTCACACCAACAAATCGGAGACCTGCACTTTCTACCATAAAGTGCTTCAAACGGCGCCATCTCAATGCTTGAATGGTAGCTGTTGTTGTAGGAAAATTCCGCTAACGGTAGATGTCGATCCCAACTGTTTCCGAAATCAATAACACATGCTCGTAGCATGTCTTCAAGCGTTTGTATCGTCCTTTCACTCTGCCCATCAGTTTGTGGATGATAGGCAGTACTCATGTCTAGACGAGTTCCTAATGCTTGCTGTAATGTCTGCCAGAATCTTGAAATAAATCTGCCATCCCTATCAGAGATAATAGAGATTGGTATTCCATGTCTGGAGACGACTTCCTTCAAATACAGTCGTGCTAACTTCTCCATCTTGTCATCTTCTCTTATTGGCAGGAAGTGTGCTGATTTGGTGAGACGGTCAACTATTACCCAAATAGTATCAAAACCACTTGCAGTCCTTGGCAATTTAGTGATGAAATCCATGGTAATGTTTTCCCATTTCCATTCCGGGATTTCGGGTTATTGAAGTAGACCTGATGGTTTCTGATGCTCAGCTTTGACCTTAGAACACGTCAAACATTCTCCTACGTATTTAGCAACATCGGCTTTCATACCCGGCTACCAAAAATGTTTCTTGAGATCCTTGTACATCTTCCCCGTTCCAGGATGTATTGAGTATCTGGTTTTATGAGCTTCTCTAAGTACCATTTCTCTCATATCTCCAAATTTTGGTACCCAAATCCTTTCAGCCCTATACCGGGTTCCGTTTTCCCGAATATTAAGATGCTTCTCCGATCCTTTGGGTATTTCATCCTTTAAATTTCCCTCTTTTAAAACTCCTTGTTGCGCCTCCTTTATTTGAGTAGTAAGGTTATTATGAATCATTATATTCATAGATTTTACTCGAATGGGTTCTCTGTCCTTCCTGCTCAAGGCATCGGCTACCACATTTGCCTTCCCCGGGTGGTAACGAATCTCAAAATTGTAATCATTCAATAATTCAATCCACCTACGCTGCCTCATATTCAGTTGTTTCTGATTAAATATGTGTTGAAGACTTTTGTGGTCGGTATATATAATACTTTTGACCGCATATAAGTAGTGCCTCCAAGTCTTTAATGCAAAAACAACCGCGCCTAATTCCAAATCATGCGTCGTATAATTTTGTTCGTGAATCTTCAATTGTCTAGACGCATAAGCAATCACCTTCGTTCGTTGCATTAATACACAACCGAGACCTTGCTTTGATGCGTCACAATAAATCACAAAATCATCATTCCCTTCAGGCAATGACAATATAGGTGCCGTAGTTAGCTTTTTCTTCAATAATTGAAACGCTTTCTCTTGTTCATCATTCCATTCAAATTTCTTCCCTTTATGCGTTAATGCAGTCAAGGGTTTTGATATTCTGGAAAAGTCTTGGATGAACCTTCTGTAGTAACCAGCTAGTCCTAAAAACTGGCGTATGTGTTTCGGAGTTTTCGGGGTTTCCCACTTTTCAACAGTTTCTATCTTTGCCGGATCCACCTTAATACCTTCTTTGTTCACTATGTGACCGAGGAATTGAACTTCTTCCAACCAAAATGCACACTTTGAAAACTTAGCGTACAATTCTTCCTTCCTCAATACTTCTAACACCTTTCTCAAATGTTCACCGTGTTCTTGGTCATTCTTTGATTAAATAAGTATGTCATCAATGAAAACAATGACAAACTTGTCAAGGTATGGTCCACACACTCGGTTCATAAGGTCCATGAACACAGCTGGTGCATTAGTTAAACCAAATGGCATGACCATAAACTCATAATGACCGTAACGTGTTCTGAAAGCAGTCTTTGGAATATCATCTTCTTTCACCCGCATTTGATGATACCCGGAATGTAAGTCAATCTTTGAATAAACAGACGAGCCTTGTAGTTGATCAAATAAGTCATCGATTCTCGGTAGTGGGTAGCGGTTCTTAATGGTAAGTTTGTTCAACTCTCGGTAGTCGATACACAACCTGAATGTACCATCTTTCTTCTTGACAAACAAAACAGGAGCTCCCCACGGTGATGTGCTTGGTCGAATGAAATCACGCTCTAAAAGTTCTTGTAATTGGCTTTGTAGTTCTTTTATCTCGCTGGGTGCGAGTCTGTAAGGAGCACGAGCTATTGGTGCAGCTCCTGGTACAAGATCTATTTGAAATTCAACGGATCGATGTGGGGGTAATCCCGATAATTCTTTCGGAAATACATCGGGAAATTCTTTTGCAATGGGAACATCATTGATGCTCTTTTCTTCAGTTTGTACTTTCTCGACGTGTGCTAGAACAGCATAGCAACCTTTTCTTATTAGTTTTTGTGCCTTCAAATTACTAATAAGATGTAGCTTCGTGTTGCCCTTTTCTCCGTACACCATTAAGGGTTTTCCTTTTTCTCGTATAATGCGAATTGCATTTTTGTAACAAACGATCTCTGCTTTCACTTCTTTCAACCAGTCCATACCGATTATCACATCAAAACTCCCTAACTCTACTGGTATCAAGTCAATCTTAAATGTTTCGCTAACCAGTTTAATTTCTCGATTCCGACATATATTATCTGCTGAAATTAATTTACCATTTGCTAATTCGAGTAAAAATTTACTATCCAAAGGCGTCAATGGACAACTTAATTTAGCACAAAAATCTCTACTCATATAGCTTCTATCCGCACCCGAATCAAATAAAACGTAAGCAGATTTATTGTCAATAAGAAACATACCCGTAACAAGCTCCGGGTCTTCCTGTGCCTCTGCCGCATTAATATTGAAAACTCTTCCGCGGCCTTGTCCATTCGTGTTCTCCTGGTTCGGGCAATTTCTAATAATGTGGCCCGGTTTTCCACATTTATAACAAACTACATTGGCATAACTTGCTCCGACACTACTTGCTCTGCCATTACTCGTTCCGACACCATTTGTTCCTTTCGTTCTATTAACCCCTGGTCCGTAGACCTCACACTTCGCCGCACTATGACCATTTCTTTTACACTTGTTGCAAAATTTGGTGCAGAACCCCGAGTGATACTTTTCACACCTTTGGCATAGCTGCTTCTGATTGTTGTTGTTGTTGTTGTTGCGGTTATTATTGTTGTTGGGATGATTGTTGTAGTTGCTGTTGTTGTTGTTGTTGTTGTTGGGCCGTTTGTTGTAGTTGCGATTGATGTTGCGATTGTTGGGATAATTGTTGCGATTATTGTTGTAATTTCTGTTGTTGTTGTATTGGTGATTCTTATCACCGTTTTCCTCCCACTTTCTTTTGACTTGCTTCACATTGGCCTCTTCAGTAGTCTGTTCTTTAATTCTTTCTTCAATCTGGTTCACTAGTTTGTGAGCCATTCTACATGCCTGTTGTATGGAGGCGGGCTCGTGTGAACTTATATCTTCTTGGATTCTTTCTGGTAATCCTTTCACAAACGCGTCGATCTTCTCTTCCTCATCTTCGAATGCTCCCGGACACAATAGGCACAATTCTATGAATCGTCTTTCGTACGTGGTAATATCAAATCCTTGGGTTCGTAACCCTCTAAGTTCTGTCTTGAGCTTATTGACCTCGGTTCTGGGACGGTACTTCTCGTTCATCAAGTGCTTGAATGCTGACCACGGTAGTGCGTACGCATCGTCTTGTCCCACTTGCTCTAGATAGGTATTCCACCATGTTAACGCAGAACCTGTGAAGGTATGCGTAGCGTACTTCACTTTGTCCTCTTCAGTACACTTACTTATGGCAAACACCGATTCGACCTTCTCGGTCCACCGTTTCAATCCGATCGGTCCTTCGGTTCCATCAAATTCCAAAGGTTTGCAGGCAGTGAATTCTTTGTAGGTGCATCTTACACGATTTCCTGTACTGCTAGATCCAAGGTTATTGTTGGTATGTAGCGCAGCTTGTACTGCGGCTATGTTTGAAGCTAGAAAAGTACGGAATTCCTCTTCATTCATATTCATGGTGTGTCGAGTAGTCGGTGCCATTTCCTTCAAAATAGTCAAATGGAACAAGTTAATCATACAGAATATTAAGAGTAGTTAATAGTATTTCGTAGCATAATATGAACTCATTTATAAAAGCTTTTTCTTCATATTAGCGTTTTATAAGTTTAAATTCGGGTAGTACTTACCCGTTAAGTTCATACTTAGTAGCTAATATACAATTCAACTACTACAATTCTATATGAAAAACTGATTATAATAATATTTCGCGTTCAAACTTTTACACAATATTTTACAAACTTACAATACCGCTTATTTTACATAAAGCATGAAATATAGCACACAATAACTTTGATACAAGATAGTTGTGAAGATAATTCTAGCTAGTACACAAGTCGTTCAGCAAAGGCAATAAAGACACGTAATTCATACGTCCAGAAACAAGTCATGCATTCTGGTTTTACTAGGACTACTTCCCATCCTTGGTCTTGTGGAACATAACCGTTATGGCCGTTGATAAGACAGCGTGTTGTAATGTCGTCAAAGGGACGAGGGTTACGTAATGTCCAACAGTCCCGTAACAATCTAAAAACCTCATTTCTTACCCCAATTATCGACTTCGTCACTTGTGGGAACGTTTTGTTTAATAGTTGTAGGCCGATGTTCTTGTTCTCACTTTGGTGAGAAGCGAACATTACTAATCCGTAAGCATAACATGCTTCTTTATGTTGCATGTTAGCCGCTTTTTCTAAATCATGAAGTCCAATATTCGGGTATATTGAGTAAAAATAATTTCTTAACCCATTGCGTAAAATAGCATTTGGGTTCCCCGCAATATATGTGTCAAAGTAAACACATCGTAACTTATGGATTTCCCAATGTGATATCCCCCATCTTTTGAACGAAAGCCTTTTATAAACCAAGGCATTCTTAGAACGTTCTTCGAATGTCTTACAAACTGATCTCGCCTTAAATAGTTGTGCCGAAGAATTCTGACCGACTTTAGACAAGATTTCATCAATCATGTCTCCGGGTAGGTCTCTTAAAATATTGGGTTGTCTATCCATTTTGTGTTTTTATACTGTAAAATAGACAAGAGTTAGATTCATAAAAAAAATACTTATTAATACAAGCAATTTTTACATATATCATAATGCATAAGCACACTATATTACATATATTACACCACACGAATACAACTATCTTATTCCGACTCGCTTGTTTCTTGTTCTTTGGTTTTGGTTCGTTTTGCCAAGTTTCTAGGGATATATGATGTTCCCCTAATACGAGCCGTCGTTATCCACATTGGTTTAGAAAAACCTGGTGGTTTAGAGGTTCCCGGGTCATTGTTACAACTTAAAGACTTCGGGGGTTGACGATACACATAAAGTTCATCGGGGTTGGAATTAGATTTCTCTATTTTTATGCCCTTTCCCTTATTATTTTCTTTTGCCTTTTTAAATTCAGTTGGGGTAATTTCTATAACATCATCGGAATTCTCGTCGGAATCCGATTCATCGAAGAATTGGTAATCCTCCCAATATTTTGCTTCCTTGGCGGAAACACCATTGATCATAATTAACCTTGGTCGGTTGGTTGAGGATTCTCTTTTACTTAACCGTTTTATTATTTCCCCCACCGGTTCTATTTCTTCTTCCGGTTCCGATTCTTCTTCCGGTTCCGATTCTTCTTCCGGTTCCGACTCTTCTTCCGGTTCCTCTTCGGGAACTTGTGAATCAGTCCACGAATCATTCCAATTTACATTTGACTCTTCATTATTATTAGATGAGTCAATGAGACTTGTTCTAGAGGTAGACATCTATCACATAATATCAAACGCGTTAAGAGATTAATATATCACATAATATTCACATGTTAAAAATATATAGTTTCCAACAAAAATGTTAAGCAATCATTTTTAAAGAAAACACGGTCGAAGTCCAGACTCACTAATGCATCCTAACAAAGTCGATAAGACACACTAATGCAAATTTTCTGGTTCTCTAAGACCAATGCTCTGATACCAACTGAAATGTCCCGTTCTTATTGATTAAAAACGTTCCATATTAATTGATTTCGTTGCGAGGTTTTGACCTCTATATGAGACGTTTTTCAAAGACTGCATTCATTTTTAAAACAAAACATAACCTTTATTTCATAAATAAAGGTTTAAAAAGCTTTACGTAGATTATCAAATAATGATAATCTAAAATATCCTGTTTACACACGACCATTACATAATGGTTTACAATACAAATATGTTACAACAAAATAAGTTTCTTGAATGCAGTTTTTACACAATATCATACAAGCATGGACTCCAAATCTCGTCCTTATTTAAGTATGCGACAGCGAAAGCTCTTAATAATCACCTGAGAATAAATATGCTTAAAACGTCAACAAAAATGTTGGTGAGTTATAGGTTTAACCTATATATATCAAATCATAATAATAGACCACAAGATTTCATATTTCAATACACATCCCATACATAGAGATAAAAGTCATTCATATGGTGAACACCTGGTAACCGACATTAACAAGATGCATATATAGGAATATCCCCATCATTCCGGGACACCCTTCGGATATGATATAAATTTCGAAGTACTAAAGCATTCGGTACTTTGGATGGGGTTTGTTAGACCCAATAGATCTATCTTTAGGATTCGCGTCAATTAGGGTGTCTGTTCCCTAATTCTTAGATTACCAGACTTAATAAAAAGGGGCATATTCGATTTCGATAATTCAACCATAGAATGTAGTTTTACGTACTTGTGTCTATTTTGTAAATCATTTATAAAACCTGCATGTATTCTCATCCCAAAAATATTAGATTTTAAAAGTGGGACTATAACTCATTTTCACAGATTTTTACTTTGTCGAGAAGTAAGACTTGGCCACTGTTGATTCACGAACCTATAACAATATATACATGTATATTAAAGTATGTTCAAAATATATTTACAACACTTTTAATATATTTTGATGTTTTAAGTTTATTAAGTCAGATGTCCTCGTTAGTAACCTACAACTAGTTGTCCACAGTTAGATGTACAGAAATAAATCGATAAATATTATCTTGAATCAATCCACGACCCAGTGTATACGTATCTCAGTATTGATCACAACTCAAACTATATATATTTTGGAATCAACCTCAACCCTGTATAGCTAACTCCAACATTCACATATAGAGTGTCTATGGTTGTTCCGAAATATATATAGATGTGTCGACATGATAGGTCGAAACATTGTATACGTGTCTATGGTATCTCAAGATTACATAATATACAATACAAGTTGATTAAGTTATGGTTGGAATAGATTTGTTACCAATTTTCACGTAGCTAAAATGAGAAAAATTATCCAATCTTGTTTTACCCATAACTTCTTCATTTTAAATCCGTTTTGAGTGAATCAAATTGCTATGGTTTCATATTGAACTCTATTTTATGAATCTAAACAGAAAAAGTACAGGTTTATAGTCGAAAAAATAAGTTACAAGTCATTTTTGTAAAGGTAGTCATTTCAGTCGAAAGAACGACGTCTAGATGACCATTTTAGAAAACATACTTCCACTTTGAGTTTAACCATAATTTTTGGATATAGTTTCATGTTCATAATAAAAATCATTTTCTCAGAATAACAACTTTTAAATCAAAGTTTATCATAGTTTTTAATTAACTAACCCAAAACAGCCCGCGGTGTTACTACGACGGCGTAAATCCGGTTTTACGGTGTTTTTCGTGTTTCCAGGTTTTAAATCATTAAGTTAGCATATCATATAGATATAGAACATGTGTTTAGTTAATTTTAAAAGTCAAGTTAGATGGATTAACTTTTGTTTGCGAACAAGTTTAGAATTAACTAAACTATGTTCTAGTGATTACAAGTTTAAACCTTCGAATAAGATAGCTTTATATGTATGAATTGAATGATGTTATGAACATCATTACTACCTTAAGTTCCTTGGATAAACCTACTGGAAAATAGAAAAATGGATTTAGCTTCAATGGATCCTTGGATGGCTCGAAGTTCTTGAAGCAGAATCATGACACGAAAACAAGTTCAAGTAAGATCATCACTTGAAATAAGATTGTTATAGTTATAGAAATTGAACCAAAGTTTGAATATGATTATTACCTTGTATTAGAATGATAACCTACTGTAAGAAACAAAGATTTCTTGAGGTTGGATGATCACCTTACAAGATTGGAAGTGAGCTAGCAAACTTGAAAGTATTCTTGATTTTATGTAACTAGAACTTGTAGAATATATGAAGAACACTTAGAACTTGAAGATAGAACTTGAGAGAGATCAATTAGATGAAAAAAATTGAAGAATGAAAGTGTTTGTAGGTGTTTTTTGGTCGTTGGTGTATGGATTAGATATAAAGGATATGTAATTTTGTTTTCATGTAAATAAGTCATGAATGATTACTCATATTTTTGTAATTTTATGAGATATTTCATGCTAGTTGCCAAATGATGGTTCCCACATGTGTTAGGTGACTCACATGGGCTTCTAAGAGCTGATCATTAGAGTGTATATACCAATAGTACATACATCTAAAAGCTGTGTATTGTACGAGTACGAATACGGGTGCATACGAGTAGAATTGTTGATGAAACTGAACGAGGATGTAATTGTAAGAATTTTTGTTAAGTAGAAGTATTTTGATAAGTGTATTGAAGTCTTTCAAAAGTGTATAAATACATATTAAAACACTACATGTATATACATTTTAACTGAGTCGTTAAGTCATCGTTAGTCGTTACATGTAAGTGTTGTTTTGAAACCTTTAGGTTAACGATCTTGTTAAATGTTGTTAACCCAATGTTTATAATATCAAATGAGATTTTAAATTATTATATTATCATGATATTATCATGTATGAATATCTCTTAATATGATATATATACATTAAATGTCTTTACAATGATAATCGTTACATATATGTCTCGTTTAAAAATCATTAAGTTAGTAGTCTTGTTTTTACATATGTAGTTCATTGTTAATATACTTAATGATATGTTTACTTATCATAGTATCATGTTAACTGTATATATATATCCATATATATGTCATCATATAGTTTTTACAAGTTTTAACGTTCGTGAATCACCGGTCAACTTGGGTGGTCAATTGTCTATATGAAACATATTTCAATTAATCAAGTCTTAACAAGTTTGATTGCTTAACATGTTGGAAACATTTAATCATGTAAATATCAATCTCAATTAATATATATAAACATGGAAAAGTTCGGGTCACTACACAAACAACGTCCAGTTTTCTTCGACATTCGAGCAAGCAACACGTACATGCTTCGTACACTTCATATACGCATCGTACACCATGAATACATTATGTACAATAAATATTTAGGTCTTACACATCAAACCCTAGAGTGAGAAACCCATTTTAAGTGAGAGAAAGCTCCATTTGGAGAAGAAGAAGAAGTTTGATTCGGGTCAAGTTTCAAGTATTAAAGTTGTTCTACTCGTCAACGGCATCATTTTTGCGGTATTGGTAAGTTGTAACTCCGAATTTCATTGTTTGATTTTGATATTCAAGTTAGGGTTTGAACTTGATTTGTAGAGAAACCCATTTAAACTCTTGAAGTGAGTTTATTGATGCTAGTAATTGGGTTTATTGTTATTGTTGGTGGATTTTGGGTTTGTGAACTAATTGGCCATGATTAGAACTTGTAATTTGGTTTAATCACTAGGTGTAGTGATTATGGAAGTGTTGAAACTCTTTTGGGTGTGTTGGTTGACTAATTTTGACTAGAGTCAAAATTAGGGTTTGGTGAGGATTATGACCCAATTGTCGATTTAATAAGGTTTATATACTTAAAATGGATTAAGTTGAAGTATAAAACCGAGTTAAATATGTTTTGATGTCAAAACTTGCTAATGGCGTGATGTTGACTTCTTATGGGTCAAAATTAGGGTTTAAGTGTCATTTTGGGCAAGATAGGTTTTTAACATCTATGATTGGGTTTAATTGGCATATTAGGACCATTCTCAATTGTGTTAGTGATTATTGGTTAGTTTGGGCGCGGTTTGTGCTTGGAAGTGCATTTGGGTCAAAATTGCACTAGTTGTCAATTTGGGTTGAGATGTAAATCTACCCTAATTGTGTTGTTGTAATTGTTATTAATGGAATAGGTACGTTCCATTGGCGTGTTGCGGATTATTCGGTTGCATTCATCGAGGCGTTTAAGGTGAGTGTAAATTTACTATGCACATGTGTATGTGTAAGATGGGTGCGTGTGTGTAGGGTGACCCTTGTTCGGGTTTACTCTATGTTCGTGTGGGAGAATGGACCTTGTGCTTCGGGTCCATGTGATACGCTTATGCGTTGTGGGTTTTTACCCTTGGTATTGTGAATTGGCTAGCGTTTTGGATAACCCTTTTGGCGATGGGTTGCTAGCATTTGTTGTTGAGGAAATGAATCTCGGTTAGTGCGGATTCATGATGACTCGGGTTGTTTCGGTCATATTGGTGATGAGGTGGTGAATTTCGGGTTGTGCGAATTCACTAGGGCTCGGGTAGTTCGGCCAACCTCGGTTGTAGAAGTGGTGAAGGAAGTGAATCTCGGGTAGTGCGAATTCTCTAAGGCTCGGGTAGTTCGGCCAACCTTCATGTGGTTTGGGTTAAGGGGTTAACCTTATCGTTATTGTTTGATTATATTTGTTATATACGCGTATATACTTATTGTTGTGTTGTAGTTAATTTTGTGACGTTAGCTTGGCGATTACGTCACGTGTAGCTACTTTGTGTATTGTGCCCCTTGTAGTTTGTTTACCATGCGGAGACGGTATGTGCTATTTTGATGCTTGGTGATGCTACCCATTTTATGCATATGTATGTGTATAGTATCTTTACATTCACTAAGCATTAGCTTACCCTCTCGTTGTTTACATTTTTATAGATTGCATGGAGACGATGGATCGGGTAAGCGTGGTGACTAGTGGACTTGCGTAGTTTGCTTTAGAGGATCTTGCTTTTTGATTGGATTAGGATTGGGTAGCGTATCCCCAATCGCCATGCTCGGCTCTTATTTTGTGTTTAAAATTGTGGGGTCGAAACTTGTATTTTGTACTTAAAGGGTAATTTGGGTCGATGTGGGCCCCGCCTCGTAAAACTTATTTTATGAATGGAACGTGTTAGTTTTTCATATATGAATATGTTGTGAAAAGCGTTTTGTCTAAATACGTCGGGAAGTGGTCAAACATTTTCGCATTTTGGGACTTTTTGGACAGCGGGCTGCCAGGCCCCTTTTGCGCGCCGCGCAAGGGGATGGCGCGCCGCGCCATTTATTGCACAAAGAATTTTTTTTTAAATTGATATTTCCGCGTGATCGTTTGTATATTGGGTTGGGTTGTTACAAGTGGTATCAGAGCATGGTCTAAGGGATTTAGGTGACTTGAGATAGGTGCCTAGACTTAGACTTTTGTGTGTGCTAAATTTTGTGCGGGACTTGTAGGATTACGGGTCGAAATAGGTTATAGTTAGTGCCTTGTTTGTAGGTGGACTAACGTTTATATTAATATGCGGATATTAGTAATATATTATTGTGTTGTGATAATAATTCTCGCGTTTGTTTATATCGCGTAGAATTTTGTTTGTGTTTGTTTATATCATCGAGCGAGGCGGTCATTGTACTAACGAGTTGATGCGGCGTGTGTGCGTAATAAGGACTTGCAAACCTTATTACGGGTGCAAATCGTGTCTAGCAAGTGATGTACGACGAGTGATTAGCAAGATGGGGCGGTGTTGTGTGTATAACTTTATACGTTAGTGATCTAATTGCTTTGCATTCCTTAGAATGGCGACGGGAAACGGAATCGAGACGAACGACGTGGATTTTAACGCTAGAGTTGCGGCCACCGTTGTGGACCAAATGAGTGCGTTTCGAGAAGAAATGGATAGGAAGTATTCCGAACTTCAAGGTAGTAGTGGAATGGAGCGTTGTCTTAAGAGCTTCATGAGGACTAAACCCCCAATGTATGACGGGAAACCGGATCCTTTGATAAGCACAACTTAGATTTCGGATGTCGAAGGGTGTTTTCGTACTATTAAATGCCCTCCCGAGAAGAGGACAAGACTCGCTACTAGTTTGTTGCGGGGTAGGGCAAGGGATTGGTTGGATGGTAAGATTGATCTTGTCGGTGGCGAAACGTTTATGACCTTATCGTGGGATGAATTTAAGGAGGAATTCTTCGAGGAGTTCCGGACTTCAGCCGATTTGTGGGAGTAGCGTAATGAGTTGCGAAATTTGCGACAAGGATCTATGGATTTGAATACTCTCAAGACGACCTTTATGGCGAAGGCTCATTTTTGCCCGGAGTATTTGGGGAATGATCGTTTGTTGATGGGGGATTTCTATCGGACCTTGAATGATGACTTGAAGAATAAGATTAGCCGGGGTCAAGCGAAATCGTTTGCGGAGTTATTCGCCTTGGCTAGAGGTTTCGAGTCTTATTCACGATCGAAGGTTGGTGAACCTTCAAGTGAGAGAAGGGTTGTTTCTTATGGTGCTCCAAGTAAGAAAACTAAGGGCGCGAGTGCGAGTATGGGTAACGTGGAGAAAGGTTCGACGAGTTCTCATGCGCCTAGATGTTTCAATTGTGGTGTTAGGGGCCACAAGTTATGGGAATGCACAATGTCGAGAAGTAATGACGGAATGTGTTATTATTGTCATAAAGAGGGACATCGCAAGCCGGATTGTCCCGAGTTGGCGGCGGCGAATGCCGCAAGGAGACGTTAAGGTACGTTTCGTTTTAATAGATACGTCCTTTGATTATTTATTTTGTGCCGATGAGTTTGAGTTGTTAAATGACTTGTGTTGTGCATATTGTTGTTATGGGTGGCGTTCTTAATGGAAGTACCCTATGGTGACATTTGATTGTCGGGCGAAGGGCGTAAGACTTGGTGCAACCAAGCATTCCTTAGTATTTGGGAAATGTTTCTACCAAACCATGGAAATGAGTTTTGGTGATCGGTCGTTAAAGCGCGTGTTCGCTTTTATGTTGAAGTTGATGAACCATGAGGTTCGATGGGTGGGATGAAACCCGAGAGATCGAGTGTTGGATCTCGATGTATGTTGGTAAAGGAGTCTACGTGACTCGACATTAGGTGCCTCTTTTATACCTACTAGCATGGTGTTCGACTCTGATTATGTTGCGGTTACTTTGTACTTAGGGTACCGAAGTGAAACCCTTAGGTACATGAGTGACTAGGTAAAGTTTGACAAGCTAAAGCAAGTGGATGATTGCGAGAGTATAGTTTGGGCAATTTGTGGTACACTTTTCGTTCGAAGTGTTTAAGGAATTGGTTAAAAACCTTCGTGTGATCATGGTTGGAGCAAGATGTGGTGATGGGTCATGTGAACCCAATTGTTGGTAAAGTCTACCTTTGGTAGCATTGTACGGTTGTACGTGTTGTGGATATGGAACGTAGTTCCAAGTGGGGGAGTTTACTCCCGCACGAGGAGACCTTAGGGTGAGAATTCGGATAATGCTTATGGTAGATCCGAAATTTGTGTTGGGACCTAGTGTTGGTCGATTTGTGGTAGAGTACAATTTCGGTGAATTGTACTTCTGATTTTAGATTTGAAATTATCACCTAGGTGATAATGTGGAAATCTCGATGAGAGATAATAGAAGTGTTTGGAGAGCAAGGTGAAGTCCCTCGGTTAGGGGATGTGCGTGGTGGATTCTCTTTTAGAGAATTATTATTTCGTACCTATGTTTGATATAGGTAGTTCTTGCTCGATTGTGTGAATGGTTAGTGGTATCCGTTAGGATTCACTATGGCGTAGCAGAGCGCGATGTTACGATACTCGTTGTTCGAGGCCAAAAGGGCGCTGATTGGTGAAGCATGACCTTCGGGGTCCGCTGACTTCATCATGGGATTTTGATTGGTGAAGCATGACCTTCGGGGTCCGCTGACTTCATCATGGGAGTAGTGTCATATTGGTGAAGCATGACCTTCGGGGTCCGCTGACTTCATCATGGGTGAAGCATCGACGTGTTAAGATGCCACCCGGGGAATTAGTGTACGCGGTGTTAAGTATACTAATGGATATTTGTGATGGGAGTAGTGTTATATCGGCATGGTATAACATTATCGGGAAATGCGAGTACCTGGTGGGAAATGCGAGTACCATTCCTTGTGTGTGGTTTGGGACGTGAATATCGGGTTGTTCGTATTCACAATGTTTCGGGTTGTACGATTGTCCCTGTTGTTTGGACTCATAGTTTGAGGTAGTGAATGTCGGGTAGTTCGAATTCACTAAGGCTCGGGTTGTACAACCATCCTCGGTTACACTATGGGGTGGAGGTAGTGAATATCGGTTTGCGCGTATTCACGGTGACTCGGGTTGTGCGGTCATTTTGTTGTGGGAATATGGATTGGGTTGGTGAATTTCGGGTTGTTGCGAATTCACTAAGGTTCGGTTTGTTTCGACCATCCTCCATATGTGTTTAGGCTCAGGTTGTTTCGGCCATGTTGGATGCGTGATCCATTGGTTGTTTTATACACCGATGGTGGGGTTGTAAAGACCGGGTTGTGTGATCTATTGGTTGTTTTATACACTGATGGTGGGGTCGTAAGGACCGTGTTGTGTAATTAGTGATACGATAGCCGTGTTTCGCTCACATGTTGTTACGGGTGTGACAATAGTCGATTTTGTACACCTTGGGTTTAGCGTGGCCATATTCGTTTGGGACGCTAGCGGTTTAGCCGTTGACTTATGATGTTAGGATAGTGGCGTATTGGTTGTATTGCGCACTACAAAGGATGTTTAGTGGTAAGTGTAATCCGTAAGGATTCATGTGGTTCGATCTTCAACGTTCGGATTGTTGACTTTAGGTTGAGACTTGGTCGCTTTTAGCATTGTCCTTGGTAGGTACGCTAAGGAATTGATATCTCGGTACGAGATTGGTTGAGTTTTTCCCGATATGGGGAATTGAGCAGGTTTTAGTGCTCGGATTGTGGTTTTGATAAATCGCGGGTGACGATTTTAGTTGTTAAAGGTGATTCATTGGGAAGAATTGTCTAGGAAAGTTCGGATTGGGACTTATGATTCAGGACCGTTGAGTAGGTCTGGAATGGTTAAGTGGTGAAGATCAAGAGGACGTGATCGAGTTTAAGTGGGGGAGAGTTGTAAGACCCAAATATTTATTGTACATAATGTATTTATGGCGTACGATGCGTGTATGAAGTGTACGAAGCATGTACGTGTTGCTTGCTCGAACGCCGAAGGAAACTGGACGTTGTCTGAAGTGACAAGGTGTGTACGTATCTTTTCAACCCCAAATAAAGTTTGTGTTGATGTTTCAAAGCCTTACCATTGGAAAGAAAATCTTATTACGTTTCCAACGATATTTGATTCATCGAAAACGGAGCTACGGTCAATAAGTTATGGCCAAAACAAGTTACTGAAAACTGACCTGAAGGTTGGAGCGGCGCTCCACCTTATGGAGCGGCGCTCCACCTTATGGAGCGGCGCTCCGATTGCGTCTGATGCAATTTTCAGCTTTTTTAAAGGTTTTAAATGAGGGGTACTTTGGTCTTTTCACTTGGGGTCGGTTTGGGGTCATCAAAACTGATCCATTGATCATTGTGGATCACATTTCACTCATCAAACACTCTCATCAAACCCTAGAGTGAGAAACCCATTTTAAGTGAGAGAAAGCTCCATTTGGAGAAGAAGAAGTTTGATTCGGGTCAAGTCTCAAGTATTAAAGTTGTTCTACTCGTCAACGACATCATTTTGGCATTATTGGTAAGTTGTAACTCCGAATTTCATTGTTTGATTTTGATATTCAAGTTAGGGTTTGAACTTGATTTGTAGAGAAACCTATTTAAACTCTTGAAGTGAGTTTATTGATGCTAGTAATTGGGTTTATTGTTATTGTTGGTGGATTTTGGGTTGGTGAACTAATTGGCCATGATTAGAACTTGTAATTTGGTTTAATCACTAGGTGTAGTGATTATGGAAGTGTTGAAACTCTTTTGGGTGTGTTGGTTGACTAATTTTGACTAGAGTCAAAATTAGGGTTTGGTGAGGATTATGACCCAATTGTCGATTTAATAAGGTTTATAAACTTAAAATGGATTAAGTTGAAGTATAAAACCGAGTTAAATATGTTTTGGTGTCAAAACTTTCTAATGGCGTGATGTTGACTTCTTATGGGTCAAAATTAGGGTTTAATTGTCATTTTGGGCAAGATAGGTTTTTAACACCTATGGTTGGGTTTAATTGGCATATTAGGACCATTCTCACTTGTGTTAGTGATTATTGGTTAGTTTGGGCGCGGTTTGTGCTTGGAAGTGCATTTGGGTCAAAATTGCACTAGTTGTCAATTTGGGGTGAGATGTAAATCCACCCTAATTGTGTTGTTGTAATTGTTATTAATGGAATAGGTACGTTCCATTGGCGTGTTGCGGATTATTCGGTTGCATTCATCGAGGCATTTAAGGTGAGTGTAAATTTACTATGCACATGTGTATGTGTAAGATGGGTGCGTGTGTGTAGGGTGACCCTTGTTCGGGTTTACTCTATGTTCGTGTGGGAGAATGGACCTTGTGCTTCGGGTCCATGTGATACGCTTATGCGTTATGGGTTTTTACCCTTGGTATTGTGAATTGGCTAGCGTTTTGGATAACCCTTTTGGTGATGGGTTGCTAGCATTTGTTGTTGAGGAAATGAATCTCTGTTAGTGCGGATTCATGATGACTCGGGTTGTTTCGGTCATATTGGTAATGAGGTGGTGAATTTCGGGTTGTGCGAATTCACTAAGGCTCGGGTAGTTCGGCCAACCTCGGTTGTAGAAGTGGTGAAGGAAGTGAATCTCGGGTAGTGCGAATTCACTAAGGCTCGGGTAGTTCGGCCAACCTTCATGTGGTTTGGGTTAAGGGGTTAACCTTATCGTTATTGTTTGATTATATTTGTTATATACGCGTATATACTTATTGTTGTGTTGTAGTTAATTTTGTGACGTTAGCTTGGCAATTACGTCACGTGTAGCAACTTTGTGTATTGTGCCCCTTGTAGTTTGTTTACCATGCAGAGACGGTATGTGCTATTTTGATGCTTGGTGATGCGTACCCATTTTATGCATATGTATTTGTATAGTATCTTTACATTCACTAAGCATTAGCTTACCCTCTCGTTGTTTACATTTTTATAGATTGCATGGAGACGATGGATCGGGTAAGCGTGGGGACTAGTGGACTTGCGTAGTTTGCTTTAGAGGATCTTGCTTTTGGATTGGATTAGGATTGGGTAGCGTATCCCCAATCGCCATGCTCGGCTCTTATTTTGTGTTTAAAATTGTGGGGTCGAAACTTGTATTTTGTACTTAAAGGGTAATTTGGGTCGATGTGGGCCCCGCCTCGTAAAACTTATTTTATGAATGGAACGTGTTAGTTTTTCATATATGAATATGTTGTGAAAAGCGTTTTGTCTAAATATGTCGGGAAGTGGTCAAACATTTTCGCATTTTGGGACTTTTTGGACAGCGGGCTGCCAGGCCCCTTTTGCGCGCCGCGCAAGGGGATGGCGCGCCGCGCCATTTACTGCACAAAGATTTTTTTTTTAATTGATATTTCTGCGTGATCGTTTGTATATCGGGTTGGGTTGTTACATAAACCCAAGATCATCTTACAACATCTCAAAAATGTTGCTTCTGAAGCGAATCATGCTTCTGAGTAAGCCAGTGTTCACTGAACTCTATATTGCCTACTCTAATCACAATATAATTGGGCATCTCTTCTTTGACGGATAATTGATTAACCGTACGTAGGTACTATATCCCTATTGTGACGTTAAGGACACATAACTACTTACCTTGTATCCTAGGGTTGATCAGGTCCTAATACTAGGTTATAGCCACGTGAGTAAATGGAAATGGTTGTCCGTAAATTAGACTTCTAAACTGTAAAGGTTTCAGCATAACAATAGCATAAGTTTCAGATAAGATATTCAACATGTAATAAACATTTGCAACGGGTAGATAAGCATGCATGATGAAAGCAACTTAAAGTAACAAAATAACTTTATTAGATTAAGGAAGGCATTCACCATTTACAGACGAGATCTGGACCATTACAAGTGCTGACATCCTCTAGACTGCTCCTAGTACAATCTTCGGCGTTCGTCTCCGGGTACTTAGTTTTTCGACGGAAGTGAGAAGGCCTTGATAGCTTTAGTGAGAGAAAGTGTATTGTAGTGAAAGAGTGTGAAGAGGTGTGTGAAATATGGATGACAAGTGCCCTTTAAATAAGCTTGAAAAATTCTGTCATACGGCAGGCAGGTCGTATGGCAAGCCGTATAGCCTGCCCGTATGACCTGCCAGGCCGTTTGACCTTGGCGTATGAATGGCAGGCCGTATCCCCTTGTGGCAAGCCGTATGGCAAGCCGGATGGTTTGCCCTGGTCTGCTGTTTTTGCTGGATCATAACTTGATTTCCTTGATCGTAACTTGGTTTTTCAGGGTCGTAACTTGTCTTTCACCGTTTTCGTTCTAGAATCTTCGTTTTAGCTCCGATTCTCCTGATTCTTTTTGCATCGTCTTCGAAATTACTAATTCTACAAAATCAACCAACAAAGTGAATATTTTGTCCATGAAGCTTGGAACTTTATTACTTTTAAGCCTTAATATCGAGGTAAAAATGTGACTTTTTAGCTGATATCAACACCACTTTTTGATTCATGTACATTTTTGTCTCATAAATTTACAGTTATACCCTATAGATTGATGTAGGTAATTGAACTTATATGATTATTCTAAGTATAATTAAGGGTATAATAGGTAATTAAGTGTACATGGATCAAAAAGTTATGTGTGAGGATCACTGATACAACTGCAATACATGGGAGCCCAACAATAAATCAGATTAACAAGCCCAATAAGGATAGGCCCAACAGCATGTAGACCTGCAGATTAGCAGCTTAATTAAGCACGGGGAGTAGTTAGTTCAAGTTGTTATTGTTGTAACAGAATTAGGGTTCGTATAAAAGGATGTAATCAGTTGTAACGAAGATAACAAAAATTTGTATCAATCAAATCAAAATTTTGTTTTCCTCTCTTAATTCTGTTGGAGATTGACTATCTCGAATCAAGTCGTATCATTTTGGTGCTTTCATTGTTCTTCAATTAACAATGGCGAAACCTTCATCAAGTCAAGATGAATTGTTGGATCGATTCACAGAACGAATTTTTCAAGCATTACAACCGGTGATTGTATTGGCATCACAGACTCCACGTGCACAAAACCCACAACCTTGTTTTCCACCAAATCACACAAGTACAATTGATCAGAGAACGCCTTTAAAGAACTTGTCAAAGGATTTTCTAAGATTCAGTGGGGGTGATCCTTCTGAATGGTTGTATAAATTTGAAAAGTATTTTGAATTTCACAAAGTTTCAGAACCACAAAAATTGATCTATACATCATTACATTTAGATGGATTAGCAAGCAATTGGTTTGAATGGATGGAGATGACAAATCAGGTCCATTCTTGGGCAGATTTCATCAGAGCTTTAAATGTATACTTTGGCCCTTTTTCTTATGAAGATTCAGTAGTACAACATGGCACTTTGAATGATAAATCTGGAAATAGTCAGTGGTATTGTAAACAACAAGGAATTTGGTCGTTACCAAATACATATAAGAGTATTGATTTATTTGGTAATAAAAGTACTAAAAGTGTGAATTCAAGAGTGAAAATACAGTTGCATGCTGCAGAAAAAGCACATGTTTTTGATCATAAAGTTCCAAAGGAAGTGATTAAAGAAAATTTTTTTTTAGAATCACTACCTCGTTTAAATGTTAAAAATTCAAGTCTTGAAGAAATGGGTGACAATGATAGAGAGATCGAGTCTAATAAGGTGTTAGTAGATGAGGATATTCATACTGCAATTGCATTTAGTAATAAGCTAGAAGATGAGGATGACGGGTATATAAATGCTCTGGACAGTGGCCTGAGTTCTTTGATGTCTTCATAGTCGTTTAAAAGTGATAGTGGAAATAAAGAATCTATCATTGAGGTTATTCAAAATTATGGTGGGATAATTGGGTCAGTGGAAATTGCAACTACTAAACAGACAAAGGAATTAGGGTCGCAAGCTACACAAAGAATCAAATATTATGATTCAGATCCGAATCACATAGCAGTAGCAGTGAAATTTCATTGTTATTGTGTTCATCTTCCAGCTCAGTTAGTCAATAATTTCAAGTTTTGATTTAAAGAGAAGGAGATGATACATTTATGGACCAAATGAAAGTCGAAACAAGATGGTGTCTACAATGTAGTTGTGGCATATAAGTATCATGAGATGCTTGGAACGGATAAACAAATTTTTTTGAATGCAAATGTCCAGATGACATTAATAACAGTAGCATATAAGCATAGACATGCACAAACCTTTAAAAGACGAGAAGAAGATTTGGTGTTGGTGACATGGGAATTTCTACCTAGTGAAGAAGTAACAATGGTGTATGAAACAGATGTTGATCAAATGCAAGATTATTACAGTGTGGTTGAAGTAACCAACACTCTGATTTCAAGATTATTTTATGAAATTCTCATTGATCAATATTTGCTTAAGTGGGAAATGTGTTCGGCTGATGAAGTAACCTGGATGGATACAGTTGATTATCATCAAATGCTAGAAGATATGAACCACGAGGACATGGTTTCTTTAAAAGGGCAATGTAATGATAGGAATGAAGATTGCAATGAGCAGACTAGTCAAAGTGTTGATACAGAAGTCAACTACGAGGTCAACACAGAAACTAATTCAGGAAGATCAAAGAGATTAGTTGAATTCCTTAATTCTTGTGGGAATAATGTCATGGCAGTTGTGATAGATAGATTGTCCAAAGGTGTTCTTTTTGAGGAATTAAAAACACAATATACTACTGCAGCTACATGGTTTAATTCTTTTGAGGCAATGTATGGCAGAAAACCATTTTATGATTTCATAGTAGTAGAAGAGGTGCTTCATACTGTTCTTCAGGAAAAACATGAAAAGATAAGAGTTGTAAGAGAGGCATTTATTCACATAAATGCAAAAATGAAGCTAAGGGATGAACAATGTAGGACACATATTTTAAGAGATGGTGTTATGATTTCTAAGTGTTGGTTAAGTGGGATTCATTACCAATTGAGGAAGATGTATGTCAAATACATGATGTTATGAACCATGAGGACATGGTCCATTTGAAAGGGGAATGAATGATACAACTGAAATACATGGGAGCCCAACAATAAATTAGATTAACAAGCCCAATAAGGATAGGCCCAACAGACATGTAGACCTACAGATTAGTAGCTTAATTAAGCACGGGGAGTAGTTGGTTCAAGTTGTTATTGTTGTAACAGAATTAGGGTTCGTATAAAAGGATGTAATCAGTTGTAATGAAGATAACAAAAATTCGTATCAGTCAAATGAAAATTCTGTTTTCCTCTCTTGAATCTGTTGGAGATTGACTATCTCGAATCAAGTTGTGTCAATCACCTCCCGATTATATTATAGTATATTGTGTATTTATATTATATTATATTATATTATAATACTATATACTATATATTATATTATTATTATTATTATAAATTATAAATACAATAATAATACAAAAATTAGAAAAAAAGTTAATTAACGTGTACATATGACATGCTCACTTATGTTCACGAGCAGTTTAAGCTACATTTTTTTTTCGAAAAGCAAAATTATATTAAAACACAAGGAAATAAGAAACAATAGGAGTTATGATCTACATCTTGGATGATCAGTAACTCTAGATAAATACAACCTGAAGGGCACTACAACTAGAGGGTTGATAAAAGCCCAACTATATACAGCCAACGCTATATACAAAAAGAATACCGTAAGATTTACATGAGCAGGATCACTATATGTTGAGAAGTTTTTCCGGGCTCGATATCCACGAAAGCCACTCAATATTCTTCTTTTTTGCTCTAGTCGAAATCCATAAGAATGACGTTTCTTGAATCTCATTAAGGGCCAACGGAGCATTCCACGTCTTACCATGGAAAACCTTATTGTTCCAGTTTTTCCAAATGAGATATGCGCATACCCACTTCGAAGCTTGCAAAACTAACCCGCCAAAAGAAGTCATCGAACTTGAGTTATTTAAACTTAGAAGCTCTATCAGGTTAGTCCATGTAAAGTTGTTAATCCTCCACCATTTATGGAAACAGGACCACACATCAACCGCGAGATTACACTTCATGATCACATGATCCACCGATTCCAAGTCACCGTCACAAAGGGGGCATCTCACCGAGTGAAGGTCGATACCCCTTTTGTCAAGTTCAAGTTTCACCGGTAGACGTTTGTTAAGTAATCTCCAAATGAAAATTTCAACTTTTTTAGGCACAAGCGAGTTTCGCATCGAGACATGGAGAGAGGCAAACGAACCTAACAGCTGTTCATCAATAATTGTAGAAATTTTTTTGACAGTGTACATACCGCTGGGGTCTAGGACCCAATTCCAAGTGTCAGAATTCCCGTTGTTGAAGTTGTACGCCATAAACAAGCTGATCAGTGATTGCAATTCAGCTTCGGTTCGGCCAGAAGGAGGACGTTTCCAGCTCCACATCAAACTTACTGAGTTATCATCTTTTCTGATTCTTTCTTTGATCGAGGCCAATTGAGATTCTTCAAGTCTAAACAACCGCGGGCAAAGCTTGCAAAGTTTATCATTACCTATCCAGTGCTCGAGCCAAAAAGATGTGGTATCACCATCTCCAATGGTCTTGATAAAGGAATTTTTGAACGCGACCGGCAACTCATCAATAGAAGTACCTGCATGTAAAATGTTGTGCCAAACACCTAATGGTGAAGAGTGAGATGTCACATCCTCAGCCATTAAGCCCCCACCCAGTCCATAGATACTACGGATGATTTTGACCCAAAAAGCGTTGGTTTCAGTTTTGAACCTCCACCACCACTTACCCAATAAAGCCAAGTTTTTTCCTTTTAAAGTCCCAATATTAAGCCCCCCATTCCCGAAATTGTTTAAGACACTTTCCCATTTAACCCATGCAATTTTGTGACCCGAGCCCGTTCCCCCCAAAAGAAACCTCTCTGAATTCTCTCAAGACTTTTTAACACACTCGGCGGAGCACAAAATAGCGAAAAATAGTACAACGGTAGACTATTTAGGACCGATTTTATTAGGACTAATCTTCCACCAAAAGATAACGAACGCATTTTCCAACCCGAAAGTCTACTTTTGAATTTTTCAATTACCGGGGCCCAACTTTTTGCCTTGTTCATATTCGCACCAATAGGAAACCCTAGATAGATAAAGGGGAATTTCCCTGCTTGGCAACCAAGATGACTAGCAAGTCGACTTACTTCATCAAAATTAACCCCCACGCCATAAAGACAACTCTTTTGGAAATTGACTTTTAGCCCCGAAGACAACTCAAAACACTTAAGGAGATTCCGTAGATTTAACGCATTTGATCTTCCCCATTCCCCAAAAAATATGGTGTCATCCGCATATTGCAAGTGTGAAATAACAACTTTATCTCTTCCGACCTCAACACCTTTGAAAAGATCCTTTTCAATAGCCGATTTTGTAAGAATGTTTAGTCCCTCCGCCGCGATAATGAAAAGAAAAGGAGATAGCGGGTCTCCTTGTCGAACCCCTCGACCGAGGTTGAACTCATTAGTCAGCGAGCCATTCACTAGAATTGGGATGGAAGCCGACATGAGACATGATGAAATCCATTTTATCCACATAGCACCGAACCCCATACATTTCATCACCTCAAGAAGATATTGCCAATTAAGACTATCGAAGGCCTTTTCAAAGTCGACCTTAAAGATGATCCCTTTCTTTTTCTTAAGCTTAAGGTGTTCTATGGTTTCATTAGCAACTAGCGCTCCGTCTAAGATGAATCTCCCTTTTAAGAATGCGCTTTGTTCCGACCCAACAAGACTCGGTAGGATCTTCCGTAAGCGATTTGAAAGAATCTTAGCCACTATCTTATAGTAACCCCCTATTAGGCTTATTGGCCGAAAATCATCGAGACCGACCGGGTCTAGTTTTTTAGGGACAAGAGTAACAAAAGAAGCATTGCATCCTCTAGATATTTCTCCCTTTTCCCAAAACCACTTAATAGCCTCAACCACATCGTCTTTGATTGTACTCCAAAATTTTTTAAAGAACCGCAAGTTAAATCCATCTGGCCCGGGAGCTTTCGTACTTCCCCAATCCAAGATAGCCTCATGAATTTCTTGTTCTGATATATGTGCTTCTAATGCCTCAGCCTTTATGCTAGAAATTGAGGATAAGTTAAATCCTCCATCGAAGGTCTGACATCCATTGGTTCCTTAAAGATATTTTTAAAATGAATAAACGCTTCCGACTTGATATCAATGGGGTTGTCGTTCCATTCTCCATTTATAATGAGCCCTCTGATATTAGACTTGTTGTACTTGTTTCGGATAAGTGAGTGGAAGAATTTCGTGTTTTCATCACCCTCGAGAGCCCATCTACAACGCGCTTTTTGCTTGACCATGCTAGCCTTGATCCTTTCTTTATCCATCCAAGTTTTTCTTGCACACTTCCATTGTTCCAGTTCATTTGCTTCAAGTGTAGAGGATTCTGCTTTTAATTCCAGGGCGTGTGCTATTGGCTTATGAACTTCTATTTCTTTATCGATTGCACCGAATTTGTCTTTACTCCACGTTCTGAGGGCTGTTTTAAGGTTTTTCAATTTGACCATGAACCAACAATCCATTCTCGAACCGTTATAAGTAGAAGAACTCCACGAATATTTGACTATTTTATCGAGTTCTTCTTCTTCAAGCCAGATATCAAATACTCTAAATGTTTTGGGACCAAATTTTTTTTCTTCATCTTTTAACACTATCGGACAGTGGTCCGATTTAGTTCTTTCGAGCGCAACAGCAAAAAGATTCACCCATGTAAGATAGAATTTTCCGTTAACGAGAAATCTGTCTAATTTACTAAATTTAGTGCCGTCATCGCTAACCCTTGTGAACATTCTACCACCCATTGGAATATCAATCAAGTCGTTGCTCCTGATGAAGTCATTGAACCACCGAGCCCTATGTTCAAAAAAGACACAATTAAATCTTTCGAATTGATCTCTCACTTCGTTAAAATCGCCGCAAAGTATCCATGCTTCATCATGATTATCAATAACTTTAGTCAACGAATCCCAAAATCCCTGTTTTTAATCATCATCATGCGGACCATACACGTTCAACACATTGACAACTTCATCTTTATTTTTCCATTTCCCTCTAATTCCAATTGCAAAGTCAACAGAGATCACATCTATAGCCTTAAACAAACTACTATCCCAAATTAGTAATTGGCCTCCAGATTTACCCACTTTTCCTTTTTGTATAAAATCAAACTCTGAATTGCCCCACAAAGATTGCACCCAAAATCTGTCTACAAGGCCTAATTTTGTTTCATGAATAGCTAAAATTGATGGTTTCTCACAGCAAATCATATTTTTCGTAGGAACAAATTTACTCTCCCTCCCCGACCCAAAACCCCTAATATTATAAGACAGGATCTTCATTAACAAATAAAAGAGAACGAGTTGAGATAAGTACTTACTGAGCAGAAGATTTCTTCTGCCATTTAAGTCCCAATCGGCACCCATAATCGTATAACTCTTCGTTGTTGATAGTCATATAGGAGCCTGGACTTCTTCTACCTCCAACATCGCTATTTCTACTTTTATTGGGTTGTTTGCAACTTGTATTACTCGAATTGCAATTGGACAAATCGCACCCCCTTTCACAAGAAGAGCATTTAGATTCTACAGGATTACCTCTTCTGGTAACGTTTTTTACATTCATCATCCTTGAGGAGGTCTTCCATCTCTGAATTGAAGCCCAACAATAATTTTTCCTAGATCTATCTCCTAGCTTTGTCTTCCGTAAATTGTCGCTTTTACTTTTGTTTTTGGTTACAGAAGTCTTCGGGGTTTGATTACAGTTACGTGAGTCTTTATTTGTTCCAGGCTTGGACCCATACGCCATCTTTGTTGGGCTTGAATAATTTATTTTTGGCCCATGAGAATCATCTAAACTATCCTGAACAATAGTTGGGCTGTTTAACCCACCAGCATCCTCTACTTGCATGGGATTTAAAAAGTCTTCACTTATTGTTGGGCTGTTAGGCCCACCATTTCTTTCATAATTCCCATCCGATATAACTGGCCCATCTTCGTTTTGAACAGGCCCACCTTCACTATCCTCAATTTGAACAGACCTGCCTTCAGCATCGTTAAACTTAAGCACAGAGCCCGATGTAAATGAGCTGCTATCTTGATTGTCACACTCCTCATTTATAGGGTTTTCATCTAACAATTTCTTGGTCAGTGGATTTTCAGGAGTCATAGCGCCTTCGTTATTAATATTTCCACCTAGGAAAGGGTTCCCAAATCCCCAACATCATGACTCCTCATCATTACAATTATGACCATTGATATTCCGATCGTTCCTCTCCTTGTTACCGGAATTTTGACTTGAATGTTGTTCCCTGTTACAGGACTTTTGACTTGAGTGTAGAGACTCTTCTTCTTTCTCCACCAGCAAATCAACCGGATCCAGATCTAAATCCTCATCATCATTTGTATCTTCGACTTCAAACGTATCATCGACAAACTCATCGTCTTCATCTGATTTCAATTTCTCAGGTTGAATAAAATCATTGTTACAAGATGGCTCAAAATCGAATTGAACTATTCTGGATGTGTCCTCTTTGACGCTGACATAGTGGATGTTTTCTTCATCTGCTATCTTAACCCAACCGTTAATATTAAGAGTATTACTTCTGAGATGGACCAATACACTTGCTGAATGTAGATTTTGATTGCCTTCATCGATATTGCAATTTTCAAGAGTAAGAATCTTACCCCACCAACCTGCTATTTTTCTAAAAGTTGATTCATCCCAACTGGTCACAGGCACCCCTCTGATGTCCACCCAAATTAACCTCCCAGGAGATTTATGGGATTTTTTAAGAATACGAATACTATTACACCATTTATGCATGACATGATCTTCACTATCAATAATCAATGCAGCAGAGGCATCATTATCGAATACTACCAATACTTCCATGCCCCCAAGGTACTTAATCATCTTCAGTGGGATACCCTCAACCCTACATAGATCTTCAAACTTGAAGAAAAGATCAAAAGATTTTAATTCGCATATGATGGATCTTCCCACAAGATTGCAACTTTGATCTTTTACACTTATCGTTCATTCATCCGTGTAGTCTGCATTATCTTCCTTGTAGGTGGACTTTCCTCCTGGTTCCACTTTCTTTTCTTTTTGCTTGTTGAGCTTATCTCTTAAGTCAACCCTACTTTGTCTGTTCAACTTATCTCTTAAGTCATTACCCAGGTTTCTTGGATTATCATGGAACCGATTGTCCTTGAGTTTATCCCTAAGATCTCCATAATGAATCCTAGCCACATCACTAAATCTTCTTTCATCCCTATAGGCATTCCTAAACGTGTGTCCATCCCTATTTCTTCCTTCTTCGTAAATCTCTGGGTGAGAAGGTAACTTATTTACCCTTTCAGTTGCTTTGAAAATACGAATAGGTGCTGATGTCAAAGCTAAGGGGTATAAAATACTATTAAATTTTACAAGGAAATACTATTAAATACGATACAATTTTACACAAGATATTTATTTATTTAGAGAATGGATATACTTAAACCTTGCTACAACACTTATAGGCAGTGTACCTAATCGTACAGTAGTGTAGTTTTTAGTAAGTCCGGTTCGTTCCACAGGGAAAATCTTTTAATCAAAGCTTAACGCTATATTAGTTTAATTTATAAAAATACAAATATATATATAAGTAATATTATTATTATAAAGGGGGATTTTTACCGTTTAATGACCGGTTTGTCGATTTTAAAACTTTAGTCGCAGTTAAAACCAAATGTAAAATATTAAATAAATAAAAGACTTAATTTAAAGCGTAAAGTAAATAATGATAATGAAATTGCGAATAATAAAAGTGCGATAAAATAAACTTGCGATAATTAAAAAGTACGATAATTAAAAGTGCAATTAAATACAATAACAATAAATAAAAATGCGATAATTAGAAGTGCAATTAAATATAAAATAAAGGAAATTAAATATGAAATAAAAGAATTATGCTTATTTAAACTTCCGTAATCATGATGTTTGACGTATTGATTTTAGTTTTATGCCCATGGGTTAATTGTCCTTTGTCTTGGATTATTTAATATGTCCGTCTGGTTTTTGTCCATAACAGTCCATCAGTCATAAATATAAAGTGCGAGTGTCCTCGTCAAATTATCCTTATACCCGAAGTTAAATATTCCAACTAATTGGGGACTTAAACTGTAACAAGATTTTAATAATTTGTTTAATAATTACACCAGGATGTCAACTGAGTGTAACCCAAGGTTTTAATACTTTGTTAACAATTATGCCAAGTGTCCTTGTACATAATTTCACCCCTGTTTTAATAATTCTAGTGGCTATTAATCCATTCCTGTGTCCGGTTAAATGAACGATTATTCGTACATATAAATACTCCGCCCATCGTGTCCGATTGAGTGTATATGGTTATTTATAGGGACGTCCAATTGTAAATCTTTATATTAAAATTAACAAACTATCATTTAGTTAAACAAATATAAAGCCCATTAATAGCCCATAGTCTAATCTCCACAAGTGTCGTTCTTTTGTCCAAACCCCAATTATGGTACAAAGCCCAATTACCCAATTTTAATATTTTTAGCCCAACATCATGATTACTTCGGATTAAATAAGCATAATAATAACTTAGCTATGAGACATTAATGTAAAAAGGTTGAACATAACTTACAATGATTAAAAATAGCGTAGCGTTACACGGACAGAATTTCGACTTACACCCTTACAACATTCGCTAACATACCCTTATTATTAGGATTAAAATTAAAATTAAAATTAAAATATAAATATAAATATTTACGTATAGATATAGAGAGGATGGATATATATGATTATATTTTTTTTTCGAACTGCGCTGGCTTTTATAGAGAATTGAGTCCAGGTAATCTCCGCGAGTCGCGGCCCATTTTCACTACAAACTCCGCAACTCGCGGAGTTTGTAAAACCAGCTCACACATTTTGGATTTTTCCTTGCCGACGATTTTTAATATATTATATAATATATAAATAATTATAAGAATTATTTAAATATTATATTATATTTATGTGCATAGTTGACTTGTAATTTTTAGTCCGTTGCGTCGAGCGTTGAGAGTTGACTCTGGTCCCGGTCCCGGATTTTTGAACGTCCTTGCGTACAATTTAATATCTTGTACTTTGCGATTTGAATCTTGTACTCTTGTAATTTCGAGACGTTTCTTATCAATAATTGGAACCTCTTTGATTGTATTTTGTACTTTTGAGCTTTTTGGTTGTTTGTGTCTTCAATTCGTCGAATCTGTCTTTTGTCTTCACCTTTTATTATTTAAACGAATATTACTTGTAAATAGAACAATTGCAACTAAAAGTTTGTCTTTCTTGAGGAATAATGCTATGAAATATATGTTCGTTTTTAGCATTATCAAATATTCCCACACTTGAGCGTTGCTTGTCCTCAAGCAATATAGTCTTGAAATACTAGAATCACTTCTTTATTCTTCACACTTTGTACATTAGTGATTTCTTTACGGCGGTATAAACAATGGTAGTAACGATGTGGTTTACAGTCCCACATGACTATAAAAATTTAGATCCTTTAAGAAATTGGATCTTTATGAAAACATTTGATCTTTTAAAAATTAAATCTAGTTTTTACCCTAGATAAGTTTTCCAGAATAACCCTTCACCGGTGTTTGCAAATTATTTTTGTGGGTTTGATGGGTTTCAAATTTGAAAACTTTAGCTCAAAACTTGTGCTTTTGTGTCACCCACTTGCTAACCTTGTATTGGGAAAGCAACACGTCCAGTATACTTGCTCCGTATATTACCTTTTGGTATACTACCGTCCGGTTGTAAAGGGAAGCGTTGAACAAGCAACTGTTAGTGCAATGTCCCCTGACATGCTTTTAATTATGGTCTATAACGTGTCGGACGCAATTACTATCCTTTGTAGGAGCAATAGTAAAGCTCACCCTTATGATTTTTCGGTCTGGCACAAGGTCCTGTCTTTGACCATGCTATGCAACCACCGTTCTTACGGTTGACACCCGATTTGGTTCAGATGACCTAATGAATTCCAGGTGAATTCCTAGGATTTTACGTTCAATGGTAATGAACGCATTGAAAATGGGTTTTCAGAAAACAAATCGGTTTATAATTTGATCAAAATATTTTCTCGTTCAAGCTCGAGTTTAGATATCATTGAATTCCATGAGTTTGAATTCTCAATCTTTAAGGTCAATCTCTAGGATTGAGTAATATCAGGCTTAAAAGATGATTTTTGATCTTTTAAGGAGATTATCCTTTCTGGGGATCTGATTTATTAGTCTTATCAAGCTAATTTGCACGGTGCCCCCCATTTTATGAGATAAATCCTTCTCATGGTTAGGATAAATCTGACCACTTGGCGACCCTGTTTTATGCTGAGGTCCGTGGATTTCCTGCTGATTTTAGTGATGACTTTTCTAGATTTTTCGTCAACCTACAGCTGGTCTGGACGACAACTTCCTGACCTAAATCAAGAAGCGCGTTTCTTTTTCGGAAGACTTTACTTCCTTTTAATGATGGAATTGATTCATCGTGTAGATCCATCTCTTCTTTTCTTTCATCGGGTAATACAGTTTAGTTTAGTCCAATGTAAAAGTATTTTCAGTTATTTGTTACAGAAATATGTGACATATGTTTAAAATATCTTGGTAAATTTTCCCACACTTGGCTTTTATTTTCCTTTTTATTGTCCTCTATTTCATTTTAAATGAATTTTAACATTTTGGTTTGTTTCTCAATTTATGTCCTTTCCGAGGTAACAATAATTTCGGTGTTAAAACCTAGTTTTATCGTTCATAAATATGTATAAACATGATTTTGAGTTCATTTAATTGAAAATTTTGAAAAATTTTACTAGAATTGGGTAGTCAGTATATAAGACTAGGGCTGTTCTTTATTATCAGAGAGCACTAGATTCTAATACAACTACTGCTTTACTAGTATTTTTAATGGTAACCAAGTGTTTAAGATAAAAATTATAAAAATCCGAAAGAATTTAACCCCTTCCCACACTTAAGATCTTGCAATGCCCTCATTTGCAAGAAATCAGTAACAATTTAAATTATTGAGGGTGATTGGCGTAGAAATGATTAAATTTTACCAAAGTTTCCAAACATATTGTTGTTTGTGTTGAATGATAAATGGTGCACATCATTTGTTCATTCCGTCTTGTTGTTATTTCACATATATTTTGCATCTTGTCGTCAAAATTAGTTACTTTTGCTGAACTTAATGCCAGTCTTTGAAAATGCGTTGTTTTACCCTGTTGTGTACATAAGATAAACTGCAAACATATATACATATTTTTGAAGTTTGGTATATTACCCCACATTCAAACATTATTAAAATCTAAAAATAAAAATTTGTAAATTATAAAAACCAATACAATTCCAACATAAGTATTAAATGTATCAACATTACAAATTATAAAATAAATAAGACTAAGTAGACTAGGGATGATACTGATACCAGTAGGGGTTCCATGCATAACCATATGTGTTATAAAATGCTTCGGCTGGGTTATACGTAGGATACGGTGGTTGGATCTCTATAGACCAGGGAGGAAATACGGGCGATGGAGTAGGAATATAGTTTCTACCTACATGTTGGCAATGAGCTATGATTTGGTTTTGATGAACTTGCCAATCTTCAAATGCTCGATGTCTAGCATTTTCATACTCTTGTGAAGCTATAAACCTTTGCATTTCTGTCATTTCATTTCCTCCTCCCACATTACCTGGCTGTTGGTTTCTCTCAACCTGTGGATGTCTACCATGGTATTGTACTGCGGCGTTATTTCGCCTCTTCAAAACCTTCGCACCATGGTATACATTTAAACCTATTGTATCGCGGGGTTCTGGTTCTTCGACTAATAATCCCCCCCGACTTATATCCACACCGAGATATTTAGAAATCAAAGTAATAAATATACCACCTCCTATTATGCTATGCGGTCTCATCCCCCTAACCATAGCTGATAAATAATAACCCACACAATAAGGTATACTTACAGCGCTTTGTGGGTCTCGAATACACATGTGGTAAAATAAATCCTGTTCATTTACCTTTTCCTTGTTCTTACCTCGTTGTGTAATCGAATTGGCTAAAAATCTATGAATTACTCTTAACTCTGCTCTATCTATATCCAAATAAGAGTAATTTCCCCCTTTAAATCGGTGATGGCTAGTCATTTGACTCCATACACCATGCGTATCAAAATTTTCGTCTATCTTTCTACCATTTAGTATCAACCCTCTACAATCGGCAGATGCTAACTCCTCAGGCGTATATATACGTAAAGCCTAAGCCATGTCTAGTAAAGACATGTGGCGCATCGAACCTCCTAACAAAAATCTAATAAAAGATTGATCGATTAAACTAACTACCCGATCATTTATTTCTATACTACACAATAATTCTTCACACCATACTTTATATACAGGTCTACGCATGTTGAATAAACGTACCCAATCGTTAAAAGTAGAATTACCATACCTCTGTGTAAGTAATTCCCTAATTGGCCCGGCTAATTCTACAGCTTCTAACGGTGCCCATTCTATTACCCTAGGTACTTCAACACCTTTAGAATGAAGAGTATGCAAACCCCTTTGGTATTTTGGATAATCTATCCAAAGTCTGTCAAATCTCAGGTTCGGGTGCAAATCTTCCAAGTGCATATATGAAAATGTCATAACTGGATGAGGTATATCTTGTTTATAATAGCTATCAACATCCTGTTGTTCCGCATTCTCAGGAGGAGCATTGCGAGCTTAGGATGAAGATTCACCCCTTTCAGTCTGCAAAACACATCAAACACAATTTTTGTGCATCCAAATATGCATTAGTGTCAGCAAAATCATCAATCAAAATAATTACAATGACATGTTCAATTTATATCAAACTTAAGCTCATTTTCATATTTTTATCAAATCTACTCTTTTTCAAATAAGCATATACGAAAATGTTCGCCAAGTTCATAAGCATTCAACTCAAATAACATTTCAAAATAATCATTACTAGCATTTAAACAAGTTTCAAATGGCATTATTTCTCAAAAATCAAGTTCATGAATTTTAGACTTGAAAAAGTCCACTTTAATTCTCAAAATCATGTTTAGGCTCAAAGTTTGGATCATTTAACTACCTAAACATGTTACACTACTTAATTTAGCAATAATTCATGACAAAAATCGGTCATAACCTGTTTATATCAAAAAGCCCCAAATTGCTCAAGAACACAAACCCTAGATTACTCAAAATTTGAAGTTTAAAGCTTCTAATCATGTTAAATAGCATCAATCTAGGTTATACAAGCATAATACATAAGCAATTTAAGCATAATTACACTAAAAAGCATCAAAATCGAATTGGGTAAAAAATTGCTCAAGAACACTAATTTTCGGATTAAATGGTGTTTAGGTGTAGAAATTTACCGTTTTCCTTGAGTAATTCCTTGATAGCATCCTTCTCAACATGATTTTAGTAAAAGATTAGATATTTTTGGTGAAAAAATTCGATTTTCGTGTGTGTTTTTGGGGTGTTTTTCGCAGTAAAATGTGGTGTGGGGATGGGGACTGATCTGTTCTGTTCGTTTTATTTTTTTCTGGGTTTTGGATCCTCCGCGAGTCGCGGCATTTGGCCAATGCAAACTCCGCGAGTCGCGGTGTTTATTTTTTTATTTTATTTTTTTTATTTATTTTTTATTTTTTTAATAAACCTTAACTTATAAAACAAATATAAAATAAATTTAAAATTTTGTTTTCCTTTGTTTTAGGATGAGGTCGTTTCGGATCGATGTCCTAGTCCGTCCCTCGACAAAATTTTAAAATTTGTCTTTTTCAAGCGATTGTTTTAAAAGCTTAGATTTTTGGGTTTTTTTTTAATGTTTTTGGCATACTTTAATTCAATAAGATTAAAAATAATGATAGTAAAAGTTCTCGTCCCTCCCTCGGGTAAAGCAATTTCGATTCAAAGACCTAGTCTTCAACTTACGACGAATTTTAAAAATTATATTTTTAACTTAGCGACATAAAGTAAATTTTTGTTTTTAAATTCACACAACTTAAATTTAAAAATGCATAAAATTAAAAATTTACACCAAACTTAATTAAAAATGCATAATATTAAAAATTCACACCAAACTTATATTATATTTTTGTTTTTATACATACAAACATATATTAAAAATATTAATTTTTCAAATATTGACAAACTTAAATATATTGATTTTACAGAGTTCACAATATTAATTTAAGATTTATATATTAATTTTAAAAACATGGTAAAAATAAAATTAAAAATCTTTTTGGTCTTTTATCCCACTTTAATCAATCAAATATTATCAAAAATATGCGCCCCTCTTTTCGGTAAAGTAATTTCGGTTCCATGACCTAATTTAACTCATGACGAATTTTTGAAATATTTTGGGTTGATTGATTAAAGATATTTATACCTTAAGAATAAACGTTAAATTTCGCCGTGATGTAATAAATTTTTGAATGATATCAATAATTTCGGTCGCCAAACCTAATTTTATTCAATACAAATTTAATACTTTATAGCGAACAAATTAGCGTTTATTATCAAAAGGTTAAAAATAAAAATAAAAATAAAAATAAAAACTGTACAGACTTACCTGTGAAATATATTTCTTAGTGATATGATCTATCCCATTCATAAGATAGTCGGTTTAATTGGTTTTCCATAGCTACATAGGCGTAACCTCGAGCATTCAGTGTTTTTTCTTCTAAACATATGAACGGTTCGTCTCTGCATAAAGTAACAAATTCGGTGTTTGAATAGGTTTGATTATTTGAACATTTACTTCCTTATGACCATTTTCCGCATTTGTGACATCTTTCTAGGTGTCGTGCTCTTCTTTTCGCTGCGGATTTTGATTTTCCTTTACCAAATTGTAACTTATTATCTTCGCATCTGGATTCTTTTCTTACTCCGTCCAATCTTTCTCTGATTACTGATACTATTTCACTCGGAAGTGTGTCATTATTACGTTTAGTGATCAAAGCGTGTAGCATTAGACCATGGTTTAGTTCACAGGCAGTCTTCATTTCGTAAAAATCCAAAAAAAAATAAAAATTCAGAATGGGGGGAGAAGACTAGTTCTTTAGGGTCTGCTAGGGAAAGACCATTCGGGTTCCATTTTCGAGAACTACACGAAAACAGACAATCTAACTCGAACAGAAATACATATTATCCTTTAAAGACTTGATTCTACCCACACTTAGTTAGCTGTGGTATCGAAATTGTGATTAACTTCATTGTCAACTTCCATTGGACTATCTATGTACTGTTTAACTCTGTGACCATTAACCTTAAATTCAATCCCATTTGAATTTATTAATTCTATCGTTCCGTATGGGAAAACTCTTTTGACTATGAATGGTCCAGACCATCTTGATTTTAATTTTCCAGGAAATAGCTTGAATCGTGAATTGAAAAGAAGAACGCTGTCTCCTTCTTTAAATTCTTTTGAACTTCTGATTCTTTTATCCTGCCATTTCTTCGTTCTTTCCTTATAAATTAATGAATTTTCGTATGCTTCATGTCTTAATTCTTCTAATTCGTTTAGTTGACTTAACCGTAGACGTCCAGCTTCATGTAAGTCGAGATTACATGTCTTCAAAGCCCAAAATGCTTTGTGTTTAATTTCTACTGGAAGATGGCATGGTTTTCCATAAATAAGTTTAAAAGGTGTGGTTCCAATTGGAGTTTTGTAGGCTGTTCTAAAAGCCCAGAGTGCATCCTCCAATTTAATGGACCATTCCTTCGGATTTGATCCTACGGTTTTCTCTAGAATACGTTTTAAAGCTCGGTTGGTATTTTCAACTTGTCCACTTGTTTGTGGATGATATGCGGTGGAGATTTTATGAGTTACTCCATATCTTTTGAGAACTTTCTCAAGTTGATTATTACAGAAATGAGTTCCCCGATCACTTATTAAAGCTTTCGGTGTTCCAAACCTTGCAAAAAGACGTTTTAAAAAGTTGACTACAACTCGTGCATCGTTAGTTGGGAGAGCTTGTGCTTCCGCCCATTTAGATACATAATCAATGGCTACGAGAATATAGAGATTATTATAAGATTTTGGAAATGGACCCATAAAGTCAATACCCCAAATGTCAAATACTTCACATACTTGAATGACATTTTGTGGCATTTCATCACGTTGACTTATTTTTCCGGCCCTTTGACAAGCATCACAGAATTTGCAAAGAAGGTGTGCGTCTTTGTAAATTGTAGGCCAATAGAATCCAGCATCATAAACTTTTCTTGCTGTTAGTTGAGGCCCATAATGCCCTCCTGTTGGTCCTGTGTGACAATGGTTTAAAATTTTACTAGCTTCATCTCCGAATACACATCGGCGTATTATTCCATCGGGACAGCTTTTAAACAGATGTAGATCTTCCCAAAAATAGTGTTTTATATCACTGAAGAATTTCTTTCGTTTTTGGTACGATAATCCTTTTTCAAGGAATTCACATACTAAGTAGTTTGCATAGTCTGCAAACCATGGAATTTCATTATAATCTATCTTCAATAGATATTCATCAGGAAAGTTGTCTTGTATGGCCGATTCATTTAGAACTTCTAATTCAGGATTTTCAAGACGAGAAAGATGATCAGCGGCGAGATTTTCTGCTCCTCTTTTATCTCGGATCTCAATATCGAACTCTTGTAAGAGTAAGATCCAACGAATTAATCTTGGTTTGATATCTTGTTTCGAAAATAGGTATCTAAGAGCAGAATGGTCGGTATAGACCACCGTTTTTGCTAGAACGAGATATGAACGAAATTTGTCAAAAGCAAAGACAATAGCAAGGAGTTCTTTTTCAGTAGTTGTATAATTTGTTTATGCTCCTTGTAACGTCTTACTAGCATAATATATAGGTTGAAATCGTTTTTCAATCCTTTGTCCTAAAACGGCTCCCATTGCAAAATCGCTTGTATCGCACATTAGTTCAAACGGTAGATTCCAATTTGGTGTTATCATGATCGGCGCATTAGTAAGTTTCTCTTTAAGAATATTAAAAGATTTGATACATTCATCTGAAAAGATGAATGGAGCATCCTTTTCTAGGAGTTTATTCATAGGAGTGGTAATTTTAGAAAAATCTTTTATGAAACGTCGGTAAAAACCAGCATGCCCTAGAAAACTCCTAACTCCTCTAACATTGGTGGGATGTGGAAGTTTAGCAATTACATCTACTTTAGCTCTATCCACTTCAATTCCTTCTTTTGAAATTTTATGTCCAAGAACGATGCCTTCTTTAACCATGAAATGGCATTTCTCCCAATTAAGTACTAGATTTGATTGTTCGCATCTAATCAACATTCGTTCAAGATTAGCTAGACATGATTCAAATGTATCACCGAAGACTGAAAATTCATCCATGAAAACTTCCATGCATTCTTCTATCATGTCATGAAAAATCGCCATCTTACACCTTTGAAAGGTTGCAGGGGCGTTGCAAAGTCCAAATGGCATGCGTTTGTAAGCAAGAGTACCATAAGGGCACGTGAACGTGGTTTTCTCTTGATCTTCGGGTGCTATTGGAATTTGAAAATATCCGGAAAATCCATCAAGAAAACAATAATAACTATTTCCGGCTAATCTTTCCAACATTTGATCAATAAAAGGTAAGGAAAAGTGATCTTTTCTGGTGGCGTCATTTAATTTTCTATAATCAATACATACACGCCATCCTGTTACAGTCCTTGTAGGAATAAGCTCATTTTTTTCATTTGTAATGACAGTCATGCCACCCTTCTTAGGCACGCATTGAACTGGGCTTACCCATGGACTATCAGAAATTGGATAAATTAGACCTGCGTCTAGCAGTTTAATAATTTCTTTTTTAACTACATCTTGCATATTTGGATTTAGTCTTCGTTGGCGTTGCACATACGTTTTATGACCTTCTTCCATAAGGATTTTATGTGTGCAATACGAAGGACTTATTCCTTTAATATCATGAATCTTCCATGCAATGGCTGGTTTATGAGCTTTCAACACAGAAATGAGTTGTGATTTCTCATTTTCAGTAAGAGAAGACGATATTATTATAGGTAATTCAGATTCACCATGTAAATAAGCGTATTCCAAATGGTTTGGAAGTGGCTTTAACTCTAATGTTGGTGGTTCTTCTATCGATGATTTATATCGATATCTGTCTTCTTCTTTTAGCATTTGAATTTCTTCTGTTGTTGGTTCATATCCATTAGCTATTAGTGTAGCTAACATTTCAGCTTCATCAATTGGTTCAGTACTTTCTCCTAAAGAACATTCTCCTGTTCCTTGTAATTCTGGAAATTCTTCTAATAATTCTGCATGTGAGTCTATAGTTTGAATATAATAACATGTATCATCTGCAGATTGCGGTTGTTGCATTGCTCTATCAACTGAAAAGGTAACACTCTCATCCTCTATACTTAGGGTTAATTTTTTTACCAAACACGTCTATCATTGCTTTAGCCGTGTTTAAGAATGGTCTTCCTAATATGAGAGGAACTTGAGAATCTTCTTCCATGTCCAGAACAACAAAATCTACTGGAAATACTAAAGTACCAACTTTAACTAGCATATTCTCCATTATCCCTCTAGGATATTTTATTGATCGATCGGCTAGTTGTATGCTTATTCTTGTTGGTTTCAATTCTCCAAGGTCTAGTTTAGTGTATAGTGATAACGGCATTAAATTTATACTAGCACCTAAGTCTGCCAATGCTTCTATTGAACTAAGACTACCCAGAAAACATGGAATTGTGAAACTTCCTGAATCAGATAGTTTTTCTGGTATCTTATTCAACAGCACTGTTGAACAATTAGCATTCATAGTAATAGCCGAGAGTTCTTCCATTTTCTTTCTATTCGTGATTAGATCTTTCAGAAATTTAGCATATCTAGGCATTCCTGAAATCACATCAATGAAAGGAAGATTGACATTTATTTGTTTAAACATATCCAAGAATTTGGATTGCTCGGCTTCAAGTTTCTCTTTTTTCATTTTACTCGGGTAAGGAAGTGGTGGTTGGTATGGTTTAACATAAGGTTTATCTTTAGCTGTGTTATCTTCATTAACCTTTTCAACTACCGGTTCTTTTTCCTTATCTTCTTCAGGTTGTGGTTCTTGTGGAGTAGGAATAGCTTCATCAGAAGTTACAGGTATTTCAGGTGGTTTAAGTGTTGTACCACTTCTTGTGGTAATAGCTTTAGCTGTTTTATTCTGGGGGTTTGCATTTGTATCACTAGGTAAACTTCCCGGTTTTCTTTCACCTATTAACCTTGCTAGGTTACTTACTTCTTGTTCTAAGTTTTGAATAGAAGCTTGTTGATTTCTAAATGCTTGAGCATTTTGTTCATTAGTTTGTTTTTGAGATGTGAAAAACTGCGTTTGAGTTTCAACTAGCTTCGTCATCATATCTTCTAAATTCGGCTTTTTATCATCGGTTTGTGGTGGTTTGTTTTGAAAATTAGGTCTTTGCTGGTTATAAGTATTGTTAGATACTTGTTGATTGCTAGGACCTTGTTGGTTGTTGTATGGAATATTTCGATTATAATTCTGGTTTTGATTGTAGATCGGTCTTGGCGGTTGATAATTATTCTGATAATTATTTTTAGGCCTTTGGTTTATGTATGAAATATTCTCTCTTTGTTCCATTGTTAATTCAATACTGAGACAATCTTTTGTCAAATGTGGTCCTCCACACTGCTTACAACTAATTCGTATTGAGTGGATATCTTTAGTCATCTTTTCCATTCGTCTCTCCACAGCATCTATCTTTGCGGAAATGGAATCTAAGTCATGGCTAGAATCGGCTCTAGCTGCTTTAGATGATCTAACGATATCTTTTTCTTGGTGCCACTCATGTGAGTGGGAAGCAGTGTTATCAATAATTTTATAAGCATCAGTTTCGGTTTTCTTCATAATAGAACCACCAGCTGCTATATCGATGTCTTTCCTTGTAGTGATGTCGCATCCTTGGTAGAATATTTGTACTATTTGACAGGTGTCTAAACCATGTTACGGACATCCTCTTAATAACTTTCCAAATCTTGTCCACGCCTCATATAGAGTTTCATTCGGTTTCTGTGTGAACGTAACAATTTCTCCTTGAAGTCTTACGGCTTTAGATGCCGGAAAGAATTGTTTAAGAAATTTTTCAACTAAAACGTCCCATGTATCAATCGCCCCTCAGGTAACGATTCCAACCAATCTTTGGCTTCTCCCTTTAAATACCAGGGAAATAACATGAGATATATTTGTTCATCTTCCACTTCTCTTATTTTAAATAGAGTGCAGATCCTATTAAAGGTACGAAGATGTTCATTTGAATCTTCCTTCGGCGCACCACTAAATTGGCATTGATTAGTTACCATGTGTAGAATTTGTCCTTTGATTTCATAATCTGGCGCATTAATGTCTGGATGAGTAATTGCGTGACCTTGGCCAGTACGTTTAGCTCTCATTCGGTCTTCCATACTTAAAGGTTCTAGATTCTCCATAATTGAATTTGTTGAATCGGAATCACTAGAGGATGCTGATTTAATGGTTCGTTCCTCAACAATCTCTGTTTGAATGATTGGTGGTTCCGGAGGAAAAATTAATGGTTCAGGATCTACGAATCGTCCCTGAATATTCTCCGGATTCTCAATTGTGAGGTCGGGTTCAAAAAATGGATTATCAACGGCGACAATATTAGCTAGATGTCTTGATCTAGTTACAGGTGGTGAACGTACAAAAGGTGGTGAACGTCTTGCTCGGTGCATTCACTGAATATCCTATTAGTTTTTAAAAAGGAAAGAAAAATTATATAACTTATCCAATCAATAGACTTTTCTGATTTTGCCCACGTTTCGAATAGCCAAAAGATGCAGCAGAGGGGCAGGATTCGTTTGGTCTCAATATAATTGAGGACTGTTTGGCTTCAATAACCCGGTCCACGTACAAATCCAATTATTACTACGAACCAGAAAATTTTGATGTCTATCAATTTAACCACTTAAAATAAATTTTCGTAATTTTAAGAAATTTAGATAAGAAGTAGAATAAAAATCTATGTCCTAAAAACTAGAATAGCGAGAAATAAGAAAGAAAAAGAGAGCGTCGAAAAAGAAAAGGGTTGAAAAATAAAAGGCGTCGAAAAATAAGAAATAATAAAAAAAATGACTTATAGAACTTAAAAACACTCGACTAACCCAACCTTATTACTATCACTAACTTAAAATTATAATCGCAAATTGAGATTACTAATTGGAGTGATAATTGATACATAGGTAAAAGGCGTCGAAAAATAAAAATAAGAAAGTAGCGCGTTGAAACTTAAAAAGGCACTAAAAACTAAAAATTAAAAGTTGCTTCTAAAAATATTAAAGCTTACAAGTAAAACTATATCCCAAATGGCAATAACTTAAAAAGAAACTAAAACTTAAAAAGGCGTCGCAAAATTCTAAAGCACTTTAATCTTAGTCTAAAGAAAAACAAAACACTTAAGGAATTTTACGGCAAAGCTTAAAAATCTAGTAATAAAAATAACTATGGCAAAAACTATAACTTAAAACTAAAAATGAGCGAAAAATACAAAAATTACGCTAAAACAATTAAAAAGGGACAAAATATAAAAATATACTAAAAGTTGTAAAAAGTACAATTTTTATAAAAATATTATTTTTATATTATTTATTTTATAAAAGTGTTAATTTTATAATTTATTTAAATTAATTAAACTAAATATACAAATTAAATAAATAAACTAAACTTAATTAATTAAAAATTAAAACCTAATTAGAGTTTTTAATTATTAATAATAATAATAATTACGTAATGATGCAGATTAGGGTTTCTGGTCACGTGTCAGAGAGAACTCCGCGAGTCGCGGTTCTCGAAGCTGGAAAACTCCGCAAGTCGCGGGGTTTCAAATTTCAGATCAGGTGCAGGACAAAAATCGTTCGTTTCAGTTTTTTTTATATATTTTCTGTTTAAATATTTAAATAAAATATTTATAAAAACTAAATAAAACTTATGTTTTAAAAACTAAAATAAAAATAGAAATACTTCATAATTTTATAAAAATAACAATCTAAAAAAATAGATTTATATATATTTATTTTTTTCGGTTTTTTTAAATTTTTTTTATATTTTAAATAAACACAAAATATTTAAATAAAACTTATATTTTTTATAAAATAAAAATAAAGAAACTTTATAAAACTTAAATATTTAACAAACTCTTAAAAATATTTATATTTTTGTTTTTCTTTTTATATTTTTGAATATTTAAAACGTATTTTTTCAAAAGCGTATTTTTTTATATTAGTAAAATTTTTTTTTTTTTTTATATTAGCGTTGCGCTTCCGGCTTTTAAGCTAGATGTTCTCCGGCAGCGGCGCCAAAATTACTTGATGTCAAAGCTAAGGGGTATAAAATACTATTAAATTTTACAAGGAAATACTATTAAATACGATACAATTTTACACAAGATATTTATTTATTTAGAGAATGGGTATACTTAAACCTTGCTACAACACTTATAGGCAGTGTACCTAATCGTACAGTAGTGTAGTTTTTAGTAAGTCCGGTTCGTTCCACAGGGAAAATCTTTTAATCAAAGCTTAACGCTATATTAGTATAATTTATAAAAATACAAATATATATATAAGTAATATTATTATTATAAAGGGGGATTTTTACCGTTTAATGACCGGTTTGTCGATTTTAAAACTTTAGTCGCAGTTAAAATCAAATGTAAAATATTAAATAAATAAAAGACTTAATTTAAAGCGTAAAGTAAATAACGATAATGAAATTGCGAATAATAAAAGTGCGATAAAATAAACTTGCGATAATTAAAAAGTACGATAATTAAAAGTGCAATTAAATACAATAATAATAAATAAAAATGCGATAATTAGAAGTGCAATTAAATATAAAATAAAGGAAATTAAATATGAAATAAAAGAATTATGCTTATTTAAACTTCCGTAATCATGATGTTTGACGTGTTGATTTTAGTTTTATGCCCATGGGTTAATTGTCCTTTGTCCTGGATTATTTAATATGTCCGTCTGGTTTTGTCCATAACAGTCCATCAGTCATAAATATAAAGTGCGAGTGTCCTCGTTAAATTATCCTTATACCCGAAGTTAAATATTCCAACTAATTGGGGACATAAACTGTAACAAGATTTTAATACTTTGTTTAATAATTACACCAGGATGTCGACTGAGTGTAACCCAAGGTTTTAATACTTTGTTAACAATTATGCCAAGTGTCCTTGTACATAATTTCACCCCTGTTTTAATAATTCTAGTGGCTATTAATCCATTCCCGTGTCCGGTTAAATGAACGATTATTCATACATATAAATACCCCGCCCATCGTGTCCGATTGAGTGTATATGGTTATTTATAGGGACGTCCAATTGTAAATCTTTATATTAAAATTAACAAACTATCATTTAGTTAAACAAATATAAAGCCCATTAATAGTCCATAGTCTAATTTCCACAAGTGTCGTTCTTTTGTCCAAACCCCAATTATGGTACAAAGCCCAATTACCCAATTTTAATATTTTTAGCCCAACATCATGATTACTTCGGATTAAATAAGCATAATAATAACTTAGCTACGAGACATTAATGTAAAAAGGTTGAACATAACTTACAATGATTAAAAATAGCGTAGCGTTACACGGACAGAATTTCGACTTACACCCTTATAACATTCGCTAACATACCCTTATTATTAGGATTAAAATTAAAATTAAAATTAAAATTAAAATATAAATATAAATATTTACGTATAGATATAGAGAGGATGGATATATATGATTATATTTTTACGTCGAACTGCGCTGGCTTTTATAGGGAATTGAGTCCAGGTAATCTCCGCGAGTCGCGGCCCATTTTCACTACAAACTCCGCAACTCGCGGAGTTTGTAAAACCAGCTCACACATTTTGGATTTTTTCTTGCCGACGATTTTTAATATATTATATAATATATAAATAATAGTTATAAGAATTATTTAAATATTATATTATATTTATGTGCATAGTTGACTTGTAATTTTTAGTCCGTTGCGTCGAGCGTTGAGAGTTGACTCTGGTCCCGGTCCCGGATTTTCGAACGTCCTTGCGTACAATTTAATATCTTGTACTTTGCGATTTGAATCTTGTACTCTTGTAATTTCGAGACGTTTCTTATCAATAATTGGAACATCTTTGATTGTATTTTGTACTTTTGAGCTTTTTGGTTGTTTGCGTCTTCAATTCGTCGAATCTGTCTTTTGTCTTCACCTTTTATTATTTAAACGAATATCACTTGTAAATAGAACAATTGCAACTAAAAGCTTGTCTTTCTTGAGGAATAATGCTATGAAATATATGTTCGTTTTTAGCATTATCAGGTGCCCCTTCAAACTTAATCTTCTCCAGCATTCCAAGTAGTTCATCAGCACATTTGACATTGCCGAACCTTGCAAAGGCAAACCGGCTTCCATTCCTCAATCTTTTCCTTGCAAGGTAGATATCTCTAATGTCACCAAACGGTTTGAAACTTCGCCACAAGTCCTCGACATTCCAACTTTCGGGGAAGTTGAAAAACATGTACGATGTCAATTGGATTCCAAATAGCCTAGTTAATCGACCTTGTAGTCCCTCATTGTACCGAAAACGCGTATCACTTGCTCCGCCGTTACCCTCATTCCTCACTTTCTCTCTCCTCACATTCTCTCTCACACACCCCATGTTTTTTTCCTTTTAAATGGTGTCCAACACTAAAAGTAAAATAAAAACTAATGTTTGAGCTAGATTTTATAAGATCAAGCTCATTTACCTAACGATATTCATAGTATCTTCATGTTTGGGTAGTGAGCTTTTTAAGCTTAGCTGTAATCTAGTTTGGGTAGTGAGCTTTTTAAGCTTAGCCGTAATCAAGTTGTTAACAGATAGAGTTTGAGTAGCTTACGATTTTACGAGTAGTTTGACTTATTTTATTTACACGACTTATTTACACGCTAGTTGTATCTAGAAGGTAAATTTTGAGTTCTCACATGAGCAACAATTTATTACTGAGTATTTATTTATTATGTACATATAACTAATACGAGTATACATGAAACGTGTAAAGCCGCAATTGTCGCTTCCTTTGATGTACAACCATGAATTGTCATATTTCTGTATTTTACTGTACCTACTTTTAACATACGTTTCATATACGGAGTAAGTCTGTATACCAGTTTAACCGACTACAGTATTCAGATTTGCAACTGCACAGATAACATTAGTAAATTGACTTCTTGTATGGGTAGGCAACATCAAGACTTGAACTAGCTTTCTTTTTTTCCTTTTTTTTTTTTCCCGGCGAAAAAACATATAAATATATAAAAAAGGAACACCATTCGCCAAAAAAAATAAAGGGTTCCAAAATAGAATTACAATATCGAAGTCATTGGCTCGGCTAACAATCTAACAACCAACATCCAATGACAAATAAAACTTCTAAGCCGAATGACAATAAAATTTGGTTGTGTTCCGTATCTACGATTGATGACTATAACAAAGTTTGAGAGTAGACGCCCATAGGAAAACTTTGAGAATGGATCGGCTAATACTTTGAAGATTTTCAAGAAAGCTTGGCTGTTTTTAGCTGGAAGATATCACGGCAATGATTGAACATATTTACGACTTGCATCCACTAGCTTGTACGGATTGGAAAGAGTAGTGCTTCCAAATTTCAATCATAGAAGATTGTGAGACTTCGTTAACCAAATGTTCCTAAATTGCCAAAACTTGAACATGAAAGATATTGACCATTGGACCCGCTATACGGCCTCTTGAATTGTACGCGCGGATGTTCCACGAAGCTACCCTCACTGTTTTGACTTGTTGCTATGCAACTCATCCTTAGCCATATTTTCCATCATAATATGAAAGTTGATCAACTCTTCTTTAAAAGTTAACTTTTTTGATCCCACAACCGACTTCTTTACATTTTGAAGATTGTTGGAACCTTATAAAACTACATGGTTTATTTCACTTGACTTGAACTAGCTATATTTGTTCACTTAAGGAGTATTGATTTATATTTTTATTTGTTATTTGTTATTTAAACGTGTTTCTTGAGTAAACACGTGATTTAAAAAAAAAAATACAAATTTTAAACAAAAAATAGGTAGTGACACCCAAAAGACTACTTGTGTAGCTTAAATACATATAAGACCAGTCACTATGGTTTTTATGCAAATTGGTTCATATTTATCACGAAAGATCAACATTTTTTGTTGAAGAATCGCTCATGGAGACTTCCTACTCACTTTAATCTCTCGCATCGGGTCATAGTCCTCATCCAAATTCGATGCTTATTATGTAACTGTGGGATTGAGACACTGCAACACTTATTATTCGTTTGTTAGATTGTGGCGAGGCTTTATGGAGAAGAGTGAAGATTTGGGTGGATATCAACATTCCAAGGTTTAGAGAATGGATCGATTGGTTGACTTGGTTCGAAGATTGGCGCGAATCAATGAACTCGAAGACTAGGCTATTCGTCATCATTGCTTCCTTGGTTTGGCACATTTGGAAGTATAGGAATAATGTTTTTTTTTTTTTTTTTTTTTTTTTACCAATCTAGCGAAATGAAGAAAGAAAGTTTGTTTGACTCTATTTGTTTGTTTTCTTATAATTGAGTGTATAGTATAGTCTGTAGGGATGGGGATGTCCAATCCATTGGATATCCATCCGATCCGATCCATTTAGATAGATATGGATGATATAAATGGATGATCAACGAATATGGATATGGATATGGATGATGTAAAAAAGTAGTGGATCGGGTATGGATGATAATTCATCATTCGTGGATATATCCATATATCACCCGAAATACATATATATACGCAAAAATATGTACATATCTACAAAAATATATGCATATACAATTAAATATCCTTATACATAGACATTATAAAGTATTAAAATATTTTCGAATATATGGATTTTAAATAAATAACTATACGAATATTATTAAATTCATATATTTTACATATTTAATGTTATTTGAGTTTTTGTTTCTTTTTATTATCGACATATAGCAAATTAAAATGCATACATCAATCTTAATCGACTATAATTATAATTAAAAGTAGCTCAGTCATACATAACATTAGTTAAAAGATACGTATTTTGCACAACTGGCAACAACGGTTACATATTTTTGTGTATAAATTCTATTTAATTACGTTACCTTTAGAAAAACTTAAACACCCAACGGATATCCATTAACCCGCATAATTCAATGGATATGGATATGGATGGATGGAAAATATTCAATTGGATATGGATATGGATATGGATATGGATTTGAAAAACTAAATGGATATGGATATGGATATAGGATCACCCGATCCATATCCGATCCATTGCCATCTCTAAGTATAAATAAGTTTTTTGTAAGTTGGTATGATTAACTTTTGAAGCCGTTGTAATTCTTGCGATTTTCCTAGCTTCTCGCTAGGTAAATTTGGCGTTTAATAAAATTTTGATGTTAAAAAAAATGTAATCTGATTTTTTTTCTAAAATTAAAGATTCTGTTATTTATAATTCTTATTTATAATTCTAAGGGATATATAGATATGAATGTATGCAAATATTGGTGGTTCATTGAGTTGATCGGAAGAAATTATATTTAGTGATTGACACTTATTTTAATGTTATACATGTCTAATTTTTATCAGAGCACTAGTATCGGTAGCCGCCCTGAAACAACCCAAACCAATAACCAACCGAATACGCGAAATAACTTTTTTTTTATGTCAGAAGAGTGCGCCACACGCACCACCCTTGGGTGCACGGCGCGCACAGGCCCAAACAGCTTATGTCCGGTTTGGTTAATTTTCAATTGATGATCTCCCACTTCCCGACATATTTGGACGAAACGTTTTTCACAACATGATATAATAGTTAAAACTCACATGATTTAATCATAAAATAAGTTTTACGAAACCGGGCCCACATATGCCGTAATACGAGTTTCGTAAAAAAGTATAAGTTTCAACTGAATTAGTTTAAATTCCAAACGACACTAGAGCATGATGTTTGGGGGTTAAACTACCCAACTCTCGGTCAAACTTCAAAAGCTAATACATCCAAAAGCGTCCCCTATCATACAAGCGGGAATCTCTAATCCAACCGTACGCTCTTACCCTTGTCAACGCCCGATCCTATAAAAAGGTAAACAACGAGAGGGTAAGCAAAGCTTAGTGAATGCAATAATTATACATACACATATATAACCTACTTACTTGCAAACACTTACACAATACCGCATACAAGCTAGCAATTCGACAACTATGCAAACATTATGCATATACCAATATCCGCAATCATAATAAGCTAGCGATTCCAAAAGCATATAGTTCACAATTTAATACGCTAGTACAAAAATTCACACAACCATGGTTAACCAATCGTACAAAGGAACGGTACTCGAATTTCCTATCGGTGTTCATAACAACCGTTAGTGTACAACAACATATATCACTAACCCTTGGCGGAACGACAACACATATCTGTTCATAAAACCGTTAGTGTACAACAACATATATCACTAACTAGGACAACACATATCCGTTCATAAAAGTCGTTAGTGTACAACAACATTGTGACGACCCGAAAATTTCTGATCAAATCTAAACTTAATCTTTATATGTTTCTGACACGATGAACAAAGTCTGTTAGATTGAATCTCAAAATTTTTGAACTGTTTCATGTATGCAATTACCTTGTGACTATGCCCGACGATTCACGAACATTGTGTGTAAATAAAAATATAAATATATATATATATATATATATATATATATATATATATATATATATATATAAAATGTACAAATGATAAATATTTAATATATGTTATCATATAATATTAATAATTAAATTTTATTATAAGTTTGAATATAATTTTTATATTAATATTATTCACATTACCTTTATTATAAATGTTAAAAATTAATATTTGTATTATAAATTATTTTATATAAAATATGTATAACTATGTAAAATATGATATGTACAAGTATTATCAATATTATTGATATTATTATTACTATTTCTATTATTATTAATATTATTAGTTTCACTATCATTATTAAAATTAATATTTAATATCAATGTTTGTATAACAAATATTAATTATGTTTCCAATACTGATTTGTATATCTGTTTATATATTCTTAATTATATATATATATATATATATATATATATATATATAATTAAGAATATATAAACAGATATACAAATAGATATATAAAATTAAATATACATAAATTCATATATACATTTATATATAGTTATAAAAATGCGATTATATATATATATATATATATATATACACATATATCGATACATATACAACTAATTATATATAATTCAGTTAACTACTTATATAAATATCAGATATTTATATATATTTAAACATTAAGACTAATTATAAAATTATATAAATATAAATACTGTTATATTACGCATAATTATTTATCTGTTTTTTTATTTGCTGTTACATCCGTGATCAATAATCGACCAACATCACTAAAATACAATCAAGAACGCTGTTCCAATTGTTGAATTAATCTCCTCTTATTCGTCATATAATGCTAACAACTGTTGTTTAATAGAAAATAACACAGAAATTTATTCAACACCTTCATTAACCTCTGTTCTTGAACCGATTGACCCATAACGCAAGATCAAATCAATTGTCACAAACTGTTAATGTAGAAAGGTTAGAACTCCTTCATTTGAACTATCTGCAGATTTTTAGACACTATGTTTTTCGATTAAATCCGGATTTCTGAAGTCAAAGGTCGTTTTAAAAAGTCAACAGAATCTTAATTTTCTCAAATTCGAAAATTAGAAGCTGTTTTAGGTTTAATTGAAGTTACAGAGAGTTTCTAGGAGGGTTTTTAAACCTGTTTTGTATTATAAAGTATATCTAAAACACTCTTGAATTTGAAAACAGAACCTGTGTTCATCGTTTATGTCGAACAGCAAATACAGAAATATATATTTAATTGTTTTTTTTCACTTTAAATCCTTTTGTTAAGCAATAACAACCACGAAAGTACTTCGGTTTCAATTTAAAACAAGTTAATTTGATTTCCTGTTATGATCTTTATTTATGGAATTAATCGATTGAGAATTGAAGAGGAAGAAGGGAATAATGGAAACTGAGGTGTAAGATAAACAAAAACAAAACGAGTTATAAAACAGAAATAAGAGGATGGAGGAATGGTTTGTGTGTGATAGGTTTTCGAGGGGTCTCGAGTTCGAGCCCGGGCATGAGCGGTTTCTTTTTTGGAAATCCAATTCTTTAAGGTAGTCCTTATGTTTTTATTTATTATTATTATTATCATTATTATTGTTATTATTTCTTTTATTATGATTATGATTATTATTATTATTATTATTATTATTATTATTATTATTATTATTATTATTATTATTATTATTATTATTATTATTATTATTATTATTATTATTATTATCAGTGTTAATATTAAGTAATTATTGTATTATTACTATTATCATTACTTTTATCACTAGTGTTATTATTATTATTATTATTAAAAGTATTAGGATTATAGATATTATTAGTATTATAATTATTACTAAATGTATCATTATTTTTTAAAGTTACAATTTTTGTTAAAATTAGTATTATTATAGAAATTAACATTTTTATCAAAATTACCAATTTACGATTGAAATTATTATTACTATCATTATTAAGAATTATCATAAGTTTATCAAAATTAGTATTATTTTATCATTATTATCATTATTATTATTGTTATTATTATTAATATCATTATTATTATAGTTATTATTAATATTAATTATTGTTATTATCACTAGTTATTATTCTAGTTAATATTGTTATTATTATTATTTTTATTGTTATTACTATGATTAATATTATGATTACTGTTATTATTGTTATTAATATGGACATAATATAAGTTACTATTATTTTCTTAAATATTAGTATTAATACCATTCTAAATTTACTAGTATTATCATTATCATTATTATCAATATTATTAGATAATTATATGTATTATTATTAATATTATGAATATCATTATTATTATAATTATTATCCTAACTATTATTAGTAATAAAATTTGCTATAATTATTATTATTATTATTAATATTATCATTATAATCAGATAAAATTTTTATTTCTATTATTAATATAAATTTCACCAAATAAACATCATGTATATAAAAACATTTATAAGTAATATTACATATAAGTATGTATTAACTATATTAACGACTATTACATAATTATACACATATAACAAATTAATATATTTTTATATATAATACTAAACAGATATATATATTAATGTAACGATATAAAAGATAATAAATTTGAATATATACACATTGAATATATATATATATGTATAAAAGATAAATAAGATATAAAATATGAATTTGTTCAATTACATATATATGTTTTAATATATATACAAATGATATAGGTTCGTGAATCCGAGGCCAACCCTGCATTGTTCAATATAGTCATATGTATTTTTACTACAAAATACATTAGGTGAGTTTCATTTGCTCCCTTTTTAAATGCTTTTGCAATATATATTTTTGGGACTGAGAATACATGCGCTGCTTTTATAAATGTTTTACGAAATAGACACAAGTACTTAAAATTACATTCTATGGTTGGATTATTAAACCGAATATCGCCCTTCAAGTCTGGTAACCTAAGAATTTAGGGAAATGGCCCCTGATTGACGCGAATCCTAAAGATAGATCTATGGGCCTTGACAAGTCCCATTCGGAGTACGAATGCTTTAGTACTTCGAGATTATTATACAGACGAGAGGTTCTGTTTTGGGGATATTCTATGCATTAAGTTAACGTCGGTTACCATGTGTTCAATCCATATGAATGATTTTTATCTCTATGCAGTTTGCGAAATGCCTGATACGAGATGTGTATTTATGAGAAATGAAATCTTGTGGTCTATTAAAATGATGGAAATGAATGTTTATGATAAACTAATGAACTCACCAACCTTTTGATTGACACTTTAAAGCATGTTTATTCTCAGGTATGAAAGAAATCTTCCGCTGTGCATTTGCTCATATTAGAGATATTACTTGGAGTCATTCATGACATATTTCAAAAGACGTTGCATTCGAGTCGTTGAGTTCATCAAGATTATTATTAAGTCAATTATAGTTAGATATATTATAAAATGGTATGCATGTCGTCAACTTTCGATGTAACGAAAGATTGTATTTTCAAAAACGAATGCAATATTTGTAAAATGTATCATATAGAGGTCAAGTACCTCGCGATGTAATCAACTGTTGTGAATCGTTTATAATTGATATGGACTTCGTCCGGATGGATTAGGACGGGTCTTTACAGTTGGTATCAGAGCGGTGGTTTTAGTGAACCAGGTCTTGCATTAGTGTGTCTAACTGATAGTAGTTAGGATGCATTAATAAGTCTGGACTTCGACCGTGTCTGCATGTCAAAAGTTTTGCTTATCATTTTTGTTGGAAATCATATGTATAGCATCCTTAGAAAATTTCCTGCTTATCAATCTTAGTCTAGACACATCTTTTTGCATTGATTGCATGCTTAGTGTATAGACAAAATTTGATATCTTAGCGTATCTGCTGAATCATATCTTAGTGTATCTGTTACTGTAAACTTTGCCTAACACATTTCGTAAATTCCTTCGTAATTCACGGGTCAGTCTCGACACGTCTTATTGCAATTATTGCATAGATGATGTACAGACAAATTTACATCTCATCACATTAAACTTTATCTGACACGTCTCCTTAATTTCCTTCGTAATTCACGGGATCTTCTGTACTATATATAGGTATCCTATGTAATTAGAATATCATCCGATATCCAAAAATCATTTCATATCAAAATCCTCTTACTGATCGTGAAAGATGGATGCTACACCTATCTTGGATTCCATTAGTTCCAGAAGCGACTTCGAGATGCGTATTGAAGTAGACCCTGAAGTCAATGAACCCGAAGTGTCTCCACCGTTTAGCTATTTTTCTTTCTGGAGGAGATGGGGGTGGGTCCGAGACTTACTCATTCGATGGAGAAACGAAGAAGGCGAACCCTACCGTGAACCAAACTTACCACCTAACATCGGAGAAAACGATGTACTCACCGGTGAACCTATGCGCAACACTGTATTCACCCTTCTTGCTAAAGTTTTTCACCTCGAAGATCGCATTACTGCAATCTCAGAAAATATTCAACCTCTACTTCCGAATACCAATCGAAGGGGAATATTAGAAGAAGTTAGGGAACTTCGAATTGATAATCAAGGTCTATCGAATCAGATGAGTGGATGGATAGAAATGATAGAGGGTAGGATAGAAACCCTGACAAGAATGGTGCGTGATTTACAAGCTATACTTACTACACCAATATCATCACCAACCTTAGCACCGACAGCAACAGTACCACCATCAGCAGCACCATCAGCATAACCAGTACCAACAACAACAACTTCATCACACATCTCAACCTCGCAACCTATACCTCAAGCATAATCATCGTTCTACGAATCGTTCTACATAAACTATCTTCGTCCTTCATGTCGATTATGTAATCTCTAATGTTTTAGAGATTATGTACTCTAATTCTAGCCGTAAATCTGATGAGTTTAATATCACATTGACTCATTAAATCTATGATTACGCCTGAAGAAAATATATATGCATATATGTTTTCATAAAGATTGTAATTAAAAGATTTATTGTACAAACTGTTAATGGTGAAAATATTTTAACGGGTAGATAATACCCGAGGAATATTTAGATTCCACATTAATAAGTTACACTGTACATTCTTCGAATCTGATTCAACGATCATTTACTATCCTACTTACATCCACAGACATACGTATTCGTTCATCACTGAATAACCATTTTCATTCAATTTTATATTTGAATTTTGATTTATCAGAATCCAACAAGTGGCATAATGAAAAACACATTTGACGAAATAAAAATTTGATAGAAACAAACAAATTAACTACGAAATTTTTTGTTAAGAATCCACGCTAACTGTTCCAGCTAACTGTTCCTAGCTAACTGATTACATTTTATTTATCGCAGTTTGTTTATCGCAATTTAATTATCGCAATTTATTTATCGTCATTTAATTTTTGTTATTTACTTTACGCGCTTTATTTATCGTCATTTAATTTCTGTATTTATTTTACGCACTTTAAATATCGGGACACGTATACAAGGTTTTGACATATCATATCGATGCATATATATATTATTTGGAATAACCATAGACACTCTATATGCAGTAATGATCGAGTTCTCTATACAGGGTTGAGGTTGATTCTATAATAATATATATACTTTGAGTTGTGATCGAGTCTGAGACATGTACACGGGTCACGATACGTATTAATTAATTCGAATATTATATATTAAACTATATATGAATTATTAAATTTCTAAATGTGGACTATCAACTGAGGACTACCAACATTGGACAATTAAAAAGAATTAAAATATTGATTATAACATATGAAACTAAACAATTCTTCAAGTTTGTCACTTGATTTCATCTTAACCTCATTTGCATCTCAACGATTACAATCTGCGTTCAAACCTTTCATGATTCTTGAATACACCTCAATCAAGAGGATGAACCAACCGCACTTCAGCTACGGAAGGAAAGATTTATGCATATAGTTATGCACATGAAAATACTAGGAAACTGAGTAAATGTTTAACACGTAGCTGTGCTAATTCCTTTAGTGTTATTATTACCCAAAAATAACTTGGTAATCTCTTTCAAATTAGCCAATTTTGTCACAGCTCCAACAAGTCAACTTTGACTTTTCATCTGAAAAAACCTTATTATAAACTTGATATATATGCGTGCTCTTTTATTGATACCGGGGAACCTTTCATATTCTACCATATTACCAGCAGACGTACCAGTAACCTCATTGCTTATTGGTTTAAATCTCTCCGATAAATCATTATATTTATTTATTGAAACCCTATCATATACTCATCCGCATCTTGTAACGAGAACTGCCATACCAATTATCGTGAATCAACAATCAGTACTTTGAAAACGCACAGCATATCTACATCAACAGTTATATGTATAACATTTATCTTTTAGAATTATGGTCTTTCATTCTGAAATTCTGAACAGCACCCAGTCTACAAACTAATACTCTGAATGTTGAAAAAGCTGAATGAAGCAGCAGAAACTGTAGACAACCGTAAACGACCTTAATCGTCGGAAGTTTAATGATAAAGAGTAGTATGTTGGAAAAGCTCAGAAAAGTTGGAACTGAAAAACGGATTGAGCTAACCATGAAGAAGACTAAGGACATGTTCAAAGAATCCAGATAATTCTGGATCCGATGAAATCTTTAGAGAATATCTTGCTCCGAGGTCATGTTAAAATCTTGAGGAAAATCTTTCTTCATCAACCATCGAACTTAGAAATTCTAAAATATCATCATAAATATCTTCGATATTTCTGAGGATATTTTCATAGATATTCTCGTCCGAAATTATATACCTCTTCGTGCTATCTGTTATACATTATATTGGAAATTTCTGTAAAAGCTAATATAAACTATAAATGAATTCTGGAGTAGTGTTGGGAACTGAAGCATGAGTTAGTATAATATAATGACACTTGATCAACGTGATTACATTACAGTAAATCATGCTGAGTTTCTAATGGGAAATGATGATTCACAGAATATAACGTCATCATGTGCCATGTTACATAACTCTTTCATTCTACTTAACTTCTGAACATATCAAGAAAATATATTCTTGATAGTTCTATCCTCAGTAATTCTGGTAATTTGACAAATCAAATCGTGCTACTACATTTCCTTTCTACCTGGTATATTATGATAATTCGAAACTCCATACATACGAATTCTGGACCATTACTTGCGAAAAGAAAAAAAAAAGCATGAAACTCCAAAAATAGAAAGGGGGTATAAATCGCAGCAGATAGAAAAGAACATTAACTATGGATGACAATGACTATAGAAGACATAAGAAGGGACTTTGAAATATCAGAGAAGATATAAAGCTCAATCACAACTCGGAGGTTACAAACCGTGGATATTAATACGAATAACAATATAAAGATACGATATAATTAAGAATAGTATCACCCCAAGGTTATATTAAAGTAAACAGATTTTCTGGTGGAAGATTAAAAAGAAGGATGACAGAAATGATAATTAGAAAAATATCAGGGTTTAGAATTGGATTAAGCATTTTCATAATCTTTTAAATTTGGAGATTGTATAGAAATGGTGAGAATAAGGGAACAGAAGAGCTTAATTTATAATGGAAATATCAGACAAAGTAATCGAGACAGATGATCGCATTTAATTATAGAGATCCTAATTTCCTCATTTACCAAAGAATCATATCTTATAGATTTCGAAGATTTTCTTCAATCCCTTGAATTCCGGAATTCAATCAAGACGACGTCAAAAGTTAAGACGAACCTTATTTTCTAAATTCAACCCTGACTAGTCAAAAGTTATGATGAAACATATCTTTCTCATTTCACTATTTAGTGATAGCTTCACTCGTACTCTTCGAGTAATCGAAATATCTTATTCATATTACTCAACAGTAATAAAACTCTATTTATCAGCTCAAATTTGCCAAGAAAATATTTTTAATGTTAGCTATGACGACCTCGATCAAATTTCGGGGACGAAATTTCTTTAACGGGTAGGTACTGTGACGACCCAAAAATTTCCGATCAAATCTAAACTTAATCTTTATATGTTTCCGACACGATGAGCAAAGTCTGTTAGATTGAATCTCAAAATTTTTGAACTGTTTCATGTATGCAATTACCTTGTGACTATGCCCGACGATTCACGAACATTGTGTGTAAATAATAATATAAATATATATATGAATACTATACATAAGCAATATTATATATGATGTAATCTATATATATATAAAATGTACAAATGATAAATATTTAATATATGTTATCATATAATATTAATAATTAAATTTAATTATAAGTTTGAATATAATTTTTATATTAATATTATTCACATTACCTTTATTATAAATGTTAAAAATTAATATTTGTATTATAAATTATTTTATATAAAATATGTATAAATATGTAAAATATGATATGTACAAGTATTATCAATATTATTGATATTATTATTAATATTTCTATTATTATTATTAATATTATTAGTTTCACTATCATTATTAAAATTAATATTTAATATCAATGTTTGTATAACAAATATTAATTATGTTTCCAATACTGATATATATAAATACAAATATATATATATATATATATATATATATATATATATATATATATATATATAAAATTAAGAATATATAAACAGATATACAAATAGATATATAAAATCAAATATACATAAATTCATATATACATTTATATATAGTTATAAAAATGCGATTAAATATATAATATATATATATATATATATATATATATATATATATATATATATATATATATATATATATATATATATATATATATATATATATATATATATATATATATATATATATATATATATATATATATATATATATATATATACATATATCGATACATATACAACTAATTATATATAATTCAGTTAACTACTTATATAAATATTAGATATTTATATATATATATATATATATATATATATATATATATATATATATATATATATATATATATATATATATATATATATATATATATAAACATTAAGACTAATTATATAAATATAAATACTGTTATATTACGCATAATTATTTATCTGTTTTTTTATTTGCTGTTACATCCGTGATCAATAATCGACCAACATCACTAAAATACAATCAAGAACGCTGTTCCAATTGTTGAATTAATCTCCTCTTATTCGCCATATAATGCTAACAACTGTTGTTTAATAGAAAATAACACAGAAATTTATTCAACACCTTCATTAACCTCTGTTCTTGAACCGATTGACCCATAACGCAAGATCAAATCAATTGTCACAAACTGTTAATGTAGAAAGGTTAGAACTCCTTCATTTGAACTATCTGCAGATTTTTAGACACTATGTTTTTCAATTAAATCCGGTTTTCTGAAGTCAAAGGTCGTTTTAAAAAGTCAACAGAATCTTAATTTTCTCAAATTCAAAAATTAGAAGCTGTTTTAGGTTTAATTGAAGTTACAGAGAGTTTCTAGGAGGGTTTTTAAACCTGTTTTGTATTATAAAGTATATCTAAAACACTCTTGAATTTGAAACACCTTAATTTAAATCCTTTTGTTAAGCAATAACAACCACGAAAGTACTCCGGTTTAAATTTAAAAAAACGTTAATTTGATTTCCTATTATGATCTTTATTTATGGAATTAATCGATTGAGAATTGAAGAGGAAGAAGGGAATAATGGAAACTGAGGTGTAAGATAAACAAAAACAAAACGAGTTATAAAACAGAAATAGGAGGACGGAGGAACGGTTTGTGTGTGTGATAGGTTTTTGAGGGGTCTCTAGTTCGAGCCCGGGCATGAGCGGTTTCTTTTTTGGAAATCCAATTCTTTAAGGTAGTCCTTATGTTTTTATTTATTATTATTATTATCATTATTATTGTTATTATTTCTATTATTATTATTATTATTATTATTATTATTATTATTATTATTATTATTATTATTATTATTATTATTATTATTATTATTATTATTATTATTATTATTATTATTATTATTATTATTATTATTAGTGTTAATATTAAGTAATTATTGTATTATTATTATTATCATTACTTTTATCACTAATGTTATTATTATTATTAAAAGTATTAGGATTATAGATATTATTAGTATTATAATTATTACTAAATGTATCATTATTTTTTAAAGTTACAATTTTTGTTAAAATTAGTATTATTATAGAAATTAACATTTTTATCAAAATTACCAATTTACGATTGAAATTATTATTACTATCATTATTAAGAATTATCATGAGTTTATCAAAATTAGTATTATTTTATCATTATTATCATTATTATTATTGTTATTATTATTAATATCATTATTATTATAGTTATTATTAATATTAATTATTGTTATTATCACTAGTTATTATTCTAGTTAATATTGTTATTATTATTATTTTTATTGTTATTACTATGATTAATATTATGATTACTGTTATTATTGTTATTAATATGGACATAATATAAGTTACTATTATTTTCTTAAATATTAGTATTAATACCATTCTAAATTTACTAGTATTATCATTATCATTATTAACAATATTATTAGATAATTATATGTATTATTATTAATATTATGAATATCATTATTATTATAATTATTATCCTAACTATTATTAGTAATAAAATTTGCTATAATTATTATTATTATTATTATTATTATTATTATTAATATTATCATTATAATCAGATAAAAATTTTATTACTATTATTAATATAAATTTCACCAAATAAACATCATGTATATAAAAACATTTATAAGTAATATTACATATAAGTATGTATTAACTATATTAACGACTATTACATAATTATACACATATAACAAATTAATATATTTATATATATATAATACTAAACAGATATATATATATATATTAATGTAACGATATAAAAGATAATAAATTTGAATATATACACAAATTGAATATATATATGTATAAAAGATAAATAAGATATAAAATATGAATTTGTTCAATTACATATATATGTTTTAATATATATACAAATGATATAGGTTCGTGAATCCGAGGCCAACCCTGCATTGTTCAATATAGTCATATGTATTTTTACTACAAAGTACATTAGGTGAGTTTCATTTGCTCCCTTTTTAAATGCTTTTGCAATATATATTTTTGGGACTGAGAATACATGCGTTTCTTTTATAAATGTTTTACGAAATAGACACAAGTACTTAAAATTACATTCTATGGTTGGATTACTAAACCGAATATCGCCCTTCAAGTCTGGTAGCCTAAGAATTTAGGGAAATGGCCCCTAATTGACGTGAATCCTAAAGATAGATCTATGGACCTTGACAAGTCCCATTCGGGGTACGAATGCTTTAGTACTTCGAGATTATTATACAGACGAGAGGTTCTGTTTTGGGGATATTCTATGCATTAAGTTAACGTCGCTTACCCGGTGTTCAATCCATATGAATGATTTTTATCTCTATGCAGTTTGCGAAATGCCTGATACGAGATGTGTATTTATGAGAAATGAAATCTTGTGGTCTATTAAAATGATGGAAATGAATGTTTATGATAAACTAATGAACTCACCAACCTTTTGGTTGACACTTTAAAGCATGTTTATTCTCAGGTATGAAAGAAATCTTCCGCTGTGCATTTGCTCATATTAGAGATATTACTTGGAGTCATTATTGACATATTTCAAAAGACGTTGCATTCGAGTCGTTGAGTTCATCAAGATTATTATTAAGTAAATTATAGTTAGATATATTATAAAATGGTATGCATGTCGTCAACTTTCGATGTAACGAAAGATTGTCTTTTCAAAAACGAATGCAATGTTTGTAAAATGTATCATATAGAGGTCAAGTACCTTGCGATGTAATCAACTGTTGTGAATCATTTATAATTGATATGGACTTCGTCCGGATGAATTAGGACGGGTCTGTACAAACATATATCACTAACTCGGACAACACATATCCGTTCTTAAAATTGTTAGTGTACAACAACATATATCACTAACTAGGATAACACATATCCGTTCATAAAAGTCGTTAGTGTACAACAACATATATCACTAACTCGGACAACATATATCCGTTCTTAAAACCGTTAGTGTACAACAACATATATCACTAACTAGGACAACACATATCCGTCCCTACAAATAAATACATTATATACATACATGTATACTTATTCCACTCACCTTAACCATTCGGTGATGATTTTAACTTCCGCAAGCCTCAAAACAAAGTACCTAATACAATAAGTACTCGATCAACACACAAACTAGTTGGGCTAAAAGCCAACAACCTACACATGTGCAATTAATGACTTAATGCATTAAATGCCCCATTTTCACCAAAATCGACCATTAAGGTCAAAACCACCACATATCACTAAAAGCTAGTGATTTAGGTCTAACAACCCTAATTAATACATTATTTGGTTGTTTCATACCCATCTATTTCAATTAGGTCAATTATCACCCACTTGACCACTTTAAGATCAACACACCCATTTCGGGTCATTCGCAAACCCACATACACCCATTTACTAAACATCTAGGTGTGCTAGTAATTAACTAACCCATTTTAGCTCATAAGTCTCAATTAACACTTTGAAACCCTAGGTTAGTTACTATTGAGTCTTCATGACTCAAGAACACCCAAGAACACCTAAAATCACCAAATATGGGTTTTATGTTCATCACTAATCCAAACCCTAACCCTTATATAAATTAAAATAGGGAAATCAAATTTAGAACATACTACCACAACCAAAACGTAGCTAGCGACTAGATGAACAACTTTAATACTTGAGCTTTAACCCGGATCAAGCTTCTTCTTCCTTGATTCAAGCTTTCTCTCTCTTAAAGGGTTTCTCACTCTAGAAATTGAATTGGAGAGATGTTGATGTTGGTGGTTGTGTTGAATGTGTTTCAACCACCACAAAACTGGCCAATAATGACCTAAACCAGGCCTCAAGTGAAAGGATAATATTGCCCTTCATTTAACCTTTTATTAAAAAGCAGAAAACTGGCCCAGGAGCAGTGCGCGGCGTGCTCCACTAAGGGTGCGCGGCGCGCACGTGTGTTCTGTACATATTCTGCCCCAGTTTAAATACACTGCACCCCACACTATATGTACCCTGTTTACACTGCTGTACAATAATTAATCGGGTCTTACAACTCTCCCCCACTTGAATCGGAGCGCGTCCTCGCGATCCAAGCCGCATGACAAGAGGGAAGATAAACTAACACAAACTCTTCGGGCTCCCAAGTAAACTCGGAACCTTTATTACGACGCCATTAAACTTTAAAAGTTCTCACCTCTTTATTTCTCAATCTTTTGACCTTCTCATCGAGTATAGCAATCGGCTCCTCAATATACTCTAACTTATTGTTTAGTTCAATCTCGTCTAATGGCACCCATGATGAATCATCCGCAAGACACTTACGGAGATGAGAAACATGGAATGTATTATGGATCCCTGCAAGCTCTTCGGGTAATTCCAAACGATACGCGACTTCACCAACACGAGCTAAAACCATAAATGGGCCAATAAACCGAGGAGCTAACTTTCCCCGTTTTCGAAACCGAATAACACCTTTCCATGGCGAAACTTTAAGCATCACCATGTCACCCTCTTGGAACTCAATTTGTCGTCTTCGCTTATCTGCATAAGATTTTTGTCTATCTTGGGCCTTTTTCAAATGAGTCCGAATCATATCAATCTTTCTATTCGTCTCTAAAACCAAATTGGTACTCCCGATTTCTCTTTGACCAACTTCACCCCAACAAATCGGAGTTCGGCATCTACGCCCATAGAGCATCTCGTAAGGTGGCATCTCGATACTAGTATAATAACTATTATTGTACGAGAATTCCACCAAAGGTAAGTGCTCATCCCAACTACCACCGAAATCAATAATACACGCCCGTAACATATCCTCCAAAGTTTGATTCGTGCGTTCGGTTTGACCTTCCGTTTAAGGATGGTACACCGTGCTCAATTTCAATTGAGTACCCATATCTTCATGAAACTTTCCCAAAATCGAGATGTGAAACGAGTATCTCGATCCGAAATAATAGATATAGGAACCCCGTGTCTCGATATTACCTCCTTGATAAACAACTTAGCCAAGGTCTCCGACGATATCGCTTCCCGAATGGGAAGAAACAAAGCACTTTTCGTCAATCGATCAACTATCACCCAAATCCAGTCAAATTGGGTTTTCGCCGTCTTTGGTAACTTTGTGATGAAATCCATGGTAATGTGCTCCCATTTCCATTTCGGAATTTCTAATGGTTGTAACTTACCATACGGCTTTTGATGTTCGGCTTTCACTTGCAAACACGTGACGCATTGTTCAACATAATTAACAACATCACGTTTCATGCCCGGCCACCAATACTCCTTCTTCAAATCAAGATACATTTTCGTAGCGCCCGGGTGAATAGAATACTTTGACTTATGTGCTTCATCAAGTAGCACTCGTCGATGATCACCCATTTTAGGAACCCACACTCTTCCTTGAAAAGATAACAAACCATGCGGACCTAAGGTAATAAACTCCGTTTGTCCCATGATTCGTTCCACATGCTTATTGTTAACAAAAGCTTCGATTTGAGTCTTGCCAAGCTTTACAAGAAAATAGTTAGTTATAATCATGCGTAACGATCCTACTCGTATCGCCGGATGTTGACTCTTTCGACTTAACGCATCCGCGACCACATTCGCCTTACCCGGATGATAAAGTATTTCACAATCATAGTCTTTCACCACATCCATCCATCTACGTTGACGATAATTCAAATCTCGTTGATCGAAAAGGTGTTTTAAACTCTTGTGATCTGAATAAATCGCACACTTGACACCATACAAGTAATGGCGCCAAATTTTCAACGCATGCACAACCGTCGCCAACTCAAGATCATGAGTCGGATATCTCGTTTCGTGTTCCTTTAATTGTCGAGAGGCATACACGATGACTTTACCTCTTTACATTAGAACACACCCGAGCCCATTTAAAGACGCATCACAATAAACCGTCATGTCTTCTACCCCTTCTGGCAACACTAACACCGGAGCCTGACATAACTTCTCTTTTAACAATTGAAAAGCAATTTCTTGCTCTTTCTCCCAATTAAATCTTGTGTTCTTTCTCGTCCACTTCGTCAATGGAGAAGCAATATTAGAAAAGTCTTGGATAAACCGATGATAATAACCGGCCAATCCGAGAAAACTTCGGATTTTCGTAGGCGTAGTCGGTCGTCCCCAACTCTTCACCGTCTCTATCTTCCCCGGATCTACTTGAATACCGTCCTTGTTCACAATATGGCCAAGGAATTGAACTTCCCTTAGCCAAAATTCACATTTGGAGAATTTAGCATACAACTCTTCCTTCTGCAACGTCTTTAACACACCACGCAAATGATGTTCGTGTTCCTTCATACTCTTTGAATAGACAAGTATGTCGTCAATGAACACAATTACCGACTTGTCCAACATAGGTTGTCACACTCGATTCATAAGATCCATGAACGCCGCCGGTGCATTTGTAAGACCAAAAGGCATAACTACGAATTCAAAATGCCCATAACGCATTCGAAAAGCCATCTTCTCGATATCCTCCTCACAGACCAGCATTTGGTGATAGCCGGACCGTCGGTCGATTTTAGAGAAATACTTTGCACCTTGGAGTTGGTTAAATAAATCATCAATCCTAGGCAATGGATAATGATTCTTGATCGTCACTTTGTTCAACTCCCGATAATCGATGCACATCCGCATACTACCATCCTTCTTCTTCACGAATAAAATCGGAGTGCCCCATGGTGAAGCACTCGGTCGAATAAAACCCTTTTCAAGCAATTCTTGGGTTTGATTTAATAACTCTTGCATTTCCATTGGTACTAAACGATAAGGAGTTTTAGCAATGGGGGTAGCCCCCGGAACCAACTCAATGCGAAATTCAACTTGTCTTTCCGCCGAAACACCCGGTAACTCATCCGGAAAAACGTCTTCAAATTCATTTACCACCGGAATTTCATGAATGGGTGGTGGCTCATCACGAGTATCAACGACATGGGCTAGAAAAGTCATGCCACCACTAACAAGAAAACGACGTGCCCGTGCAAAAGTGCATATAGGCACAAGTCTTCTTCGCTTATCACCATGAATAATTAACTCTCCCCCACTTGGTGTCTTCACACGAATAGATTTTTCATGGCATGCAATATTGGCTCTATAACGATCGTGCCAATCCATACCAACGACAATATCAAAATCACCCAAAGTCATAGGAATGAGATCGATTTCAAAAGTTTCGGTACCAAACACAACATTACAATTTTTACAAAAATCAACCCCTAGCACCGTTTTACCATCCGCTATTTCGACTTCTACCGGATGACTTAACTTAGCTAGCGGTTTATTTAACTTAGGCACAAATCGAGGCGACACAAAGGACAAATTAGCACCACTATCAAAAAGTATCCGTGCTGAATTAGAGTTAACCGTGAAAGTACCTGAGACGACTTCATTGGATTGCTTGGCCTCATCATTAGTCATTAAGTAATTGCGACCCCTAGCCGTACCCGCCACCTTCTCTAACTTCTTAACATGGTCATTATTCAAATCGGGACATTCCGGCCTCTTGTGCCCTTCTTTACCACAATTATAACAAGTGAGTTTGGTTGTAGATGATAATTTCGGGCAATCACGAGAGATGTGAGCTTTGTGCCCACAATTGTAGCAAGTGACCACGTTACCACCGGAATTTCCCCGCTTCATACTACCAACGCTTTCGGAGCCCTTCTTGCTATTCTTGTTTGAAAATTTCGAATGACTCGAACCCTCAAACTTTCTTTTGCCGAAAGTAAAGCCACTCTTTCTCAAAATGAGCGCCTCAATACCATTTGCCATGTTGAACAATTCATCAAAGCTTTTAACCACACTTACACTAATCTTTTCTTGATAGTTATCGTTTAAGATTCGGTAAAAATCTTCTTTCAAGAAAACGGATTTGAGAGTGTTCAAATCCATCGACCCTTGCCTCAAGGAACGTAACTCGTCCTTAAGCCTTGTAAGATCGGCCGAATTTCGGTATTCGTCAAAAAACTCCTTCTTGAATTCATCCCAAGTGAATTCCATGCATTGTTCTTTGCCATAAAGTTGGATCTTTGCGTCCCACCACAATTTAGCATCACCTCTTAACATGCTACAACCATATCTCGTCTTTTTATCGAGAGGGCATTCACATGTACGAAAATCCCCCTCCATATCGAAGATCCAACGGGCACTCTTAAGTGGGTCCCGTTCACCATCGAAGGTGGGAGGTTGAGAGTCCTTGAAATTCTTATAAAAGAAGTCCCGTCTCCCCACATTATCTTCTTGTAGAACAAGCTTAACTTGTTCTATAACCACATTAACTAGTTGCTCGTCGATCGTATCTAGAAACATCTTCTTAACGTCTTCGAGAAACTCCGCTTTTTGACGTTTAAAGATGGCCTCAACTTTGGCCGTGAACTCAACGTCCTCACTCGTACTTCCGTCATTGGTGTCGTGTCCATTTCTCATCTTCATACTATAAAACGGAAAAGATTAAGCAACGAAACGAAAGGACTTAACACATATGTATATACATATACACCACACTACCCCATCTTGCTCAACAATTGTCGTACATCGCTTGTTTGACACGATTTGGACCCGTAACAATGGTAGCTAATCATTGTTACGCGAGCACGTCGCATTAACTCGCTAGCACAACGTCCATCTCGCTTGATGATAGCAAAAACACAACACAAAACAATTAGCGCATAGTTAGTTCAGCTAATCCTAGGCACTAACCATTCCCCGGTCCGACCCGTCTCCTACAAGTCCCGTATAAAGCGCATACACAATACAAGTCTAAGTCTAGGCACCTATCTCAAGTCGCCTAAATCCCTTAGACCATGCTCTGATACCACTTGTAACAACCCAAACCAATAACCAACCGAATATGCGAAATAAATTTTTTTTTTATGTCAGAAGAGTGCGCCACGCGCACCACCCTAGGGTGCGCGGCGAGCACAAGCCCAAACAGCTTCTGTCCGGTTTGGTTAATTTTCAATTAATGATCTCCCACTTCCCGACATATTTGGACGAAACGCTTTTCACAACATGATATAATAGTTAAAACTCACACGATTTAATCATAAAATAAGTTTTACGAAACCGGGCCCACATATGCCGTAATACGAGTTTCGTACAAAAGTATAAGTTTCAACCGAATTAGTTTAAATTCCAAACGACACTCGAGCATGATGTTTGGGGGTTAAACTACCCAACTCTCGGTCAAACTTCAAAAGCTAATACATCCAAAAGCGTCCCCTATTATACAAGAGGGAATCTCTAATCCAACCGTACGCCCTTACCCTTGTCAACGCCCGATCCTATAAAAAGGTAAACAATGAGAGGGTAAGCAAAGCTTAGTGAATGCAATAATTATACATACACATATATAACCTACTTACTTGCAAACACTTACACAATACCGCATACAAGCTAGCAATTCGACAACTATGCAAACATTATGCATATACCAATATCCGCAATCATAATAAGCTAGCGATTCCAAAAGCATATAGTTCACAATTTAATACGCTAGTACAAAAATTCACACAACTATGGTTAACCAATCGTACGAAGGATGTTTCATGACTCAATTAGGTCTAACAACCCTAATTAATACATAATTTGGGTGTTTCATACCCATCTATTTCAATTAGGTCAATTATCACCCACTTGACCACTTTAAGATCAACACACCCATTTCGGGTCATTCGCAAACCCACATACACCCATTTACTAAACATCTAGGTGTGCTAGTAATTAACTAACCCATTTTAGCTCATAAGTCTCAATTAACACTTTGAAACCCTAGGTTAGTTACTATTGAGTCTTCATGACTCAATCTTACCCAAGAACACCCAAAATTACCAAATATGGGTTTTATGTTCATCACTAACCCAAACCCTAACCCTTATACAAATTAAAACAGGGAAATCAAAGTTAGAACATACTACCATAACCAAAACGTAGCTAGCGACTAGATGAACAACTTTAATACTTGAGCTTTAACCCGGATCAAGCTTCTTCCTCCTTGATTCAAGCTTTCTCTCTCTTAAAGGGTTTCTCACTCTAGAAATTGAATTGGAGAGATGATGATGTTGGTGGTTGTGTTGAATGTGTTTCAACCACCACAAAACTGGCCAATAATGACCTAAACCCGGCTTCAAGTGAAAGGACAATATTGCCCTTCATTTAACCTTTTATTAAAAAGCAGAAAACTGGCCCAGGAGCAGTGCGCGGCGCGCTCCACTAAGGGTGCGTGGCACGCACGAGTGTTCTGAACAGATTCTGCCCCAGTTTAAATACACACTGCACCCCATACTATATGTACCCTGTTTACACTGCTGTACAATAATTAATCGGGTCTTACACACCCAAGCCCCACTGTTGGAGCCGCGCTTCAAGGGCGCCAATGAAAGGACCCGTCCTAATCCATCCGGACGAAGTCCATATCGATTATAAACGATTCACAACAGTTGATTACATCGCGAGGTACTTGACCTCTATATGATACATTTTACAAACATTGCATTCGTTTTGAAAAGACAATCTTTCATTACATCTAAAGTTGACAGACATGCATACCATTTCATAATATATTCAACTATAATTGACTTAATAAAGATCTTGATAAACTCAACGACTCGAATGCAACGTCTTTTGAAATATGTCATGAATGACTCCAAGTAATATCTTTTAAATGATCAAATGCACAGCGGAAGATTTCTTTCGTACCTGAGAATAAACATGCTTTAAAGTGTCAACCAAAAGGTTGGTGAGTTCATCAGTTTATCATAAATAATCATTTCATAAATTTAATAGACCACAAGATTTCATATTTCCAATTCTCATAAACATACGTCCCATGCATAGAGACAAAAATCATTCATATGGATTGAACACCTGGTAACCGACATTCACAATATGTATATAAGAATATCCCCATCATTCCGGGATCCTCCTTCGGACATGATATAAATTTCGAAGTACTAAAGCATCCGGTACTTTGGATGGGGCTTGTTGGGCCCGATAGATCTATCTTTAGAGTTCGCGTCAATTAGGGTGTCTGTTCTCTAATTCTTAGATTACCAGACTATATAGGGGCATATTCGATTCGATAATCCAACCATAGAATGTAATTTTCGAGCACTTGTGTCTATTTCGTAAAACAGTTATAAAAACAGCGCATGTATTCTCGGTCCCAAAAAAAATTATATTGCAAAAGCATTTAAAAAGGGAATAATGAAACTCACCATACTGTATTTTGTAGTAAAAATACATATGACGACATTGAATAAGTGTATGGTTGGCCTCGGATTCACGAACCTATATCATTGGTATGTATATATTAAAACGTATAATCGTAATCGAACAATTGATTATATCTTAATTTATATATTATATATTTAATTTGTGTTTATATTCAATTGGTTATTATTTATATAGTTATTTTTATATATACATACTTGTTTAATGTTACATTTAAAAATTAATAGTTTGTTGTTCGTAGGTATTTATATAATTAATATTAATAGGTTTGATATATATAGTTATGTGAAATTTTAATATAACTATAGTATATGTAACAAGGATATTTTAGGTACAAAATATTTACCTGTTTAAAAGATATTTTCGATAATAATAACGATTTACTAATAATAACTATAATAATTTTACTAATAATAATACTAATAATGATTTTATTAATACTGATACTTATAATAATAATAGTAATAGAAATCTCATAATGATAATCATATTACTTAATATTAATACTTATTTTGATAATAATATTAGTAATAACAATAATAATAATAATAATAATAATAATAATAATAATAAAAATAATAATAATAATAATAATAATAATAATAATAATAATAATAATAATAATAATAATAATAATAATAATAATAATAATAATAATAATTATAATTGTAACTAAGGTTGTAATAATGATAATAATAATAATTATAATTGTAACTAAGGTTGTAATAATGATAATAAATGGTAACTAATACATACATTAGTAATAATATCAGTAATAACTATTAGTCGTAATACTTAATAATAATAATAATTCTGATACTTATTGATAATAATTGTTAATATCCTAATCATAATAATACTTTTATCAATATTACTAATACTAATATTAGTAACACTTATAATATTTAATGATGTTACCTAAATATAAATCATATTATTAATGTTAATCTAATAATACTAATAACTAATAAATATAACAATAACAGTAATAATAACAATTTCAATAATAATAATAATAATGAAAATAAAAATAATAATTTTTGATATTTAAAAACTACCTTAGGAACCAACTTTAAAAAGAATTGCACCATGACGCACCAAGCGGGACTTGAACCCATGACCTTCCGTTCCCCGACAACACCCCTAACCACTCGGCTGTGCTTGATTATCTGAATTTATACTATCCTAAAATTTATATAAATCGTTTCTGTTTAATCCCATTTTCCCCATCAAGATCACAACAAACGACCATGGCTCCAAAACAAATAATCAACGAATTACAAAACAAGTTTAGGATTTTTCCAACAACATATAACGATCTATATATGTCCCTGAGTTATTTGAAACCAAAAATAAAAAAAAATAATAAAAACGCTGCATAGCAGCTCACGGTTCATAAATAAAAAAAAATCCATTTTTGAATTAGAGTAAGTAATAGATTATAGTTATAACATAAAATAGTTTGTAAACCATGTATGAAAACTATTGGAATCAACAATTTACCTGGAATCACAAACACGAATTCGAATTTCCCTTTGAACAAAATCTTTGACTTTTGGATAATAAACTTTGACTCACAAATTAGGAATCGATAGAAGGTTTTTGAGTTTGAAACTTTGCAGACACTTTGAGCTAAATATTCCTAACACATCTACATTTACACATTTTTCAATTAACATCGAATTGGAGTTTTTCATAAATTTAAACGCGAACAGAGGTTGAGCTGTTCTAATGGGTTTTAAAAAAAAAAATTTAACGTAATTGATAATTGATGATACTAGGGAAATAAAAGAATGGATTTCTGTTTTCCTAACCTCAAGTAATCATGTGATAAATAAGCTGGAAGAAGGTCGACATTAATCAGAAAGAAACAAAAGTTCGAAAAGAAAAAAAATATACAAATTGATTGTGATGGATAACAAGATTTGTTTTTATTGTAATTGATTTGTACTAGTAATCAATCAGATATAGTTATTTTGATATGTAAAACTGGACCGTGATATATATATATATATATATATATATATATATATATATATATATATATATATATATATATATATATATATATATATATGTATCTATATTTTGTATATAATTAGTATTTTTAAATAAATAACTATATTAATATTAATAATACTAATAATAATTATCTTCATTATATTTATAATATTAATTTTGATTCTTAATATATATCTGTTTATACAGCATAATATATACCTGAGTTTATATCCGTAATTTTATACTTCTTTTATTTATGTATTCATATTCATCATATTTATAGTTTATAATCAATGTTATTAATAAATATAACTATAATAATAACAACCCTATTAATATTATAAATAATGATAATACAAAATTATAATAATTTAATTGTAAATATAATATTACTAATGATATTGATAATATTGTCTATAAAATGGATAACAATAATATTGTTAATAACAATAATTATAATGATACTAGTATTATTAGTAATAACAACAACAATAATATTAATAATACTATACAAATTTATATATAATAGCTTTCGTATTTATATAATATCAATTGATATTAATAATATATCCCACATTGATTTTAATAATAATAATAAAAATATTAATATTATTAATAGTACTAACAATATTAATTTTACTGAAAGTAATAATATAGACAATAATAATTTAACAATTCATACTTATCTAATTTCATATGTATATATATTAATGATACCAATATTAATGTTAATGTCTAATATTATTAATAATAATGAAAATAATGATAACAATGTTAATATAGCAGTTATAAATTAAATTTAATATGTTACAATTTATTAGTTATATCATATTTACCAATGTTATAATATAGTGAATCTTTAGTATTTATTTACTATTTATATTGAATATTTCTTATGTATAGAATTTATACATAAATATATATATATATATATATATATATATATATATATATATATATATATATATATATATATATATATATATATATATATATATATATATACTCGTATGTAATTACATATTTATTTACACACAATTGTTCGTGAATCGTCGGGAATAGTCAAAAGGTAAATTGAATTCATAAAAACAATTCAACATTTCTCGAGACTCAACTTTACAAACTTTGCTTATCATGCTGGAACATATAAAGATTAAGTTTAAATTTGATCGGAAATTCCCGGGTCATCACAGTACCTATATATATATATATACTCGTATGTAATTACATATTTATTTACACACAATTGTTCGTGAATCGTCGGGAATAGTCAAAAGGTAAATTGAATTCATAAAAACAATTCAACATTTCTCGAGACTCAACTTTACAAACTTTGCTTATCATGCTGGAACATATAAAGATTAAGTTTAAATTTGATCGGAAATTCCCGGGTCATCACAGTACCTACCCGTTAAAGAAATTTCGTCCCGAAATTTGAGTGAGGTCGTCATGGCTAACAATAAATATGTTTTCTTGACGAATATGAGCTGATAAATAGAGTTTTATCAATATTGAATAATACAGATAAAATAATTCGATTATTCGAAGAGCATGAATGAAACTATCATGAGGGAGGTCCCAACGGCCATCGTCCACCTTCGCCCAAAAACTTGCCCAAATTTTTAGCCGTTAGTAAAATAAAAAAAAATTTCAACGGCTATCCCAACGGTCACTTTTACACTATAAAAACACCAACCATATACTTCATTTTATACACTCAAACATATATTTCTTTTATATTTCCACCTTTCTCAAAAATCAAAATCAAACACTCCCAAAGTGCAAAATGTTAACACTTCCCCCAATGATTGTTTCATTCGATGTTCATTACGGAGGTGATTTCCGTAATCAAATGAAGGAATATAAGTGGGGCGACAGTATTTCGTTTGAAGATATCGACATTCGTGATGTTGGTTTACAAGACTTGCTATCCTTTCTGAAGGAAAAAGTTCCGTGTGAATTCACGTCTGTGTTCTTTTATAAAGACGATTATGATGCGGATTGTAGGGCAAGTTTTCTGTGTACCGATGATCAATGGTACTTTATAAAAGATACCATTGAAGATCGCGGTAAACGCATTTCTTTGTATGCGGTTCTTGAAGATGAAGAGACGTTGGGTTATCGTTACCTCGATGAATCAGCTGAAGCAGCAGTTGAGGCATCAAGAGAAATACCGATGTCTCCAGAGTACCTTACGGATGGTGAAATGACTGGTGAACGCTACTTTGCAGATGACAATTGATGACGACGAGTAGTTTGATTATAATCTTTTAATTTTTAATTGTCGTGATGTTTTAATTTTTAATTATTGTAATTTCAGTGTTGTTGTCGAGTTTTATATCTTCCTTTATGTTTCGGAGCTCTTCGTCTTTTTAATCTCCTCTCGATCTCTAGTAAAACAAGTAATGGTCTAGAATTTGTAAGTACGGAGTTTCGAATGAATTTAATGTTATAATCAAGAAAGAACGTAATAGCACGATTTGATTCGTCAAATTACCAGAATCATTGAGAATAGAGCTATCAAGAATATACTTTCTTGATATGTTCAGAAGTTAATTAGAATGAAAGAGTTATGTAACATGACACATGATGGTGGTATGATGTACTGTGAACCATCATGTCCCATTAGAACTCAGCATGACTTACTGTAATATAATCACGTTGATCAAGTGTCATTATATTAAACTAACTCATGCATCAGTTCCCAACATTACTTCAATAATATTCATATTTTAAGCTCGAAAGTTTACAGAATATAGAAACTAACAGTTTCTATATGATGTAACACTGATAGCACGAAGAGATAAATGATTTCAGATAGTATTAGTTATAAAAATATATTCAGAAATATTGAGGATATTTATAATGAAAGATACGATAATATCTTTGAATATCTAAGATCAAAAGATGATGGAGACTATTGTCCGCAAGGGTTTAGAGTAATGAGCAAAATATTCGCTAAAGACTTCAGCAGACATTGAATCATTTAGATTCTTTGAAGTCAAACTTATTCTTTGTGATTTGTCCACGGTTTCTTTCATAGTTTCACATAATCTACTTTCCGTTACTAAATTTTCTATTGAATGTTTCCAATATAATGATACACAGGAAGCACGAGGAGGTATATAATTTTGGACGAGAATATTTATGAAAATATCTTCAGAAATATCGAAGATATTGATGATGATATTTTGGAATTTCTAAGTTCGATGGTTGATGGAGAAAGATTTTCCTCAAGATTTTAACATGACTTCGGAGCAAGATATTCTCTAAAGATTTCAACGGATTCAGAATTACCTGAATCCTTTGAATATAGGGTTTGGTCCTTGTATTTGTCCTTGGTCTTCTTCGTGGTTAGCTCAATCCGTTTTCCAGTTCCAACTTTTCTGAGCTTTTCCAACATACTATTCTTTGTCATCAAACTTTCGATGATTAAGGTCGTTTTACGGTTGTCTATGGTTTCTGCTGCTTCATTCAGCTTTTTCAACATTCAGAGTATTGATTTGTGACTGAGTACTTTTCAAAATGAAAGATCATAATTCTAAGAGATAAATGTTATATGGATACATATAATTGTTGATGTAGATATGCTGTGAGTTTTCAAAGTACTGATAGCTGATTCCCGGTAATTGGTATGGCAGTATTCGTTACAAGATGCGGATGGGTATATGATAGGGTTTCAATGAATAAATATAATGATTTATCAGAGAGATTTAAACCAAGAAGCAACGAGGTTGCTGGTACATCTGTTGGTAATATGGTAAAATGTGAAAGGTTCCCCGGTAACAATAAAAGAGCACGTATACATATCAAGGTTATAATAAGGTTGTTTCGAACGAAAAGTCGAAGTTGACTTGTTGGAGCTGTGACAAAATTGGCTAATTTGGAAAGAGATTGCAAATTTATTTTCGATAATAATAACGCTAAATGTAACGACCCGGAAATTTCCGACCAAATTTAAACTCTAATCTCTATATGGTTCCGACACGATAAGCAAAAACCCTAAAGTTGACCCGCACTTTTTCGATCGTTCTATACTTATAAGATTAATATTTACATAAATTAAACCTTACCAACATGATAAGCAATTCAAATTGTTGAGACTTATGTTTTCGAAAAGAGTTTTACACAACGTTTGACCGTCTAGTTTGACCGATGATATCACGAACTATATAACATATGATAATTATACGTTTGTGTATATATATGTATATATACATATTTAACATGGTTTATGGATGTTTTAATATCTCATTTTGTATTAATAACAATAAGTTATAAGTATTTTTTGAAACTACTAACTTAAGTTTTCAAAACAATAACCATACATAACGTTATTTGATATAAATACTTATGACTTATAATGTTTATACATATAACGTATAAGTAATGTATTTAATCACTTTTAAGGACTTAAATACATAAAATAATATAAGTATATTCACAAAAGATAGCTATATTTGAATCCTCGTTCCGTTTTCTCAAAGATTTCTACACGTATATTTAGGGTATATGTACCCGTATCATACGCAGCTTCTAGATGTATTTACTATTGGTATATACCAATAAAAATCTGCTCCTTAGCAGCCTTAAATGATTAAGAAACATGTGGAACCAACCATTTGTCAAGTAGCATGAATTATTTAGCAAGAAAACAAAGTTAGGTATCTTTTTTTTCCTTTATAACCTAAAAACGTTTTTATGCATGCACACCATTTCTTCACCCCATTTTCTCATACTTACACTTCCATTTCTCTCTCAAAATACTCTTAACTTCATACTTGATCATCTCCAAGCATTTTCCCCATCATTTAGCTTCAAAAACCTTACTTAAACACCATAAGAAAACCATACAAAAACACTTCAAGAAATCCTTCCAAGAACACAAACTTACTTCCAATCTTTCATCCAATTCCATCACCCTTTTGGTTCTAGCTTTTTACTCCTCTTTTACAGCAACCTTGTCCAAGGAACTTGAGGTAGTATCTATGTTCATAACCTTATTCGATTCATATATATATAGCTATCATATTTTGTGGTATACAATTTTAACAACAAGAACATAGTTTGAAAGTTTTCAAACTTGTTTGCAAACTAAATAGATCCTTCTAACTTAACTTTTAAAATACTTCAAGACCTGTAATATAACTTAAATATATGCTAACTTAACAAGGTATAACTTGGTTTTTCAAAGAATATCTTAAAAACTGTTTTTACGACGTCGGAGTGTAACCAGGGACTGTTTTGGGTTGGATAATTAAAAACTATCTTAAACTTTGAATTGGAGGTTTATGTTCTGGAAAAATGATTTTTACTATAAATATGTTAACACATAAAAATTTCATGATTTAATTCAAAGTATAAGTATTTTTAGAAAAATGGTCATTAAGTGTTATTTTTTTGTAACAAAAATGTTTAACTTCATAAGTTTCACTAAAGTTTCACCTATGCCGTGTGATTTTGAATACAAACCAAGGTATTTTCAGTTCATAGTCTTAAAGAGGGACTCGATCCAAGGAGATGGCAAGTTGAATCAACGAAAACGGATTTGTAACGAAGAAACTATGACCGAAACAAAATTGGTTATCCTAGACTTGTTTAACTTCGGGATTAATTGGGAAAAATTAAATAAATCACATATTTCTAAGATAATATGATATTTTATATATATGTACTTATAATTCAATTTTATATGGTTCAGGATCACCCGTAAACAACACGAGAAGATTAATCATAAGATCCCATGTTTGTACGCAACACGTCATTTGACAACACCGGTACTTTATGTACGCAACACGTCATTTGACAACACCGGTACCGTGGGTCAAGATTAATCTCGACCAATACATATACGATGGGGTTTTATTTATTTCGTTGGGGGTTTTATTTATTTCATTGCGGGTATATTAAACATCTAAAAATGAACCATTAAAATTGAATTACTAACAACGAGCTGCTAACTACGGACTAAGGAATTATTCAAAGTATTAAAAGTATAACAAGTATATATATGTGACGTTTGTTTAAAAAGAAAAGGTATTGATATATTATATATGGATAGGTTCGTGATATCAACCGGAGACCAAGTCAAATTATATATATCTTCAAGACGAAAGTGAGTATATAGTCCCACTTTTAAACTCTAAATATTTCGGGATGAGAATACATGTATTTTATGTTTTACGTTATGGACACAAGTAACTGAAAAATATATTCTACGTTGAGTTGTACCACTGGCATACTTCCCTGTAGCTTGGTAACTAATATTTACAGCGGTATTGTAAACGCGAATCCTGTTGATAGATCTATCGGGCCTGACAACCCCAATCGGACTGGACGACCAGTATTCAACGGTTGCACAGTACTTCGTTTCGTGACTACACTTGGTACAGTGTAGTAAGATTTCATATTAAAGGGAATATGCGACGTGATTAATTGTTAAGTATGGTTACCAAGTGCTCAACCACTTAGAATATTTTTATTAAAATGTTTATATATGAAATCTTGTGGTCTATATTTATATCGCTGTCGACATTAAACCTATATCTCACCAACTTTATGTTGACATTTTAAAGCATGTTATTCTCAGGTATGAATTAAGTCTTCCGCTGTGCATTATCTCGTACTAAGGATACTACTTGAGGCCATTAAGGACTTATATCATAAGACGTTGCATTCGAGTCATTGAAGTTCATAGAGACTATTATTAAGTAAATGGCGGTTTAGGTCATTTGAATATTATGAAATGTCAGGCGAATATGTCAATTATGGATGTAACTATAGATTGCCTTATAAGAATAAATGCAACGTTTGTAAGATGTATCATATAGAGGGCAAGTACCTCGCAATGTTATCAACTATTGTAATTCGTTTGTAATCAATATGGACAACGTCCGGATGATTAGTTTCGGATCCTTTCAGTTGGTATCAGAGCGTTGGTCTTAGCGAACCAGGCCTTGCATTAGTGTGTCTAACTAGTAGTTGTTAGGATACATTAAGTGAGTCTGGACTTTGACCGTGTCTGCCTGTCAAAAGTTTTGCTTATCAATCCTAGTCGGAAATCATCTGCTTATCATTCTTAGGGAACTGCCTGCTTATCATTCTTAAGTCTAGACACGTCTTACTTCATTTAGTGCATCGATAGTGTATAGACAAAATTCATATCCTAGCGTATCTGTTACGATAGACATTGCCTGACGTATTTCAAAGATTCTCCGTAATTCATGGGATTTTGATATTATATATACATATGTAAATTATGTATTGAAGAGTACCAAACCCAACTCCTATAATCTATTCCAAACCAAAAATTCATTTCTCCGACCATACAAGATGGATTCTTCATCCAGCTCAAATTCCTCCGACTTCGATAGCTTCGCCGATATGGATTTCCATTCGAGCTCCGAGAACAGCGTTACCGGAATGGATCAACCAATTTCCCATCATCTATTCTGGATGAAGTGGGGATGGGTTCGTAATATACTAAATTTCTGGAGGCAAGAAGAAGGTGATCCATTCCATCCACCAAATTGTCCTCTTAACGATGAACCTGAAGCACTTACCGGCAAACCTATTCGAAACACCATTTTCTCGCTCATTTCTAGAGTATCTCGTCATGATTACATACTATCCCATATTTCAAATCTTGTTCATTCGCTCGTTCCAACCGTCAATCATCCCGGTATAATAGAAGAAGTCAACGAACTCCGTGCTCGGGTAGTGGTTTTGGAGAATATGGTGCGAAGGTTACAAACACCAACAGCAGCACCAGCAGCATAATCCGTACTACCATCGTCAACGCCGACAGTACCTTTATCACCCCAATCACAACCGCGCCTTAAATCTCAACATCACAATCTGTATCTCGAATATCAACATCACACGACTCAATATCTGTACTTCGAGTATGATCTTCGTTCTATATATCGTTCTACATCGATTATCTTCGCTTTACGTATCGTATGACGATTATGTAATTTCTAAAGTCTTAGAGATTATGTAATCTAGAATTAACGATAAATCAAATGAGTTTAATATCTTATTGACTCATTAAATCTATGATTATCTCTGAAGAAAATATATATGCAAGTATATTTTCATAAAGATAGTAATTAAAAATTCCTTCGTACAAACTATTAATGATGAAAATATTTTAACGGGTGGGTAGTACCCGAGGAATATTTAGAATTCACATTAATAAGTTATATTGTACATTCTTGAATCTGATTCAACGGTTATCTATTATCTTACTTACAACCACCGATATTCGTATCCGCTCACCCCAGAATAACCATTTTCAATCAAATTTCATATTCGGATTTTGACCTACCAGAATCCAACAAGTGGCATAAAGAAGAAAACATTGGACAAAAAAAATTGTTAGAAACACACGATTTAACTAATTAAAAATCTATTAAGGATTCCACGCTAACTGTTCCGGCTAACTCTGGACAATTAAAATGAATTAAAATGTTGATTGTAACATATGAAGCTAAACAATTCTTCAAGCTTGCCACTTGATTTTATCTTAAACCTCATTCGTAACTTGACGATTACAATTCGCATTCAAATCCTTTCATGATTCCTGAAAACACCTCGACCGAGAAGTTGAACCCGCCGCACCTCGCCTACGGAATGAAGATTTATACATACAGTTATACCCCTGAAGAACTCTCGAACCCAAATTCATAATTTAACACATAACGTATTGAATCCTTTGCCATTTATTAGCAAGAACAACCCTACAATTCCTTTTCAAGAAGCTAATTTTGTCACAGCTCCACTTCGACTTTTCAGTGAGATTATTTCTATTATAATCATGATATTTATACCTTGTCCTTTCACCGTCATTACCGGAAAACCTTTTATATCCCTCGACAACATCAACAGGTGCACCAGCAGATCGTTATCCTTTTGGCGAAATCAACAATCAGTATTTTGAAAATCTCGCGAAACTTCTTCCATCATATCTATAATGTCTATCCCTAAGAATTTCATGATCTGAACGTGAAGTTTCTGAAAAACACCCGGGACTATGAAATAGTTCTTGAAATGCTAACGAAGCAGCAAAAACTGTAAACGACTTTAACGGTCAAAAGTTTGATGATAAAGAATAGTAAGGTGGTAAAGCTGAAAAAAAAAAAAAGTTTGGAACTAGAAAACGGATGAAGCGAAGTATGAAAGAGGCTGTGGATAAATCACAGGGACTGAACCTGCTCTCAAAGAATACAAACGATTCCGTACCTACTGAAACCGTCAGTAAGAACCCTACTCTTTATTCAAAACCTTGCCCGGATGATATTTTTCATCATCATCTTATCTTAGATATTATAAGATATCTTCATATCATTCGTTATACATATTTTTCATATTTCTGGAGATATTTTTACAACTATTCCTATCTGCGATCATTATTCTCTCCGTAACATCTGCGTTACAATATAAAAGAAACTGTGTTAATTTCTAAATTCTGAAACCTCCGAGATTAAAATATAAATCATTTGAAGTAGTGTTGGGAACTGATGCATGAATTAGTATAATATAATGAAACTTGATCAACTTCATTATATTACAGTAAGTCATGTTAAGTTTCTAATGGAATGTGATGATTCACAGTACCGTCATCATGTGCCATGTTACACGGCTCTTACATTCTATCAAGTCTCCAAACATATTAGAACGTATCACCTTGATAGTTCTATTTTTCCGGAATATTCGAGTAATTTAACGAATCAAGATCGTGCCATTACAATTTCATTCTAAAACCAATAGCTAGGTTCATTCCAAATTTCCTACCTACAAATTTCGGACCATTGTTCGCTTGGCTCGAGGACGGGAAGAAGAAACGAAGGGACAAAACCTCAGAATAGAAATAGGAACATAAACCACAGCAAATAAGAGAGAGCATTAACTGTGGATGACAATGATTTTAAGGGACGGGAGTAGGAACATCGAAATATAAGGGAAGGTATAAAACCTAACAACAACCCCGAAACTACAAACCGTGCATATCAATACGTATTGCAACGTAAAGGCACGGGAGAATTAAAAACATTATAATTCCAAGGAAAGGATAAAAGAGAATAGATTCTTCTGGTGATAGATGAAAAAGAAGAATGAAAGATATGAAAGTTAGAAATATAACAAGGATTAGAATGGGATGGAGCATATTAGCGAATGTCTTAAAGTAGGAACTAAAGAGAAAGAATAGAAGATGTGGGAAGAAAGAAAGGGAAGGAGGTAAATTTATAGTGAAATATTCGACAAAGAAATCAAAACAGATTGCCGCGTTAAATCAAAGAAGATCCTGATCGCCGCAAAACTAAATCTTATTACATAAGATTTTCTTTAAAACCCTTAAATCCCGGAAATCGATCATAATCACGTCATCGGTTACAACAATTCTATATTTACTCATTTCACTCTTTTATGATAGCTTCGCTCGTGCGTCTCACATAACCGAATCGTTTTATCTAAATCTTTCAATAATGATAAAATTTCATTATTACCTCATATTCGTCATGAAAACATTCCTATTGTTATTTATGACAACCTCTACCAAATTTCGAGGACGAAATTTCTTTAACGGGTGGGTACTGTAACGACCCGGAAATTTCCGACCAAATTTAAACTCTAATCTCTATATGGTTCCGACACGATAAGCAAAAACCCTAAAGTTGACCCGCACTTTTTCGATCGTTCTATACTTATAAGATTAATATTTACATAAATTAAACCTTACCAACATGATAAGCAATTCAAATTGTTGAGACTTATGTTTTCGAAAAGAGTTTTACACAACGTTTGACCGTCTAGTTTGACCGATGATATCACGAACTATATAACATATGATAATTATACGTTTGTGTATATATATGTATATATACATATTTAACATGGTTTATGGATGTTTTAATATCTCATTTTGTATTAATAACAATAAGTTATAAGTATTTTTTGAAACTACTAACTTAAGTTTTCAAAACAATAACCATACATAACGTTATTTGATATAAATACTTATGACTTATAATGTTTATACATATAACGTATAAGTAATGTATTTAATCACTTTTAAGGACTTAAATACATAAAATAATATAAGTATATTCACAAAAGATAGCTATATTTGAATCCTCGTTCCGTTTTCTCAAAGATTTCTACACGTATATTTAGGGTATATGTACCCGTATCATACGCAGCTTCTAGATGTATTTACTATTGGTATATACCAATAAAAATCTGCTCCTTAGCAGCCTTAAATGATTAAGAAACATGTGGAACCAACCATTTGTCAAGTAGCATTAATTATTTAGCAAGAAAACAAAGTTAGGTATCTTTTTTTTCCTTTATAACCTAAAAACGTTTTTATGCATGCACACCATTTCTTCACCCCATTTTCTCATACTTACACTTCCATTTCTCTCTCAAAATACTCTTAACTTCATACTTGATCATCTCCAAGCATTTTCCCCATCATTTAGCTTCAAAAACCTTACTTAAACACCATAAGAAAACCATACAAAAACACTTCAAGAAATCCTTCCAAGAACACAAACTTACTTCCAATCTTTCATCCAATTCCATCACCCTTTTGGTTCTAGCTTTTTACTCCTCTTTTACAGCAACCTTGTCCAAGGAACTTGAGGTAGTATCTATGTTCATAACCTTATTCGATTCATATATATATAGCTATCATATTTTGTGGTATACAATTTTAACAACAAGAACATAGTTTGAAAGTTTTCAAACTTGTTTGCAAACTAAATAGATCCTTCTAACTTAACTTTTAAAATACTTCAAGACCTGTAATATAACTTAAATATATGCTAACTTAACAAGGTATAACTTGGTTTTTCAAAGAATATCTTAAAAACTGTTTTTACGACGTCGGAGTGTAACCAGGGACTGTTTTGGGTTGGATAATTAAAAACTATCTTAAACTTTGAATTGGAGGTTTATGTTCTGGAAAAATGATTTTTACTATAAATATGTTAACACATAAAAATTTCATGATTTAATTCAAAGTATAAGTATTTTTAGAAAAATGGTCATTAAGTGTTATTTTTTTGTAACAAAAATGTTTAACTTCATAAGTTTCACTAAAGTTTCACCTATGCCGTGTGATTTTGAATACAAACCAAGGTATTTTCAGTTCATAGTCTTAAAGAGGGACTCGATCCAAGGAGATGGCAAGTTGAATCAACGAAAACGGATTTGTAACGAAGAAACTATGACCGAAACAAAATTGGTTATCCTAGACTTGTTTAACTTCGGGATTAATTGGGAAAAATTAAATAAATCACATATTTCTAAGATAATATGATATTTTATATATATGTACTTATAATTCAATTTTATATGGTTCAGGATCACCCGTAAACAACACGAGAAGATTAATCATAAGATCCCATGTTTGTACGCAACACGTCATTTGACAACACCGGTACTTTATGTACGCAACACGTCATTTGACAACACCGGTACCGTGGGTCAAGATTAATCTCGACCAATACATATACGATGGGGTTTTATTTATTTCGTTGGGGGTTTTATTTATTTCATTGCGGGTATATTAAACATCTAAAAATGAACCATTAAAATTGAATTACTAACAACGAGCTGCTAACTACGGACTAAGGAATTATTCAAAGTATTAAAAGTATAACAAGTATATATATGTGACGTTTGTTTAAAAAGAAAAGGTATTGATATATTATATATGGATAGGTTCGTGATATCAACCGGAGACCAAGTCAAATTATATATATCTTCAAGACGAAAGTGAGTATATAGTCCCACTTTTAAACTCTAAATATTTCGGGATGAGAATACATGTATTTTATGTTTTACGTTATGGACACAAGTAACTGAAAAATATATTCTACGTTGAGTTGTACCACTGGCATACTTCCCTGTAGCTTGGTAACTAATATTTACAGCGGTATTGTAAACGCGAATCCTGTTGATAGATCTATCGGGCCTGACAACCCCAATCGGACTGGACGACCAGTATTCAACGGTTGCACAGTACTTCGTTTCGTGACTACACTTGGTACAGTGTAGTAAGATTTCATATTAAAGGGAATATGCGACGTGATTAATTGTTAAGTATGGTTACCAAGTGCTCAACCACTTAGAATATTTTTATTAAAATGTTTATATATGAAATCTTGTGGTCTATATTTATATCGCTGTCGACATTAAACCTATATCTCACCAACTTTATGTTGACATTTTAAAGCATGTTATTCTCAGGTATGAATTAAGTCTTCCGCTGTGCATTATCTCGTACTAAGGATACTACTTGAGGCCATTAAGGACTTATATCATAAGACGTTGCATTCGAGTCATTGAAGTTCATAGAGACTATTATTAAGTAAATGGCGGTTTAGGTCATTTGAATATTATGAAATGTCAGGCGAATATGTCAATTATGGATGTAACTATAGATTGCCTTATAAGAATAAATGCAACGTTTGTAAGATGTATCATATAGAGGGCAAGTACCTCGCAATGTTATCAACTATTGTAATTCGTTTGTAATCAATATGGACAACGTCCGGATGATTAGTTTCGGATCCTTTCACTAAAGGAATTAGCACAGCTATGCGTTAAACGTTTACTCAAGTTTCGAGTGTTTTCAGGTGCATAATAATATGCATCGATCTTTTCTTCCATAGGAAATGTGCAGTTGGTTCATCCTCTCGATTGAGGTGTTTTCAAGAATCATGAAATGTTCGAACGCGGATTGTAATCGTCAAGATACAAATGAGGTTTAAGATGAAATCAAGTGGCAAACTTGAAGAATTGTTTAGTTTCATATGTTATAATCTATATTTTAATTCATTTTAATTGTCCAGTGTTGGTAGTTCACAGTTGATATTCCACAGTAACAGTCCAGTAATTCATATATAATTTAATATATAATATTCGAATTGATTAATAAATATCGTGACCCGTGTACATGTCTCAGACTCGATCACAACTCAAAGTATATATATTATTTGAGAATCAACCTCAACCCTGTATAGAGAACTCGATCATTACTGCATATAGAGTGTCTATGGTGATTCCAAATAATATATATAGATGCGTCGATATGATATGTCAAAACCTTGTATACATGTCCCGATATTTAAAGTGCGTAAAATAAATAACAGAAATTAAATGATGATAAATAAAGTGCGTAAAGTAAATAACAGAAATTAAATGACGATAAATAAAATTGCGAGAATGTAAATTGCGATAAATAAACTGCGATAAATAAATTGCGATAATTAAATGGTAATACGGAATTAACAGTTAGCTAGGAACAGTTAGTTAGGATTTTGTCAGCGTGGATTCTTAATAGAATTTCATATTGTTAATTAATCTGTTTCTAATCAATTTTTATTGTGTCCATTATTTCTTCATTATGCCACTTGTTGGATTCTGATAGGTCAAAATCCAAATATGTATTTGGATGAATATGGTTATTCGGTGGTGAACGGATTTGTATATCGGTGGATGTAAGTAGGATAGTATATGACTGTTGAAACAGATTCGAAGAACGTACAATGTAACTTATTAATGTGAAATTTAAATAGTCCTCGGGTATTACCTACCCGTTAAAATATTTTCACCATTAACAGTTTGTACAAGAGAATTTTTAATTACAATCTTTATGAAAACATATATACATATATATTTTCTTCAGATGTATTCATGGATTTAATGAGTTAATATAATATTAAACTCATTTGCTTTTCGGTTAGAACTAGAATAAATAATCTTTAAAACTTTAGAGATTACATATTCGACATGTCGAACGAAGATCATACTCAAAGTACAGATGATGATATTGAAGCATGGATTGTTGATGGTACTGGTGCTGTTATTGATTGTACTGTTGGTGCCGGTGATGTTGCTGAAGCTGGTACATTTTGCACCATATTCTCCGAATTGATTATTCAAGCGTGAAGTTTGTTGACTTATTACTCCAGGATGATTGTCGGTCAGAACGAGCGGATGAATAAGGTTCAGAATTGTGGATAGAATATAATCTTGTCAAGTTACCCCGGAAATGAGACTGAAAATGGTGTTTCGAACAGGTTCGCCGGTAAACGCTTCAGGTTCATTGTCAAGAGGTGAATTCAGTTGGTGGAAGGGATTGCCTTCTGCGCGTTTCCATTAATTAAGTCGACTACGAACCCATCAGATGAATTGAAAATGGCTGATTGGTTGATTCATGCCGATGACGCTGTTTTCGGAGCTTAGGTGAACATCTATGTCGGAATAGCTGTCGGAATAACTACCGAAATAGCTATTGTAATCTGAGGGATTCGAACTGGTTGCAGTATTCATCCCGTACGATCAGATGAAGGATTTTCGATAAGAAATAGATTATAGGATGTAAATTAGTACTCTGCAATACATAATTTACATATGCATATATAATGCTAAAATCCCATAAGTTATGGAGGAATCTACGGAAGTTGTCAGGCAAAGTAACAGTAACATATACGCTAAGATATGAAGTAGCAGATACGCTAAGATATGAATTTTGTCTATACACTATTCATGCAGTCAATGTAGTAAAATGTGTCTAGACTAAGAATGATAAGCAAGTGATTCTCTGAGAATGATAAGCAGGTAATTTTTGACACAAAATGATAAGCAAAACTTTTGACACGCAGACACGGTCGAAGTCCAGACTCACTAATGCATCCTAACGACTTATCAGTTAGACACACTAATGCAGACATGGTTCGCTAAGACCACCGCTCTGATACCAACAGAAAGGACCCGTCCTAATCCATCCGGACGAAGTCCATATCGATTATAAACGATTCACAACAGTTGATTACATCGCGAGGTACTTGACCTCTATATGATACATTTTACAAACATTGCATTCGTTTTGAAAAGACAATCTTTCATTACATCTAAAGTTGACAGACATGCATACCATTTCATAATATATTCAACTATAATTGACTTAATAAAGATCTTGATAAACTCAACGACTCGAATGCAACGTCTTTTGAAATATGTCATGAATGACTCCAAGTAATATCTTTTAAATGATCAAATGCACAGCGGAAGATTTCTTTCGTACCTGAGAATAAACATGCTTTAAAGTGTCAACCAAAAGGTTGGTGAGTTCATCAGTTTATCATAAATAATCATTTCATAAATTTAATAGACCACAAGATTTCATATTTCCAATTCTCATAAACATACGTCCCATGCATAGAGACAAAAATCATTCATATGGATTGAACACCTGGTAACCGACATTCACAATATGTATATAAGAATATCCCCATCATTCCGGGATCCTCCTTCGGACATGATATAAATTTCGAAGTACTAAAGCATCCGGTACTTTGGATGGGGCTTGTTGGGCCCGATAGATCTATCTTTAGAGTTCGCGTCAATTAGGGTGTCTGTTCCCTAATTCTTAGATTACCAGACTATATAGGGGCATATTCGATTCGATAATCCAACCATAGAATGTAATTTTCGAGCACTTGTGTCTATTTCGTAAAACAGTTATAAAAACAGCGCATGTATTCTCAGTCCCAAAAAAAAATATATTGCAAAAGCATTTAAAAAGGGAATAATGAAACTCACCATACTGTATTTTGTAGTAAAAATACATATGACGACATTGAATAAGTGTATGGTTGGCCTCGGATTCACGAACCTATATCATTGGTATGTATATATTAAAACGTATAATCGTAATCGAACAATTGATTATATCTTAATTTATATATTATATATTTAATTTGTGTTTATATTCAATTGGTTATTATTTATATAGTTATTTTTATATATACATACTTGTTTAATGTTACATTTAAAAATTAATAGTTTGTTGTTCGTAGGTATTTATATAATTAATATTAATAGGTTTGATATATATAGTTATGTGAAATTTTAATATAACTATAGTATATGTAACAAGTATATTTTAGGTACAAAATATTTACCTGTTTAAAAGATATTTTCGATAATAATAACGATTTACTAATAATAACTATAATTATTTTACTAATAATAATACTAATAATGATTTTGTTAATACTGATACTTATAATAATAATAGTAATGGAAATCTCATAATGATAATCATATTACTTAATATTAATACTTATTTTGATAATAATATTAGTAATAACAATAATAATAATAATAATAATAATAATAATAATAATAATAATAATAATAATAATAATAATAATAATAATAATAATAATAATAATAATAATAATAATAATAATAATTATTATTATTATTATAATTATAATTGTAACTAAGGTTGTAATATGATAATAAATGGTAACTAATACATACATTAGTAATAATATCAGTAATAACTATTAGTCGTAATACTTAATAATAATAATAATTCTGATACTTATTGATAATAATTGTTAATATCCTAATCATAATAATACTTTTATCAATATTACTAATACTAATATTAGTAACACTTATAATATTTAATGATGTTACCTAAATATAAATCATATTATTAATGTTAATCTAATAATAATAATAACTAATAAATATAACAATAACAGTAATAATAACAATTTCAATAATAATAATAATAATGGAAATAAAAATAATAATTTTTGATATTTAAAAACTACCTTAGGAACCAACTTTAAAAAGAATTGCACCATGACGCACCAAGCGGGACTTGAACCCATGACCTTCCGTTCCCCGACAACACCCCTAACCACTCGGCTGTGCTTGATTATCTGAATTTATACTATCCTAAAATTTATATAAATCGTTTCTGTTTAATCCCATTTTCCCCATCAAGATCACAACAAACGACCATGGCTCCAAAACAAATAATCAACGAATTACAAAACAAGTTTAGGATTTTTCCAACAACATATAACGATCTATATATGTCCCTGAGTTATTTGAAACCAAAAATAATAAAAAAATAATAAAAACGCTGCATAGCAGCTCACGGTTCATAAATAAAAAAAAATCCATTTTTGAATTAGAGTAAGTAATAGATTATAGTTATAACATAAAATAGTTTGTAAACCATGTATGAAAATTATTGGAATCAACAATTTACCAGGAATCACAAACACGAATTCGAATTTCCCTTTGAACAAAATCTTTGACTTTTGGATAATAAACTTTGACTCACAAATTAGGAATCGATAGAAGGTTTTTGAGTTTGAAACTTTTCAGACACTTTGAGTTAAATATTCCTAACACATCTACATTTACACATTTTTCAATTAACATCGAATTGGAGTTTTTCAGAAATTTAAACGCGAACAGAGGTTGAGCTGTTCTAATGGGTTTTAAAAAAAAAAAATTAACGTAATTGATAATTGATGATACTAGGGAAATAAAAGAATGGATTTCTGTTTTCCTAACCTCAAGTAATCATGTGATAAATAAGCTGGAAGAAGGTCGACATTAACCAGAAAGAAACAAAAGTTAGAAAAGAAAAAAAAATACAAATTGATTGTGATGGATAACAAGATTTGTTTTTATTGTAATTGATTTGTACTAGTAATCAATCAGATATAGTTATTTTGATATGTAAAACTGGACCGTGATATATATATATATATATATATATATATATATATATATATATATGTATCTATATTTTGTATATAATTAGTATTTTTAAATAAATAACTATATTAATATTAATAATACTAATAATAATTATCTTCATTATATTTATAATATTAATTTTGATTCTTAATATATATCTGTTTATACAGCATAATATATACCTGAGTTTATATTTTAGTAATTTTATACTTCTTTTATTTATGTATTCATATTTATCATATTTATAGTTTATAATCAATGTTATTAATAAATATAACTATAATAATAACCCTATTAATATTATAAATAATGATAATACAAAATTATAATAATTTAATTGTAAATATAATATAACTAATGATATTGATAATATTGTCTATAAAATGGATAACAATAATATTGTTAATAACAATAATTATAATGATACTAGTATTATTAGTAATAACAACAACAATAATATTAATAATACTATACAAATTTATATATAATAGCTTTCGTATTTATATAATATCAATTGATATTAATAATATATCCCACATTGATTTTAATAATAATAATAAAAATATTAATATTATTAATAGTACTAACAATATTAATTTTACTGAAAGTAATAATATAGACAATAATAATTTAACAATTCATACTTATCTAATTTCATATGTATATATATTAATGATACCAATAATAATGTTAATGTCTAATATTATTAATAATAATGAAAATAATGATAACAATGTTAATATAGCAGTTATAAATTAAATTTAATATGTTACAATTTATTAGTTATATCATATTTACCAATGTTATAATATAGTGAATCTTTAGTATTTATTTACTATTTATATTGAATATTTCTTATGTATAGAATTTATACATAATATATATATATATATATATATATATATATATATATATATATATATATATATACTCGTATGTAATTACATATTTATTTACACACAATTGTTCGTGAATCGTCGGGAATAGTCAAAAGGTAAATTGAATTCATAAAAACAATTCAACATTTCTCGAGACTCAACTTTACAAACTTTGCTTATCATGCTGGAACATATAAAGATTAAGTTTAAATTTGATCGGAAATTCCCGGGTCATCACAGTACCTATATATATATATATATATATATATATATATATATATATATATATATATATATATATATATATATATATATATATATATATATATATATATATATATATATATATATATATATACTCGTATGTAATTACATATTTATTTACACACAATTGTTCGTGAATCGTCGGGAATAGTCAAAAGGTAAATTGAATTTATAAAAACAATTCAACATTTCTCGAGACTCAACTTTACAAACTTTGCTTATCATGCTGGAACATATAAAGATTAAGTTTAAATTTGATCGGAAATTCCCGGGTCATCACAGCCGATACTAGCAAATGGGCTTGGATCTGCCCTTCAACCACCGCAGTTTGTTTTGCTTGGCAACGACATATGAAATCACGGATAGTTTTGCTTGGCAACGGCTATATATTTATTCAACAGATAGTTTTTAAATTTATATATACCCACCAACTACAATCTCATTTATATATACCCACAACATCTATATCTTTTTCATCAATATTCAACTTAATCAATCTCATCTACTTCTCACAACATCTATCTCTTTCAACATGTCTTCCAACAAAAAAAGTCAAAAAAAAAAAAAAACAAAAAAAAAACAACAACATCAACAACCACAACAACAACTTAATCAATCTCAACAACTTAATCACATTGATGAAGACATGTGGAATTCGGTCTTCCAAAACACTCTTCATCAATCTCAAGGACTTAATCACATGGGCTCATCTTCTAACATTTCTAACATGCAATATCCCCAATATCATCAACTAAATAATTGGCCCGTGAATCCATTTTGCATACCTCATTACCTCACTAATCCCCACTATAAAACACCTCAATATAACCAACCACAAACAACTCAATATAACCAATCACAAACTCCTCAATATAACCAACCACAAACCCCTCAAAGCCCTTATATACCTACATTTGACACATCATTCGAAGAAGAAGAACCCGATGCAGTGCAAGAAACACAACCCGATGTTGAGGAGGTCAAAGAAACACAAGAAACTGCCGCCTCCAAAAAAAGGAAAAAGGGCCAAAGTTATGTGGTCGGACGATGAAAGTAGGATTTTGGCCGAGTGTTGGATGCGAGCTACTCTAAATCCTGACATTGGAAACGCCCAAACACATAATTATTTTGGGGGACCATCCGAGAAGATTACAACTCTCAAGTAAGGGAACAAAGGCGTATGGATCAAATATCGGGCAAGTGGACCAAGATGGCCAAAGATATCAAGCTATTTGTCGCAATTTATGAAAAACTTGTGAAGCATTGGCCTAGTGGAGCGAACGAAAATGATATTTTGGTGTCTGTTAAGAAGGCGTTTCATGAGCAACAATAGAAAGTCTTCGCATATGAAGATGCGTGGAAGGTTGTTAAAGAATGTCCCCAATTTAAAGTCTATGAAATCGTGGTGAGCGCCAAACATCGTGCAACCGAGCCTGAGCCTTTCAATTTGGGAGATGCTGATGAGACTCTGACTCCGACTTCGACTGATACCCCGTCAATAAATTTGGAGAATTTATTTCGAGGTCCATCACTCCGCCGTCCATCGCGTCGTGCAAAGAGTCAAAAGAGTTCTTGTTCGTCGGATGCGGCATCTCTTTGTTCTTCGGAGGATGCTAGAACCGCAGTTTATGAAACTGCAAATGCAAAACGTGAAACCATGAGGGCGATCAAGGAGGAAGCTGAAAAACGGACGAAAAAGGTGGAGGAGGAGGTTGAGACTCGTATGATGTTGGAAAGTTTGAAGCTTCTATCGCAACCGTTGTCTTCCGACATTCCACCCGACCAATATGAGTTATTGATGCGAGCAAGAAGTAACATAGCGAAGAAGTATAAGAACAAGTTTACCGAAGACGAGTAGTGTTTGTTGTTTTTAAAATTCATGTCTTGTAATCGTTTTTTATTTTTTTATTTTTAAGAATTTGTAATGTTTTTTTATTTTTAGGACTTTGTAATGTTTTTATTTTTAGGACTTTGTAATGTTTTTTTTAAGGAATTTGTAATGTTTTTTTTATTAATAAAAATTTTACTTTTAGAATTTTAATTGTTATATATAAGTTAATAATATAAAAGTTTAATATAAAAAATAGAGGTGGGACCATGTGATGGGTACGTCATGGATGTTAACATATAGTGGTTGGTTAGTGATGGGAAGAAGGTGCTGATGTGGCAGTTAGTTATCCCATGACGGACCGTCATGGTTAAGAGTGGTCTCAGTATAACCATACTAATATTTTTCTTTGAGAAGAGCAAACGGTTTTATTAAGATGAAGAAATGCTACAAAATACCATCGAAGGACTGGGCAAGAGCGAGGCCCATTCACACGAAGCTATGCTAAGTTATAAATTTACAACATGGAAAAGAAACCAGTAGCATATTCCATCTTCCATTTAAGCAAGATATGACTCTGGAATTAGGGGTGTTCATCGGTTCGGTTTATTCGGTTCGGCTTTTTCGGTTTTGAAACTTATAAAATTAAAATCGAAAACCAAACCGAAACCAAATTTAAATATCAAAACCATAATCAAAATCGAACCGAACCGAATTTGCTTTCGGTTTGGTTTCGGTTAAAACCGAAAATCACTAAAAATAAAAATCATAACCAGTATAAACTTACATATAAATTAGGAAAACGGTTGTGGAATTAATTTAAGTATACAGGGTATATAACATGTTTATTATTTAATAAAAATAAAATAATACATCAAATATAATATAAATATTATAAATATAAATATATATGTTTTAATATGTTATTAATATGAATTCGGTTTTTAATTCGGTTTTCGGTTAAATGAATTCAAAATTTTCAAAAACGAAAACCAGAATACGAATTCGGTTTCGCTTTCGATCGATCCGAAAACCGTTTAAAAAATTTGGTTTGATGTCTTTTGATTTGGATTCGATTCAATATTTGGTTTATTCGGTTTGAAACCAAACGGTGCACACCCCTACTCTGGATTGGTTAACTATCTGTTCCAATCGATTTTTGTTCCTTTCACTCTACGCGATATCCATTCAAAAGATATGACTTGAATCTCGTTATCCCGGAGTGTTAAGTTCTAGCATTTTTCTTGAAATACCATATGTTCCGTTTCTTCCATATTAAGTATGCACCCACTTATTCAACCATTTGTCACAATCTAGACCCGAAGCTTGTCATGACACTCAATGAATTGGCTCTAAAGATTTCATTGATGCTATAGTTCAAAAAGCTTCGAAGCTTATCATGGCATGCGATGGATAAGCATAAGAACTATATTTAAACTTGTTTCCCAAAAATTAATTACACTTCTATAATACTAGAGAATGAGGTTAGGGTTCAGCTGGTGTGACGACTCGGAAATTTCTGACCAAATTTAAACTTTCTCCTTATATGGTTTCGACATGATAAGCAAAATCTATTTAAATGAATTCAAAAAAAAAAAAATTTGAATTGTTATTCAGTTAACCTTTGACTATTCCCGACGATTCACGAACAATTGCGTGTAAATAAATATGTAAATAAATATATATAGATATATATAAATATAAACATAAGTGTATATATAATAATTTTAAATTAATAAAATACACTTTAATCAATTTGAATTAAAATGTAAAATAATTAAGTTACTATCATATGAATATATAAATATATATATATATATATATATAAATATATATATATATATATATATATAATATATATATATATATATATATATATATATATATATATATACACGATATTATTATAAATCTATATATATATGATTTCTATAAATAATTATTATGATATTGTAAAGTATAAATACTAAACATTCAATATATATATGTATTATATAATTATTAAATATTACATAACTAATAAATTGTAACATTAATATTTAATTACAAGTTAAAATATAAGTGTGATAATAATATTATTATCATTACTTTCATTATTATTATTATTATTGTTAATATTAATATTAATATTTGTATTATTAATATTATTATTTTTAATATATATATATATATATATATATATATATATATATATATATATATATATATATATATATATATATATATATATATATAAGAAATTTGATATGTATAAATCGTTATATTATTTTTTATTATTAATATTATTATTATCATTAATAATATTAATATTATTATAACTAGTATTATTATTAGTATCATTATTATTTTTATTATTATTATCATTACTATCAATTACTATTAAACTTATTAAATCATCATTTTTGTTATTATTAATATCATCATATTATTATTATTACTCTTATTATAATTATTATTAATATTATTACTAATACTATTATTAGATCCATTCTTATTATTATTATTAGTATTTTATAAGTATTAATATTATTACTACTATAATTATTATTAATATTAGTATTACTAATATTATTATATAATATATATAGAAACGAAATCTGCTACATGTAATCTATTAGATTTTTATTTCCATTAATAATATTATTATTTATATAATTGTTATTATCATTATTATTATTTATTATTATTAATTAATATATTTAGAAATCATAAAATATAGATATAATGACAGATATTACGCATGATCCTTGTTACAAGTCCCTATATGATATTCCCGTTTTTCTTATCTGCTATTCTGCTCGTGATACTAGTCGACACATATATCATCCTGTACAAATCGATCACCTCTTCTATGTGCATTAAATCTGTAGACTCCCAACATGATTAGCAATTACTCAACTCCTCAAATTTTTTTTATTAAACAAATTATATTTTTCTTTTTTATTTTTTTCTCCCTGTACGCGTAATTGATTTTGCAAAGGCTCGAATTCATTTCATTCTTAAAAATCTAAAATTGCAGAAAGGTTAGAAATCTCTTATTTAAACTATCTGTAAAATCTCAACTTTTAATTCCTTATTTTGATTATGAAATTTTGGAGTCAAAGTATTTTACAAAAAAGTCAACAATTATTCTTGAATCAAATTCGAATTCGTTTTTAAGTTTAAGGTTAAATTGACGATTCCAATAGATTATAGGAGTGATTAGAAACTATTTTCGTGTTGTAACAATTGTCCAAATCTTTATAAAACTTGAAATCCATTTTTTTTTCTCTATAAACGACGAGCAACAGCTGGTTTAATTCTTTTATTTTTTTTATTTTTTTTCAAATAATACTATTACTTAATATTGATGTTGCTAATTATTTTGAAAAAATATAAATCTTTGTATTATGATTAACTTGATTATTGGTCGTTTAAGTTTTGAGGAAGAAAAAATCGAAACAGTAGGTATGAGTTATATAGTTTTAAGTTTGACATAATTCAGAAAAACAAGGGACAGAGGGATGGTTTAGTGTGTTGGTGAGGGAACGGGAGGTCTCGGGTTCGAACCCAGCTTGGTGCAAATATTTTTTTAAAGGTTTATGGAGGTAGTTTTCAAAATCTAAAATTTTATTATTATTATTATTGTTATTATATTATAAGAATTATTATTATATTCATTGTTATTATTATGATTATAATTTTTATTATTATTAGTATAATAACTACAATTGAAATTATTAATATTATGGTTAATTTAATTATTAGTATTACTATAATAATGCAATTACATATTAGTATCATTTAAATGAGTGTTATTATCATAACTATAATTATTATCATCACCATGAATATTACCATTAAGGTTGTTATTACTATTACCACTAATATTACTATAAGTATTATTATTAGTTTCATTAAAATTAATACTTGTATCATGTTATAATTAATAGTATTATTATTATTATTATTATTATTATTATTATTATTATTATTATTATTATTATTATTATTATCATTGTAGATAGTATAGTTATTATTATGATTATTTTCGTTATAAGTATTATTATTTATACTATCATGAGTATTATTATGTAATTACTAAAATTATTATCATAACTATCGTTAACAATAAAATTAATATTTTTACATCTATTATCATTAATAACATTATTATTATCATTAATCGAATCACTAACGTTATTATCTTATTAATAATATTAAATATTATAATTATTTTTACACTATTAATATTATTTTGGTATTATTATAACTACTATTATTAATATACAAATGATATAAATATATATTAAAAATATATTTAATACATATAACATAACGAAAATTAATATTTTTATATAACAAAATGAATAAATGAAACATATATATATATATATATATATATATATATATATATATATATATATATATATATATATATGTTATATTATTTAATACATACAGCATGGTGAGTTTCATTTGCTCCCTTTTTAAATGCTTTTGCAATATATATTTTTGAGACTGAGAATACATGTGCTGTTTTTATAAATGTTTGACGAAATAGACACAAGTACTCAAAACTACATTCTATGGTTTTATTATCGAAATCGAATATCGCCCTTTTAGCTTGGTAGCCTAAGAATTAGGGAACAGTACCCCTAATTGACGCAAATCCTAAAGATAGATCTATGGGCCTAACAAACCCCATCCGAGGTACGGATGCTTTAGTACTTCGACTTATTATTATACAGAAGAGAGGATTCTATTTTGGGGATATTCTATATGCATCTTGTTAATGTCGGTTACCAGGTGTTCACCATATGAATGATTTTTATCTCTATGCAGTTTGCGAAATGCCTTATATGAGATGTATATTTATGGAAAAATTAAAATCTTGTGGTCTATTAAAATTATGGAAATGAATGATTATGATAAACCTATGAACTTGTGACAACTCGAAAATTTTCGACCAAATTTAAACTTGATCTTTATATGTTTCCGACACAATAAGCAAAGTCTGTAATGTAGAAATCTCAAAAACTTTGAACTGTGTTCATGTATTCATTTACCCATCGAGTGCTCCTGACGATTCACGAACAATTATGTGTAAAACGACCCGGATTTTTCTGACTACTTGATTATACTATTTACATGATTTAATTATTCTGACTTGATAAGCAATGAATTTTAATAAGTCTTGAACCTCCGGAAAGAGTTTTACACAAGCTTTTGGTCACCTTTTTATTCCGACGATTCACGAACGTCATAACTTGATTTAATTGTTTAATTGTTTAAATATTGTGTATATATATGGATTTATATATATTTAACTTGAATACCCGACGATTCTCATGTATACTGAACGATGTCTTTCATTTAATCACTCGTATTATCCTGAGGTCAATGAATCCTCAACTAATGTCTCATTTATCTATTAGACATCTCTTGAAAACTAAAGGTATCATGGTTACTTTTCGCAACTTGAAGCTGGTACTATCCCTAACAAGCACCAGCCATACATCAAACTACGTAACTGAAATCTTTACGTACTCTACTCTATTTTATCTGCCCTACTATTGCGGCATAAACACTCAAAATCTTAATGAGCTCAACGATACATTTCATGCTGATATAGCATCATCTTTCCTTTTAAAGGAAAACTGGTCAAACGACACTCTTGTTATTCCTTGGACAATCTCCGCACTTAATGCACTTTGTAAACGACCTAATAAGGTTAAGGATTATGAGATCAAACGTGTAAACAAAACAATATACTTATTGTTAACACTCATTGGAATTCACGAAAGGGCCCCGATTGTACTAGGGAACGTGAAAATCAAACTCTATTAAAATCCGTTGGGATTCGCGTAGCAGCCCCTAACATACATGGGAATGCGAAGACCAAACGATACGGAAATACCTCTATCTCTTCTCAACTGCTGATGCAAACAAGAGCTTTACCTAAAACTTCGGGACGAAGTTTCTAATAACGGGGAGGTACTATAACGACCCTCATTTTTTCCATTCTATATTTTTCCAATATTAAATGCCCAAACAATATAATTAAAACTTAATGATTAAACTTTAATCAACAATTGTTAAGTGTTAAGAGTTAGAAAACATATTAATTAACTTTGTGCAAATATTGACAAGTTAATAAAAGATGAAAATAATAAACTGTTAGTCGACACTCACTGCTAATTAAAATTTATGCATTTATGTAATATTATAACTAATAACCTATAAGTAATAAATAAAAAGTGACATTTATATAAATAATAAAACAATTGGGAACTAAATATATACAAGTCATGAATTAGTAAAAAGAAAATAATACTTATCATGTAGTAAATGTAAAAATAATAATAATAATAGTAATAATAATGAGACTAAAAAAATCTTACATCCTTATGTTGACTAAAAATAAAGTGTAAACTAGTACATCCTTATGTTGACTAATTATAAACTAGTACCACCTATTGTTGACTAAAAATTATAAAACAAAATAAAATCATTAATTAGAACATCCTTATGTTGACTAATACTCTAATACTTGCACTATATAAACACCTAGTTTCTCATTCACAAATCACACCAAAATCCTCTCTCAAAAACAATCTCTCCCTCTCCCTCTCTTGTGGTATTCGGATCTTCAAGCTTGTTCTTCGTGTTCTTTAAGAATCTTCAAGGAGTTCTTCAAGATTTTCAAGGCTTTCATCTTCCATCTTCATCGTGTTCATCTTTTCTTTGTTAATTATCTTGAATCTTCAAAGGTATAACATAAACCCTAAACTATTTACATAAACTTTGATCTTTGTTAATTCATATTCATATTATAAACTTGTTATTCATAAGTATATACATAAACACACCTAGGTTTATATATACATATATACAAGTAAAAAAAAATATTTTTATATATATATACATATATATACAAATTATATATACATATACATATTAAAACCTTAAACCCTAATTACACCTAAACTATAATTCTTAAACCCTAATTAATTAAACTCTAAACATTTATGAAACTCTAGGACATTAATTACTAAACCCTAGTTATTAATTACTACTTTAATTAACTAACCCTAATTAATGAAACCCTAATACTACTTATACTAGTACTTAACATGTATACACTATTACTATTACTAGCACCTATAACCTACTACTTATATTGTAGCACAAAAACATTTTGGGATATGTATTAGAGATGTATAGATCTTCGAACTTTCTTGACGAATGGTTTCTACGAGATTCTAGGCAGAGGGTTTGGATTTCCGATTTAAAGGGTCCTATGGCTCAAGCCCCTAGATCTAAATTAGCCATTCGAAGGGAAAGGGGTGATTGGAAGCTTATCTAATACGGCAAGTATCCTAAAATGGAAAACACTCATAAAAGTAGAAACTCTCTAGTCATAGAAGATTAGTAAAATAAGAAACTTTCTAAAAATGGAAACTTTATAAAAATAGTAACGTACTAGGAATAGAAACTTAGTAAAACAAACTATACTTAAACACATACTTAAACTTAAACATGGGCAAAACACTTAACTACTCTTAAATGTCAATAGGTTGACTTTCCTGCTCACTCGTTCAACTCTTTATTCCGAGGAATAACTCTCACTCTACTTACTAAGGTGAATTCATAGCCCCTCTTTACTGCTAGCAAACTTACTTACTTTTACTTGGGGTGAGACACATGCTGCTTTTACTATTTACAATTTAGACACAAGTACCAACTGCTAAACTATGCTATACCCGGCTATGTCCGACTAAGTCTCTACAGTGATATTTTTAAGTGCTGCGGCATGCTTATTTATTGGGGGTAGGCCTATCAGGAGTAACGTCCCCGATACATTTGACTAAGTCTTTGTATTACTTGATAATAAAATTAAACCGACAAGGACAGACACAACTTGTCATGGGACAAACTTGAACGTTTAGTCTAAATATCAAGCTTTGGCATAACTTTTTGATCCTGCGGGAGATCAACATTACAAACTAAATCTTGTGGTCTAAAACAACGATAACTACTTTTGTTAAACCTATGAACTTCACTCAACTTTTTTGGTTGACACTTTAGCATGTTTTGTCTCAGGTGCTGTTTGATTCAAGCTTTCTTATCTACTACTTATGTGATGCTACTTGGACATAGGATCAAGAGATATCGCATTTATTACTTCTGCATATGAACAATTACTTTATCGTTATTTCCATTATTGTAACGATATTTCATTTTCCGCTGCGTACTCAATAAAGTTAAATTTTCTCATTTAGTATTGTTCTCGTATTATAATATGTTGGTTTATTTGATATTAGTAACGTTTCTTCCAGACCCTATTGGGAGGACGTTACAGATTGGTATCAGAGCATAACCAGGCTGTTATAGAAAACCAGGATTGCATTTTTATATGTGCTTTACTTGTTAGCTAGAGTGCCTTAGCAATCTAGGAAACTATAACCTTTCCTGCCTTAGACTTTAAAGCACTTAGGATTGCCTTGTAATCTTAAAACATATGCTTTTCAATCTTATATTAAAACTGATCAAAAATCTCCTTCCTAATGTTAGGATGTCTAATTCTTACCAAGCGACCAAAATGAATCTTTTCAAGCCAATCGAAAAAGATACTGAAAGGTCTTCCACTGAAAGACCAGTCCAAAGTCCACCTTATGGCTTTGGTGGTCCTCCCTCACCAAACTATAGTCCGGATACTTTACCTAATTCTCCCAGTTACCACCCGACTCTAAGATCGGAAAGTAAAGGGAAACGACATGCTAATTTCAAAGAAGATGACCCGTCAAAGAAAAGATCCCGATTCCCTTCCTACGATGAAGTTGATGCCAAGCACGAGCTCATGAATCTGCGAAAAACTACCGATGACCTAATTCGCCATATTGTAAGGATCGATGTTCAAATGAAGGAAAAAGACCTAGCGATCAAGAAGCTCATGGAGGAAAATGCTGAACTAAAGAAAGAGATAAAGTTGGTGAAGTATGAAGGTGATAAAAATACCCGATGGGGGAAGCAATCTCTCTCCTACCTAAGAGAAGATGTTGACCTTAGATTGAAGATGGAGGAAAACCGCGTGAATAATCAACTTTCCATAAGGGACCACAAGTACCATGTAATCAACAATGAAGTTTCTAATCTTTATGATAACCTCGAGTTCCTGCATGAGAAACAAAAGGCGAAGAATGAGAAGATTGAGAAGTTTATGAAGAAGGTTGAGGACGAGAAGAAGAAATATGAAGACTACTTCAATCCTAATATTTCCTAGTTTATCCTATTCCAATTTCTCATCTATGTAAAGGCTATGCCTTAAACCATTTCTATATCCGAATCATGTATTAAAAATGCTTATTTAATGCCTCGTTCTTAATAATATAAAGTGTTTCGTTTATATCATATTCATCTTTATCCTATCTGATTTATCAAACTTCTATACACCCTTATGTAGTGAAGAATCATGGTTCGTTCAACTACACCAACTCTTACCACGATGTTTCATAATTTCCTCGTCTGACTACGTCTTCCACAACTTCCATAACTATCAAAGATATGAAGGTTAACCAAGTCTATAAAGACTGCAACTTAAAAATAGCCAACCATAAGTTAGTAACTGTTTTCACGGATGACATTTCGAACTGCTCCAAGAGTGAGAAGGGACGTGAGCAACATTTGCAAACTCATTCTTGAGAAAAAGAACAACTCTACGCAAACTTTTCCAAAGTGCAAGTTTTGGCTTAAAACCGACATGTTGTCGATCCAGCTAAGATTGCTGCTGTCCTTAACACACTATATTAGAAATCATCATTGATCACATATCCTGACCTTATGGAGTGATATTGAAATGGAAATATGAATTAGTGAAATATAATGACGGTGGCCAACGTGATTATATTCCAGTAATTCATAGAGATATTCCAATATCATGACATATGGAATAAAAAGTGAATCAAGGAAAAAATTCTCAAACTATCTGTTCAAAAACCCAAATGCAAGGGCATTAAGGGTGAAAAATGATCATCTCAATATTTGTAGATATACGAAAATCTATCTCCTACTCATTTAGCGATCTTTCATATACCACAAAGGATGTGAACAATCGAACCTTGAGATTTTACGTTCATTATCCTAAATGAATACCTCCTGATCATTGATACTTAATTATCACTTGTTATATCCAAATCCTCTCTATTAATACACTTTTGGTGTAAATGTATATATGACATTCAAAAACCCATTTGAACCCTCAAACGTCGATATTACAAACAACATGTCCAATATTACATTATCTATGTCGAGATGACGAATATCTCATATGCATAACCTTTTGAAGAAGGGAACCTCCATACGTGTATCGTTTTGACTATTATAGTCAAGAAAATTTTGCACTCGTGCATCTACTTATAATAGACTACTTGGCACCATGCAAGTAATGGTGTCATACTTAAACAATAATCGATCATTGTCAACTCGAAAATCAAAGGTGAAATACACTATCTCAAGTTGTGGCTGGAGCTAACCTCATCACATACTGCTGTAACAACTTAAATGATTCCATCATACTTTAACGTATCCTCCTCTCAGACCAACTAAGGCTAAATTCAGACAATCATTACGTAGTTGATAGTCACTGCTATAACATTTGTTTATACTTGTCTCTGCGACTGCCATATTATTTATGCCGAGATCTCGAACTCTCACTATCACTCGAATGATTCAAAGTTTGCAAATCTTATTTGATGTTCCTTCATACATAACTCTAAATCTGAGGGATTTACTCAATTGATGATAATCACATTATCATCCTTCTTACTTCAACGCTAACATTCCGAGTCCAAAGACTCACGCCCTGATAAAAGCCAATTCATTAGTTTTCAATACCTCGAAACAATTATTACACAGTTATCTCCGGAATTTTAAAATCTTCAATCAATTTTTCTCAAACAGATAAACTCTTAAATACAAGTACCCTGTTTTCCAAAGATTTCTTACACGAGTCTTTATTTTCAAACTATCTTGGAATTTATAAAAAAAAATGATTTTTCACTTATGCGATTTATAAAATCTTATACATAAATTTAACTTTACGTACTTTGACTAGTACATATTAAATAAATACTTTTGCTTCTACAAATTTTCACTTTGATTAAATCGAAATTACTTTACAAATTTTACGAAACCCTAGTTTTACTATGGACATCATTTCGTCACCTTCTCTAAAAATTACTTTCACTAATTATAAAAACACTTTCGCATTTTTATCAATTTACCTTTGCTTTATCAAATTAAACATTCTTTTAATCAACTCTTTTTCGTATTGGTCAAATTATTTCACGTAAATAGTACGTGATGTACATAACTCAAGTCTTACTAATAGCTCCGCTTCATTTATATTGTTATATCGAATGTCACAACTTTTCAAAAATTACTTTGGCTCATTATTAAAACTTTCGTATTTCTCTCCAATGCGTTTGGATCACCTTTATTCTCATTCTCCGTGTAAGAACGAGACTTACCTCTTTACGTACGTCATCTCTTCATTTCTATGCTAATCATTAAGAAGATCCTACTTTCGGTATCTCACGACTAAACCACACACCCTCGTAAACATCAGTACTACGATCTTTTGAACAAGGAAGCAGAGGTTCCTTCATGATAGAAACAATATCTTATAAACAATGATTCACCTTTATTCGAATCCGCGTTTAAACTCATAAGTAAATAATAGACCGACCCGCCATTGGTGCGAAAACACTTTTCTAACTCTGAAGGAGTTACCTTAAACATTTATGAAGATACTCTACACATTTCTTCCTTCTTGGATTACAACTAGATGTTATTCTAGTCAAGACTAGATCTATGATTCGACATGAAGCTGAAATCATAAATCTTGAAGCTACATTCTGAAACTATTTCTAAAGACAAGTTCTCATGTATACTGAACGATGTCTTTCATTTAATCACTCGTATTATCCTGAGGTCAATGAATCCTCAACTAATGTCTCATTTATCTATTAGACATCTCTTGAAAACAAAAGGTATCATGGTTACTTTTCGCAACTTGAAGCTGGTACTATCCCTAACAAGCACCAGCCATACATCAAACTACGTAACTGAAATCTTTACGTACTCTACTCTATTTTATCTGCCCTACTATTGCGGCATAAACACTCAAAATCTTAATGAGCTCAACGATACATTTCATGTTGATATAGCATCATCTTTCCTTTTAAAGGAAAACTAGTCAAACGACACTCTTGTTATTCCTTGGAAAATCTCCGCACTTAATGCACTTTGTAAACGACCTAATACGGTTAAGGATCATGAGATCAAACGTGTAAACAAAACAATATACTTATTGTTAACACTCATTGGAATTCACAAAAGGGTCCCGATTGTACTAGGGAACGTGAAAATCAAACTCTATTAAAATCCGTTGGGATTCGCGTAGCAGCCCCTAACATACATGGGAATGTGAAGACCAAACGATACGGAAATACCTCTATCTCTTCTCAACTGCTGATGCAAACGAGAGCTTTACCTAAAACTTCGGGACGAAGTTTCTAATAACGGGGAGGTACTATAACGACCCTCATTTTTTCCATTCTATATTTTTCCAATATTAAATGCCCAAACAATATAATTAAAACTTAATGATTAAACTTTAATCAACAATTGTTAAGTGTTAAGAGTTAGAAAACATATTAATTAACTTTGTGCAAATATTGACAAGTTAATAAAAGATGAAAATAATAAACTGTTAGTCGACACTCACTGCTAATTAAAATTTATGCATTTATGTAATATTATAACTAATAACCTATAAGTAATAAATAAAAAGTGACATTTATATAAATAATAAAACAATTGGGAACTAAATATATACAAGTCATGAATTAGTAAAAAGAAAATAATACTTATCATGTAGTAAATGTAAAAATAATAATAATAATAATAGTAATAATAATGAGACTAAAAAAATCTTACATCCTTATGTTGACTAAAAATAAAGTGTAAACTAGTACATCCTTATGTTGACTAATTATAAACTAGTACCACCTATTGTTGACTAAAAATTATAAAACAAAATAAAATCATTAATTAGAACATCCTTATGTTGACTAACACTCTAATACTTGCACTATATAAACACCTAGTTTCTCATTCACAAATCACACCAAAATCCTCTCTCAAAAACAATCTCTCCCTCTCCCTCTCTTATGGTATTCGGATCTTCAAGCTTGTTCTTCGTGTTCTTTAAGAATCTTCAAGGAGTTCTTCAAGATTTTCAAGGCTTTGATCTTCCATCTTCATCGTGTTCATCTTTTCTTTGTTAATTATCTTGAATCTTCAAAGGTATAACATAAACCCTAAACTATTTACATAAACTTTGATCTTTGTTAATTCATATTCATATTATAAACTTGTTATTCATAAGTATATACATAAACACACCTAGGTTTATATATACATATATACAAGTAAAAAAATAAAATATTTTTATATATATATACATATATATACGAATTATATATACATATACATATTAAAACCTTAAACCTTAATTACACCTAAACTATAATTCTTAAACCCTAATTAATTAAACTCTAAACATTTATGAAACCCTAGGACATTAATTACTAAACCCTAGTTATTAATTACTACTTTAATTAACTAACCCTAATTAATGAAACCATAATACTACTTATACTAGTACTTAACATGTATACACTATTACTATTACTAGCACCTATAACCTACTACTTATATTGTAGCACAAAAACATTTTGGGATATGTATTAGAGATGTATAGATCTTCGAACTTTCTTGACGAATGGTTTCTACGAGATTCTAGGCAGAGGGTTTGGATTTCCGATTTAAAGGGTCCTATGGCTCAAGCCCCTAGATCTAAATTAGCCATTCGAAGGGAAAAGGGTGATTGGAAGCTTATCTAATACGGCAAGTATCCTAAAATGGAAAACACTCATAAAAGTAGAAACTCTCTAGTCATAGAAGCTTAGTAAAATAAGAAACTTTCTAAAAATGGAAACTTTATAAAAATAGTAACGTACTAGGAATAGAAACTTAGTAAAACAAACTATACTTAAACTTAAACATGGGCAAAACACTTAACTACTCTTAAATGTCAATAGGTTGACTTTCCTGCTCACTCGTTCAACGCTTTATTCCGAGGAATAACTCTCACTCTACTTACTAAGGTGAATTCATAGCCCCTCTTTACTGCTAGCAAACTTACTTACTTTTACTTGGGGTGAGACACATGCTGCTTTTACTATTTACAATTTAGACACAAGTACCAACTGCTAAACTATGCTATACCCGGCTATGTCCGACTAAGTCTCTACAGTGATATTTTTAAGTGCTGCGGCATGCTTATTTATTGGGGGTAGGCCTATCAGGAGTAACGTCCCCGATACATTTGACTAAGTCTTTGTATTACTTGATAATGAAATTAAACCGACAAGGACAGACACAACTTGTCATGGGGCAAACTTGAACGTTTAGTCTACATATCACGCTTTGGCATAACTTTTTGATCCTGCGGGAGATCAACGTTACAAACTAAATCTTGTGGTCTAAAACAACGATAACTACTTTTGTTAAACCTATGAACTTCACTCAACCTTTTGGTTGACACTTTAGCATGTTTTGTCTCAGGTGCTGTTTGATTCAAGCTTTCTTATCTACTACTTATGTGATACTACTTGGACATAGGATCAAGAGATATCGCATTTATTACTTCTGCATATGAACAATTACTTTATCGTTATTTCCATTATTGTAACGACATTTTATTTTCCGCTGCGTACTCAATAAAGTTAAATTTTCTCATTTAGTATTGTTCTCGTATTATAATATGTTGGTTTATTTGATATTAGTAACGTTTCTTCCAGACCCTATTGGGAGGACGTTACAATAACTATCTATATAAGAGTTTATAAACTAGAACATAGTTTAGTTAATTCTAAACTTGTTCGCAAACAAAGTTAATCCTTTTAACTTAACTTTTAAAAACAACTTAACACATATTCTATATCTATATGATATACTAACTTAATGAGTTAAAACTTGGAAATACGAAGAACACCGTAAAACCGGACATACGCCGTCGTAGTAAAACCTGGGGCTGTTTTGGGTTGGATAATTAAAAACTATCATAATCTTTGATTTAAAAGTTTTTCTTCTGGGAAAATGATATTTCATATGAAAATGATACTATAAACCACCACTATCATAGTCATCAAGATGTCGTTCTTTCAACTGAAATTACTACCTCTTTCAAATATGATTTATAACTTGTAACTCCGACTATAAACCACCACTTTTCAGTTTAGTTTCACAAATTACAATTCGTTATGAAACCATAGCAATTTGATTAACTCAAAACGGATTTATAACGAAGAAATTATGGGCAAAACAATATTAGTTAAAAATGGATAATTTGATTACGGGATTAATTCATTAAAATCTATACTAACCATATTCTAGCTAACCATATTCTAATATGTCATGGTTACACAATACGTCGGATAAATCAAAAGACACCACATACACAATACGTGTAACTACAATAGTGTTATTGTGGGTCATGATTGAGTCTTATACAACACGTGTATACTATGTGCTACTAATTGTGTACTACTAACTGTAGAATACTAATTGTAGACTACTAACGTTGGACTGTTAACTTGACAACTTAAACAATCACACGTGATTGAAAATATAAACTTAAACAATCATACGTGATTGAAAATATGAACTTAAACAATCACATGTGATTGAAGATATGATATGAATAATAGTTGTATTACATTTTGATATACATATATATTTGTTACAGGTTCGTGAATCCAAGGACGACGGCCATATTTTTAATAAGTTGAAAACTTATTATTAATATACTTTTACTACCGTGAGTATATAGTCCCATTTTTAAACTCTAAAAATATTTTGGGATGAGAATACATGCATTTTATGTTTTACGCCATGGACACAAGTACTTAAAATATATTCTACGTTGAGTTGTACCACCTTGAATATCTTCCCTAATAGCTTGGTAACTAATATTTACATGTTGTATGAACATGTAAGCGCGAATCCTATTGATAGATCTATCGGGTTTGACAACCCCAACCAGGCTAGTCGCTCTAGTATCGTAAACGGTTGCATAGTACTTCGTTTTTACTACACTTGGTACAGTGTATGGAGATTTTCTAATAAAGGGAATATGCTACATTAATGGTTAAGTATGGTTACCGAAGCGCTCAACAACTTATAGAATACTTTTATACACTTGTGAGTGTACATATATTTATAACTATGAAATCTTGTGGTCTATATTTATATCGATGATAGCTTTAAATCTATATATCTCACCAACCTTTGTGTTGACTGTTTAAGCATGTTTATTCTCAGGTCCTTAAGAAAGTCTTCCGCTGTTGCATTATCTGAGCAAGCTGTGCATGGAGTCTCATGCTTTTAATTAAATAAAGTGTTGCATTCAATAAAACCTTTGTCATATATTATATTCGACTGTTATGTCACGTGTGTAGTATTTGGAAACCGATGTATTATGGGGATTATTTCTTAAATAATCGTCCACTTGTTTAAAACATGCATTATGTATAATAATAGTGTGATTTTTATGAAACGAATGCAATATTTTCTAAAACGTATCATATAGAGGTCAAATACCTCGCTATGGGACCAATGAATAACGTACCACGTTTATAGTAATATGGACGGGTCGTTTCAGTTGGTATCAGAGTGGTGGTCTTAGCGAACCAGGTCTTGCATTAGTGTGTCTAACTGATAGTTGTTAGGATGCATTAGTGAGTCTGGACTTCGGCCATGTCTACACGTCAAAAGTTTTGCTTATCATTTCTTGTCGAAAATTACTTGCTTATCATTCTTAGTCTAGGCATATCTTACTGCATTGATTGCATGAATGGTGTATAAATAAAATTCATATCTTAGTATATCTGCTAAATCATATCTTAGCGTATCTGTTACTGTAAACTTTGCCTGACATATTCCGTAAATTCCTCCGTAATCTACGAAATCTTTTGTTCTATATATATAGATATTCTATGTAATTAGAATACCATCCGATAGTCAGAAATCATTTCATATCAAACAAATTCTTTATTCAATCGTACGAAATGGAACTCGCCACTAGTTCAAGTCCCTAGGATTCCGATATGGAGTTTCACTCGAGCTCCGAAACCAGTGTGACTGGAATGGATCAACAAATTAGCCATCATCTATTCTGGATGAATTGGGGATGGGTTCGCAGTCTACTTAATCATTGGAGACAAGAAGAAGGTGATCCCTTACATCCACCATATTTCCCTATTGGCGAAGAACAAGAAGCACTTACCGGCGAACCTGTCCGAAACACCATTTTCTCTCTCATTTCCAGAGTATCTCGCCACGATTATATACTATCTCAAATTCTAGATCTTATTCATCCACTCGTCCGAACCGACAATCATCCCGGTGTAATAGAAGAAGTCAACGAGCTTCGCACTCGGGTAGTGGCTTTGGAAAATATGGTGCAAAGGTTACAAGCACCAGCAGTATCACCGGCATCAATAGTACCACCATCGGCAACATCAACAGTACCATTACCACCATCAACAACAACATTCACATCCCACACCTCAACGTCACAATCTATACCTAAAGCATCAACGTCATACGCACCGTAGATACTAAAGAGTACCAACAACAATAACCGATGAAGTATTGATTCATAACTTCATTGGAGAAATATTCTGCGGCGATTATGTAATCTCTAAAGTCTTAGAGATTATCTATTCTAGCCTTAACCATAAATCAGATGAGTGGACCAAAATGATAGAAGGAAGAGTAGAAACCCTGACAAGAATGGTGCGTGGTTTACAAGCTAGACTTGTTATACAAGCACCACCGGTAGTACCACCAGCATCACCATCAGTATCACCAACACCGGCAAAACCTGTAGCACTACAAGCTCCGCCAATTCCATAATCATCAACATCATCACAAATCAACAACGCGTATATTGTATCAACGAGTTATGAAGTATTAACTCATTCCCCCTAAAGAAATTATATGTATATTTTATATATATATATATATATATATATATATATATATATATATATATATATATATATATATATATATATATATATATATATATATATATATATATGAATTTTGAGATCAAAATAAATCTTTTCGTACTAAGCTATTATGTATGAATTGAAAAAGGGTAGATACTACTCGGTTAAATTCATATTAATATGCTATGATGTACATCCGTCATTAACAACTTAACCATCATTAACTACAATCTTTGTTTCAATTCAATGAATTTCATTTCATAATAAACCAAGTGTATTATTCAATTACATGTTTGATTTTACACTTTCATCTTCGATGTACTCGAAACTTTCTAGAAAACATCATTCGTGCTTTATGAAATTCACAAGAACTCCATAAACATCAACATCATTCACCGAAGAAATGTCAATAAGAATAAATAATGAAGTATTGACTACATTAGTGAAATACTCCGCGAAGATTATGTAATCTCTAATGTTTTAGAGATTATTCATTCCTAGTTCTAGCCGAAAATCAAATGAGTTTAATATTATATTAACTCATTAAATCTATGTTACATCTGCCGAAAATATACATATATATATTTTCATAAAGGCTGTAATAAAAATTCTCTTGTACAAAATATTACTTGTGAATTTTTTTTAACGGGTAGGTAATACCCGAGAGATATATAAATTCACAATTAATATGTCACATTCTTTGATTTTGATTCAACAATCATCAACTATACTCACTACCTTCACAACGATGCACATTCTTTCATAGAAATCAAAACAACCATACTCATTCAAATTTAATTACATATTCTGATTTTGATATCTCAGAATTCAATTCGAGATATAATCGAAATCATCACTCTTAGATTCCTACATCTTTCAAAACTATACTTTGACTTCAAAACTGTACTAGAATATCATTTCTATTCATGGAACCCAGAAAAAATATTTGTATCATTCAAAATCCTAGAACATCAAATGTATATTAACAATTACAATCTGTGTTCAAACCCTTCGAAATTCCTGAAGACACTCGAGATGATGATCCAATCACATGTTACCCGCAGTCTTGTACCTGAAAAACCCTCGAAACCAAAGTCATAGTTTAACACGTATCCGTGTCAGACCCTTTGGCATTTATGAGCTAAAATAACTTTTCAATCTCTTTTCAAAATAGACAGCTTTGTCACAGCTCCAGCAATTCACCTTCAATTGTTCATCGAATAATCCTTATTATAACGATTACCCCTTCATCATTGTTACCGGGGAACCTTTCATATCTCGCCACATTAGCAGTAAACTTATCAACAACTTCATTGATCTTTAAGCCTCTCCGAAAAATCACGATACTTATTCATTGAAACTTTATCAAGTACTCATCTACAACTTGTAACAATAATTGTCATACCAACTACTGGAATTAGCAATCAGTATTTTGAATTTCGCAGCAATTTTACGCCAACAGTTATATACATACATATAACGTCTACCTCCAAGACTTACAGACTTCGAATGTGAAGTTTCTGAAAAACACCCTAAACTGCGAACTAGTTCTCTGAATTTTGGAAAAATGCTGATGAAGCAGCAAAAACTATAAACGACCTTAACAGTCAAAAGTTTGATGATAAAGAATAGTATGTTGGTGATATTGCTTTAAACATACATATTATTCGACGCAATATCATTTATATTTCATAGGTTTTTACTGTTTACTAAGACATTCAAATGTATAAATCACGAGAAAAACGACAAAAGATAATACGAGCTCGAAGTTTGAAGAAAAGACAAAAAACAATGGATTTAAACCAAATATATGTCGAGATAATATTACCCGAATACAAGTTCAAGATGAGCAAAGAAAAAGAGTTCAAATGAAAAGGTCCAAATCGATAAACGTCAACGCGGGATCAAAAGAGAACAAAACATAAAATAAAAACAAGAAAACTGTTGACTATTCTTACGCGAATCGTGTGAAGACCTACGCGAAACGCGTAGTATTTAACTCTTACGCGGATCGTGTGGACTCCTACGCGAAACGCGTAATATCCAGTCCAGATCCAGATTCAACAGCAAATGGGACGGTTGCTTTTATGTTTTAATATCCATTCTTTTTCAAGTGGTACAGCAAGGACTACACTTTTGACCTACTGCACATGTTATAATACGGAGTACACTTACAAGACCAAGAGATAAAAAAAAATAGAGAGGGTAGGACACATTTTTCAGAGAGCAGAGAGCAAGAGAGATATTACAAAATTATTACTGTCTTTGTATTTTCAAGTAATCTGTATTATTTTCAGTTTCAAGGTTCAATAATTAGGATAGTTTTAAATATTAAGGGTGTATTGTTCGTGATTAAGGGTATTATTGTACGCACAAAAGGGGTGTTATTATTGTAATTTTCTACCATTGAAGTTAATGAAAGTGAAGAATTTTTAGTAAGTATATTCTGTTAAAATTATCGTTATCAGTTTTTATCATTATTATTATGTTTGTATATTTATATTTTTATGTTTCCCTTAGTATAATGAGTAGCTAATTTTCCTAGTGTTTGCTTCGATGTAGAGCCCCTAGTGAAATGGATTGTTATTATTTGTAAAAAAAATAAATTGTAACTTTAGTATTTTTAACATTGAGCCTAATTGAAAGAACCATTATTATGTATTTGGATGTTTAACCCTTGTCACTTAATTTGTTAGATTAAAATAACGAAAGTTATTTTTATTTATATAAATTAAGCTTCAACATTAAAAGTGATCTAGACGAACTTATAACTAATTTACTAACACTAAATTAAAAGTAAGGTTCGGTGGTTTGGGTAATATCACGAGTCATATAATAATGAAATTATAAAAAGGGAAACCATTATGATTTGGGTTTTGGCGAAGGTCAAAACTGGGTTGGGTCTCAATTTAAATACTTAAGAACTAGTAACTATCTAAATATAATCCAATGAAAATTAGGTTTAATTTAGTTAGTCAAAACTTATTATTTATTCGAAAGGAAAATATAAGTTTTATACTAAACATTTTAAATAGGGCTTAAACTCAAAAACAATCCATGGATCTAGAGGTGATACATTTAAGTAAACACTCACATTTTATATATTGTAAAATTATTATAATAATTATTATTATTTACGTATTATTAATTACAGCACCAAAATATAAATATTTATATCAAAATACTCGAATTTGTACCAGAACTGTTTGTCACATCGATTATAACATACGCGGATCGCGTATATCTCTACACGATACGCGTACGATTTAAAACATACGCGAAACGCGTATTATACAAGCTTGATTAAAAAATAAATATTTGATTTATTTTTGATTGTTTTAATTTGTTGTTAAGATATTGATTCATGTGGTGTTGAAACAAGCTTGTATGTCAAGGATAAATTCTTTGCTAACATTAACATACCCAATTGGGACGATTCTCTTGTTTTAAAATGTTATGCAGGGATTCTTTAGAATGAGAGCTGTTAACCAACAGCAAGGGGAAGAACAAGTAACCCCAGAAATGGAACAACAACTACAGAATCTACACCCAAACCTGAGATTTCCTGATGATGTACCTAACCGATTACAAAAGGTTAAGGACTTACTTTATCTGATCACTAGAAACATCTCTCCAGTATACGTTGTGGACTGGGCTCCTTTAGGACCACCAGTCAACTTAGATGTGCAAATAAGGGGAATTTTAAATCAAAGTTTTACAAATGAATTTGGAATGACTTTGGTTTTTAATGATTTTGAGAGATTGTTTAGTTTAAATAGCCCTGTATACAGAGAATGGTGTTTAGAGTTCTACTCTACTGTTAGAATAAGTTTACACCCAGAAAATATCGATGATATTAATTTTCTACAATTTAGGCTGGGTGGGGTAGATAGAGCAATGTCCCTAAGCGACGTGACTACCGCATTAGGGATTTACACCGTAGACGAAATGATAGCTCCCGGTTTTAGGGAATATATTTTTACAGGGGCTAGATATACAGGTAACTATAATTCTGGCATAGTTTGGCAATCTTTCACTAATAGAAATACATATGAGCCAGGCCAGGAATCTTATCTAAAGATCACTGATGTTCGCTTCAGAATAATTCATAAGTTTATAGCGAACACAATAAACCAAAGGTCATTTACTAATACAGATAAAATTAATTATATTGACCTTTGGTACTTGGATGCGATCAGAGATAGGGATACATTTATTAGTATACCCTATGGAGTTGCTTACTTTTTAGCCCATGTTGGTAAGGGTGCTCGAGGGATGAGTGACATGTCGGGGGGTCACTATATCACGTGTCTAGGAAGCTGGTTCGGACTTGACCCGAATGAATCAGAACCTCCAATCCAACCGGTAAATCAAGCTGTTAGAACTTTAGGATTGGATGTGTATAGGACGGCGAAGGCCATAACCATGAGGAGCGGGGTTATTAGTTTGAGACGGCAAGAAGTTGTCGCTCACGCTCCTATGGAGGAGGATGAGGAACCCGCTAGGGAAACTAGGAGGAGACGAAGACAGCCAGATGAGGCTAGTACGTCTAATGTAGGTGTTTCTGATTTCGATATGCTACAAAATTCATTTAATTCATTGAGTTTAGATTTAAGGAACTCGTATGATAATTGGGGACGGAGATCAGAAGAACAATACACTAGTTTGTCTAGGCAAATAGGGGAAATTAGGCATACCCAACTGGCCCAGGATAATATGTTAGAAAACATCCGCTACGATCAGAGGGGCCAGGGAGCACAGTTAGAGTGGGCGCATCATCAGGCTTATTTATACGCAGCTAACCCACAACATTACGCACCCTCAGCTTTTCCATCGTACCCCTAGTGGCAAGAACACGGTGACCCTCTACCTCCACCTTATGATCCCAACGCTGCCCTAGCCACGAGTCAGGAAGCCTATAGGCGTTTTTACGAGGAACAACGCCTAAATGAACAACGGCAGCAACAGGAGCGAGAACAGGAAGATCAGGGAGGCCCTACGTGGTCATTTTTCTAGTTTTTCTTTTTATTTTTTTTAGAATTATTTATTTTGTATTTGTTTGTATAAAATGATTTTTATGGTGTGTTAATTTACTTTTACCTTTATTTATTTTATTTCTACAAAAACTTTTAGTGTGGGGTAAAATTTTTGTACTACTAAAGTACAACCCCATCTCGTTTGTGATTGACATATTTGTTGACAGGTACTTATGATGATGAGATTCGACATAGCGAAACACGAAAGTATTATTGTGGTAAAACGGATTGGATATGTTCATACGATAAGCATTTTACAATATCCAATTACTTAACAAAGGAAGTTCTATACACTGTACACTTTTTGTCCTCTCAAATTTAAATATTTAATCTGATTTTATGTAATGAGGGCATTACATAATCTTAAGTGTGGGGTGGGAGTATATAAATTCTCGAGAACTTATAATTTAGTGGTTTTTATGAAAAAATTTACAATTTTTAAACAAATATAACTAATCAATTTTTAAGGTAATTACGAGCAATTAAAGATTAGGTTTCAAAAACCGAAATTATTTTCTCCATACATTAAAAATACATAAGTTTATTTGATTGAAATATATAAAAGAAAACCAAGTATAACGGAATTTATAAACCCATATTTTTGGAACCATTGATCACATGTTTCTATGAAGTATTGCAGATATCATCGCTTTGGAATGTATAAATCTGAATATCTCGTTAAGGAAGTAAAGTCTTCCAAAATGACATACTTGCTAACCTATGTTAGAAGATGTAGTCCAGAACAGCTGTAGGTTGACGAAAAATCTTGAAAAGTCATCTCTATCATCGGCTGGAAATCCACCTCACCTCAGCATCAAATAGGGTTTTTGGTGGTCAGACTTATCCTAACCATGAGATGGATCTGTCTCGTACAATGGGGGGCACATTGCAAATTAGCTTTTAAGACTAATGAATCTAATCCCCAGATGGATGATGTCATAACCCGTCCTTAACCATAAGAACGTGTTAGATAACGTATGATTTCATTGCGAGGTATTGACCTCTATATGCGACATTTTTAAAAGAGAAACTGCATATATTATACATTACAAACCATAACCATTATTTTTGTTACAAGCTTTAGACAATAAAAAGATGATTATCGTTTAGCGATAATCTTCGACTTACAAACTTTACATATAATGATAACAACACGATTTCGAGCATATTTTACAACACAAATCCTTGGGTATGCAGTTTTATTTTTGACACAAATATGCGTACGCAAGATCCTGCTCAAATTCAACATAATGCAGCGGAAGCTTTAGTAATCACCTGAGAATAGACATGTTTTAAAAGGTCAACATAAAGTTGGTGAGATATAGGTTTAATGCCGGCAGCAATATATATATATAGACCACAAGATTTCGTATATAAACAGTTTAATAAAAATATTCTAAGTGGTTGAGCACTTGGTAACCATACTTAACATTTAATCACGTCGCATATTCCCTTTATTATGAAATCTTACTACACCGTACCAAGTGTAGTCACGAAACGAAGTACTGTGCAACCGTTGAATACTGGTCGTCCAGTCCGGTTGGGGTTGTCAGGCCCGATAGATCTATCAACAGGATTCGCGTTTACAATACCGCTGTAAATAACAGTTACCAAGCTACAGGGAAGTATGCCAGTGGTACAACTCAACGTAGAATATATTTTTCAGTTACTTGTGTCCATAACGTAAAACATAAAATACATGTATTCTCATCCCGAAATATTTAGAGTTTAAAAGTGGGACTATATACTCACTTTCGTCTTGAAGATATATATATAATTTGACTTGGTCTCCGGTTGATATCACGAACCTATCCATATATAATATATCAATACCTTTTCTTTTTAAACAAACGTCACATATATATACTTGTTATACTTTTAATACTTTGAATAATTCCTTAGTCCGTAGTTAGCAGTTCGTTGTTAGTAATTCAATTTTAATGGTTCATTTTTAGATGTTTAATATACCCGCAATGAAATAAATAAAACCCCCAACGAAATAAATAAAACCCCATCGTATATGTATTGGTCGAGATTAATCTTGACCCACGGTACCGGTGTTGTCAAATGACGTGTTGCGTACATAAAGTACCGGTGTTGTCAAATGACGTGTTGCGTACAATCATGGGATCTTATGATTAATCTTCTCGTGTTGTTTACGGGTGATCCTGAACCATATAAAATTGAATTATAAGTACATATATATAAAATATCATGTTAACTTAAAAAGATGTGATTTATTTAATTTTTCCCAATTATTTTCGTGGCTAAACTAGTCTTGGATATCCGATTTTGTTTCGGTCATAGTTTCTTCGTTACAACTCCGTTTTCGTTGATTCAACTTGCCATCTCCTTGGATCGAGTCCCTCTTTAAGACTATGAACTGTAAATACCTTAGTTTGTATTCAAAATCACACGGCATAGGTCAAACTTTAGTGAAACTTATGAAGTTAATCATTTTACATCATGTAAACAACCTTAAATGATTATTTTTCTAAAAATACTTATACTTTGAGTTAAATCATGAAATTTTTATGTGTTATCATATTCATAGTAAAAATCATTTTTCCAGAAAATAAACCTCCAATTCAAAGTTTAAGATGGTTTTTAATTATCCAACCCAAAACAGCCCCCGGTGGCACTCCGACGTCGTAAAAACAGTTTTTAAGATAATCTTTGAAAAACCAAGTTATACCTTGTTAAATTAGCATATATTTAAGTTATATTACAGGTCTTGGAGTATTTTAAAAGTTAAGTTAGAAGGATCTATTTAGTTTGCAAACAAGTTTGAAAACATTCAAACTATGTTCTTGTTGTTAAAATTTTATACCACAAAATAAGATAGCTATATATATATAAATCGAATAAGGTTATGAACATAGATTCTACCTCAAGTTCCTTGGACAAGGTTTTTGTAAAAGAGGAGTAAGAACCTAGAACCAAAAGGGTGATGGAAGTGGATGAAAGATTGGAAGTAAGTTGGTGTTCTTGGAAGGATTTCTTGAAGTGTTTTTGTAAGGTTTTCTTATGAGGTTTAAGTGTTGTTTTTGAAGCTAAATGATGGGGAAAATGCTTGGAGATGATCAAGTATGAAGTTAAGAGTATTTTGAGAGAGAAATGGAAGTGTAAGTATGAGAAAATGGGGTGAAGAAATGGTGTGCATGCATAAAAACGTTTTTAGGTTATAAAGGAAAAAAAAGATACCTAACTTTGTTTTCTTGCTAAATAATTCATGCTACTTGACAAATGGTTAGTTCCACATGTTTCTTAATCATTTAAGGCTGCTAAGGAGCAGATTTTTATTGGTATATACCAATAGTAAATACATCTAGAAGCTGCGTATGATACGGGTACATATACCCTAGGTATACGTATAGAAATCTTTGAGAAAACGGAACGAGGATTCAAATATAGTTATCTTTTGTAAATATACTTATATTGTTTTATGTATTTAAGTCTTTAAAAGTGATTAAATACATTACTTATACGATATATGTATAAACATTATAGGTCATAAGTATTTAAGTCAAATAACGTTACGTATGGTTATCGTTTTGAAAACTTAAGTTAGTAGTTTCAAAATATACTTATAACTTATTGTTATTAATACAAAATGAGATATTAAAACATTCTTAGGTCATGTTAAATATGTATATATACATATATATACACAAACGTATAATTATCATATATTGTATAGTTCGTGATATCATCGGTCAAACTAGACGGTCAAACGTTGTGTAAAACTCTTTTCGAAAAACATAAGTCTCGACAATTTGGATTGCTTATCATGTTGGTAAGGTTTAATTTATGTAAATATTAATCTTATAAGTATAGAACGATCGAAAAAGTGCGGGTCGTTACAGATGAGCTCCGTAAAGAACAACCGCATCTATGTTTGACTGCGGTCAACATACATATGCCATAACAAATTGAGGTGTGAAAACTCATGGTTCACCGATGATATTTGGACACGATATAATTTTACTCTAAAACTTGTGCTATTTTATGAATTATATTGTGTAAAACCATTTTTAGGACATTCGGTTTCAAGTTCCATGATACTTCAATTATGGGGGCGGATAGCTTGCTAATCGCCGACTGAGACTACGGTTTTCAGTTACCCTCGACCGGAATTTGAGGTTAAAACCGGAAAACGTGTCTAGTATAAAAACTAGCATGCAATTTTATAAAATCTTAAAACGTTTTCACAAGGTCCAATTTTCCCTAAGGATCCAAATTTTTAAACCTTAATCACGAGATTTCAACTTTGTTTCTGTTGTCAGAATTTCAATTCGTGTGGTGTGCGTGTGATTCAATAAAAATTGTGTAGTTTCCAACTTATTCCATATAGCGTGTGTTTTATTTCGTGTAGTGTGTGTTGTGTGATTTAATGTTCGATAAGGAAAAATATGTAACGTTCCGATTCTGTTTAGAAGATGTAATTGCTTGAGGACAAGCAACGTTCAAGTGTGGGGTATTTTGATATTGCTTTAAACATACATATTATTCGACGCAATATCATTTATATTTCATAGGTTTTTACTATTTACTAAGACATTCAAATGTATAAATCACGAGAAAAACAACAAAAGATAATACGAGCTCGAAGCTTGAAGAAAAGACGATAAACGATGGATTTAAACCAAATATATGTCGAGATAATATTACCCGAATACAAGTTCAAGATGAGCAAAGAAAAAGAGTTCAAATGAAAAGGTCTAAATCGATAAACGTCAACGCGGGATCAAAAGAGAACAAAACATAAAATAAAAACAAGAAAACTGTCGGCTATTCTTACGCGAATCGTGTGAAGACCTACGCGAAACGCGTAGTATTTAACTCTTACGCGGATCGTGTGGACTCCTACGCGAAACGCGTAATATCCAGTCCAGATCCAGATTCAACAGCAAATGGGACGGTTGCTTTTATGTTTTAATATCCATTCTTTTTCAAGTGGTACAGCAAGGACTACACTTTTGACCTACTACACATGTTATAATACGGAGTACACTTACAAGACCAAGAGATAAAAAAAAATAGAGAGGGCAGGACACATTTTTCAGAGAGCAGAGAGCAATAGAGATATTACAAAATTATTACTGTCTTTGTATTTTCAAGTAATCTGTATTATTTTCAGTTTCAAGGTTCAATAATTAGGATAGTTTCAAATATTAAGGGTGTATTGTTCGTGATTAAGGGTATTATTGTACGCACAAAAGGGGTGTTATTATTGTAATTTTCTACCATTGAAGTTAATGAAAGTGAAGAATTTTTAGTAAGTATATTCTGTTAAAATTATCGTTATCAGTTTTTATCATTATTATTATGTTTGTATATTTATATTTTTATGTTTCCCTTAGTATAATGAGTAGCTAATTTTCCTAGTGTATGCTTCGATGTAGAGCCCCTAGTGAAATGGATTGTTATTATTTGTAAAAAAATTAAAATGTAACTTTAGTATTTTTAACATTGAGCCTAATTGAAAGAACCATTATTATGTATTTGGATGTTTAACCCTTGTCACTTAATTTGTTAGATTAAAATAATGAAAGTTATTTTTATTTATATAAATTAAGCTTCAACATAAAAAGTGATCTAGATGAACTTATAACTAATTTACTAACACTAAATTAAAAGTAAGGTTCGGTGGTTTGGGTAATATCACGAGTCATATAATAATGAAATTATAAAAAGGGAAACCATTATGATTTGGGTTTTGGCGAAGGTCAAAACTGGATTGGGTCTCAATTTAAATACTTAAGAACTAGTAACTATCTAAATATAATCCAATAAAAATTAGGTTTAATTTAGTTAGTCAAAACTTATTATTTATTCGAAAGGAAAATATAAGTTTTATACTAAACATTTTAAATAGGGCTTAAACTCAAAAACAATCCATGGATCTAGAGGTGATACATTTAAGTAAACACTCCCATTTTATATATTGTAAAATTATTATAATAATTATTATTATTTACGTATTATTAATTACAGCACCAAAATATAAATATTTATATCAAAATACTCGAATTTGTACCAGAACTGTTTGTCACATCGATTATAACATACGCGGATCGCGTATATCTCTACACGATACGCGTACGATTTAAAACATACGTGAAACGCGTATTATACTACGTGAAACGCGTAAGTACAAATACGGGTACTGTACGAACTAGGTTAAAAATCTAGGGTTTTAATTATTTTATTATTATATTTAAGTTGTTAATTTATAATTATTATAATTTATAATTAGTAATTAGTTTATAACTAGTTAAATATTATAATTCCTATTAAATTATATTAATTTAGTTAAAATATGTTATTTAGTTAATTTAAATAAATTTATATTATAATTGCTCAAAACAAAATTCTAAACAATTAGTTTTATTAAAAAGTTATCATTTTATTAATTATCATTTAGTAATAAACTTATTAGTATGATTTCAATTAATTCACTTTTAAATTAATAATTATAAATAATGTATTCGTATAAATTAATAAGTAGTTCAATTAAATTAGGATTAAGTTATATTTTATTATTATTATGTAGTATTATCATTTCCTAATCCAAAACCCCCTTAAAATAAGTTTAACTTCAAAGACTATTAAAAACCATTGAACACTGTCTCCCTGTGGAACGAACCGGATTTACCGACAAACTAAACTACGCAGATAGGACTAGTTGCCTATATGTGTGAAATCAACCTAAAATCATTAAAATACCACATATACAATAAATCAATTCGTATAACAAAATAACTCAAATCCGTTCATAAATAAAGGTACTGTTTCACCACATCAGTTGGCAAAGCTCAGAAAAAGAGAAGGTTTGGAACTGGAAAACGGATTAAGCAAACTATGAAGGAGGCTGTGGATAAATCACAAAGACGAAATCTACCTTCAAATTATCCAAATGATTCAGTGTCTGCTGAAATCCTTAGAAAATACCTTGCTCCTTACTCTAAAACCCTTGCGAACAATATTCTTCATCATCCTCTTATCTTAAATAATCTAAGATATCATCGTATATTCCATTATAAATATCCTCCATATTTTTGAAGATATTTTCATAACCATTCTTATCTGAAATCATTTATCCCTTCGCGTTATCTGTAGCACATCATAAAGGAAACTGTTTTAATTTCTAAACATCTGATACCTCTGAGTGTAAAGTATGAATGTTTTTGAAGTAATGTTGGGAACTGAAGCATGAGTTAGTATAATATAATGACACTTGATCAACGTGATTATATTACATTAAGTCATGCTGAGTTTCTAATGGAACATGATGATTCACAGACCATACCGTCATCATGTGCCACGTTACATAACTTTTTCTTTCTATTTAACCTCTAGAATTATCAAGAAAATATTTTTCTTGATGATTCGGTATTTTCCGTAATTTTCTGGAAATTTAACAAGTCAGATCGTGCTATTACCATTTCTTTCTTAGAACATTAGTATTGTTCATCCGAAGATTCATACCTACGAATTCTGGACCATTACTCGTTTGACTTGAAGTCGGGAAGAGGAGACAAAAGCATGGAACTCTTAAATATAAAAGAAAATATAAAGCCCGACAACAATACATAAATTACAAACCGTGCATATCAATAAGTATTGCAACGTAAAGGCACGGGAGAATTAAAATGTAACGACCCTGGATTTTTCCAACGTTATTTGTTAATAATTATTATTATTATTACTTGTGATTTATTAAATGTATTGTTTATATACGCTTACTTGTTACCGCGATTAACTTTGATTGCCCGAAACGTCTTTGTGACACGCGTACATTACACGAATAATACTTTCAAATATTATTTACATTCATGATTAATTTCTATTAATCATTTTTAAATAATTATGACTACTAGTTAATTACTTGGGCTATAATTGGATTAACTTGTTAGTTACTTGAACTTGGACCTTGATTAATGTTAGTGGACTTAAGAGCCCACCCTACTCACCCTAATGGACTTACTAGCCCGTTACCCATGTAAGTATTACTTTAGGATTAACCTAGATGAATAAACTTAGTAAGAATCTAGTTACCACTTACTTGCACATTACCCCCATGCATGCACCCTTAATTACCAAACTTTGAGTCAAAGAGCATGCAAGACTTAGTGGACATCCTCCTCCCCCATTGGTGATGGGAACCTCAAACTTTGACTACCTATTACTACCATTCTACCTCTCCACTTTTACACACACTTACTAGCATTTTTCTCTCAAACTTCTTCTCTCATTCTTGCTCTCTACTTGTAAGTATCTTGAGCATTTTTCTTCTCTTCTTTCCTTGCAAAAACCGAACACACACACACATAATCACCATCATCACTTGTTTTATGTTGTTGACTAGTTACTTGTTCATTGTTGTTATTTTGTTACATGTCTTTGTTAGTTATTACTCATTAGTTATCAAGAATCAAACTCTTTAGTTTATTCTTCCTTTTATCTTGTATTTACAAGAACATGCAAGAACAAAACTCTCTAGTTTATGTTCTACATATTATATGTTACAAGAAAGAAAGTCCATGTGTTGTAAGTCATACTTGTGTTCATGAAGTAAACTTAAAAGTTTACTTTCTAAAGATCAAGACTTAGGCTTGAATCTTTAAAAGTATGAAACCCATTAACTTACTACTTGTGTAATTAGTTTATTTCCTCATTTGTTCATCTTTTAAAAATCGTGATTTTGGTTGTAGATGGTCAAATGTTACAAGTTAACTTTGATCTCATTTTTCTTGAACTAAAGATTTACTTTAAAAAGTTCAAGAACATAGAATTAACTTAATAACTTTTGATCAAGACTTTTGAGTCTTGGACCTTCAAGATCAAACTAAGAACTATGTTCTACAACTTAAGATCTTGATTAGTTAGTTTACTTTCAAGTTTGTAGTTCAATAATACTTTTATATTTCATGCATGTGTTAAATCTAAGACTTTGATGTAACTTTGGTTCATCAAAACACTTGCAACACTTAAATGAGTTGTGCTACATGCCTTAGACTTACACATGTGTTATGATGGTTAAACCTTGGTGAAAATGATGCAAACACATCAACGATTTGTACACTTGAAGCTATATGCATCAAGGATGAGAACCGTGATAAGCATCGAGCACCAAGAACCACCGGAACCTACTGACCCTTCTGTTTTCTGTATTCCGGGTCTTATCAGCACGACCTGGGCTACTGTAACTGTGATATTCAGATAGCTCTATTCGAGTAGATAACTTTTCATTTAAGACTCGTCTTAATCCGAGTTACGGTTTAGGATTTATGGCCCTCCGATCGTCACTAGGTCCTTTTAACGTTGTGCAGAAAATTCTGACCTACTCGCACTTAAACTGTCGCCACGGTCAAACGAAGATGATTTTGCTTCTGGAATTTTTACCACAACTAAAGGACTCATATACGGAGCCATGGCCACTAGTCTCACCTTATTTCAGTAGGTATAGAGGCCGTGGTGACTGATCAAAATCAGCCTTTGTTTTAAACTTCTTTCATGAACGAAACTTACTTTACACCTTTTGTTTGATGATGAATGATGATGACCTTTAAGACCTAATTTACTTACTTTTAAACCTATTGGGATGATTTACTGACTTAGTAATATTTGACTTAGGTTGAGGACCTTTTGGACAAACGTATTTGCTTACTTTCCGACTCGACTTTACCGCTACTTTATCATTGTGAGTTATAGCATCCCTTTTTACTTTAACTATTTGGGACTGAGAATACATGTGCGTTTTATGTTTTACATACTAGGCACGAGTACTTAAAACTTATATATGTGTGGGTTATACAACGGCATAAACATTCCCTTTAGCTCGGTAACGTTTAGTCATTGGTTTTTGAACCGGTGAACGCGAATCTTAGATATGGATCCATAGGGTTTGACAACCCCACTCGGGCTAGTCGCGCTAGCATTTAACGAGTGATTGATACTTCGTAATCATACGCACTTGCCAAGTGTACTTTCAGGGGGTATAAACGTTAAGTTAGTTACCAAGTGCCCACGGTTAAGCATATACTTTATCATACTGTTTTGAAACGCTCTTTGTAGCACTGAAATCTCGTGGCCTACCTTACATTACTGTTATACTTAAACTATAGCTCACCAACCGTTGTGTTGACATTTTAAGCATGTTTTTCTCAGGTGCCTAAGGTTTCTTCCGCTGTGTTACTAGACTTGCTGTAGACACCCGCTGCTCTAGAGATGTCAACTGCATGAAACACTTTATCTTGCATTCAAACTTAATACTTTTGAACTATGTTTTGTAATGACCTAAGGGTCACATACATTTATTCATACTTGCTATTCATAGAAGCATACTGTTGGTGTAAAACATGTGATGTCGATTATGACGTCACCTTTTTATCGTGAATGCAACTTCTTTTGAAAAATCATATAGTACTTAACCTTGTAATGATCCTGTTGTTGATGATTCGTACACGATGGTTTTGTACGGGGCATCACATTTGGTATCAGAGCCTTGGTTGTAGGGAATTAGGTTGCATTAGTGAGTCTAAGACCGACCCGAGTAGGATTCACTAATAGGACTAATCTACAACTTGCTAGTTTACTTGTTTCTGCTGAACTTACTACATGTTGTTGCTTACTTTCACTGCTATATGCCATATGCTACTACATGATTTCACTACTGCATGATATTACTTGATTTCGAATGCATGCTACTTCTGTACGAGTTGCTGTTATTGCCATGCTATTTATCGTTATACATGATTTAGACTGTTGGCCTAATACGTGCTTGCTTTATGACTTACTGACATGGAAAAATTATTTTTCCTTGTTCAGATGTCGGATACTCCACCTGCTAACGTTTTGGGCAGTCCAGACTCATCAGCCACCTCACCTGCTGCTGCTGCCGACACACCGATCCCACCACCTACGAGTGACCCCGGCGCTTCATCTTTCGAGACTAGCAGCCAGGCGCCTGCCCCAGTGGTTACTTCTAACAGAACCCAGGACCCTCTGGAGATTCCAGCTCCATCTGTCCCCGGACCCTCGATGTCACAGTCCCGCTCCAGTGAGATTTTGATTCTCGCAGAATTCGGGGAAGGTCCGTTCCGTAACCGGTATCGCCATTGGTGCCGACGCGCCCCTGATGGACGTCTCATTCTGATCGGACCCGCTAGGTACAGATAGATGATAGCCGCCCAAGGAGGACACCCGTGCCGCCACCACCATCCAATGACTCATCTATAGACGACTCGAGTGACGATGACTCCGACGAGGAGTACCCGGATGCACCTGTTCAGCCACCGTCCACCCCGCCGAAGAAGCGGTACCGTTTTGACGGCACCATTGTTCCAGGGTTGAACGGAGGCCGAGCCTTCACTGACGCATTTGGTCGGCGTCGTAGGGTTACTGCCCGTAAGCGGCTTGTGCCGTACCCTGCCGATCCCTTCATCCGTAAGCCTTATCGTTTCGCAGCTTCTACTTCCGAATCCGGACCGTCTGCACTACCGGCGCCACCTGCACCACCTTCTCCACCAGCACCGCCTGCCCCACCATATCCCACGGTCGAGGAATTGACAAGGGAGATGGAGATCCTCCGAGCTCGGGTAGCTGAGCTTGAGGAACAGATGTCCCGCGTCTTGGACATCCTCTACCCACCTTCACTGTAGGGCTTTTGTGTTTAGATTTCATTATGTAATCTAGTTGTAGCTTTATGTATTACTCAATGTATTGTACGAATCAAACGGATGTATGAAACTTATTATTAATGAATGGAAACTTTGTGTTGTTTACTTTTTACACAAGTGTTCTATTTACGTTACCGTATCATGGTTTTGTGGTACTTATATCTAATTGCGTTGCTTAATCAACATGTGTTGTGCTGTTTTCATGTTGGTTGTTATATACTATATTATTACATATTGCATGTTGAATTTTGACTTGAGTCAAAATTTTTGTTTAGAACGTCATGGCTAACTGTCGATCCACACCTACTGCTGCTCAAATTGAAGAGATGATCCAGGAACGTGTAGCCGCAGCACTTGCGGAAATGCAACCACAAGTTCAAGTAGTTAATCAGCCCAACCGTGATGGGTGTACTTACAAGGAATTCCAGAGCTGTAAACCACATAACTTCAGCGGAACTGAGGGGCCTGTTGGTCTCACAAGATGGTTTGAAAAGCTTGAATCAGTATTCCGAGTCAACAACTGTTCCGAGTCCAACAAAACCAAATTTGCTTCCTGCACGCTATCTGATGGCGCCCTCACGTGGTGGAACACCATGGCACAGGCACACGGTATTGATGAGGCGTATGCTACGCCATGGGAGGAGTTCAAAGTGGCTATGATTGATGAGTATTGTCCGAGAACCGAGATACAAAAGATGGAAATGGAGTTTATGCAATTGAAAGCTGTTGGCAACGATCTCGATGGTAACAATCGGAGGTTTCTTGAGTTAGCTCTTATGTGTCCTACCATGGTCACCCCGGAATTCAAGCGTATGGAGAGATACTTTTGGGGACTCCCTAAGTCCATCAAGGGTAATGGCACCTCGTCCAAGCCACCGAATGTTCCCGAAGCAATGCGCATGGCGCATACACTCATGAATCAGATTCTCATCGATGAACCGGAGAAGTCCAAGTCTGAAGCGAGTAGTAGTGACAAGCGAAAGTGGGATAACAGTAAGGGGAGGACCTATGATCAAACCCCCGCTAAGAGACACAACAATGGTGGAAACCCCAACCCCGGCACAAGCTCCAACCCGAACTACAAAGGTACCCTACCGCAATGCAAGAGGTGTTACAAACACCACACTGGGTATTGTAATGTTGTTTGTGAGAAGTGCCAACGGTCTGGGCATATAGGCAAGGATTGCAAGGTCACTACTTTGAATGCAAGGGCAAACCCCACCGGGCCGAAGAAGTGCTACGGATGCGGAAAGACGGGTCACTTCAGGAATGAGTGTCCCGACAAGCGAAAAGACGGCGGACCACCGCGAGGTAGAGCTTTTAATGTTAATGCAAGGGATGCACGCAAGAACCCCGACTTGGTGACAGGTATATTCACTATCAACAATCTTTTAGCTTCTGTCCTATTTGATACTGGTGCCGATAGAAGTTATGTATGTAGACACTTTTGCGATAAGATAAATTGGTCATTAGTTCCTTTAAAAGAAAGTATGCTTGTCGAGGTAGCCAACGGTAAACTTGAAAAGGTTGACCAAATTGGCCGAGGAGCTATTATTAGTATAGCTGGTGCGGATTTCGAAATTGACTTGATACCTATCAAACTGGGAAGTTTTGACGTGATCATCGGTATGGATTGGTTGACCAAAGTAAGGGCCGATATTATCTGTGGAGATAAAACTCTCCATATACCACAAGGAAATGGTGAACCACTGGTTATTTATGGAGAGAGATGTACCTTGAAGCTGAACCACATCAGTTGCGTGAAAGCTCAAAAGATCATGAAGAAGGGACGTCTTGCTGTTCTAGCACATGTGAAAACGGTAGAAACCGAGGTGAAGAGTGTGAACAACGTACGGATTGTGAACGAGTTTCCTGATGTCTTTCCAGAGGAGTTACCTGGATTACCACCACCGAGAGCCGTAGAATTTCAGATTGACTTAGTGCCAGGAGCTGCACCTGTAGCTCGCGCACCTTATAGGCTCGCACCTTCCGAGATGCAAGAGTTACAAATTCAACTACAAGAACTACTAGATCGAGGGTTTATTGAACCAAGTTCTTCGCCGTGGGGCGCACCTGTTTTGTTTGTGAAGAAGAAGGATGGATCCTTCCGTATGTGTATCGACTACCGTGAACTCAACAAATTGACGATCAAGAATCGGTATCCTCTCCCACGAATTGATGATCTTTTTGATCAGCTGCAAGGATTGAGCGTTTACTCAAAGATTGATTTGCGATCCGGTTATCACCAATTGAGGGTGAAGGAAAGCGACGTAATGAAAACTACATTCAGAACCCGATATGGTCATTATGAATTTCTCGTTATGCCATTCGGTTTGACCAACGCACCTGCCGTATTTATGGACCTTATGAATCGTGTCTGCAAGCCGTACTTGGACAAGTTTGTTATCGTCTTCATAGATGATATCCTCATCTACTCCAAAAGCGAAGAAGAACATGAACAACATTTGCGACTAGTGCTTGAACTCTTGAGACAAGAGCAACTTTACGCCAAATTCTCCAAGTATGAATTTTGGTTGAAGGAAGTCCAATTTATGGGTCATGTTGTAAGCGACCAGGGCATCAAAGTTGATCCCGCTAAGATTGAACCTATCAGCAAGTGGGAGACACCCACTACTCCGACTCACATCTGCCAATTTCTAGGTCTCGCCGGTTACTACCGAAGGTTTATAGAAGGATTCTCTCTGATTGCGCGTCCTTTGACCGCGCTGACTCATAAGGGAAAGAAGTTCATTTGGGAACCCGCACATGAATCAGCATTTCAAACTTTGAAGAAGAAGTTAACCTCCGCACCTATTTTATCACTCCCTGAAGGCAGTGAAGATTTCGTCGTTTATTGCGATGCTTCCAAAAATGGTTTCGGTTGCGTATTGATGCAAAGATCGAAGGTTATTGCCTATGCTTCTCGTCAACTGAAGATTCACGAGCGAAACTACACTACTTACGATCTCGAACTTGGAGACGTTGTCTTCGCACTCAAATTGTGGAGACACTATCTTTATGGAACTAAGAGCACTATCTTCACCGATCACAAGAGTCTCTAGCACATATTCGATCAGAAACAACTCAATATGAGACAACGTCGATGGATTGATATGTTAAACGACTACGATTGTGAAGTTCGTTATCACCCTGGCAAGGCCAATGTTGTAGCTGACGCATTAAGCCGAAAGGAGAGGACGGTACCTCTTCGTGTCTGAACTCTGAACATTACCATTCATTCGAATCTTCACAGCCAGATTCGAGCGGCCCAATAAGAGGCTCTCATCGAGAAGAACTTACATTATGAATACTTAAACATTCTCGTCTCAAAATTCGAGGTTAGGGAATCTGGACTCCGATGCTATGCCGGAAGAATCTGGGTACCTCGTTATGGAGATCTACGAAACCTTATACTTGATGAAGCCCACAAGTCGAGATATTCGATTCATCCGAGGGCGAGCAAGATGTACCATGATCTAAAGGAACAGTATTGGTGGCTGAATCTTAAGAAAGACGTTGCAACTTACATTGGTAAGTGTTTGACTTGCTCGAAGGTTAAAGCCGAACATCAGAGGCCCTCTGGATTACTTCAACAATCGGAAATCCCGCAATGGAAGTGGGAAATGATAACAATGGATTTCATTACGAAGCTACCAAAGACGGTGGGTGGATACGATACCATTTGGGTTATTGTTGACCGCCTTACTAAATCTACACATTTCCTAGCCATGAAGGAAACGTATACGATGGAGAGACTTGCTCAACTATACATCAAAGAGGTCGTATCTCGTCATGGTATACCTTTATCGATCATCTCAGATCGCGATGCCCGTTTTGCTTCTAGATTTTGGCGTTCTTTGCAAGAAGCCATGGGAACTCGTCTCGACATGAGTACTGCTTATCACCCACAGACCGATGGTCAAAGTGAATGAATGATTCAGACTTTAGAGGACATGTTGCGTGCATGTGTTATCGATTTTGGAAAGGCCTGGGAAAGACATTTGCCGTTAGCCGAATTCTCGTACAACAACAATTATCACTCGAGCATTAATGCCACACCTTTTGAAGCGTTGTATGGCCGTAAGTGCCGTTCTCCTATTTGTTGGGCTGAGTTAGGTGAAGTGCAAATCACCGGACCCGAGATAGTCCATGAAACATCAGAGAAGATTTCCCAGATTCAAGCGAGACTTAAGACGGCCCGTGATCGCCAAAAGAGTTATGCTGACCGTAAACGTAAAGACTTTGAGTTCAACGTGGGTGACCGTGTAATGCTGAAGGTTGCACCTTGGAAGGGTGTGATCCGTTTTGGAAAATGTCGAAAGTTAAACCCACGATACATTGGTCCTTTTGAAATCTTGGAACGTGTTGGACCCGTTGCTTACCGTTTGGATCTTCCAACGCAATTGAGCTCAGTTCACCCTACCTTCCACGTGTCAAACTTGAAGAAGTGTCTTGCTGCACCAGAACTTATCATACCACTGGAAGAACTTACGATTGATGACAAACTCCACTTTGTGGAAGAACCTGTCGAGATTATGGATCGTGAGATCAAAACTTTGAAACGCAACAAGATTCTGATCGTCCGAGTACGATAGAATGCCAAACGAGGACCTAAGTTTACTTGGGAACGAGAGGATCAAATGATGCGGAAGTATCCTCACCTTTTCCCAGCTCCTTCTACTCCCTCAGCTTAAAATTTCGGGACGAAATTTTCTTTAACAGGTGGGTAATGTAACGACCCTGGATTTTTCCAACGTTATTTGTTAATAATTATTATTATTAATACTTGTGATTTATTAAATGTATTGTTTATATACGCTTACTTGTTACCGCGATTAACTTTGATTACCCGAAACGTCTTTGTAACACGCGTACATTACACGAATAATACTTTCAAATATTATTTACATTCATGATGAATTCCTATTAATCATTTTTAATTAATTATGACTACTAGTTAATTACTTGGGCTATAATTGGATTAACTTGTTAGTTACTTGAACTTGGACCTTGATTAATGTTAGTGGACTTAAGAGCCCACCCTACTCACCCTAATGGACTTACTAGCCCATTACCCATGTAAGTATTACTTTAGGATTAACCTAGATGAATAAACTTAGTAAGAATCTAGTTACCACTTACTTGCACCTTACCCCCATGCATGCACCCTTAATTACCAAACTTTGAGTCAAAGAGCATGCAAGACTTAGTGGACATCCTCCTCCCCCATTGGTGATGGGAACCACACGGCCATAGTGGCCTTGGAGGTTGTTTTTGGTTTCAAACTTTGACTACCTATTACTACCATTCTACCTCTCCACTTTTACACACACTTACTAGCATTTTTCTCTCAAACTTCTTCTCTCATTCTTGCTCTCTACTTGTAAGTATCTTGAGCATTTTTCTTCTCTTCTTTCCTTGCAAAAACTGAACACACACACACACACACATAATCACCATCATCACTTGTTTTATGTTGTTGACTAGTTACTTGTTCATTGTTGTTATTTTGTTACATGTCTTTGTTAGTTATTACTCATTAGTTATCAAGAATCAAACTCTTTAGTTTATTCTTCCTTTTATCTTGTATTTACAAGAACATGCAAGAACAAAACTCTCTAGTTTATGTTCTACATATTATATGTTACAAGAAAGAAAGTCCATGTGTTGTAAGTCATTCTTGTGTTTATGAAGTAAACTTAAAAGTTTACTTTCTAAAGATCAAGACTTAGGCTTGAATCTTTAAAAGTATGAAACCCATGAACTTACTAGTGTAATTAGTTTATTTCCTCATTTTTTCATCTTTTAAAAATCGTGATTTTGGTTGTAGATGGTCAAGTGTTACAAGTGAACTTTGATCTCATTTTTCTTGAACTAAAGATTTACTTTAAAAAGTTCAAGAACATAGAATTAACTTAATAACTTTAGATCAAGTCTTTTGGGTCTTGGACCTTCAAGATCAAACTAAGAACTATGTTCTACAACTTAAGATCTTGATTAGTTAGTTTACTTTCAAGTTTGTAGTTCAATAATACTTTTATATTTCATGCATGTGTTAAATCTAAGACTTTGATGTAACTTTGGTTCATCAAAACACTTGCAACACTTAAATGAGTTGTGCTACATGCCTTAGACTTACACAAGTGTTATGATGGTCAAACCTTGGTGAAAATGATGCAAACACATCAACGAGTTGTACACTTGAAGCTATATGCATTAAGGATGAGAACCGTGATAAGCATCGAGCACCAAGAACCACCGGAACCTACTGACCCTTATGTTTTCTGTATTCTGGGTCTTATCAGCACGACCTGGGCTACTGTAACTGTGATATTCAGATAGCTCTATTCGAGTAGATAACTTTTCATTTAAGATTCGTCTTAATCTGAGTTACGGTTTAGGATTTATGGCCCTCCGATCGTCACTAGGTCCTTTTAACGTTGTGCAGAAACTTCTGACCTACTCGCACTTAAACTGTAGCCACGGTCAAACGAAGACGATTTTGCTTCTGAAATTTTTACCACAACTAAAGGACTCATATACGGAGCCATGGCCACTGGTCTCACCTTATTTCAGTAGGTATAGAGGCCGTGGTGACTGATCAAAATCAGCCTTTGTTTTAAACTTCTTTCATGAACGAAACTTACTTTACACCTTCTGTTTGATGATGAATGATGATGACCTTTAAGACCTAATTTACTTACTTTTAAACCTATTGGGATGATTTACTGACTTAGTAATATTTGACTTAGGTTGAGGACCTTTTGGACAAACGTATTTGCTTACTTTCCGACTCGACTTTACCGCTACTTTATCATTGTGAGTTATAGCATCCCTTTTTACTTTAACTATTTGGGACTGAGAATACATGCGCATTTTATGTTTTACATACTAGGCACGAGTACTTAAAACTTATATATGTGTGGGTTATACAACGGCATAAACATTCCCTTTAGCTCGGTAACGTTAAGTCATTGGTTTTTGAACTGGTGAACGCGAATCTTAGATATGGATCCATAGGGTTTGACAACCCCACTCGGGCTAGTCGCGCTAGCATTTAACGAGTGATTAATACTTCGTAATCATACGCACTTGCCAAGTGTACTTTCAGGGGGTATAAACGTTAAGTTAGTTACCAAGTGCCCACGGTTAAGCATATACTTTATCATACTGTTTTGAAACGCTCTTTGTAGCACTGAAATCTCGTGGCCTACCTTACATTACTGTTATACTTAAACTATAGCTCACCAACCGTTGTGTTGACATTTTAAGCATGTTTTTCTCGGGTGCCTAAGGTTGCTTCCGCTGTGTTACTAGACTTGCTGTAGACACCCGCTGCTCTAGAGATGTCAACTGCATGAAACACTTTATCTTGCATTCAAACTTAATACTTTTGAACTATGTTTTGTAACGACCTAAGGGTCACATACATTTATTCATGCTTGCTATTCATAGAAGCATACTGTTGGTGTAAAACATGTGATGTCGATTATGATGTCACCTTTTTATCGTGAATGCAACTTCTTTTGAAACAGCATATAATACTTAACCTTATAATGATCCTGTTGTTGATGATTCGTACACGATGGTTTTGTACGGGGCATCACATAAAACACTATAACCCCAAGGTAATAGTAAAAGTAAATAAATTCCTCCAGTGGTAGATGAAAAAGAAGAATGACAGATATGAAAGTTAAGAGTATATCAAGAATCAGAACTGGATGGAGCATATTGATGAATACTTTAAAGTGTGAGTTGAGAGAGAAAGAATAGAAGGTGTGAGTTGTAAGGAAACGAAAGGGGTGGATTTATAGTAAAATATCCGACAGAGCAATCAAAATAGATGATCGCATTTAAAGCGGATCCTAATTCCGTTGATTACCGAAGAATCAAATCTTATTATGAAGATTTTCTTTAAATCTCTTGAACTTGGAAATCAATCCTATCTACGTCAAAAGATATGACGAATCTACACCTACTCATTTCACTCTTTTATGGTAGCTTCACTCGTACTCTTCACATAAACACATTGTCTTATCCATATTACTTAATGACAATAAAACTCTAATTTCCAACTCATAAGAGTCATGAAAACATACTTATTGTCAGCCATGACCATCCCAATCAAATTTCGGGACGGAATTTTTTTAACGGGTAGGTACTGTGACAACCCGGAAATTTCCGACACGATAAGCAAAGTCTGTAATGTTGAAATCTCAAAAACTTTGAACTGTGTTCATGTATTTATTTACCCATCGACTGCTCTTGACGATTCACGAACAATTATGTGTAAAACGACCCAGATTTTTCCGACTACTTAATTATACTATTTACATGATTTAATTATTCGGACTTGATAAGCAATGAATTTTAATAAGTCTTGAACCTCCGGAAAGAGTTTTACACAAGCTTTTGGTCACCCTTTTATTCCGACGATTCACGAACGTCATAACTTGATTAAATTTTTTAATTGTTTAAATATTGTGTATATATATGGATTTATATATATTTAACTTGAAAATATGATAATTAAATATATCATTATGTATATTAACAAAGTATTATATATATTTTCATACTACTAATTTAAAGAGTTTTTGAACAATATATATGTTACTATTTAAACGACGTAATTAACTTATGTTAAAATATATTTACATATAATGTATTACGAGTGTAAATACATCCTTACAAGTATTGAATACACTTTATAATATACCAATACATATAAAGGATAGCTATACTAGTATTTTCATTCAATTTCCTCAAGAATTCTACTCGCATTCATACGGTATTTTTGCCCGTATTATACACAGCTTCTAGAAGTATTTACTATTGGTATATACCAATAGAAATATGCAATTATTTGTGTAATATGTCATCCATGACCTAATCAATTTAATATGTCATCCATGACTTAGTACATTTTAACTTATCTTAGATATTTTTACTAAAAACCAAATTTTCAAGCCTATAAATAAGCACCATTTCTAACTCATTTTTACACATTCATTTTCCAAATTTTACTTCCAATTTTCACACACACTAGCAAGAACTCTCTCAAGTTTTGTTCTACTACTTCTTTCTAGCAACTTTACATTCTAAACTTGAGGTAAAAACTCTACTTCAACTCTTGTTCAATTCATATGTTTATAACTATCTATATAAGAGTTTATAAACTAGAACATAGTTTAGTTAATTCTAAACTTGTTCGCAAACAAAGTTAATCCTTCTAACTTTACTTTTAAAAATAACTTAACACATGTTTTATATCTATATGATATACTAACTTAATGAGTTAAAACTTGGAAACACGAAGAACACCGTAAAACCGGACATACGCCGTCGTAGTAAAACCGGGGGCTGTTTTGGGTTGGATAATTAAAAACTATCATAATCTTTGATTTAAAAGTTTTTCTTCTGGGAAAATGATATTTCATATGAACATGATACTATATCCAAAAATCATGGTTAAACTCAAAATTGAAGTATGTTTTTCAAAATAGTCATCAAGATGTCGTTCTTTCGACGGAAGTGTCTACCTCTTTCAAATATGGATTATAACTTGTAACTCTGACAATAAACCACTACTTTTTCAGTTTAGTTTCAAAAATTACAGTTCGTTATAAAATCATAGCAATTTGATTCACTCAAAACGGATTTATAACGAAGAAATTATGGGCAAAACAATATTAGTTAAAAATGGATAATTTGATTACGGGATTAATTCATTAAAATATATACTAACCATATTCTAGCTAACTTTTCTTGTATTATACATGTATTCTAACATGTCATGATTACACAATACGTCGGATAAATCAAAAGACACCACATACACAATACGTGTAACTACAATAGCGGTATTGTGGGTCATGATTGAGTCTTATACAACACGTGTATACTATGTGCTACTAACTGTGGACTACTAACTGTGGACTACTAATTGTGGCCTACTAACATTGGACTGCTAACTTGACAACTTAAACAATCACACGTGATTGAAAATATAAACTTAAACAATCACACATGATTGAAAATATGAACATAAACAATCACATGTGATTGAAGATATGATATGAATAATAGTTGTATTACATTTTGATATACATATATATTTGTTACAGGTTCGTGAATCCAAGGATGAAGGCCATATTTTTAATAAGTTTAAAACTTATTATTAATATACTTTTACTACTATATAGTCCCATTTTTAAACTCTAAAAATATTTTGAGATGAGAATACATGCATTTTATGTTTTACGCCATGGACACGAGTACTTAAAATATATTCTACGTTGAGTTGTACCACCTTGCATATCTTCCCTAATAGCTTGGTAACTAATATTTATATGTTGTATGAACATGTAAGCGCGAATCCTATTGATAGATCTATCGGGTTTGACAACCCCAACCGGGCTAGTTGCTCTAGTATCATAAACGGTTGCATAGTACTTCATTTTTACTACACTTGGTACAGTGTAGGGAGATTTCATAATAAAGGGAATATGCTACATTAATGGTTAAGTATGGTTACTGAAGCGCTCAACAACTTATAGAATACTTATATACACTTGCGAGTGTACATATATTTATAACTATGAAATCTTGTGGTCTATATTTATATCGATGATAGCTTTAAACCTATATATCTCACCAACCCTTGTGTTGATTGTTTAAGCATGTTTATTCTCAGTTCCTTAAGAAAGTCTTCCGCTGTTGCATTATCTGAGCAAGCTGCGCACGGAGTCTCATGCTTTTAATTAAATAAAGTGTTGCATTCAATAAAACCTTTGTCATGTATTATATTTGACTGTTATGTCACGTGTGTAGTATTTGGAAACCGATGTATTATGGGGATTATTTCTTAAATAATCATCCAATTATTTAAAACATGCATTATGTATAATAATAGTGTGCTTTTTATGAAACGAATGCAATATTTTCTAAAACGTATCATATAGAGGTCAAATACCTCGCTATGGGACCAATGAATAACGTACCACGTTTATGGTAGAAGAAAATAAAATCCTCCGGTGGTAGAAGAAAAAGAAGAATGACAGATATGAAAGTTAAGAGTATATCAAGAATCAGAACCGGATGAAGCATATTGATGAATGTTTTAAAGTATGAATTGAGGGAGAAGAATAGAAGGTGTGAGTTGTAAGGAAGCGAAGGGGGTGAATTTATAGTAAAATATCCGACAGAGCAATCAAAACAGATGATCGCATTTAAAGCGGATCCTAATTTCCTTGATTGTCGAAGAATTAGATCTTATTACGAAAATTTTCTCCAAATCCCTTGAACTCCGGAAATCAATTCTATCTACGTCAAAAGATATGACGAATCTACAATTTCACTCTTTTGTGATGACTTCACTCATACTCTTCACATAAACGGATTGTATATTCCATATTACTCAATGATGATAAAATTCTATTTATCAACTCATATTTGTCATGAAAACATTCTTATTGTTATCCATGACGACCTCGATCAAATTTCGGGGACGAAATTTCTTTAACGGGTAGGTACTGTGACGACCCGAAAATTTTTGACCAAATTTAAACTTTCTCCTTATATGGTTTCGACATGATAAGCAAAATCTATTTAAATGAATTTAAAAAAAAAAATTTGAATTGTTATTCAGTTAACCTTTGACTATTCCCGACGATTCACGAACAATTGCGTGTAAATAAATATGTAAATAAATATATATAGATATATATAAATATAAACATAAGTGTATATATAATAATTTTAAATTAATAAAATACACTTTAATCAATTTGAATTAAAATGTAAAATAATTAAGTTACTATCATATGAATATATATATATATATATATATATATATATATATATATATATATATATATATATGATATTATTATAAATCTATATATATATATGATTTCTATAAATAATTATTATGATATTGTAAAGTATAAATACTAAACATTCAATATATATATGTATTATATAATTATTAAATATTACATAACTAATAAATTGTAACATTAATATTTAATTACAAGTTAAAATATAAGTGTGATAATAATATTATTATCATTACTTTCATTATTATTATTGTTAATATTAATATTAATATTTGTATTATATATATATATATATATATATATATATATACATATATATATATATAAGAAATTTGATATGTATAAATCGTTATATTATTTTTTAATATTCATATTATTATTATCATTAATAATATTAATATTATCATAACTAGTATTATTATTAGTATCATTATTATTTTTATTATTATTATCATTACTATCAATTACTATTAAGCTTATTAAAATCATCATTTTTTTTATTATTAATATCATCATATTATTATTATTACTCTTATTATAATTATTATTAATATTACTACTAATACTATTATTAGATCCATTATTATTATTATTAGTATTTTATAAGTATTAATATTATTACTACTATAATTATTATTAATATTAGTATTACTAATATTATTATATAATATATATAGAAACAAAATCTGCTACATGTAATCTATTAGATTTTTATTTCCATTAATAATATTATTATTTATATAATTGTTATTATCATTATTATTATTTATTATTATTAATTAATATATTTATAAATCATAAAATATAGATATAATGACAGATATTACGCATGATCCTTGTTACAAGTCCCTGTCTGATATTCCCATTTTTCTTATCTGCTATTCTGCTCGTGACACTAGTTGACACATATATCATCCTGTACAAATCGATCACCTCTTCTTTGTGCATTAAATCTGTAGACTCCCAACATGATTAGCAACTAATCAACTCCTCAATTTTTTTTGATTAACCAAATTATATTTTTTTTTATTTTTTTTCTCCCTGTACGCGTAATTGATTTTGCAAAGGCTCGAATTCGTTTCATTATTAAAAATCTAAAATTGCAGAAAGGTTAGAAATCTCTTTTTTAAACTATCTGTAAAATCTCAACTTTTAATTCCTTATTTTGATTACGAATTTTGGAGTCAAAGTATTTTACAAAAAAAGTCAACAATTATTCTTGAATCAAATTCGAATTCGTTTTTAAGTTTTAGGTTAAATTGACTATTCCAATAGATTATAGGAGTGATTAGAAACTATTTTCTTGTTGTAACAATTGTCCAAATCTTTATAAAACTTGAAATCCATTTTTTTCTCTCTATAAACGACGAGCAACAGCAGGTTTAATTCTTTTATTTTTTTATTTTTTTTATTTTTTTCAAATAATACAATTACTTAATATTGATGTTTCTAATTATTTTGAAAAAAAAATATATCTTTGTATTATGATTAACTTGATTATTGGTCGTTTAAGTTTTGAGGAAGAAGAAATCGAAACAGTGGGTATGAGTTATATAGTTTTAAGTATGACATAATTCAGAAAAACAAGGGACAGAGGGATGGTTTAGTGTGTTGGTGAGGGAATGGGAGGTCTCGGGTTCGAACCCAGTTTGGTGCAAATATTTTTTTAAAGGCTTATGGTGGTAGTTTTCAAAATCTAAAATTTTATTATTATTATTTTTGTTATTATTATAAGAATTATAATTATATTCATTGTTATTATTATGATTATAATTGTTATTATTATTAGTATTATAACTACAATTGAAATTATTAATATTATGGTTAATTTAATTATTAGTATTACTATAATAATGCAATTACATATTAGTATCATTTAAATGAGTGTTATTATCATAACTATAATTATTATCATCACCATGAATATTACCATTAAGGTTGTTATTATTATTACCACTAATATTACTATAAGTATTATTATTAGTTTCATTAAAATTAATACTTGTATCATGTTATAATTAATAGTATTATTATTATTATTATTATTATTATTATTAGTATTATAATTATTATTAGTATTATAATTATCATTGTAGATACTATAGTCATTATTATGATTATTATCGTTATAAGTATTATTATTTATACTATCACGAGTATTATTATGTAATTACTAAAACTATTATCATAACTATCGTTAACAATAAAATTAATATTTTTACATCTATTATCATTAATAACATTATTATTATCATTAATAGAATCACTAACGTTATTATCTTATTAATAATATTAAATATTATAATTATTTTTACACTATTAATATTATTTTGGTATTATTATAACTACTATTATTAATATACAAATGATATAAATATATATTAAAAATATATTTAATATATATAACATAACGAAAATTAATATTTTTATATAACAAAATGAATAAATGAAATATATATATATATATATATATATATATATATATATATATATATATATATATATATATATATATTCAATACAAAAATAATATAACTAATAAAGTTATATATATATAAATTTGATTGATTACGATTATGTATATTAATAAATATACGAATGATATAGGTTCGTGAATCCAAGGCCAACCCTGCATTGTTCAGTTTCGTCATATGTATTTTTACTACAAAATACAGTATGGTGAGTTTCATTTGCTCCCTTTTTAAATGCTTTTGCAATATATATTTTTGGGACTGAGAATACATGCACTGTTTTTATAAATGTTTGACGAAATAGACACAAGTACTCAAAACTACATTCTATGGTTGGATTATCGAAATCGAATATCACCCTTTTAGCTTGGTAGCATAAGAATTAGGGAACAGTATCCCTAATTGACGTGAATCCTAAAGATAGATCTATGGGCCTAACAAACCCCATCCGAGGTACGGATGCTTTAGTACTTCAAATTATTATTATACAGACGAGAGGATTATGTTTTGGGGATATTCTATATGCATCTCGTTAATGTCGGTTACCAGGTGTTCACCATATGAATGATTTTTATCTCTATGCAGTTTGCGAAATGCCTGATATGAGATGTATATTTATGGAAAAATTGAAATCTTGTGGTTTATTAAAATTGTAGAAATGAATGATTATGATAAACCTATGAACTCACCAACCTTTTGGTTGACACTTGAAAGCATGTTTATTCTCAGGTATTAAGGAAATCTTCCGCTGTGCATTAGCTCATTTTAAGGATATTACTTGGAGTCATTCATGGCATATTTTGAAAGACGTTGCATTCGAGTCGTTGAGTTCATCATGATTATTATTAAGTCAATTATAGTTGGATGTATTATGAAATGGTATGCATGCCGTCAACTTTCGATGTAAAGAAAGTTTGTCTTTAAAAAACAAATGCAATGCTTGTAAAATGTATCATATAGAGGTCAAATACCTCGCGATGTAATCAACTATTGTGAATCATTTATAATGTATATGAATGGGTCCTTTCATCTGGGGTGGTTATGGCATAACTCCACCCCCATAACCAAATTTTTAAAGAGTAGTAATTTAAATTTATACTTGTCGCAACAATTTTATTTATTATTATTTTATTTTTTTGAAAAAATATCATAACATTAAAATGGATGCGAAATTCAACAAGTTCAAATGATACAAAAATAGTTCCAAACCTAACCAAACAAACATAAAAAAAAAAAAGTAACCTAAACTAACGATCCTACCAATGAAGTGGAAAAAATCGTTTACTATGAAACTTAACAAAGCCAATGTGACGACCCGGAAATTTCTGACCAAATTTAAACTTAATCTTTATATGATTTCGACAAGATAAACAAAGATTATAATGTTGAGTCTCGAAAATTTTGGGAACTATGTTCATGTATTCAATTACCTTTCGACCATTACCGACGATTCACGAACAAGTAGTTACAAGTAAATATATATAGATATATAAATAAGTGTGTGTATATATATATATATATATATAAACAAAAGTATATATAAAAATTTGAAGTTAAAAAGTACAAAATAATATATAAAGTTATTATGTTGTTAACAAAATATGTAAATATATATATATATATATATATATATAAATTCCATATTGAATATTAAATTATTCAATATATATATATATATATTACATACTTAATAATATGTAATATTAATATTTAATATAATAAATAATTATAAATTATATTTGTTATAGTAATATTATTGCTACTTTCAATATTAAAAATCTATATTTGTAATGTTAATATGAAAATATATATATATATAAGTAAAGGGTTATATTATTACTAATATTATTAATAGTATTATCAATAATAATATTATTATTATTATATAATTACTCTTATCTTTATCATTATTATTAGTATTATTATAATTAATATTATTAATATTATTAATACCATTATTATAAATTTTATAGTTATTATTATTATTATTAGTAATAATATTATTACTAGTACAATTATATTTGTATTACTATTATTTATAATATTTAAGAGTAGCATTATTATATTTACATTTATTAATAAGAATAATGATAATTTATACATATAAATATATAACAATAAAAGATATATAATTATGGATATAAATACAAATATAAGAATACTAGTATGTACAGTTCATAATTAAATACATATACATATACTAGATACAGATACATGTATATAAATAAATATTTATACGTATTATGAATAAATATAAATATATAAATACGATTAAAGATATAGATAATTACAGAAAAGGTTGTAATCTGTTTTCAATCGTTCTCAAGGCAATAGTTAAATTGATTTCTGTCTAATATTCGTACGCATCAGAATCAAATCACCAGGACGAGTCCAAAATCCGTTAGATATCAATTTCTGCTTTTTATTTTTCTAATATATTTCTGTCCTTGAAAAACAAATTATGTCGAGCAATTTGATTTTATAAATGATGCAATTCAGTAAAAAGTGTTACGAATAAACCTACATTATCTATAACAACTACAGTTACCTTTTACAGAACCAAAAAATTGTCGAATTAAATCAAATAGGGAAGAACAATCAGGTAACCGGCTCTGTTCGATATACTTTTATGCAATACCATGAATTTCAAATCAATTCCAAAATCTATAAATGCAATGATGTTAGAAATCTTCACTTTAAACAATCTGCAAAATCTAAAACCCCAATTCTTTCTAACGAACTCGAATTTTCGAGTCAAAGTTTGTTTTCAAAAAGTCAACTTATTTGTTCTTCGAGATATTCATCTTCGTGTTAATGTTTCTGTTTCAATTAAGAATTTAGAAAGCTTCTAGGAGTGATTTGAAAACTTTTTCATGTTGAAATTTATAGCTAAAACATTCTGAAATTCAAAATCGAATTTTTAGTTCATCTTCTTTATTTTTTTTTCTCGAACTGTTTATGTTGTTTGAATTTCTTGTGACCTGCAAGACATGATATTCCACAAACGAATCGTTTTTCATTCGAACCCAAGTCCTACTTAAACCTATAAAATGTAGCTATAAATTCTATGGTCGACTGATTTGAGGAGAAGGAAGAAGAAGAAGTAGGATAGAAGGAGATATAGGTTTAATAAAATTTAAGTGGGAATTAAAAACAGAAAGACAGGTTGGAACAGACGGTTAAGAGGGTGTTCGGGTAGTCGAGAGGTCTTGGGTTCGATTCCCTGGTGAGGCAGTAATTCTTTTTGGGCGATTTTCTTGAAAGTAGTTTATTTCTTCTATTATTATTATTATTATTATTATTATTATTATTATTATTATTATTATTATTATTATTATTATTATTATTATTATTATTATTATTATTATTATTATTATTTATATTATTATTATTATTATTATTATTATTATTATTTTTATTATTATTATTATTATTATTATTATTATTATTATTATTATTATTATTATTATTATTATCGTGATTTTATTTATGATATAAAAGATGCCTAATTTATGAAAGAATAAAATGAATATAGTTATGGTTATGATAATGGATATAGTTAAGGTATATATATATATATATATATATATATATATATATATATATATATATATATATAACCGAGAAATATAATTATATGTACGATTAGGTTTACGGCAATATAAGATATGGTTATAAAAATAAATATAATTAAGTCATGATTAAACGAACTATCATTTTATTTTTTTTAAATACCAATTTGAGATTATTATTATTATTAACAAAAGTATTTTTTATCAAGATTACCATTAATAATAAGATTGTTATAGATATCAAGTATTAAGTATTATTATTAATGTTACTATTATTGTTATTATAATTATGAAAATAGTTATAATTTTAAGTGATAGGAACTATAGATATAGGTTACAAATTTATCACGAAGTTTATGTTAAAACTTATTATTACTAACACTGTTATTATTATTATCCTTACATAATTAAAGTAAAGTATCATTATATTTAAAAATTATCAAAGTATCATTTTACTACTAGTATAAGCATTTTTATTATCATTAGTAACCTAAGTATTATTATAAATATTATCATTATTATTATTATTATTATTATTATTATTATTATTATTATTATTATTATTATTATTAGTATTACCATTATTATTATTAGCATCAAAATGATTAATAAAATCATCATTATTATAACTAATATTAGGATATGATTATTAGAACAATTAGTATTATTATTAGTGTTATCACTAAGTATTAACATTAAGTATTATTAATTTTATTATTACTATCATAATACATTTATTATATTTATCACCAATATTAGTATCATTATCATATATATAATTATTGAAATCATTAACATTATTAATATAAGTATTATTAATAACATTATCAGTACTATAATTATCGTATTTAGTGTTATTATAATAACTATCTTTTCAAACAACTGATATATATATAAAAATATATTAAGACACATAACATAACAAAATCAATACTTTCATATACAAAAAGAATATTTGAGTCATATGTATATCATTAATATAAAAATGAATACAACTAATAAATTATTATATATATAAAATTTATTCGCTTACAATTATGTGTATTAATAAATATACAAATGATATAGGTCAGTGAATCTGAGGCCAACCCTACACTTGTTCAATGTCGTCACATGTATTTTTACTACAAAATACAGTACTGTGAGTTTTATTTGCCTTTTTACTATTTATATTTTTGGGCTGAGAATACATGCGCAATTTTTATAGATGTTTTACGGAATAGACACAAGTAATCGAAACTACATTATATGGTTGAATGATCGAAGCCGAATATGCCCCTTTTTGCTTGGTAGCCTAAGAATTAGGGAACATCACTAATTTTGAGAATTAGTGCGCGCCTAATTGACGCGAATCCTAAAGATAGATCTATTGGGCCTAACGAACCCCATCCAAAGTACCGGATGCTTTAGTACTTCGAATTCGTTTTTTATCATGTCCGGTGGATTACTCGGAATGATAGGGGATATTCTTATATGCATCTTGTTAATGTCGGTTACCAGGTGTTCAATCCATATGAATGATTTTTGTCTCTATGCATGTGACGTATATTTATGAGAAATGAAAATCTTGTGGTCTATTAAAATGATGAAAATGAATGATTATGATAAACTAATTAACTCACCAACCTTTTGGTTGACACTTGAAAGTATGTTTATTCTCAGGTATGAAAGAAATCTTCCGCTGTGCATTTGCTCATTCTAGAGATATTACTTGGAGTCATTCATGACATATTTCAAAAGACGTTGTATTCGAGTCGTTGATTTCAACAAGATTGTTATTAAGTCATTGATAGTTTGATATATTATGAAATGGTATGTATAACGACCCTCATTTTTCCATTCTACATTTTTCCAATATTAAATGCCCAAACAATATAATTAAAACTTAATGATTAAACTTTAATCAACAATTGTTAAGTGTTAAGAGTTATAAAACATATTAATTAACTTTGTGCAATCATTAACAAGGTATAATCCAAAATCTTAAAACTTTTAAATCTTTCTTTCAATTCATGTTTATATTCATAATCATATTCGTGCATGATCTTAACACTCATATTATTTAGATCCTCAAAACCCTAAACCCTAATCATTAAAATACTACTTTAATTAACTAACACTAATTAAGTCACATTTCGCCCAGGCCCTAATTAGTATTGTTCTCGTATATTATAATATGTTGGTTTATTTGATATTAAGTCACATTTCGCCCAGGCCCTAACTAGGGGTGTGATAGTATGCATGTCCGTCAACTTTCGATGAAATGAAAGTTTGTCTTTTAAAACGAATGCAATGTTTGTAAAATGTAACATATAGAGGTCAAGTACCTCGCGATATAACCAAATGTAATGTATTCGTCCTGATGGATTAGGACGGGTCATGAAAGCCAACATAAGAAAAGCTGATAAGTGACTACACTAAGAAAGGAAAAATAAGCAACAATAAAGGCTTAGAGAACCGCCATCAACCCAAGGAGAAGCCGTCGGAAAACTGAACCTTCGAGAATAGTCCAAGTCCAAAGCGCCTAAGCGAGAGAACGTCGCAAATGTCAGCACCGCCCGATCGAGAAGCAAGCCTGGAAGAAAACCCAGACAACAACTCCAGCCAAAAATCTAACATCCGGGAAACGAACCAGCCAATACCAAGCCACCCCGCCATCAAGATAGGAGCCTTGCACCACAATATTCACAAACAACTTACAACCAGATGCAAAAACCAGAATACCTAAGAGATTCGGTGCCTGGTTAAAAATAAAAAAGAGACTGAAAAACGAAAACGCTGGCTATATATCACAAAATCCGGTGAAGAAGCATATCACTCCGAGGCCACGAAAATCACCCAAATTCACAAAGAAAGATGCAATAAAGGCCAAAGATAATCGAGAGAACGGCAACCAAGCAAACTTCGACGCCCAGAGACACGCCTGGCTATATCTAGGGGCACGAAACAACTGAAATGGAAGCAGGAAAGGAACGACCAACGGGGAGAAACAAAAACCTAGCAAACCTCATGGACTCCACCCATAATACAACAACAATTAAGAAAACGACAACAGAAGTTCGAGAACACTCAAAAAGTTGGAAAACGGAAAAGAAAATTGAAATGGAGTCAAAAAGTCAAAAAACGAAAAAGAAAAATAATAAGTCACTGGCGAGATGCTGATGGCTGGAGAAGGAGGAAGTAAAAGGCTACATGACGATCGAGATACAAGAGTAAATACAAAAATGCGCTGAAAAAATAGTAGGCGACCGCGCATAAGTAGGGACAGAAGGTAGGTGGGCGGGAAAGGTTTTTTTGTATGGAAAGAGAACAAACAATGGATACAAAAATCGACAATTTCATTTAAACCTCTTGGTTGATACGCATTAAGGTTTAATCCCACAAAGTTATTGTCATTCTTATTTTAACGCTTAAAAGAATAAAAGAAATGTTAAACAAACACCGAAGCTTGACTTGAATGGTGTGGGCTGAGATCCAACTTGGGGTACTGCCAATCTACGTTCGATTCTCACTTCAATGAGAGAGTTTCCAATTTTTGATGGTACTGCCAACATCAATTCGATTTGAGAAGTTCTCTGAGGGGATTTTTTTCAACATTTGATGGTATTGCCAACATAGTTGGAATTAGGTTATCGGCGTTAGAAAGAAAGAAAAAAAAAGAAACGTTCAACGACCCAATTTTTGTAAAGCATGTACCGATATTTAATTTGAATTACGTGTATATGGTTAATATAAATATTAATATTAATATTAATTAATATTAATATTAATAGTTAATAGTAGATAAAATTAAACCAAAACGCTTATTTTGGTTGATGAAAATTTTCATTCTCAACAATAGCTTATCCAACTCTTTCTATTAATTCTGAGGTTAAACATATCCAAACACAACTTTACAATATTCTAAATTTCTAACCTGACCTTGAACTAAAAACCCTAACTAAACCATTTACTGAGCCGGCAAAGTATCCGGCACCAGTGACCGGTCCGGCGATCCTAACTCTACATTAGTACACTCAAACACTCCATCCAACTTCACATATTCATCATCATCATTACACGTATTCACTCCAAAATCACCACCAGTGTAATCTAATCCATACTCGAACGAGTCCAACTCAACTGACTCAATCACATCCTCCTTCTTTTCCGATTCAACCGGCGTTATGTTCGCCGACGGGAGTCCGAGTTCATCATCTGACGCTTCGAACAGAAATCCGAGATCCGGCTGAAAATCGCCGGCGACGGAATCACGACCTGAATTTGATATCTCGTTTTCAAAGCTTTTGATGAACAACTCAAGTTTTGGATTGGTGATCAAAGCTTCGGAATCTTCGAGTGCGTCGAGAAGATCGGGTCGGATCCGCTTAGACTCGGTTGAGTTGGAGTCGGATACATCCGAGTCGGGTCGGGATCGCTTGTTTTTACTCAGTGATTCCATGTGTTAAATTGAGAAGTGAAAAATAATTTATGGTTTGTCAAATGTGAGGGGTATATTTGGAATTTAATAAATAAAGGTTATTATTTGATGTTTTTTGTTTTTTACGTTTTATTATTACTTTGTGATTTGTGAAAGGTGCGGTAATGGAGAGCATGGCAGTGGTGGGTGAGTTGAAGCAATGGTTTATATAGGGACTGAGACAGAAAATTGGAGGGACGTAAAAGTAAATTTCAAGGAAATTGTCATAGTTTTTGGTATTCTCTTTCTCAAAATAGATTAGAGTTTCAAGTTTTGGTTCGGAAAAGAATATAATCATGTTAAATATTACTCCGTATATTGTATACTAGCCATGGATGTTACATTCATAAATTATTCATCTGATTCATTTGTAGTTGATATGAATGAGGAATATTCAAATGAAATTAAATTTTAAGTTGAGATTCAAGGGACCAATTAGAGTGCGACACGTGGTGCGATAATCACATGCGATTGAAAAAAAATTAAAAAAACATCTGATTGGATTTGACATGCAGTAAATCACATGTGATTCTGCATGTCAATCACATGTGATTGTAAAACCCAATCACATGTGATTTCGCATGTCAAAATTTTTTTTTTTTTTTTTTTTTGTAAAATGACGATTTTCAGTTAATTTGTGCTAAAACCTTTAAACACCAAGTTTTTGATTAAATCACCGAATTAAAATCTGAAATTTTGCAGATATGATCACGAAACGCTAACAAACTTAATCATATCACCAAATTAAAGTCGCTTTCCGGTTGAATTTTTTTTTTTTTTTTTAATTTGAATTTTCTTTGAAAAAAATTTTGAATTTTTTTTTTCAATCACATGTGATTGGATTTGACATGCAGAATCACATGTGATTGTGTTTTACAATCACATGTGATTGGGCTTTACAATCACATGTGATTGGATTTGAAATGCTAAATTTAAAAAAAAAAAAATTTCAAAAAAAAAAACTTAAAATTTCAAAAAAAAATTATTAAATTTTTTTTTTTAAATTCTTTTTTTCAATCACATGTGATTGTTGCGCCATGTGTCGCGCTCTGATTGGTCCGTTGGATTTCAAACAAATTATTGAATTCAAGAGATTACAACTCTTTATGGAATATGAATAATCTAAATTAACGAATAATTGATATTGATATGAATAATATAAATATTTTATGGATCAAATATAAATAATAATTTATCATCTATGAATATATTCATTATTATTCAACATACTTATATACATGTATGTTACTTATATACATGCATACATACGTACAAAAATATATGTACATATTGATATGCGTATACATATAGTCTATATGTTATAAAAGTCAATATTATTAATATGTTACTAAACGTTACACATATTGATTAATTTAAACATATATTTGATAGATGAATCCAAAGGAGTGATGGAGTGGTTAGGTGCTTGAAAATCTTCAAATGACACTCTGGTTCAATCCCTACTAACATCACTTTGGGTCCAGGGGCGGAGCTTAAGGTAACTCAAAGGGAGTATCTGCCCCACCTCGATTTAACGGAAAAAAAATGTTTACACTAAAAAAAAATTTACTAAAAAATAAGGTTTTTATTAGTGTTTACTCTCGCTAGAAATGAAAAATTTATTAAATTTTCGCATCTGCCCCATCTGTCTTTGAGTTCAAGTTCCGCCACTATTTGGGTCATTTGCTTATGTATCATGTCAATTTGGTATATAAAATCTAAACTAATACTCCTTTCTAAGTAACACGTCAATTAATTATGGAAAAAATTGGTTTATCGTATCTAAGTATCAATGTATCATGTCAATTTTATAGTTGATACTATAGCATTTTTCAAGAAAATGAAAAATAAACAATAACCTGCCATTTAAACTGCAAAATCCAAACACTTCCGATTATTAATCCTTTTACATACTAAATGACGTGCCATTTTTGGTCGTTTTAGTCTCTCCACCCATTTCAAATGACGACAACAACAATGTTACAAAACTTCCCCTCAAACAATATTTAATTTGTCAATTTTCAAAGGTAAAAAACGCAAAATTATTATTTTATTAAAAAATCTTAAACAAATTCTACTCAAATTTTTAACGACACATATCTTCCCACTCGCCGCACGTTAAATTTTTTCGACACCACTGCTCAACTCGAAATACTTTTACGAACACAATGCAACTAACTATACGCGAAACGGATGCTTTTTAAAAACTGCTAAATATTTTGGGGTATTTTCCATACATATACACGCATAATAATTAACCCAAATTACGCACTTTACTGGCGTTGAAAACGCGCATGACATTAGGTATACTAGGTACTAATCATGTGTATCCAAACATGTAAAAATCTATTAATCAACACCAGAAATCACACGAGCACAACCAAAGAACTTCAATATTAAACCAAGATCCAGTTGTATTCTGGATCTTGGTTTAATATTGAAGTTCTTTGGTTGTGCTCGTGTGATTTCTGGTGTTGATTAATAGATTTTTACATGTTTGGATACACATGATTAGTACCTAGTATACCTAATGTCATGCGCGTTTTCAACGCCAGTAAAGTGCGTAATTTGGGTTAATTATTATGCGTGTATATGTATGGAAAATACCCCAAAATATTTAGCAGTTTTTAAAAAGCATCCGTTTCGCGTATAGTTAGTTGCATTGTGTTCGTAAAATTATTTCGAGTTGAGCAGTGGTGTCGAAAAAATTTAACGTGCGGCGAGTGGGAAGATATGTGTCGTTAAAAATTTGAGTAGAATTTGTTTAAGATTTTTTAATAAAATAATAATTTTGCGTTTTTTACCTTTGAAAATTGACAAATTAAATATTGTTTGAGGGGAAGTTTTGTAACATTGTTGTTGTCGTCATTTGAAATGGGTGGAGAGACTAAAACGACCAAAAATGGCACGTCATTTAGTATGTAAAAGGATATGATGAACAATTTTACTAGAAGAATAACAACTATATTAATAGCCACAATACAGAAAATAATAACAAGATCAATCAATCCAACTTAGAATATTGGATTGAGAATAGAGCAGATGAATTTTAGAAAAATAAGATGATAATGATAATGAATAATTTAACCGAACCCTAATCTGCTTTATATAGAAATAAACCTAAAGTGTAAAATATTTACACTAGTCCTTGAAAAAGCAAATGAACATAACAGCCCCTTCAACTTTGAAACTCTTTATCCAGAATCAAAATGCTCTATCATCTTTTACATCAAGTCCTTAAAGCAATCAACCTTGATTATCACTTGACAATCTGCACAAACCAAATCAAGTTAAAACCTTGAACAATCAAGATTCAATATTACTTACCTGTTTTAACATGCCCCCGGAATCTTGACTTGTGAAAGGATCTTTAAGTTGTAATTTTTCACATAAAAACTTGTGCTGAGAAGAAGTCAAACCCTTTGTGAACACATCTGCAATATTAAGATCAGAAACAACTTTCACAATATTAAGAACACCACTATTTGCTTTTTCTCTCACAACATGCCAATCAATATCAAAATGTTTGATTCTTTCATGATGTACAGGATTAGCAGCTATTTGTATGGCAGGATTATTATCACAATGCATCACAACAGGGATCAAATTAGTAAGTTTTAGCTCACTAAGTAGATTAACAATCCAAACAATTTCACAAGTACAAGCACCCATAGCCCTGTACTCTGCTTCAGCAAAAGATCTTGATACAGTTGGTTGTCTTTTACTTTTCCATGAAACCAAGCAATTACCACAAAAAATACAAAAACCATATATAGATTTCCTATTAATAAGATTCTTTCCCCAATCAGAGTCAACATATGCATTTAGGTTCAACTTATCACTTTTGGTATACCATAACCCTTTTCCAGGACAACCTTTTACTTACCTCAGAACTCTAAATGCAAGATTAAGATGAGTTGGTTTGGGATCATGCATAAACTGACTAAGTACATGCACAACATAGCTTATGTCAGGTCTGGTAACAGTGATATAAATAAGCTTACCAACAAGTTTTTGATATATTGTGATGTTATTTATTGTTTTTTCATTATCACTACCTTTATAAGATGAGACATTAAGTTCAATAGGTGTAGAAATAGGTTTAGCAGCTAAAAGACCAAACTCATTGATTAATTCCATACAATACTTTCTTTAAGACAAATAGATAGAATCAGAAGATTGAATAACCTCTATGCCAAAAAATACTTTAACCTACCAAGATCTTTGATCAAAAATTTAGACTTAAGAAATTTTTTAACATAATTAATCTCATCTATGTTATTACCAGTGATAACTATATCATCTACATAAACAAGAAGGATAATGAAAATGTTATCTTTATCTTTGATAAACATAGAATAATCACATTTGCTTTGAACAAAATCATTTTCCAATAAACAGTTGCACAACTTTTCATTCCATTTCCTAGGAGCTTGTTTAAGCCCATATAATGATTTTTCTAATTTGCACACTTTTGTTTCACCTTTATTATAATAACCTTGAGGCAAAGTCATATAGACTTCCTCATTTAAATCTCCATAAAGGAATGCATTGTTAACATCAAGCTGAGACAACTCTCAACCTTTATTTACAGCAAGAGTAACAACACATCTAATGGTAACCATTTTTACAACAGGAGAAAAAGTCTCAAAATAGTCAACACCTTCAGTTTGACTAAATCCTTTAGCAATAAGTCTTGCTTTAAATATTTCAATTTCACCAGTGGATTTATATTTTATTTTATATATCCATTTACATCCAATAGGTTTCCTATGAGGAGGAAGATCAGTTAAAGTTCAAGTTTTATTCCTATGCAATGCCTCCATTTCAGAGTTCATTGCATCAACCCAATTAGGGTTTTTAGATGCCTCAAAATAATTGGTTGGTTCAATCTGTTTGTTTAGAGAAGCAGTGAAAGAGAAGTTCCTTTTATCTAAGTTTAAATAATTAACATAATTTTCAATGCCAAACTTAGATTTTGCAGAAAGAACATAATCATTAAATTTTCTTAGTAAGATGGACTCTCTTGTGGATCTTCTTAGATTAACATTATGAGGTTCATGAACTAAATTTCCCTCAGTAAGATTATCATTCTCATGATCTGGAGAAATGATATAATCATCATCAACAAATGTTGCAGATGTATCATCTACTCTGGTAGACTTAGGAGTACTACTAGGACCATGTCCATCACAAGAATGATCAAGATAAGAATGATCATTTGAACTAGATACACTAGTAGATGACTCACTATTACTGCCAGTAGTAGTGTCCATACTACCTTCATTATTTTGATTTTGATTATTATTAGAATTGTTTTCATCATTGGGATCTTGAGAAGAATTTCCACCTTGAGAGTTTTCTAGATCAAAGAAAGAAAGAAGATCAGAATCATTATTGATTTGATTTGAAGATTTCATCTTGAAAGGAAAGATATTTTCATAAAATTTAACATCTCTTGAAAAAATAACACTTTTAGAATCCAGATTATAAAGTTTATATCCCTTTTGATGATTGGAATATCCAATAAAAACACATTTGTTAGCCCTTGAACCAAATTTATCATGTTCATTTAAAACCTTTGAAAAACAAAGGCATCCAAAAACCTTTAAGTGATTTAAAGAAGGAGGTCTGCCATAAATGACTTCATATGGAGACTTTCCTTTTAAGACAGAGGAAGGGGTTCTATTAATAAGATAAGTAGCAGTAAGAACACATTCACTCCACATGTTAAGTGGTACACCCCCTTGAAACAAAAGTGATCTTGAAACATTTATTAAATGTCTGTGTTTTCTTTCCACCACACCATTTTGTTGTGGTGTATAAGTACAAGAAGTTTGATGCAGAATCCCAGATTTAATACAAAAATTGTGCAAGTTATTATTAATGAACTCAGAACCATTATCACTTCCTAAAATTTTTATTTGTTTACCAAATTGAGTTTGAAACATACTGACAAAGTTAATAATGTTCTCAGTAGCATCACTTTTGTGACTAAGAAGAAAAACCCAAACAGCTCTACTATAGTCATCAACAATGGTAAGAAAAAATCTATAACCATCTCTACTAGTGATTTTGTAAGGTCCCCAAATGTCAAGGTGAATTAACTCACCTATACAAGTGGAAACATGATCACTAAGAGGGAAAGGATCCCTGGATTGTTTTGCTTTGTGACAAACATCACAGGGCAGAACACAATTATCACCAAAACCTAAAGACCCTTTTAGAACCTGTAAAACAGGATCTGCAGGGTGTCCAAGTCTATTATGCCAAACAAACTTGGACACATAACATTTATTAACATTGTTGCAACTAGCATACTTACCTAAAAAAGAAGTATCATTCAGAACATATAAACCACCTTGAACACTACCAGTCCCCAAGGTCTTTCCCATCATTCCCATGTGGTGCAAGTCCTGAATATAACACATATTTTCATCAAAACCAATAAATTTTTTACTATCTCTTACAAATTTATAGACAGACATTAGATTAACAAAATATTCTGGAACAACCAACACATCAAACAATGTGATATTAGGTGTGATTTGACAATCATCAACCTTCAGAATTTTTGCCATTGAACCATTTGGATGTTCAACAATAAGATTTAAATCAGAAATATCAACAGTGTTTACAAGACAGCTTTCAGATGTTGTATAATGTTGATTAGCTCCAGAATCAGTAATCCAATTAGGATTAGAAGAAAGAAGATCTTTGTTATTCTGTTAAAAAGAATTAGAATGAGCCATATTGGCTTTGAAATAACCAGTACCTGCCATATTAGACTTGGGATCACTGGAAATTTGTTTAGAGTTGAAGAGAGAGATAAGAACAACATCTGTTCCTCGGAAAAGGGATTAGAACCTTGAACAGAACAATCAGAAGATGTAGATGCAGAATTATTAGAGTAGGTTTTATTTGTAGAATTCCAAGAAGAATTAGAAGGATTATTGTTTGTTTTATTATTAACCATTTTCCCTCTATAATTGTGAGGATACCCAACAACTTCATAGCATCTATCAATGGTGTGACCAATTTTATTACATTTAGTACACTTAAGATTAGGATTAGGTCCTCTAGTAAATATGTTGTTATTAGCAGGACTAAATGTTTGATTGGACACAGTTTTGGTGACAAAGGCAGAGGCCTGAGTCTTTTTTGATGAGTTATTAGATGCATTTTTATGAGATTCTTCCCTGGACAAAGTAGCATAAGCAGTTTTAATAGAAGGTAAAGGTTCAGCAGTTAAGATTATACTTCTTATTTGAGAGTAATATTCATCAAGACCCATTAAAAATTGCATAAGTTTAATCATTTCCATATGATCTTTAAATTCTTGTGTATTATCAGGTATTTGAACCATTGCATCAAACTGTTTCCATAAAGAATTAAGTGTGTAATAGTATTCAGATAGAGAAGATCCATTATGTGTTATAAAATTTATCTTTTTATGCAAATTAAAAACAACAGCACCATCCACCTTATCATAAGTCTCCTTTAATTCAGTCCAAACCTCAGAAGCAATAGTAGAATAAACTTGACCCAAGTATAGTTCTTCTGAGATGGTACCCAAGATCCATGAAAGAACTACTGAATTACATCTATCCCACTGATTACCCAAAATAGCATTTGTTTTATCCCTTTTAACTTTTCCATTAACAAAACCCATTTTGTTCTTAGTTTGTAAAGCTAGAGTCATTGCACAAGACCATACTCTGTAATTTTCAGTACCAGTTAATTTCAAAGTAATGATAGGTGTGCTACTAATATCAGATGGATATAAATACAGTGGATCTCCAAAATCAAGTTTGCTAATCAAAACATTATCCCCTTCAGTCCCAGACATATTTAAGAAATTGAATTCAAAATTAACAAATAAGCAGATAAAAATATAATGAAAAACAAGAACAGATAGCAGAAAGAAGATATTACATGCAATAACAGACAGCAGATATCACAAACAAATATCAAGAACAGATAGCAGATAGCAAGAACAAGATAACATAACAATTATCTAGAACAGATAAAAAATATAATGAAAAAACATGAATAAACGCAAGACTCCCCTTCGAAGAAGATGATAACGGAAGAATAAGATGAAGATAAGCAGCGGATGAAAGATTTATCTCTTCTTCAAAAGACAATCTATTAAAGAAACCCTAATTTGAGTCGATGCCCAAATTTTCAGATCCAAGAACCCTAACACGAAACGAGCCTTAAATCACCAGAATCAAACGCGTTTAATGATGAATACAATGATTCAAGCATCAACCGCTCTGATACCATGTAAAAATCTATGAATCAACACCAGAAATCACACGAACACAACCAAAGAACTTCAATGTTTAAACCAAGATCCAGAATACAAAGATTGTTCACAATATGATGAACAATTTTACCAGAAGAATAACAGCTATATTAATAGCCACAATACAGAAAATAATAACAAGATCAATCAATCCAACTTAGAATATTGGATTGAGAATAGAGCAGATGAATTTTAGAAAAATAAGATGATAATGATAATGAATAATTTAACCGAACCCTAATCTGCTCTATATAGAAATAAACCTAAAGTGTAAAATATTTACACTTTAGTCCTTGAAAAAGCAAATGAACATAACAGCCCCTTCAACTTTGAAACTCTTTATCCAAAATCAAAATGCTCTATCATCTTTTATAGCAAGTCCTTAAAGCAATCAACCTTGATTATCACTTGACAATCTGCACAAACCAAATCAAGTTAAAACCTTGAACAATCAAGATTCAATATTACTTACCTGTTTTAACAAAACACACCCGCCACAACACATTTTTAATTCTATAAATACGAAACGCTACAACCCGGAAGGCTCCGCCGCATCACGCGGGACGATCCGGATCTAGTTTATACTATATGCCGCTTGATCTGCAAATATTTTAATAAAGATGCAACGACGACAAAGATTCGACGGGGCCATTACATCCTTTATATTTTTTAACGATTTGAATCCGTGTTTCTACGATTAGGTATTATCATCAATACTTACACTATTGTTTTCTTTAACTACTCATTTACAGTTTATTGGAATTATACATATCATCACTATCAAATTATATTGTCGTTTCTTTCAGGGGCGGACCTATATAGACTTGAGTGGTGGCACGGGACCTATCAAATTATGGGTCTTTACGAGTGACACCACTGACTACTATTCCTGGATCCGCCACTGGTTTCTTTCATATATGCTTTATATATTTGTATAATATAATACATACGAGCACATTTTTTATTCATTAATTATTGCAGTATATTTACTATTTGAGCAGTTTCTATTGATATATGTAGTTTTTTTTTCCGGCGAAAAAAGAAGTATATTAAATAAACCTTCATCATAACGATGAAGATTAACAAGATACAACAATGCAAGAGACTATTGAGCTCGAAAAATACAGAAAGTTTGAAAGAAAAAACAAAAAACAAACGAAAGCTCCTGATTGACATAAGAAGCCCAACTTGGAATGGGCTTAAGACCCCACTCGTTACAGGGCCCACTGGACAGCTGGACTTAAGATCCTTAATTCGATGAAAGCCCACCATTTACTGGGCTCGGGAGCCTAAAGAAACAGAAGACACTGACCCCAATTTAGACTAGGTTCAAGAGTCCAATAATTCAATCGACAATAAAGAACCGTCTTCCCATCTTGCGATTGAAGGTGAAAAATCAACAACGTAACCCCACAAACTCACCAACAAACACGAAGATACCCTTTGAAATAACTTCCAAATCCCATCTGAGGATTAATCGCAAGAGACAGAAAGGGAAATCCTAGGCTATTGAAAAATTAAGAAGACGAGAAACAATTGAGAAGGAGGTATGAAGTCGACTTGAATCCAGGCACTTGAAGCAACTGATTGATTGAAACAGTTGAAACGAGACACGATTGAAGCAGTAAATTGAATCAGTTGATACGTTGCATAGTTGAAGCAATCCCAAACCAAACTAATCTAGAAACAATAGTGAAGGTTAATGATACAGTAAAATTGATTGAGGCAGGGATTGGGACGGAATGATTAAAGAAAATACAGAGAGTTGCAGGATGAATCTTGTAAGATTGATTTGTGAGATGATGCGTACTCCATATGGGTTGAAGATTCAAGGCTTATTTAATCTTCTGCCACGTTACTCAAAAGGACAGTAGAAAAATTTTAGTTCTTCATGTAAGAAATTTTCTTGGAAACAAATTGATGGGTAATTAGTTTGGAAACCTTTTGAGACCACGGGTGATCCACGAGGCGAGCCTCACGGCTTTTGCTTGGTGTTGGGTGCACTATCATCTTTCATGCTATCCATTAACACCCCAAAATCAAAAAGCTCCTCTTTGTAAGTTAATTTTTTCGCCCCAATTTGAATTCCGTTGATTTTACTTTTTTTGTAAGTAACTTCATTCCCGACAATGTGGTTAATCTCGCTCGTGGTATCGAACATATCGGACGGAATTGAAATATCTTCGACCCATTTGTTTCCATTTTCAGGAGTAATTTTCTTGTTACTATGGATTTTGGAAGTTTGAACAGGAGGGATAGGGTAATCTGTGGGATTACAACGAGTTCTAATTTTTTCACAGGATGACTTACAGCTACTTCCAATACACTGATCTATTGAAGAATCGTTTGCAGGTTGTGAGACTTTAGCAGCAAACGAAGAGACAGGATTGAGAAAGGAATTGTTTCTTGCAGGTGACTTGTTCAAATTGAGTTGGGAGTAAGGACAGTTTTTTGGTGATTTTTGTATAAGGGTAGGGTAGTCATTTTTATTTAAAACAAATGACTTTTCTTGTAAAGGGGATGTAGCGGGTGAAACCTCCTCACAAGTTGACTTGTCATGTACTTTTGCTGTACTTTTTGAAGAAAATAAAGAGGCTTTGATCTCCTTTTCTGACTTAATGACCGTTTCAGATTTGTCCCTTTGGGATCTAACAGCCCTGGTTACCTTCTCAATTGAATTGTGAATCTCTTTTTGTTTAGTTTCTATTTTAGGGGTGAATGACTTTTGTGGAGTTTGAAATTTCAAATTGTCTACACCAACGTAAACTTCACCCTCCTCCCTTTGAGTTTCCATTTCTGGTGAATTAAATTCCGGCGCCAGATTAACATTAACAGAATTTTTTGTTTTTAGATCTTCTAAAGCTTTGAGTGCCAAATTTAGAGCTTCGTTATATTCTTCGATAACTTTCTCACCGACTGATTCAATCAATTCGTCTTCAATAACTTCTTCAACCCATAATTTGCAATTAGAGAGGTTCTCTATGTTTGCCCATTCGTACTTGTTAATCAACCCAGGATCATCAGTTTCAATCATAGCGTGCATAACATCGGTTCGTATAAGTCTATGTGATAAAGTATCAACATGAATTACCCTTCCAAAGGATTGAGCAACATCCATTGTACTGTTTGAAGAACATCAATCAAAGGGAATACCTCTAATTACCAATTTGGTAATTCTAAAAAACTTATTCTTCTTATTAACCAGTGGGATTACATCAGTAAATTCCAGTTCATTCAGATTCGGTCCCATATTCATTTTTTTAAAGCTTTCTTCATCACTACATTGCACGATGTAGCCATATGACCCCCAAGCAGAAACAGATTTAATGGCTATCATCCTACTCTTTAGCCATTTGAATAATTTGAGAGCTTTGATGGGTTTATTATCGACAATAAGAGCAGACCATTTTAACCGCTCACTAGATTGTTGATTAGGGGACAAGACAATTTTGGGATTGGGTTTGTACAGCTTAGATGGAATTTGTGTATTGTTATCCATGGATGGGTTAATAAACATCTCTTTTTTTGCATACCCAACGAAAATGAACCTACCGTTGATAAGTGTACCGTTCATTACCTGGACCATATTAGATGCCTGTAATTGGTTTGCAAATTTGACGAAGGCAAAAGAACGATCTTGTTTCCATGAGATCCCTTCGATTGATCCGAACCTTTGCAAAGCGTTGTTGATTGTGTTTGAGTTTGTAAATCTTGACAAACCGCCCAAAAAAACTGTCGATTTCTTTGGGAAAATTGGGTGTTTCGTGTTTTGGAAAGAATTGTGAGGGATTTGTTGATTAATAGGAATTGAATTAGGGAAAGAAGGTTTAAAGTTTTGTGAATTTGTTTGGTATTGATATATGTAGTTGTAGAATATTAACATTTAATTGTATTAGTTGGTTGCATACTTGCATGGAGAGAGATTCTTCACTTCAAAGATAGGTAATAATTGACTTTTGGTATTTGTTGGTAATTGTTCTTTTATGTTTGATATGATTATATGAATCATTTACGTTAGATTTTGACAAATTGTATCTGAAAGTGTTATACCGGAATTTTCAAGATACGACTTTTATTGAGATCGCAGTATCGGATTGGGATTGAAATATTTCACCGTGGTACCATGCATGCAAATAAAAAAATGATGCTGAGATACGTTCTATGACAAATTTTTAATTTACTTATATTTCTCTGAATATTACGTAGTATATAACTTATATATAATCAAAAAGATATTAATGGTGAGAAATAAGAAAATTATAGACATTACTCAAAATCACTTTTAAAATTTGTCAAAACCACGAGCTCTAAAACTCAAAAGAATTTTTAAAATTTATCAATACTACGGCTCTTAAACTCAAATGAATAATTGTTTGAAAAAATTAATTAATTTTACATGATTATTTTACCCATGTGTGCAACGCACAGGCTCTAACGTTTTATTTACTTTCGCTATTTACATACTTGAATGATATAATCTGTTACGATTTTTTGCATGACTTTTTACACACCCGTGCAACGCACGGACTCTAAAACCTAGTGTATGTATGTATATATATATATATATATATATATATATATATATATATATATATATATATATATATATATATATATATATATATATATATATATATATATATATATATGATATATTAAATAAAAAGAAAATAATTATAGTAAATAAAAAACTAACCAATAAATAAAACTCACTCCCGTTGCATAGCCTATTGAAAATCCACCCACACCTCATCCAAAGCTTAAACCAATATCCAACATAAAAAGTTGGTGTGACTTCTTTGCCCCCTAGATTCTACGGAGTGGGTTTTCAAGCGTAACAATCAGTCTTATAAACCATTGTCAAAAGGCACTTAGATGTGTTTAGCTTAGCGATTCAGGGTGATTATTTGATTATTACGTTTTTAAATCATAAATAATTAAATAAATAATAAAGTTTGGAAAAAATTGAATTTTGAAATCAATTAATTGCTATTTGAGAAGCTCAAAACGTGAAAACGAAAAAGCAAGTCACTCCTTACTGCGGCAAAATGTGATTTTCAGATTATTTGCTTCTTTCATTTTTCACCGATTTTTCTTCCTATTTGTTTGTTAATTCATCAAATATTCCGATTTATCAAACACCTCTAAAACTGATTATAAGATTATTACGTTTTCATATAACATAAATATATTCAAATATTACTAATATATAACATGTTTTGCTATAGCTGATTGTTTGATTATACGGAGTAATTATCTAAATCGCTCAATTAATTTCAAAACGTAAACTCAAAAAACCTCTTAGACTTCAATTTGGCTATAAGGACAATTTTACAAATTTCATAATCGATTGGCAAAACGACACTTAAATACTTAATGTTCAATACAGCTATAAAGGTAATTTTACAAATTTGTTTAATCTTGATTTTTATTTGCTTTTTTTTTTTTTTTACTCCAGTTATTTAGTGGTTAAAATTACAATGTTTAAAATGCATTACAAAATCAATAGTAGCGTACGACCAATGCTTTTAGACTATTTGTAGTGATGAGGGCGTGAGTTTGGGGCGTGATTTGCTATTTGTACCTTTTTTATGACTATGACGTATTGTTGTTTTTGTGGAGTAGTAGTGGTGTGGGTTTTTGGTGAGAGTTAAGAGTATTGTGATGATGTGTTAAAATATAATTGAGTTAAATATTAAAAAAGAATAAAATAATACTTTTAAAATAATAAAAAATTTAAAAAACAAACCAACGGGGTGTTGCTTGTTGCGTTGTTTGGCAACGTGCAGCTCCAGTTTTCCTCCATCACACGCATTGATACGACTCTTTTATTAATACTAATAATAATATGGTTTTATAAAACTTTAAAAGTTCATATCTTTTTCCTGCACGTTGTTTGGCAACGTGCAGCTCCAGTTTTCCTCCATCCCACCATAGCCGAAAGTTTCTAGTTACACCAAAGATATTACACAAAACGTTTCACAATCTAACTCAACATACGCACTCATAATGACTTACGTGGTTTTGACATTTTAAGGATTTGCAATCAGCTTTCCGAAAAGTATGCATACATGACCAAGTGACCCAATTTGATGATTTTTAGAAAAATCCTCGGAACTCGGATTGGCGAACAAGCAGAGCCGAAAGATTCTATTTGTCACAAAAATGATGCATGAGTTATTTCAAAAGCTAACTCATTGTTGAACGACCATGGCAACTAATACGATTTCGACGCTTCTCATAATTTCCACTAGCTTTATTAATTAATAATAACTAGTTATCGAACTCTCGCTTCGTGTCGGAGGTTCGGTTTTCAATGTATTTTATTGCTTTTAGTAAAATTATTTTGTGGCTAACGATGATGTCGTTGAAGCGCAACTCGAGTCGAACTAAAAGGTATAACCCGTGAGAGATTTAAATGTTATTTTAAATTAACAATATATGTGCATCTCCGCGTTTCGCTATGGAATTGTCGACTTTTAAAAATTTAACGCAAAATCAACGTATATGAAAAGTACCCCAAATATTTAGCGTTTTTTAAAAAGCGTCCGTTTTGCGTATAGCTAGTGACATTGTGTTCCTAAAATTATTTCGAGTTTAACGATGGTGTCGGAAAAATTTAACTCGTTGCGAGCGAGAAGATATGACTCGTTGAATATTTGGGTGGAGTTTATTTAAGATTTTTTATGAAAATGGTTATTTGACACTTTACCCCCTTGTTTGGGGGGTCGATTTTAATTTTTCAAAAAAGTGTGGAGGCTTTGTTGGTAAAATGAAATTTAGTTAAAATTTTAAAAAAAAATGTGAAAATTCGAAAATGCCCCTGAATACTATTCATAACTTTTGTCTATTAGTTAATATGTATATGTAAATAATATGGTTTTATAATCTTTTTCCTGTAGTTTTTTATTTGCAATTACAACCCTTTTTTGTCTTTTACGCTTTTAGCCCTCTCTCCCCTTTTTTACATTTTAAATTCTCACACCCCATTTTGTTCTTTATTTTCAACCTTCACACTTTTTTATTCTATAATTTTCCATAAACTTCTTTTCTACAATTTTCTTATGGTTTTATAATCTTTTTCCTGTAGTTTTTTATTTGCAATTACAAACCTTTTTTTGTCTTTTACGCTTTTAGCCCTCTCACCCCTTTTTTACATTTTAAATTCTCACACCCCATTTTGTTCTTTATTTTCAACCTTCACACTTTTTTATTCTATAATTTTCCATAAACTTCTTTTCTACAATTTTCTTTTTACTTCTTTACAAATTTTTTTTCCTTTTGTTTTTCACATTTTAATATTCAATTGGCAAAAGAGCACTTACAGTTCAATTTGACCATAAAGGTAAATTTACAAAATTGTTTGCTTTTTTTTTTTTTTTTTTTTTTTACAGTTATTTAGGGTGCACTTGTTTACCCTCTTAATAGAATAGTTTACCAAACGGAAAAACCCAAGATCTGATCATGCCATCGTCTTCCTTCACCGATCATCGTAACGCTGAAAAGGTTTCTACAACGTTTTTCATCACCAATTTTCCTCACCATTTTGAAACATCGGATCTACGTTCTCTCTGCGAAAAACACGGTAAAGTTCTCGATGTCTATATTGCTAAGAAACTTTCGAAGGGTGGTTACCGTTTTGCCTTTGTTCGTTTCCTTAATAATTCATCTGTGAAATATATTGAAAGGGCTATCTCGTCGACATGGGTAGGCAATTTTCATATTTATGCTTCTCTAGCCAAGTTTGATAGAACAGATTCGTTGAAACGTAGAAACAGCCAGGGTTTTGGCAATATCCCAAAACCTAATGTATCAGCTCCAAAATCGAACCCTAAGGTTGATCCGGTTAACTTACATGGGAATATGCAGGGGTCATCATACGCATCCTTGGTGGGTGGCTCGAAGGTTCCTATTAACCCTAATGTTCCCATGAAGCAGATTGCTATTGAAGAAGATGAACTCATAATTCTTGAGAATTCTGATTTGATCCTTTTTGGTAAAGCTTCTAACCCTGCTCAAATCCCTTTTCTTCATCGTATTTGGTTTGAGGAGGGGTTCGAGTCTCTGCATATTCAATATATGGGTGGAGCGTGGGTTTGGATTGAATTTCCCAATGTGCTTTCGAGGGATAATTTCAGGAAAAACCTATTGGTCCGTAATTCTTTATCGGAAATTTGTGATTATTCTGATTCTTTTACGGTAAAGGAAAGGGCGATATGGGTGGAAATTATTGGTTTACCAGCTCGTGCTTGGCATTATGATGCTTTTAATAAAATTGCCTTCCACTTTGGTCAGGTTTTATTCCAAGATGCTGAGATCGAAGATAAGAAGAGTATTGGTAAGGTTTGTATTATTACAACTAATCTTGACCCGATTGTTGAACGTCTTAAGGTTTCGGTTCAGAATAAGGAATACACTGTACTTATCAAAGAAGCTGAAGATTGGTGTCCAAAAATTCTTAAGGTTGTGAATGATTCTCAGTATGGACATTCTGATGACGACAGGGTTCCTAATGAGGACAACTCTAATGCCTCTAGTAACGGTGATCTGGAGGATGGGGAATTTGTTAATGATTCTTTTGATTTCTCTTATTTTGTTCCCCCTTATGTTGAAGAACCGGAGGACATACCCCCTGCTAAGGATGATGGTAAAAATGAGAAAGCAGAATCTGACGGTTATTCGACTAAGTCTAAAAAACGTAATGATTCTGGTCAGAAAACTAAAGACAAGGCTGTCTCCGTGGATAGTGTCAGGAATGCTTCACCAAGCAAGCTCGATTCAGACCGTACACAATCGTCTTCTATTCCTGTTCCACCGGGATTCAATGGATATCGGTATTACTCTCCCAAATTCTCTTCAGGGGAGCCTGTGTTTTCCTCTGATTCTAATATTAAAGCAGGCTCACCGGATGCAAAGAAAGCGGAGGAGATTTTGTTAGAACAACTTGATGGGTATATTGCTATCGGTAACTCATTGGGTTACGATATGAAAGGATGCCAGGAAGATCTTAAAGCGATGTTATCTAGAATGGGTGCAATGAAACCTGTTTAATGAATACATTATCTATCAACATTGGTGGAGGGGTGAAACAAAAACAAAAGCAATCTTGGATTCGGAATCTTTGTAATGATTTTAAAGTTTCGGTTTTAGGTATGCAAGAGACGAAGATGTTGCAATTAGATTTGTTCATTGTTCGGTCGTTTTGGGGTAATTCTTCTTTTGATGTGGCTACTTCGAGTGCTAGAGGTAGGTCCGGTGGTCTCCTTACTATATGGGATCCTTCGTGTTTCCATAAAAATCGGGTTCTTTCTTTTAATAACGTTCTTATTGTAGATGGTCATCTTTCTGGTAGCTCTTCTCCTTGTTATATTTTGAACGTATATGCTCCTCAAGAGCGTGTTGCTAAGCGGCAGTTGTGGTCATTTATTTCTGATTTTATGTCTTCGCATCCCGGAAATTATATGGTGTTCGGTGACTTTAATTCGGTTAGATCAGCTAACGAAAGGCATGGTTCCATGTTTTGCTCTCTATCTGCTGCGGATTTCAACCATTTTATTTCCTCTTCTAGACTGATTGACTACCCGTTGGGTGGTAGAGCTTATACTCGTTATAGCAAATGGTGTGATTCCCGGGCTAAACTCGATCGTTTTTTGATTTCAGATGGTTTAGTGGACTTTTTTCCGGATCTTAATGGTCGTGTGTTACCTAATCTATGGTCGGACCATTGTCCTATAATTTTATTTAATGATCATGTGGACTATGGCCCTTCACCATTTAAGCTCTTCTCTTCATGGTTCAATATGAGTGGTTTTGATAAGGTGGTTAAAGATGCATGGGTCAACCCTGCATTATTGAGCATGTGCATGGGTAAAAACCCTTTTGTGGTGTTTAAAGACAAATTGAAGTTTGTGAAATCAGAATTGAAAAAATGGCAGGCTACCATGAGGCAGCATCAAGGCATCGAAAAAAGAAATATTATGGTGCGTATTGAGGAGATTGATGAGGAGATTGCTAATGGTGGGGATAACATTACTCTATCTTCTCGCAGGTTAAATGCTATCAAGGAGTTAACTTCTATTGAGAAGGTGGAAACTTTGGACGTTGCCCAAAAAAACCGTAAATTATGGGCCAGATTCGGGGACGAAAACTCATCATTTTTTCACTCGGCTATCAAAAAGAAACGCAGAAAGCTTGCGGTTACGGGGGTGAATTCGAATGGTGAATGGATTTCTTCACCTCCGCAAGTCAAACGCATTTTCCTGGATTTTTTTAAAGAGAAGTTTAGGCGTGTACCTTCGGTTCGCATTAATAATCCTAGCTCTCATTTCAAAAAGTTGACTGTTGCTCAAGCCGATTGTTTGGAAGCCCCCTTCTCAGAAGCTGAGATTAAAATGGCTATTTGGGAGTGTGGTGATGATAAAGCTCCTGGACCTGACGGGTTCTCTTTTCGTTTCATCAAGCACTTTTGGGATTTGGTTAAATCCGATGTCTTTGCATTTGTTCAGAACTTTCATTCTTCAGGTTTTATCCCTAGAGGATGTAATTCCTCTTTTTTTACTTTGGTTCCGAAGGTGGATAATCCTCTTGTGGTTAAGGATTATAGACCGATAAGCTTAATTGGCATTCAATATAAAATTCTCTCCAAATTGCTTGCCATACGGTTATCTAAGGTCATTGATTGTGTCATTAGCAAAGAGCAATCGGCTTTTATCAAAGGTCGTCAAATTCTTGACGGGCCTTTAATTATCAACGAACTAGTGAATTGGTGCAAAAGAAAGAAGAAGAAGGCTATGCTTCTCAAGGTGGATTTTGAAAAGGCCTTTGATTCTATCAGTTGGGATTTCTTACTTTCGATGCTTGAATTCTTAGGCTTCAGGCGTAGATGGATATGGTGGATCAAAGGATGCCTTATGTCCTCTTTTGCCTCGGTCTTAGTTAATGGGAGCCCTTCGGAGGAATTCAAAATCGATAGAGGCCTTCGTCAAGGTGATCCTCTATCTCCCTTTCTTTTCATCATTTGTATGGAAGGGTTACATGGTGCTATTTTGGATGCCATTGATAATAATCACTTCAAAGGCCTCACGATTGGGAATGTGGATGCCTCGGTTCATATCTCTCATTGTTTCTTTGCGGATGATGCATTGTTTATTGGAGAATGGAATGATGTGAATATTCGGAACCTCATTTATATTTTGGGTTGTTTTTTCTTGGTTTCTGGCTTGCAACTCAATATTCATAAGTCGAACCTTATTGGTCTTGGTATTCCAAATTCGGAAGTGAGCAGGATGGCGGCGGAGTTAGGGTGTAGAGTTGCGGATCTTCCCTTTACTTATCTTGGCATTCCAGTAGGTGCTAATATGAATCTCATCTCTTCTTGGGATCCCATCTTTGACAAGGTTAAAACTCGTCTTGGCAAGTGGAAAATTAAGCTTCTTTCTTATGGTGGCCGTCTTACTTTAGTCAAGTCAGTTCTTGGAGCTCTTGGTACTTACTTCTTTTCGTTGTTTAAAGCACCAAAAGGGGTTCTTAAAACCCTTGAATCCATCCGGGCTAACTTCCTTTGGGGTGGCTCTCAAGATGATCGGAAAATTCATTGGGTCAAGTGGGATGACTTATGCAAATCTAAAGAGAAAGGTGGTCTTGGTGTGGTTCGGCTCGAGTCACTTAATAATGCTCTTTTGTACAAATGGAGGTGGCGGTATGTTTCTTGCAAAGAATGGCCATGGGTCAAGACTCTTCAAGCAATTCATGGTGATCAACCGGACGGTTTCAATCCCGTCATTAAGGCTTCGGTTTCGGGTACGTGGGCTAATATTAATCGTTTCTTTGTTAAGCTTCATTTGATAAAACCTTCTGTTTATTCTTCTTTAGCCATTAAGGTTGGAATTGGGTCTAGCACTCCCTTTTGGACAGCTTGTTGGTTAAATGGTACCATTTTACGGGACTGTTTTCCACGGTTATATGCCCTTGAATCTGTTAAGAATTGCATGGTTTCGGAGAGGTTGTTTAATGGCAGTTTGGTTTGGTATTGGCGTCGCCCCATTCGATCAGGGGCTGAATATCAGCAACTCACGGACCTTCAAGCTTTAATCGGACAGTTTCATCTTTCTGAGGCTCCGGACACCTGGACCTGTTCGTTGTCTTCAAATGGCAACTTTTCTGTCTCCGCAATTCGCAAATTGCTAGACACAGATAACATGGGAGCCTGGCCTACTCATTGGTGCAAGGTGGTTCCGCCTAAAGTCAATTTCTTTCTTTGGCGCCTCCGGCTTGATCGTCTCCCGGATATGTGTAATCTGCTTGATCGTGGCATCGATACATCAAGTCTTCTTTGTTATTCATGCAGAATTCAAGTCGAGGACATCAATCATGTTTTTTTCAGTTGTGATGTAGCTGAGCAAGTGTGGTCCTTTATCGCTAGATGGCTTGATGTAAATCTTCCAAAATGGCAATGTTTTGAAGATATGTGGCAATGGGTGATGTTATCGTCTCAGAATGCGGCTAAAGTTCTTATTACGGAAGTGGTGTGTTATGCATCTCTTTGGACTCTATGGCGTTTTCGGAATGGGCTCATTTTCAATCCCGGCAGTTTTAAGAAAAGTCATGTTATTGATACGATTGTATTGTATTCTTTTGATTGGCTTTCATCTCGTTATAAGAAAGCCAATCTAAATTGGAACGTTTGGTTACAATTTCCGTTAATGTCTTTGTAATTTTCTAGCGTCTCGCTAGCTTTTTTAATAAATTTTCGGCCGTTCAAAAAAAAAGAATAGTTTACCGTTGAATGTTAAATTATTCAACATCATATGTCATTCACATGTTAACAACAAATGCATTGAATGGTGTCATATGTTATTAAGAGATATAAAACAAACGTGTTTAATGCTGAATGATTCAGCAGTCAGCGCTGAACCATATTTTAACCATTAAGCACCTTAATTTTGTGTAAGATCATACTCAAATCATATTCAGAACACTTATAAAGGTTTATTAAATTTTTTATTCATGTAACATGTTAATATAATAATTTTACCCAATTTCAATTGTTAACTCAAAATAGTTATCAAACGTTTTTTTTTTTTTTAATTCAGAACCAATTTTATTTAAAGACTTTGAATCATTCAACAAATAAACTATTCAACACAAAATAATTTAATTTTATCAAACGTACCTTTAATGTTTAAAATGCATTAAAAAATCAATAGTAGTCGAGCGGTGGGACCAATGTTTTTAGTCTATTGATAAATATAGGCTAGATTCTCATGTCAAATTTTTTTTTTCCTTTAGTTTTTAACTGCAATTTTAACCTTTTTTTTTTTTTTTTTTTTTTTTTTTTTTTTTTCCATTAAATCTCACACCCTTTTTTCACAACCCGACAATCCGGCCGTTTTATATAATACAACATAGATTTAGTTTCTTGTATTATAGGTTACAATTTTTAGAATGTAGGTTACAATAATACAACATTCATGATGGATATATACCTATTATAATGATGTTGATGAATTTAGATTATTGTTCATCAACTAACCCGTGAAATCACGGGTCCTTTGGCTAGTCATAAATTAATTGTTTATGTTTATAAATAGAAAAAAATAAATATAGTAATACACTTTTATGCTCGAATTTTATTTTATGTGTGTATAAAAGAAAAAATAGATAAAAAAGTAATGATTAAAATTATATATTTAACAAAAATCATATGTGATCTTGGTGGGGTCTCTAATCTAAGTCTAAATGAAGCCTTTCGTGGTAATTGTAATCGCTCTCTTTCGTTGACGGGTTCGTTGATTTGGCAAGCTTTGGAGTGGACTTGTGCGTATTTCATATGGCGGAACCGTAACCTCAAAGTATTCTCAAATAAAAGTTGGAATGGTTCTACGGCTCCTATGAAAATTCAATTGAAATCGTTTGAGTGGATCGCTTCTCGTGACAAAAAGGAAAAAAATTGAATGGCTAGATTGGTTAACTAATCCTATTATGTTTTGTATTGTATGAACATGGTGTATGTTGCTCCCTTAGCAACTCGTTTGTTGTCTTTACTATAGCTTAGATTTGAGTATGTAACTAAGCTATAGCCTCGTGTATTTGGTGATCGCTTGATCACCCTTCGTGTTTTCAATATACTTCTTGTTTTTCGAAGAAAAAAAAAAAAAAATCATATGTGATCAATTTTTTAAAACCTGTGATCATTATAGAGGGATAATGACGAAATGATACACGTAATAAATAAATAAATTTATATTTTCTTGAGAAATGAAAAGAAAAATGTGAATTTCTTGGTAAGGCAGGCAGTGAAAGGCGCGTGGTGGCAGGACCCCAGGGTATTACAGACGCGTATTGACGTTACTGTCTCCGTCTAATTTAACATTTTCCGTCTATCTAACGGATGCATATCTTTTGTTTACTTTTGATATTTGATATGGGGAGTGATTCGTACACCACCTGTTTTTAGCCGTACACCACTAAAGGTGCTTCACAGTGTTGTACAGTACAATACTGTAAAACATCTTTGGTGGTGTATGGCTAAAAACAGGTGGTGTACGAATCAACACCCATTTGATATAGTATACATAAAGTATAACTCTGTGAAAACTCTACCAACATTTTGTGAATATACTGAAAATAAAATACGGAATATATGGATATGGATAAGCACGAGTACATAAAATCGTTTTTAAAACGTCTGACATGTCACAGAAAATATATCTGTAGAGATTATATATTAATAATAAAAAATAAAATTGGTAAAGACACCGTACATACTGCTATTTTTATACCCACTTACGTAACGGAGCGAAATTTATATTTCGACAGATATTTTATAAAATTTTGTAAATTTAACAGAGTTATATAGTTTCGTAAACTTAACGCAACTTTACGACTTAATAAATATAACTATAGTGTGCATGTCCGAGCTTAGAATTTTTTGTCCGAGTCATAAAAATGAACTAGAATAGACGTTAAAGGTTATATTTTATTCTTTTCGAGACGACAACATGTTTCGCAAGCTGCTATAGTCATGTATGGTGAACCTATGTGGCCATATGGAGTTTTTTAATACTTTATTGATTCAAACTCTTGATCTCTATTTTTTTTTTAAAGTTAAAAAACTTTTATTAAAAGAAGATAAAACTGTACATCATATAAGCCTTAGAGGCTCTCGAAACTAAACAAATAGACCTGAGCGAATCACTGAGACTATAACTATGTGTGGCTAAACTAAGGAAAACTATAATATACAAAGAACTCGAAAATTAGAACTTTTTATGTAGGAAAAATGCCCACACACTCAATACAGTGCCGACTAGGCGACTACAAAGCAGTGTGAAGTCCCCCACTTAGTTCCTTGATCATAGGAGCCATTGAGAGTTAAGCAAAAAAAACCTACATGTTAACCAATTCCTTCTTTAACATGAGCATAACGGATGGATGCTAAAGGGTCAGTTAGCCATGAGATCCAATCTAAGGATATTTTATTTCCTCGACAATTGATCCACTCGAAGCACTTTGATTGAATATCGGAGAGGATTTTTGGTGAACTAGAAGAGTTGTTTTTGAAGACATGATCATTTCGATTTTCCATAAGAGACAGCTCGAGACCCAAACTACCGCTTGCCAAATGGATGCATCCAAAGGAGATGTGAATTTTGGGTTGGACGCTTTTGATAAATCATGGAGGTTGTCGACTCGAAGATGATCTAAGTTCCACCATTTACGTACTTTTTCTCATACTTCTAATGCTATTTTGCACTTTATGATTGAGTGGTGAAGTGTCTCAATATCCTCGTCGCAGACAGGGCATCCAATAGAATGCAAGTCTAAGCCACGCTTGTCGAGTTCAAAACGTACAGGTAATTTATTTTTGGTGGCTCGCCAAATAAAGATGCTTATTTTTTGAGGCAATAGAGTATTGAGGATTGTTGGATCAGGCGTGGAACTAGTCGCAACAGAGGTTTCATCAATGATCTTCAAAAGGGATTTGCATGTGAAAATAACACTGTTATGGTATTTCCAAGACCACGAATCTGTTTGCTTTTCGGAAGGGACATAATTCCTTACTTTTTCGATTAAGGATTCAAGCTCAGAATAAGTTCTCCATTTCGGTTGATAGGCCCAATCCTAACTGAAAGAGGCAGAACCTTCGGCCCATGTAACACGATCGAAAACAGTGCCGTTTTTGTTGTTCTCCAGCCTGTAAATCCTAGGGAACGCAGCTCGAAAGGAATTTTCTCCGCACCAAGTGTCGTTCCAAAAGCTTGTTTCCTTACCCTGACCTATCACTTTAACAAACGCATTAGTGATATCGCACCCTAATTTAGTTAGGGTGTGTTCCACATTAATGATATTAAACCAAGTTCGACCCGATTTTTTTTTAAAATGTCTTTGGTCCAACCCAAACTTCCATTATGTCCATACACACTTTTGATTATTCAGGCCCAGAAAGAGTTATTAAAAGTAAGGAATCTCCACCACCATTTTATTAGCAAGGCAAGATTTTTTAATTTAAGTGAGCCCACATTTAATCCACCATATTCATATGGTAAGAGAATTTGATTCCATTTAACACAAGTCATTTTCCTTTGATCAAAGGAACCACCCCAAAAAAATCGCGACGCATACCTTCAAGATCTTTGATAACACAAAGCGGGGCTTTGAAAAGCGAAAGATAGTAGAGGGGAAGACTACTCATAACCGATTTGATTAGTGTAAGTCTACCGAAGGAGATGGATTTCGCTTTTCAAACCGATAGGCGCTTTTTGAATTTGTCATAAATGGGTTGCCAACTTTTTTGTAGCTTTAAATTTTCACAGATTGGAAGCCCGAGATAATTGAAGGGAAAAGAACCCTCCTTACATCCAAACCACGAGGCTAGCAAGCAAAGTTCATTTTTGGTAGTTCCAATTCCTTAAACACTACTTTTACCTAAATTTATTTTAAGACCCGAGAGGTCTTCAAAGCATTTTAAGATTTTTAAGGTATTTCTTACATCCACTTTGTTCCATTTCCCAAAAATGATTGTATCGTCGGCGTATTGCAAATGGGACACTACAACTTTATCTTGACCGACCTCGACTCCACTAATTAATTTTTTCTTTAAAGTCGTGTTAAGGATATAGTTTAGACCTTCACTAGCTATGATAAAAAGAAAAGGAGAAAGCGGGTCTCCTTGGCGTACACATCTTTTTGGGAAAAATTGCTCGGTTGGGGAGCCATTTATAAGCACCGAAATAGATGTAGAATTAAGGCAAGCGTTGATCCATTTGATCCATTTATCCCCAAAACCCATGAAACCCATAATCTTAGTGAGAAAATCACAATCTAGACAGTCGAATGCTTTTTCAAAATCTACTTTAAAGATGAAGCTTTTATGGTTTTTTGCCTTTAAATCGTCTATGGTTTTAAGTGCAACTAGGACCCCATCAAGGATGTATCTATCGCTAATGAAAGCACTTTGTTCTTCACCTATGAGCCACAGAACCGTTTCCCTAATTCTATTTGCAAGCAATTTGGAAAGGATTTTGTAGTAACTACCTATGAGACTAATGGATCGATAATGAGAGAAGTTTAGCGGGTCATGTATTTTAGGAATTAGGGTAATGAACGAGGTATTGCAACCGTATGAGATAGTCCCCGATTCCTAAAATCTATTGATAGCATTTAATAAGTCTACTTTGATCATATCCCAAAATTTTGTTAAAAAAAAAAGAAATTGAAGCCATCCGGTCCCCGGTCCCAGGGCTTTATTTTTTTCACATCCCTTAATAGCCTCGAAAACTTCTTTTTCAGTAAAATTAGCTTCAAGTCCTTCAACTTTACAGTGATCAAGCTTAGGTCCGTTCCAGTCATTAAGTTCAAAATCATTTTTTCCTTTTTTTTTCAAAAAGTGTTTTAAAAAATTCAAGGGCTTCATTTTTTATAACCGAAGGGTTAGTAGACCACAGTCCCGCCACATTTACCCCGTGTATGCTATTTCTGTGTTGTCGAGTGCGGATGATAGAGTGGAAATAGTTACTATTCTCATCACCTTCCATTGACCACTTGCATCTCGCTTTTTGTTTGAGTATCTCGTTTTGAGTCTTTTCTTTTTGAAATAATCGTTCACGATCTTGCATCCATTCTTGTCTGTGTTCTTCACTTAGGTCGTTTTGCTTTGCTATAATCTTCCACTCATTTACTTTCTTTGTGAGCTCTTCGATTTTAGAATTAAGTTTCCCTTACGAGGTGGAATACCATTTTCTAAGTTCCATTTTTACGTTCTTCAATTTGTCTTGAAAAACACAATCAGGTTTAGTACTTTTAACTCCCATGTTCCATGCTAGTTTGATAATCTGTTGGGAATCTTTTTGTTTTGACCATTCATCGAACACCTTTATAGGTTTAGGTCCAAAATCCACATCACCATCTTTTAGCCTAATAGGACAATGATCAGTGTATTTCTTGTCAAGCACTAACGCACTAGTTTTCGATCACTGATTAATGAAGTTCTCAGAGACTAAAAATCTAAAGTTTACTGAATTTGCGACCATTATCACTGATTCGAGTGTACATTCTTCCACCAAGGCGGATGTCTAGAAGGCTGTTGTTATTTATGAAATCATTAAAGCGGGCAGCTTGAGAGCCTGAGAACTTTGTATTTTTTCTTTCTGTGGAGAATCACACCTCATTAAAATCTCGTAGGACTAACCACATTACCCCATCACAATTCATAACCTAGTTTAAATCATGCCACAATTTCTTTTTTGCATTATCCGAGTGAGGACCATAAACATTTATCACAATCAATTCGGTACCTGCATCTTTCCATTGTCCTTTTACCTCAATAAAGGAGTCTCGTTCAACAAATTGGTTAGCGTGAAAAATATTGGTATCCCATACCATTAGTATCCCCCCCCCTCCCGATTTTCCTCTTGCATTTTTAACATCATAATTGAAATCAGAGCTGCCCCATATATTTTGAATTCTATTTTCAGAAAACTGTTTGCATTTAGTTTCATGAAGATCAATAAGTTTAGGTTTTTCTCGAAAACAAAGTTTTTTGAACCAATTTTATTTTTCCTTATCATCTTTTCCTAGACCTCTAATATTAAGTGATAATATCTTCATTAAAAACCAAATATAGATAGAAACACGAAAGAGAGTACCTGTTACTGGAGGTTGATTTTCTTTGATACACCAAGGATAGCTCCAATTTGATTGATGCTAAGGGAACTATCTGACAATTAAACTGATGTCTTTTTCGAACTGTTTGGGATTGAGACCGATTTGCCTTTGGTACCTCATTTTACTTTTGGTAATCTAGCTTAGGCTTTGGCATTAAGAATTTTAGATGAAGTATTCCATTTCCTTACATTAGACCATAACGAATTTGATGATGTAGCTTTAGAAGCAGTCTGACCATGGTATCTTTTCCCTTTTTTATTTGAAATTGCACCGTCAGTTTTCTTTAATTTCTTCTCTAGTTTTGATTTACTAAATGTGGTCGAAGATGTTTTAGTGGTGTTGGTTGGGATTTTGGAGTTGAAAATGTGAACAGTGGGGTTAGCCTTATCCTTGATTTTTTCTTCATTGTTTGCAGGAGAGGTTTTGACGACAGGAATGGTGCTAAAGCAGGGATTTGATAATCCTATGTGTACATTATCTACTGGGCTTGAGGGATATGGGTTACTAGACTTTGTTGGGCTAGAATTTAGGTTGTCCCTCTTGGTTGGGCTTACATTGATTGGGCTAGTAAATTGTGATGAATTGGGTAGAGATGGTTTTGATGGGTTATGTGTTGGGCCTGGTGGAATAACACTATCGGTTAATTTATTAAAATTATTTGTGGATAGAAGGTTACCTGAGTCGACAGAAAGAGATCCGTCATTTATGTTTCGTTGTGTATTGAGGTTTTCAACATTTAAGTAACTGGATTTATGGCGGCTTCTATCGTTTGTGCTTGTCTTGGAATTGGAATCGCCTAAATCTTCACTCGAGACAAAGTATACGTTATTCTTAGTTACTTTGGGAGTTTCAAGGCTGTCATTATTGCTGAAATTGCTTGCTGTCGTGGCAAATTGCTTAGATCCGTTTACGAATTCAGGTACGGTGGTCACCGGCGGTGATTTAGGATCTTTATCATTTTCCGATTCATCATCAGAAGATTCTAAGTCCGATACATGTTTCAAGTTGCAATTAGGGTTACTTTGGGAGTCTGTGATATCTGCTTCTTCCATCTCAATCTTAACAATGCTTTGGGTGTCTTCAAAAACTTGCACATAAAAGATTTTTCCTTTAACTTTACTTTCAACTGTTGTGTTAAGTATTTCACACCAAAGTTTGACCAGCACTCTTCCCACAATTAAATTTTGATTTCCATTGAAATTGCAATTCTGAAATTCAAATGTATGGCCATATCATCCAGCTATGATCTTGAAATTTTTTTCTGACCAGCAAGAAATTGGAACCCCTTTGATATTTATCCAGCTTAATCTTGAGGTTTTACCAGGCGTTGGATAATTGGATTGATAGTGTTCACCATATTTGCGAATAAGGTAGCGGTTGTGTTTGTTTTTTTGATGGGAATTGAATCGACTTTTCTGTTTCTTCTCTACCCGTATCCATTCACCTTTTTCAATATCATCGTTAATATGCGGTTTAAAATATGTGAAACGGTTTGTTGTTGCCTGAAAAGGGTGTTGATTTAGGTTGTGAGGGCGGCGGTAGGCTGGCGGAAAGGTTGGGGATAGAGGAGAAGTGGGGAGAGGATAAGACATCTTTTTAGTTTCAATGGAGTCACTTACAAGTGGAAAAGAATCTTTGTGAAGCAGAGGTGAAGTTTTCATAAAAATAGGATCATTTTTGAAAATTTTGAACTTCAAAAGAAAAAGGAAAGAACAACTTCTTCGGTTAATAATTATTTTTAGCGAGTGTCGAATAATGTTGAACCCTGAAAACCTCGCTGGTGATTATATTTTATTGATACACGATATATAAATATTAAAATCCTTCTCAAAATAAAAATAAAAATATTACAAATCCTAAAATGCCTAGAAACTCTAACGGACTCAAAGGTGTATTATATATAATTAAATTTGGACCTAACTTAACTTAAACAAATATGTTTAATAAACCATTTTTTGTAAAATTTGAGGTTAACTTAAACTAATATGTTTAGTAAACATTTTGTTATAAAACTAGTCGAATGATCCGGGATTTCACAGGTTAGTTGAATAACAACAATCTAAACTCATCAACATCACTACAATAGGTATATATTCATCATTTTTTTAATTTTGAAAACCAAGTAAAACTTTATTGATATAACAGAATATTACAAGGCCCTATAATCTATACAATATACAATGTTTTCATACCGGATAGTAGTAAAAAGTATAAGGAAAAGAGTGGAACTATACTATCCAAGGAAAGGGCCAATAACACGGCGACACTTGAAAAAATGAGTGATGTGTGCGAGGTGTAGTACAAAATAGATTTTATTTTACTACGAAATATTGTTAAATACGATACAATTTTACACAAGTTATTTATTTATTTATTGAATGGGATATACCTAAACCTTGCTACAACACTTATAGGCAGTGTACCTAATCGTAGAGTAGTGTAGTTTTTAGTAAGTCCGGTTTGTTCCACTGGAAGCTGGCTTATTTCACACTATATTTTTATATAACTATATTCGTACAAAATATAAATATATAAATATATATATATATATATATATATATATATATATATATATATATATATATATATATATATATATATATATATATATATATTACAATTATTATTATTATAAAAGGGGGTTTTACCGTTTAATGACCGGTTTGTCGATTTTAAAAACTTAAGTCACAGTTAAAACCTAATGCAAAATATTAAATATAAAAATAACTTATTTTAAAGCGTAAATTAAATGACGATAAATAAAAATGCGAATAAATAAAAGTACGATAATTAAAAGTGCAATAAAATAAAAGTACGATAAATAAAATGACGATAAATAAAAGTTCGATGAGATATAAAATAAATGAATTATGCTTATTTAAACTTCCGTAATCATGATGTTTGACTTGTTGATTTTAATTTATTATCATGGGTTAATTATCCTTTGTCCTGGATTATTCGATATGTCCATCTGGTTTTGTCCATAATTGTCCATCGGTCATAATTATAAAGTGCAAAAGTCTTCATCAAATTACCCTTATATCCGAAGTCAAATATTCTAACTAATTGGGGATTCAAACTGTAACAATGTCTTAATACTTTGTTTAATGAATACACCAGGTTATCGACTGCGTGTAATCCAAGATTTTAATACTTTGTTAACAATTACACCAATTACCCTTGAATGTAATCCACCCCTGTTTTAATGAGTCCATTGACTATTAATCCATCCACGTGTCCGGTCAAATGAATAATTGTTAGTATTTATAAATATTCCGCCCACCGTACCCAGTCAAGCGTATGTGGTTATATATAAACACGTCAAATTATAAATCTCTATATTAAATCAAAGAGATATCATTTACTTAATATAAAGCCCATTAATTGCCCATAGTCCAATTTCCACAAGTGTCGGTCTTTTGTCCAAACTCCAATTATGGTCCAAAGCCCAATAACCCCGTCTTTATATTTAGTCCAACATCACGATTACTTTGGCTTAAATAAACATAATAATAACTTAGCTACGAGACATTAATTTAAAAAGGTTGAACATAACTTACAATGAGTATTAATCCGTAGTGTTACACGGACAGAGTTTTGACTTACAAACTTAAAACATTCGCTAAAATAACCTTATTATTATTATTAACTTAATATTAAAATTAAAATTATAAATATAAATATAGATTGAGAGATTGAAGTAGAAAAAGGTGTAAAGAAATCGGCCGAAAACTCGAGCTTTTATAGGCCAATTGTGTCCTGGTTTACTCCGTGATCGCGATGGTTTTCTCCTATATATCTCCACGATCGCGGAGCTCTTGTATCTAGCTCATCCAGGTGAATTAAGGGTGGTGCAGTGTGACCGGAGCGGTTGTAGAGTTTGAACTTGGGGTGGATTAACCCACAATCGGCCATGGGGTCACGAGGATCTGATGAGCTCTTGTATCTAGCTCATCCAGGTGAATTAAACGTGGGCTACTGATAAATATAATATATAATATTATATATAATTAATTTTATATTATATTAAATTCTTGTGCATAGTTGACTTGTAATTTTAGCTCTGTTGAGTCGTACGTTGATAGTTGGTTCATGTCTCGGTTTTGGATTTTCGAACGCCTTTTTGTACGCTTAGATATCTTGTACTTTGCGTTTTTTAGCTTGTACTCTTGTAATTTTTAGACATTTCTCATCAATAAATTGAACCACTTGGATTGTATTTTGTACTTTTTAGCTTTTTGGTCATTTGCGTCTTCAAATTGTCGAATCTGTCTTTTTTCTTCACCTTTTATTATTTAAACGATAATTACTTGAAATCAGAACAATTGTAACTAAAAGCTTGTCTTCCTTAAAGGATAATGCTATGAAATATATGTTCGTTTTTAGCATTATCAAATATTCTCACACTTGAGCGTTGCTTGTCCTCAAGCAATATAGAACTTGAATATAACTTTACTAGAATCACTTCTTTATTCTTCACACTTTGTACATTAGTGATTTTAATACGGCGGTATGAACAATGATAGTAACATTGTGGTTTACAGTCCCACATGACTATGAAAATTTAGATCCTTTAGGAAATTGGATCTTTATGAAAACATTTGATCTTTTTAAAATTCATTCTAGCTTTTACCCTAGATAAGTTTTTTGGAATAACTTTTCACCGGTGTTTGCAAAATATTTTTGTAGGTTTTGCGGGTTTCAGATTTGAAAATTTTAGCTCAAAACTTATGGTTTTGTGTCACCCACTTGCTAACCTTGTATTAGGAAAGCAACACGTCCAGTATAATTGCTCCGTATATTACGTTTCGGTAAACTACCGTCCGGTTGTAAAGGAAAGCGTTGAACAAGCAACTGTTAAGGCAATATCTAATGACATGCTTTTGATTATGGTCTATAACGTGTCGGATGCAATTACTATCCTTTGTAGGAGAAATAGTAAAGATCACCCTATAATTTTTCGGTCTGGCACAAGGTCCTGTCTTCGACCATGCTATGCAACCACCGTTCTTACGGTTGACACCCGATTAGGTTCAGGTGACCTAATGAATTCCGGTGAATTCTTAGGATTTTAAGTTCAATGGTAAGTTCAATGAATTCAGGTGAATTCTTAGGATTTTAAGTTCGACCATGCTATGCAACCACCGTTCTCACATCAAACCACTACCAGCACCAGCACCAGCAGTACCAACAACATCACAAGCCTCAACATCGCAAGCCGCATTACGAGCATCAACATCATACACACCGCAGGCACTGAGGGATACCAACAATAATGAGTGATGAAGTATTAATTCATTATTTCATTTACGTTGAAGAAATATTCTGCGGCGATTATGTAATCTCTAAAGTTTTAGGGATTATTCATTTCTAGTTCCAACCGTAAACCAAATGAGATTAATATAATATTAACTCATTAAATCCATATTACATCTGAGGAAAATATACATACATATATTTTCATAAAGACTGTTATAAAAATTCTTTTGTACAAAATATTACCTGTGAAATTTTATTTTAACGGGTAGGTAATACCCCGAAAAATACTTAAGTTCACATTAATATGTTACACTGTACATTTTCAATGATGTTTCGACAATCGTTAATTATACTCCCTCCTTTCATAACAATATACATCATTTCACAAAATTCAAGACAACCATTTTCCATACCAATTCAATTACATATTCTGATTTTGACAGATCAAAATCCAAGTCAAGATTTAAGAAGTGCTATCAATCTTAAATTCCTACATCCTTCAAAATCATACTTTAAATTCAAACTATACTAGAACATCACTTTCATTCACAGAACTCATAAAGATATTCGTATCATTCAAGATTCACGACGAATTCATTATATGGATATTGACGATGAAAACTTGCGTCTAAACCCTTCAAAATTCTTGAAAACATCTCAACTAAGGAACAATCGAGAGAATGAACCAATCACACGATACATACGAAGAATATATGCATATAGATATGCATTCGGAGGACACTTGAACCTAAGCAAAGGTTTAACACGTATCCGTGTCAGATCCTTTATCATTATTATTACCCAAAATAACTTTACAATCCCTTTTTAAAATAACGAATTTTGTCACAGCTCCAAAAAGACAACTTCAACTTTTCATCCAGAGTAGCCTTATTATAACCTTGATATATACATTGTCTTTTCGCTATCGTTACTGGGGAACCTTTTATATTCCACCACATTAGTTGTAAGCTTACCAGCAAATTTATTGCTCTTTGACTTAAATCTCTCTGAAAGATCACTATAAAACCTTGTCATGTACCCATCTACATCTTGTAACAATAATTGTCATACCAAACCCCAGGAAGCATCAATAATTGTTCTTGAATCTCACATCATTTCTGCATATACATATAACGTTATTTCCTGGAATTATAATTCTGAAATCCAGAATAGCACTTCAGCCTACGAATCAGTACTATGAAGTTTTGAAAAAGCTGAATGAAGCAGCATAAACTGTAGACAACCGTAACAGTCAAAATTTGATGATAAAGAATATTGTGTTAGCAAAGCACAGAAAAAGAGAAGGTTTGGAACTGGAAAACGGATTGAGCAAACCCTGAAGGAGGATGTGGATAAATCACAAGGACAAAATCTACCTTCAAAGAATCCAAATGATTCGGTGTCTGCTAAAATCCTTAGCAAATACCTTGCTCCTTACTTTAAAACCCTTGCGGACAATATTCTTCATCATCCTCTTATCTTAAATATTCTAAGATATCATCGTATCTTCCATTATAAATATCCTTCATATTTATGAAGATATTTTCATAACCATTCTTATCTGAAATCATTTATTCCTTCGCGTTATCTGTATCACATCATAAAGAAAACTGTTTTAGTTTCTAAATAACTGAAACCTCTGAGTGTAAAGTATGAATGTTTTTGAAGTAATGTTGGGAACTGAAGCATGAGTTAGTATAATATAATGACACTTGATCAACGTAATTATATTAAGTAAGTCATGCTGAGTTTCTAAATGGAACGTAATGATTCACAGACCATAACGTCATCATGTGCCATGTTACATGACTCTTACATTCAATCTAATCTCTAAACATATCAAGAACATATTCTATTGATAGTTCTATCTTTTCCTTTGGATTCTGGTAATTTCACAAGTCAAATTGTGCTATTATAATTTCTCTCTTAGAGCATTAGCTATGTTCATTCCGAATTTCATATCTATGAATTCTAGACCATTATTCGCTTGACTTGAAGTCGAGAAAAGAAGACGGAAGCATGAAACTCCAAAATATAAGGAAAAATATAAGCACGAAAACAACGCAGAAATTACAAACTGCGTATATCGATGCGTATAGCAATATAAAGACACGGGAAAACTAAGAACACTATAAACCCAAGAGCATAGTAGAAATTAACGGATTCCTCCGGTGGAAGATGAAAAAGAAGAATGACAGATGTGATAGTCAAGAATATATCAAGAATTAAAACTGGATGGAGCATATTGACGAATATTTTGGAAGTACGAAGAAAGGAAGAAAGTATAAAAGATGGGAGATGTGGAAATAAGGAAACGTATGAGGTTGATTTATAGTAAAATATCCGACAGAGAAATCGAGACAGATTATTGCATTAAATTGAAGAGGATCATAATTTCCTTAATCGCCGAAGAATCAAATCTTATATAGATTACAAAGATTTTCTTTAATCCGGAGATCAACCGTGATGATGTCAAAAGATAAGACGAATCCCTATTTTCTCATTTCACTCTTTTACGATAGCTTCACTCATACGTTTCGAGTAATCGAATTAGTTTATCCATATTTATCAATCATGATAAAACCCTATGAATCAACTTATATTCGTCATAATAACATTCTTATTGTTAGCCATGACGACCTCGATCAAATTTCGGGACGAAATTTCTTTAACGGGTAGGTACTGTGACGACCCGGAAATTTTCGACCAAATTTAAACTTAATCTTTATATAATTCCGACTTGATAAGCAATGAATTTTAATAAATCTTGAACCTCCGAAAAGAGTTTTACACAAGCTTTTGGTCACCCTTTTATTCCGACGATTCACGAACGTCATAACTTGATTTAATTGTTTAATTGTTTAATTATTGTGTATATATATATGGATTTATATATATTTAACTTGAAAATATGATAATTAAATATCTCATTAAGTATATTAACAAAGTATTATATATATATATATATATATATAATTTCATACTACTAATTTAAAGAGTTTTCAAACAATATATATATTACTATTTAAACGACGTAATTAACTTATGTTAAAATATATTTACATATAATATATTACGAGTGTAAATACATCCTTAAAAGTATTTAATACACTTTATAATATACCAATACATATAAAAATAGCTATACTCATATTTCCGTTCAATTTCCTCAAAGAATTCTACTCGCATTCATACGGTATTTTTACCCGTATTATACACAGCTTCTAAAAGTATTTACTATTGGTATATACCAATAGAAATCTGCAATTATTTGTGTAATATGTCATCCATAACCTAATCAATTTAATATGTCATGCATGACTTAATACAATTTAACTTATCTTAGATATTTTCACTAAAAGCCAAAATTATAAGCTTATAAATAAGGACCATTATTACTCAATTTTACTCCACATTTTCTTAAACTAAAAATACATACTTGAATGCTCTCATATCATACTTCAATCTCAGAAACTTTCCTCTTCATAATCAAGGTAAAATACTTCTCAAAATCCTTGTTCAATTCCTTGTATAGTTGCTATCTTATTATACTTATAAAACTTGTAAAAACTAGAACTTGTTTTGGTGAACACCAAGCTTGTTTGAAAAACTAATCTAATCTTCCTAAATTAACTCTAATAACACTTATTTATATGTATTATGATGTTATATTAAGTTAATATAAGAACTTATAACTTGTACATATGAAGAACACCTTGAAACTTAACATATATCCTTTAATCTCCATTCGGTAAAAAGCGGGCTGTTTTGGGTTGGGAATTAAAAACCTATATTAGACTTTGAGTTAGAGGCTAAGACTTTGGAAATATGTTAATATATGTAAATAAGACTTCCAATATTTTTTTCATGATTTTAGACAAAGTGGAAGTATTTTATCAAAAATCATATATTGGGCGGATGCCGGAATTTTTCCAAATCTGTCCACCGACACAAAAAGAGGGTAAAGCTCTAAAAATTACTACTTGGGATGAACTTTTCGAATTGGTTTTGTAAAATTTACTTCTTAATGAATCCATAGCAATTTGATTCACTTTAAACGGAGTTGTAATGAATATTTGGCGAGCAAAACAAAATCTGCTAAAATTAACGTTGTATGGACGAAATTTATATTATAAAAACTATATTAACCATATCCTTGTTAACTTTTCCTATATCCTATATATATTTGGACATGTTATCGATAGTATAACAAAATATTATAATCTTGGTTAATTCTGTGATTGTATATATGTATAATAATATTCTTGGTACGCCCTAATACAATAAGTATACAATACGTTTTGATAAATCCTAAGACAATACGTACACAATACATACACAATACGTCTTAGTTAATTCTAAGACAATACGTATACAATACATCTCTGGGTTGATGCAAAGACAATACGTATACAATACGTCGTGGGGTAATTCTAAGATTATATATATACCTATTATTGGACTGTTGGACTTTTCGGATTATTTTGGATTACTAACAAAGGACTACTAACAATGGACTACTAACATAAAATGTTAAAAATTATTATATAAGTATTCTGTGAACTTGCTTTATTTTATTCATATGTCGTATTATTATCTGAATCGTTATTATTGTTATAGGTTCGTGAATCCAAGGACGACGGTCATATTTTTAATAAGTTGAAAACTTATTATTAATATACTTTTACTACTGTGAGTATATAGTCCCATTTTTAAACTCTACAAATATTTTGGGATGAGAATACATGCATTTTATATTTTACGCCATGGACACAAGTACTTAAAATATATTCTACGTTGAGTTGTACCACCTTGCATATCTTCCCTAATAGCTTGGTAACTAATATTTACATGTTATAAGAACATGTAAACGCGAATCCTATTGATAGATCTATCGGGTTTGACAACCCCAACTGGGCTAGTCGCTCTAGTATCGTAAACGGTTGCATAGTACCTCGTTTTTACTACACTTGGTACAGTGTAGGGAGATTTCATAATAAAGGGAATATGCCACATTAATGGTTAAGTATGGTTACCGAAGCGCTCAACAACTTATAGAATACTTTTATACACTTGTGAGTGTACATATATTTATAACTATGAAATCTTGTGGTCTATATTTATATCGATGATAAACCTATATATCTCACCAACCTTTGTGTTGACTGTTTACGCATGTTTATTCTCAGGTCCTTAAGAAAGTCTTCCGCTGTTGAATTATCTGAGCAAGCTGTGCATGGAGTCTCATACTTTTATTTAAATAAAGTGTTGCATTCAATAAAACCTTTGTCATGTATTATATTCGACTGTTACATCACGTGTGTAGTATTTGGAAACCGATGTATTTTGAGGATTATTTCTTAAATAATCGCCCACTTGTTTAAAACATGCATCATGTATAATAGTGATGTGCTTTTTATGAAACGAGTGCAATATTTTCTAAAACCTATCATATAGAGGTCAAATACCTCGCTATGGGACCAATGAGAACGTACTGCGTTTATAGTAATACGGACGGGTCGTTTCACCTTTGCACCATGATACACGCGTAAATCAATTCTATCACGGGGTTCTGGTACTGCAACTAATAATCCCCCTGAATTCTATCCACATTGAGATACTCATCAATTAAAGTAATGAAAATTCCACCTCCTATTATACTATTATTTCGCATACCCCTTACCATTACCAATAAGTAATAACCCACACAATAAGGTATGTTCACAACGCTCTGTGGGTCTCGAATACACATGAGGTAAAATAGATCATTTTCATTTACCTTTTCTTTATTCCTACCTCGCTGTGTAATCGAGTTTGCTAAATACCTATGGATCACTCTAAGCTCAGCTCTATTAATATCGGTATAAGAGTAAGATCCCCCACGAAATCGGTTATGGCTAGTCATTCTACTCCATATTCCATTCATATCAAAATTTTTATCAACCCTTCTACCATTAATTATCAACCTTTGACAATCATTAGGTACTAATTTCTCAGGCGTATATATACACAAAGCCTGAGCCATATCTAATACTGACATATGGCGCATCACACCTCCTAACAAAAATCTAATAAAACTCAGATCGGTTAAGCTAGCTACCCGATCATTTATTTCAACACTACATAATAATTCCACGCACCATTTCCTATATACAGGCCTACGTATAGTAAATAAACGTTCCCAATTATTAAAAGTAGAATTACCATACCTTTGGTAAAGTAATTCCCTGATTGGTTCGGCCAATCCCACTATTTCTAACGGTTCCCAATCTATTACCCTGGGCACTTCAACATCCTTAGACTGAAGAATGTGTAAGTTCCTCTGATATTTTGGATAATCTATCCAATGTCTGTCAAATCTTAAATTAGTGTGTAAATCTACCACTTATATATTTGAATATGAAATGAATTGATGCGGTAGATTTTGTCTGTATTGGTCGTTAATCTCCTGTTCGTCTGCATTCTCAGGAGGAGCATTGTGAGCCTGGGAAGCGGATGAAGATTCACCCCTTTCAGTCTGCAAAACACATTAAACACAATTTTTGTGCATCCAAATATGCATTAGTGTTAGCAAAATCATAGATTGAAACAATCATAATGACATGTTTAATTCAAATTAAACTTTATACGCATTTTCATAATATTAACAATTCTACACTTTTTCAAATAAGCATATATAAAAATGTATACAATGTTCCTTAGCATTTAACTTCTAAAACATGTCAAAAATAATCATTATAGCAATTCAACGAGTTCCAATTGGCATTAATATCAATTAAATCAAGTTCATGCATTTTTGACTAAAAAAGTCAACAATCTTGCTCAAAAATCATGTTTAGGATCAAAGTTTGAATCATTTAGCAACCTAAACATGTTATACTACTTAATTAAGCATGAACTAACAACAAAATTTGGCCATGACCCGTTTATATCAAAAGCCCCAATTTTGCTCAAGAACACAAACCCTAGATTACTCAAAATTTTGAAGTTTAAGGGTTCTAATCATGTTAAATAGCATCAATCTAGGTTATACAAGCATAATATACAAACAATTTAAGCACAATTAAGCTAGAATTCATCAAAATCAAATTAGGTTAAAATATGCTCAAGAATACTATAAATACGAATTAAAGAGTGTTTATGTGTAGAAATTACCGATCTTATTGAAAAACTTCTTGGTAGGATTCTTCTCAACATGTTTTTAGCAATAAGTTTAATGATTAACGGTGAAAAATTGCGAATTTGGGAGCGTTTTTGTGGGTATTTTCGCAGAAAAAATGTAGTGACCCGAACTTTTCCATGATTATATATTAAATGAAAACTATATTTGCATGATTAAATATTTCCAACATGTTAAGCAATCAAACTTGTTAAGACTTGATTAATTGAAATGAGTTTCATGTAGACAATTGACCACCCAAGTTGACCGGCGATTCACGAACGTTAAAAACTTGTAAAAACTACATGATGATATATATATGGATATATATGGTTAACACGAGATTATGATAAGTAATTATATTACTAAGTGTATTAACAATGAGTGATATACATAAAAATGAAATTATTGAATTAAGAAACTCGAAACGATATATATAACGATTATCGTTATAACAACGTCTTACTAAATACATATGAATCATATTAAGATATAGATACACTATGTTTAACATGATAAAATGATAATTAAGTATATCATTAAGTGTGTTAACAATAAACTACATATGTAAAAACAGGACTACTAACTTAAGGATTTCGAAACGAGACATATTTGTAACGATTATCGTTGTAACGACATTTTAATGTATATATATCATATTAAGATATATTCATACATCATAATATCATTATAATGTAATAATTTAACATCTCATTAGATATAATAAACAATGGGTTAACAACATTAAATGAGATTGTTAACTTAAAGGTTTCAAAACAACACTTACATGTAACGACTAACGATGACTTAACGACTCAGTTAAAATGTATATACATGTAGTGTATTAAGATGTATTTGTACACTTTTGAAAGACTTCAAGACACATATCAAAGTACTTCGACTTAACAAAAATGCTTACAATTACATCCTCATTCATTTTCATCAACAATTCTACTCGTATGCACCCATATTTGTACTCGTACAATACACAGCTTCTAGATGTATATACTATTGGTATATACACTTCAATGATCAGCTCCTTAGCAGTCCATGTGAGTCATTAAACATGTGAGAACCATCATTTGGCAACTAGCATGAAATATCTCACAAAATTACAAAAAATATTATAAATCATTCATGAATTATTTACATGAAAACAAACTTACACATCCTTTATATCTAATCCATATACCAATGACCAAAAAGACCTACAAACACTTTCATTCTTCAATTTTATTCATCTAATTGATCTCTATCAAGTTCTATCTTCAAGTTCTAAGTGTTCTTCATAAATTCTATAAGTTCTAGTTTCATAAAATCAAGAATACTCTCAAGTTTACAAGTCTACTTCCAAGCTTTCTAATCCATTTCAAGTGATCATCCAATCTCAAGAAATCTTTATTATTTACAGTAAGATATCTTTCTAATTCAAGGTAATACTCATATTCAAACTTTGGTTCAATTTCTATAACTATAACAATCTTATTTCGAGTGATAATCTTACTTGAACTTGTTTTCGTGTCATGATTCTACTTCAAGAACTTTCAAGTCATCCAAGAATCCTTTGAAGCTAGATCAATTTTTGTCACTTCCAATAGGTTTACCTACTAAACTTGAGGTAGTAATGATGTTCATAACATCATTCGATTCATATATATAAAACTATCTTATTCGAAGATTTGAACATGAAATCACTAGAACATAGTTTAGTTAATTCTAAACTTGTTCGCAAATAAAGTTAATCCTTCTAACTTGACTTTTAAAATCAACTAAACACATGTTCTATATCTATATGATATGCTAACTTAATGATTTAAAACCTGGAAACACGAAAAACACCGTAAAACCGGACATACGCCGTTGTAGTAACATCGCGGGCTGTTTTGGGTTTGATAATTAAAGACTATGATAAACTTTGATTTAAAAGTTGTTCTTCTGGAAAAATGATTTTTCTTATGAACATGAAACTATATCCAAAAATCATGGTTAAACTCAAAGTGGAAGTATGTTTTTCAAAATGGTCATCAAGATGTCGTTCTTTCGACGGAAATGACTACCTCTTTAAAAAATGACTTGTAACCTGTATTTCCAACTATAAACTTATACTTTTTCTGTTTAGTTTCATAAATTTTAGTTCATTATGAAACCATAGCAACTTGAATCACTCAAAACGGATTTGAAACGAAGAAATGACGGGTAAAACAAAATTGGATAAATTTGCTAGTTTTAGCTACGAAAATTTTGTAACAAATCTAGACTAAACATATCCTAACTAATTTATATTGTATTATACATATTACGTAATCTTGGGATACCATAGATACGTATACAATGTTTTGACATATCATATCGACCTATCTATATATATATTTCGAAACAACCATAGACACTCTATATGCAATAATGTTTGTGTTAGCTATACAGGGTTGAGGTTGATTCCAAAATAATATATATACTTTGAGTTGTGATCTAACCTGAGACTTGTATACACTGGGTCGTGGATTGATTCGAGATAATATATACTGATTTATTTCAGTACATCTAACCGTGGATAACTAGTTGTAGGTTACTAACGAGGACTACTAACTTAACAAACTTAAATCATAAAAACGTAATAAAAATGTTGTGAATATATTTAAATCATACTTTGATATATATATGTACATATTTGTTATAGGTTCGTGAATCGACCAGTGGCCAAGTCTTATTTTCAACGAAGGAAAAATCTGTGAAAGTGAGTTATAGTCCCACTTTTAAAATCTAATATTTTTGGAATGAGAATACATGCAGCTTTATAAATATTTTACAAAATAGACACAAGTATGCGAAACTACATTCTATGGTTGGATTATTAAACCGACTATTGCCCCCGTAGCCTAAGAATTAGGGAAATGACCTCTAATTGACGCGAATCCTAAAGATAGATCTATGGGCCTAACAAACCTCATTCTAGAATTTGGAATGCTTTAATACTTCGATTTATATGGTGATTGCGATTGCCAATTTATGACATACTTGCGAGTATGCGGGGAATATTCTATATGCATTATGTTAATGTCGGTTATCAGGTGTTCATCATAGAATGATTTTTATACACTTGCGAGTGTAAGATTATTGAATAAATGAAATCTTGTGGTCTATTATATTAATTTGATAATATATAGGTTAAACCTATAACTCACCAATATTTTTTGTTGACGTTTTAAGCATGTTTATTCTCAGATGATTATTAAGAGCTTCCGCTGTTGCATACTAAAATAAGGACAAGATTTGGAGTCTATGATTGTATGATATTGTGTAAAAACTGCATTCAAGAAACTTATTTCGATGTAATATATTTGTATTGTAAACCATTATGTAATGGTCGTGTGTAAACGGTATATTTTAGATTATCATTATTTGATAATCTACGTAATGTTTTTTTTAAAAACCTTTATCGATAAAATAAAGGTTATGGTTGTTTTAAAAATGAATGTATTCTTTGAAAAATGTCTCATATAGAGGTCAAAACCTCGCTACGAAATCTATTAATATGGAACGTTTATAATCAATATGAATGGGACATTTCAGTTGGTATCCGAGCGTTGCTCTTAGAGAACCAGAAAATTTGCATTAGTTTGTCTTATCGAGTTTGTTAGGATGCATTAGTGAATCTGGACTTCGACCGTGTTTTCTTTAAAAATGATTGCTTAATATTTTTTTGTTGGAAACTACAAATTGTAACATGTAAATATTATGTGATATATTAATCTCTTAACATATTTGATATTGTGTGATAGATGTCTATCTCTAGTACAAATCCCATCGACTCACCTAATAATAATGAAGAGTCGAATATATATTGGAGAGATTCACAAATTCCTGAAGAGGAACCGGAAGAAGAGGAACCGGAAGAAGAGGAACCAGAAGAAGAAGAGGTTTCTGAGGAGGAAATATTAGGAACCACAAAAAAACATATAAGTAAAAGAAAACCCTCAATGAATGGACCAAAATTAATAATGGTCAATGGTGTTTCCATCGAGGAATCAAAATATTGGGAAGATTACCAATTTTCTGATGAATTGGATCCCGATGAGGATTCCGATGATGTTACAGAAATTACCTCGACCCAATTTGAAAAAGCAAAAGAAAATAATAAGGGAAAGGGCATCAAAATAGAGAAACCTGATTCCAACCCCGATGAACTTTATATGTATCGTCAACACCCGTATTTCTTAAGTTGTAACAATAACCCGAGAACCTTTAAGCCACCAAGTTTTTCTAAACCATTTGTGAAAACAACGGCTCGTATTAGAGGAACATCATATATCCCTAGAAAATTAGCAAAACGAAACAGGTTCGAAGAGGAAGAAATTAGTGAGTCGGAATAAAGAGTTGTAATCATGAGGTGTAAAATATGTAAAATAAGTGTGCTTGTACTTTTCATGTTGTATGTGAAAATTGCTTGTATTATTTGATAATTATCTTTTACGAATCTAATTCTCGTCTGTTTTACAGTATAAAAACACAATGGAAGTTAAGGATAGACAACCAAAAATTTTAGAAGACCTACCCGGGGACATGATTGATGAAATCTTGTCTAAAGTCGGTCAGAATTCGTCGGCACAACTATTTATGGCAAAATTAGTTTGTAGAACTTTTGAAGAACGTTCCAGGCATGCCTTAGTTTATAAAAGGCTTTCATTTGAAAGATGGGGTATATCACATTGGGGACACCGTAAGTTACGCCGTGTTTTCTTTAAAGTATTAAATGCGGGGAACCCAAATGCAATTTTACGCTACGGGTTAAAAACCTATTTTGACTCAACATATCCCAATGTAGGACTTCGTGAGTTAGAAAGAGCTTCTAACATGCAACATAAAGAAGCATGTTATGCTTACGGGTTAGTGATGTTCGTTTCTCACCAAAGTGAGAAAAAGAACATCGGATTACAACTTTTAAATAAAACCTTCCCACAAGTGACGGATTCAGTATTTGGGGTGAGAAACAAGGTTTTTAGATTATTACGGGGCTGTTGGGCATTACGAAACCCTCGTCCCTTTGACGACGTTACAACATGCTGTCTTGTTAACGGCTACAACGGTTATGTTCCACAAGACCAAGGATGAGAAGTAGTTGATAGTGCTCCAAATGAACATATATTTAGGCACAATATCATTCCAATATGTAAAGCTTTTAGTTGTAATTGTTCTATTTTTATGTAATATTCGTTTAAATAAATAAGTGCGAAGACAAAAGAAGAAAATGACGATTTGAAGACGCAAATGACCAAAAAGCTCAAATGTACAAGATATAATTCAAGTGGTTCAATTTAATGATGAGAAACGTCTAAAAATTACAAGAGTGCAAGCCGCGAAACGCAAAGTACAAGATATCTCCGCGTACGAAAGGACGTTCGAAAATCCGGAACCGGGACATGAACCAACTATCAACGCTCGACGCAACGGAGCTAAAATTACAAGTCAACTATGCACATAAATATAATATAATATATAAATAATTCTTAAAATTATATATATATATATATATATATATATATATATATATATATATATATATATATTATATTGTATATTAATAAAACGTCGGCAAAACTAGAAAACAAAGTGATTGGGCTGGATCCAGCTGGCCATGCGCTCGCATGGCCTGGCTGCCTTATTCCCATGCGATCGCATGGCAGGGAATTGGTGTCCAGGTCCTATAAATTCAGCATTTTTCGGACGAGTTAACACATCTTTTTCTTTTCCTTTCTATGTAACGTAAATATAAATATATATATATATATATATATATATATATATATATATATATATATATATATATATATATATATATATATATATATATATAATATAATATAATTTTAATTTTAAGTTAATAATAATAAGGTTATTTTAAGAATGTTTTAAGGGTTTTAAGTCGAAATTCTGTCCGTGCAACGCAACGCGATTAATCACCAGTGTAAGCTATGTTCTTCCTTTTTAAATTAATGTCTTGTAACTAAGTTATTATTATGCTTATTTGAGCTAAAGTAATTGTGATGTTAGACTAAATATTAAGACGGGGTTATCAGATTTTGTACCATTATTAAGGTTTGGACAAAAGACCAACATTTGTGGACATTGGACTATTGACTATTAATAGATGGGGGTATTGTCTAATCGAATGACAACTCATTAGAATATGTCGAACCTATCTTCAAATTAGTTAATCTAATAGTTATTAAAATGATTATGTATGTTCTATTTAGTGACATTTATACGACATCTTTTACGATCATTTAATTAATTATTCGGGTTGGGTAATTGATTATTCATTCTGATCAAGTGGGTAAATTATATCTCATTAAAACAGGGGTGGATTACATACAAGGATAATTGGTGTAATTGTTAACAAAGTAATAAAACCTTGGATTACACGCAGTCGATAACCTGGTGTAATTATTAAACAAAGTATTAAAACCTTGTTACAGTTCGAATCCCTAATTAGTTGGAATATTTGACTTCGAGAATAAGGTTAATTTGACGAGCATTTTATAATTATAACCGATGGACTATTATGGACAAAAACCAAATAGGTATCAAATAATCCAGGACAAAGGACAATTAACCCGGGTAACAATTAATTAAAATCAAAACGTCAAACATCATGATTACGGAAGTTTAATTAAGCATAATGTAACAACCCAACCCGTATTCCATACGATAAATAATTTTATTTTTTTAAATAACACACATTTACGCGCCAATTAAATATGTAACCCATTCCACAAGTTCCATTTAAATGTACAATAATTTAAATGTTTACAAAAGGCACGAAGGCCATTAATTAAGTTTAATACAAGTTTGACCCATTACAAATGATAGTTTATAATCCAAACGACACTTCGAGCATGGTTTGGGACTAAACTACCCAAAACGTTAGGCTAACTTCCAAGCTTCCAACAAAACATCATCAAGGGACACCTAATGCCCGATAACCCCTTTGCCCTTATCCGCACCTGCAACTAAAAAGATAAACAATAAGAGAGGGGTAAGCTAATGCTTAGTGAATGCAATAATTATACATACATATATATAACCCATCTATTTGCAATCACATCCAACAAATACCTCACACGAACTTGTATCTCAATTAGCATGTCATCATACCTGTAATACTAACAAGTCGTGTATTATCACAAAACTGCATTAGCATATACTCAACATAATATATATATAAACAATATGCTAAACAATCAACAATCTCAATATGGTTAACCATAAACGCTATGGTGCTACCGGCTCGTGGTTCACACCATACGCAATTGAGTCATACTCTTTTATAGTGCTACCGGCTCGTGGTTCACACTCGATGCTACCGGCTCATGGTTCACATCTTAGTTTATAGTGCTACCGGCTTGTGGTTCACACTCGATGCTACCGTCTGGTGGTTCACATCTTATCGCACACATGTTATGGCACTACCGGCTCGATGGTTAATGCCATAACGCCCACAAATAAACACGCCATACACACATACGTATAATTACTCCACTCACCTTAACGGTTCGGTGACGGTTTTTTACTTCCGCAAACTTCAATGCAAGGTACCTAGTACAATAAGTACTCAATCAACACACAACTAGATGGCTAACACCAATACTTAACACATGTGCATTTAATGGCTTAAATGCACCAAATGCCCCAATTATACCAAAACCGCCACTTTAAGGTCAAGACCGCCATTCATCAATAAAAGTTAGTGGTTTAGGTCTATAAACACCAACTAACATAATCTAGGGTCTTTCATACACATCATGCCCAAACTAGGTCAACATTACCCTGTTTGACTCATTTTAACACTTTGACTCACAATCTAGTCAAACTTAGTTCATTAACTATTTTCTCATCATTAACAAGTGTATTAGTAACAAGGAACACTATTTAACACTTACAACCTCAAATCTTAAGACCAAACCCTAGATTATAGCTATTTAGGGTTTCCTGTCATTAACACGACCCAAGTTCACCTATTTTAACCCCAAATGGGTCACATAAGTTCCAAATGAACCAAAACCCTAGCATAAACTAATTAAAACTCGAAACATAGAGTTAGGACTTACCAAGACTATCAAATCGTAGCTAGAGATGCAAGGAACAACTTTAAAGCTTGGGTTCGGGTGAGATTCGGTCTCCTTCTTCTCCAAATGGCCTCTCTCTCACTAGGATCTCCACTCTCTCACTAGAATTCAATTTGGGGTAGACGAAGAAAGTGTTTAATGAGATGAGATAAGGTTGAACTAGCCTTAAAGTCTCAAAAACCGACCATAGGTGAAAAGTCCTAAACACCCCTAAAAGATTCCATTTTAAATGGACAAAAATGTAAAACAGCGACCAGTATCGCGTTTCGCGACAACAAGTCGCGTTCCGCGATAACCCAACGCGACGAACAATTTTTGAAACGCGACATTTGGTCAGAAGTGAGAAAACCCTAACCATCGCGTTCCAATACAGATTGTCGCGATATGCGACGAACTGGGTCGCGACACACTAAACCAAAACGCGACAACCTTACTGTTGAATTCTCCCAGATACCCATCGCGTTTCAACCTATTTCATCGCGTTACGCGACGTGCCTGAACGCGATCGACCTTGTTCAAATGCGACACAAGGCCTGATTGAACATTTTCTATATTTTAGACACCTAACCAAACATAGTCCACTACGGATACAATATTAAATGTTTACGAGGGTAATTACGCACCTTAATACACATTCGGAAAGAACGGGATGTTACACATAATACTTTTATTTCATATTTCATCGTACCTTTATTTACTGTCATTTTAATTACTGTAATTTACTTTATCTCAATTTAAATTCTATCATTTATATTATCGTCATTTATCTTTACGCTTTATTTAAAATCGACAAACCGGTCATTAAACGGTAAAAACCCCCTTTTATAATAATATTACTATATATAATTATATATTTTATATAAATATAGTTGTTAAAAATATTGCGTTAAACTCAGCTAGCTCCATGTGGAATGAACCGGACTTACTAAAAACTACACTACTCTACGATTAGGTACACTGCCTATAAGTGTTGTAGCAAGGTTTAAGTATATCCCATCTATATAAATAAATAAAACTTGTAAAAATTGTATCATATTTCGCCGTTTTTCATATTAAAAATAATTCTATTTCGTATACACCTCGCATCACCTCAAGTATTTTTTGGCGCCGCTGCCGGAGAATGTCTTAAACGCTGAAGTGAAACGCTATAAAAAAAGAATTTTTATTAAGTTTTAATTTCTTTTTGTAAAAATACCTTTTAAATATTAAAAATACAAAAATATAAAAAGAAAAACAAAATATATATATTTTTAAGAGTTTGTTTAAAATATATAAAATTATAAAGTATTTCTATTTTTTTATTTTAGTTTTTAAAGTATAAGTTTTTATTTATTTTATATAAATATTTTATAAGTTAAAAACAGAAAAAAATATAATTAAAAGAGTAATTGGGCCGAAACAGTCGAAGCCCAACAGTCTGGCCTGGTTTTCGGATCCATGCGATCGCATGAATAGAAGCACTACAACCCATGCGGTATCATGAGCTGCTCTGACAGGCCATACCCTAGCATTAATTACGGAATTAGGGTAATTTATTTAATTATTATTAAATCAATTAGGTTTAGATTTAATTATTATTATTATTATTAGTTTTAATTAGTTTATTCTATTAGTTTTTAAGTTTTAATTAAATTTGTTTTATAAAATAATAATATAAAAATAATATTTTTTATAAAAATTGTATATTTTATAACTTTAAGTTTTATTTTTATATTTCGTATCCTTTTAATCGTTTAATTTGTAATTTGTATTTTTATCGTTCATAATTAGTTCGTAACTTAGTATTTTGCCGTAGTTATTTTTATTTCTAGATTTTTAGGCTTTGCCGTAAAATCTCTTAAGTGCTTTTTCTTTAGATTAAGATTTAGGCGCTTTAGAATTTTACGACGTCGCTTATTGCTTTAGTATTTAAAATTTTAGTACTTTTTAAGTTATTGCCGTTTTGGATATAGAATTCCTTTTAAGCTTTAATACCTTTAGACGTAAGTTTTAAGTTTTAGTTTTTAGACTTTTAAGTTTCGACGCTACATTTTATTATTTTTCGACGCTTTGTTTTTCGACCTTTTATTTTTCGACGTTTTACGACGCACTCTTTTTCTTTCTTATTTCTCGACGCTCTAGTTTTTAGGACATAGATTTTGTGACACCGCTATTTTTTTTATATAATAAATACGTGGCGGAAGCATAATATTAATTAAATACGATATCGACATTTGTACAAACCGATGTCACGTGTCATTAAATCAATTTACATATTAATAGGAAGAGACGTAAAGACATTCTGTTTTCAAAAGTACGCAGTTCATATTCTAAAAGACCACATCAGAGTTAACCCTGTCAAACATAACATCATCATGCCCGTCTTCTCCCAAAAGCACTATCTACAAAAGCTAACAACCTGCAGGGAGGAGATGGAGGGGAATTAGCACGAAGCTAAGTGAGTACGACTAACTACAGGCCATAGCATACATAACTGTTATACTAATCATGTCACAATAGTCTAACATACAAACATCACCCAAGTGCCATCTACAGAGACTCTGGCGGCTCGGCCAAACCATTAACCACCAGCTGATCGGACTGGGGCTTACCAGAAGTTCCTCCACCACCGTATGTATATACATAATCGACACGCGACGGACACGTCATTCACATATATATACACCACGGCTGTCTAGGCCACCACATGAGGAACCCAACCCGCAGGTTGATCTCTCCTACCGAGGCCACCACATAATAGGGACGCACTGGGCTCCAGCAGACAAGCATCAACCAACATGCAGTCATCACAATATACTAACTATCCACAACAATAAGTATATCTAACAAGCATGGCAGTCATAATATAACATGCTACTATATACTATATTCTCTAGTTAGTCCCACTCACCGATTACCAGCAAACGAGAAGGTGTTCAGCTATCTAATCACTGAACCTTATCTTTCTCCTTTTCTCCTGAGAAATACATACACACGAGTTAGTTTATATCCATAAACACCAAATAACACAATACAGAAAATTTTGTCAGAAAATTGTCCGCTAAAAATTTTCTGCTTAACATTTATGCACTTTCAAAATTCACTTTCAAAATTTACATCATAAACATCAAAATACAAACGGGCAGCATAACGGCTAAAAATCAACACTTAGGTAAAATATTCTGCCCTGGACACTCAGTCGGTCGACTGACTCTTACAGTCGGTCGACTGACTCTTACAGTCGGTCGACTGACTATACAATCGGTCGACTGACTTTCCCAGTTGGTCGACTTATTTGGTATTTCCACAATCGGCCGAAAGTCAAACTCAATCGGTCGGTTCACTCACCAGTCGATCGGTTGTCTGTAAATCGGTCGGTTCAACCCTAGGTCGGTCGACTGTCGACCGACAGTCGGCCGACTGTGTTCATCTTCATCAGAAACTGAACAAAGGCTACGGACTTCACGATGAAATCCTCAAATCTCAATCTAGAGCTCGTTTTAAACACCAAAATCGACCACAACTTGTTCACTACATGTTATAGACTCAAAACCTACAACAATTTGACCATAACAACACTTAAATCACTTGTTTTGACATAAATTCAAGTTTTTTACAAAACTCACACAAAACCATGAATTTAACAATGAATTGAACACAAAAACACATGTTACTTACCTTGATAGACTCAGTAAATGATAACAAACACAATTCTAACACCAATTTGAGCTCAAGATCAACAATGGGGAATTAGGGTTTGGTAGTAGGTGGAAGGGAAGGTACGGGAGTGTTTTGGAAGAATCTGGAAAAATGCAAGAGAGAGAGACAGCACTAGTTACTTAATTTAGGTTAATTTCCCACACAGTGCAACACACGAGTATTTATCAGTTATCTGATATCTTTTGTACAACATTTGGCAACCCAAACGAAGTCCAAATTAAATAAATAAACCTGTTCTGTGACCCTTGTCACAAACTGGTCCTAACCACATCATTAATTAATAATAAACATTAAATAAAAATAAAAGCATATAGTAACACAATACAACTTAAGGGAAATCTAGTAATCTAACATCTAGGCCCAATTGAGGATGTTACAGATTTTTATTTCAAAATTTCGACGAAAAAATTATTTTAAGCGGTTAAATTTATAGACATCCAAAATTTTCTGGTTCATAGTAATAGTTGGATTTGTTAGTGGCGAGTTGTGGGCTTCCGATTTAAAGGGTCCTGACTACCTGCTGCATCTATTGGCTATTCAAAACGTGGGCAAAATCAGAAAAGTCTATTAATTTTATAACTTTAATAATTTTTATCTTTTATAACTTATAGGATATTCAGTGAATACACCGAGCAAAACGTTCACCACCTTTCATACGCTCACCACCTGTAACTCGATCAAGACATCTAGCCAACATTGTCGTCGTTGAATTTTCTTTAGAAACATCATCTAGTCGAACAAGTACTCCAATTCAAATTTCCGATATTCCATTTTTTGAACCCGACTTCACTACTGAGAACCCGTAGGATATTCAAGGACAATTCCAAGATCCAGAACCACTAATCATTCCTCCTGAACCATAAACCGTTAAATCAGAATCTTCTAGTGATTCGGATTCAACAATTTTAATTATGGAAGTAACGGAACCTCTAAGTATGGAAGATCGAATGAGAGCCACACGCACGGGCCAAGGACACGCCATTATTAAGCTAGACATTAATGTGCCAGATTATGAAATCAAAGGACAAATCCTACACATGGTAACTAATCAATGCCAATATAGTGGTACGCCAAAAGAATATCCAAACGAACATCTTCGAACCTTTAATAGGATCTGTACTCTATTCAAAATCAGAGAAGTTGAGGATGAACAGATCTATCTCATGTTGTTTCCCTGGACTTTAAAGGGAGAAGCCAAAGATTGGTTAGAATCGTTACCTGAAGGGGCGATTGATACATGAGATGTTTTAGTTGAAAAATTTCTTAAACAATTCTTTCCAGCATCTAAAGCCGTGAGACTTCAAGGAGAAATAGTTACATTCACGCAAAAGCCAAATGAAACTCTATATGAGGCGTTGAAAAGATTTGGAAAGTTGTTGAGAAGATGTCCTCAGCACGGTTTAGATACTTATCAAATAGTACAAATATTCTACCAAGGTGTCGACGTTGCTACACGAAAAGATATCGACATAGCAGCTGGTGGTTCCATTATGAAGAAAACCGCAACTGAAGCTTACAAAATCATTGATAACACAGCCTCCCACTCGCATGAGTGGCACCAGGAAAAAGATATCTTTCGTTCATCTAAAGCGGCTAGAGCCAATTCCAGCCATGACTTTGATTCCGTTTCCGCAAAAACAGATGCTTTCGAGAGACGAATGGAAAAGATGAATAAAGATATTCACGCAATACGAATCAGTTGTGAGCAATGCAGTGGACCACACTTAACAAAAGATTGCCACATTGAGCAAACGATGGAACAACGTGAGAATGTTTCCTACATGAACCAAAGGCCGGGAAATAATTATCAAAATAATTATCAACCTCCAAGGCCAAACTTCAATCGAAATCAAAACATTCTTTACAATCCAAATGGACCTAACAATAACTCGTACAACCAACAAGGTCCGAATAACCAACCAACTCAAAACAACACTTTCAATCAACAAAAACCTAGCTTGTATAAACCACCACAACAAACCGAAGAGAAAAAGTCAAATCTGGAAGAAATGATGGCAAACTGATGTTCTGCGAGGTGTATATAAAATAGCTTATATTTTACAAGGAAATACTATTAAATACGATACAATTTTACTCAAGATATTTATTTATTTATTGAATGGATATACTTAAACCTTGCTACAACACTTATAGGCAGTGTACCAAATCGTACAGTAGTGTAGTTTTTAGTAAGTCCGGTTCGTTCCACAGGGAAAATCTTTTAATCAAAGCTTAACGCTATATTAGTTTTATTTTATAAAAATACAAATATATATATAAGTAATATTATTATTATAAAGGGGGTTTTTACCGTTTAATGACCGGTTTGTCGATTTTAAAACTTTAGTCGCAGTTAAAACAAAATGTAAAATATTAAATAAATAAAAGACTTAATTTAAAGCGTAATGTAAATAACGATAATGAAATTGCGATAAATAAAAGTGCGATAAAATAAACTTGCAATAATTAAAAAGTACGATAATTAAAAGTGCAATTAAATACAATAACAATAAATAAAAGTGCTATAATTAGAAGTGCAATTAAATATAAAATAAAGGAAATTAAATATGAAATAAAAGAATTATACATATTTAAACTTTCGTAATCATGATGTTTGACGTGTTGATTTTAGTTTTATGCCCATGGGTTAATTGTCCTTTGTCCTGGATTATTTAATATGTCCGTCTGATTTTTGTCCATAACAGTCCATCAGTCATAAATATAAAGTGCGAGTATCCTCGTCAAATTATCCTTATACCCGAAGTTAAATATTCCAACTAATTGGGGACTTAAACTGTAACTAGATTTTAATACTTTGCTTAATAATTACACCAGGATGTCGACTGAATGTAACCCAAGATTTTAATACTTTGTTATCAATTATGCCAAGTGTCCTTGTACATAATTTCACCCCTGTTTTAATAATTCTAGTGGCTATTAATCCATTCCCGTGTCCGGTTAAATGAATGATTATTCGTACATATAAATACCACGCCCATCGTGTCCGATCGAGTGTATATGGTTATTTATAGGGACGTTCAATTGTAAATCTTTATATTAAAATTAACAAACTATCATTTAGTTAAACAAATATAAAGCCCATTAATAGCCCATAGTCTAATTTCCACAAGTGTCGTTCTTTTGTCCAAACCCCAATTATGGTACAAAGCCCAATTACCCAATTTTAATATTTTTAGCCCAACATCATGATTACTTCGGATTAAATAAGCATAATAATAACTTAGCTACGAGACATTAAATTAAAAAGGTTGAACATAACTTACAATGATTAAAAATAGCGTAGCGTTACACGGGCAGAATTTCGACTTACACCCTTACAACATTCGCTTACATACCCTTATTATTAGAAATTAAAATTAAAATTAAAATATAAATATATATATATATATATAATTTACGTATGATGAAGAAGGAAAAAGATGTGTTTTGTGTTACACCAAAGCTCGATTTTTATAGGCCTGTGATCTGAAAAAGATGCTCATGCGATCGCATGAGCTTTACCCTTCAAGGCCATGCGATCGCATAGCCAGCTGGGGAGACTCAAAAGTCTTTGTTTTTTTATGCCGACGGTTTTTAAATATAATATAATATATATATTAATTTTAAGAATTAATTATATATTATATTATATTCATGTGCATAGTTGACTTGAAATTTTTAGTCCGTTGCGTCGAGCGTTGAGAGTTGACTCTGGTCCCGGTTCTGGATTTTCGAACGTCCTTGCGTACAATTTAATATCTTGTACTTTGCGTTTTGAATCTTGTACTCTTGTAATTTCGAGACGTTTCTTATCAATAATTGGAACCTTATTGATTGTATTTTGTACTTTTGAGCTTTTTGGTCGTTTGCGTCTTCAATTCGTCGAATCTGTCTTTTGTCTTCACCTTTTATTATTTAAATGAATATCACTTGTAAATAGGACAATTGCAATTAAAGCTTGTCTTTCTTGAGGAATAATGCTATGAAATATATGTTCGTTTTTAGCATTATCAAATATTCCGACACTTGAGCTTTGCTTGTCCTCAAGCAATATAGTCTTGAAATACTAGAATCATTTCTTTATTCTTCACACTTTGTACATCAATGATTTCAATACGGTAGTATAAACAATGGTAGTAACGATGTGGTTTACAGTCTCACATGACTTATGAAAATTTAGATCCTTTAGGAAATTGGATCTTTATGAAAACATTTGATTTTTTTTTGAAAATTAAATCTAGCTTTTACCCTAGATAAGTTTTCCGGAATAACCCTTCACCGGTGTTTGCAAAATATTTTTGTGGGTTTGGTGGGTTTCAGATTTGAAAATTTTAGCTCAAAACTTGCGGTTTTGTGTCACCCACTTGCTAACCTTGTATTAGGAAAGCAACACGTCCAGTATACTTGCTCAGTATATTACCTTTCGGTAAACTACCGTCCGGTTGTAAAGGAAAGCGTTGAACAAGCAACTGTTAAGGCAATGTCCCTTGACATGCTTTTAATTATGGTCTATAACGTGTTGGACGCAATTACTATCCTTGGTAGGAGCAATAGTAAAGCTCACCCTTATGATTTTTCGGTCTGGCACAGGGTCCTGTGTTTGACCATGCTATGCAACCACCGTTCTTACGGTTGTCACCCGATTTGGTTCAGATGACCTAATGAATTCCAGATGAATTCCTAGGATTTTACGTTCAATGGTAATGAACGCATTGAAAATGGGTTTTTAGAAAACAAATCGGTTTGTAATTTTATCAAAATATTTTCTCGTTCAAGCTCGAGTTTAGATATCATTGAATTCCATGAGTTTGTAATTCTCAATCTTTAAGGTCAATCTCTAGGATTGAGTAATATCAGTCTTAAAAGCTGATTTTTGATCTTTAAAGGAGATTATCCTTTCTGGGGATCTGATTTATTAGTCTTATCAAGCTAATTTGCACGGTGCCCCCCCATTGTACGAGACAGATCCTCTCATGGTTAGGATAAGTCTGACCACTTGGCGACCCTGTTTGATGCTGAGGTCCGTGGATTTTCTGCTGATTTTAGAGATGACTTTTCTAGATTTTTCATCAACCTACAACTGGTCTGGACGACAACTTCATGACCTAAATCAAGAAGCGCGTTTCTTTTTCGAAAGACTTTACTTCCTTTTAACGATGGAATTGATTCATCGTGTAGATCCATCTCTTCTTTTCTTTCATCGGGTAAAACAGTTTAGTTTAGTCCAAAGCAAAAGTATCTTCAATTATTTATTACAGAAATATGTGATATATGTTTAAGATAACTTGGTAATTTTTCCCACACTTGGCTTTTATTTTCCTTTTTATTGTCCTCTATTCCATTTTAAATGAATTTTAACATTTTGGTTTGTTTCTCAATTTATGTCCTTTCTGAGGTAACAATAATTTCGGTGTTAACACCTAGTTTTATCGTTCATAAATATGTATAAACATGATTTTGAGTTCATTTAATTGAAAATTTTAATTTTTTTTTTACTAGAATTGGGTAGTCAGTATATAAGACTAGGGTTGTTCTTTATTATCAGAGAGAACTAGATTCTAATACAACTACTACTTTACTAGTATTTCTAATGGTAACCAAGTGTTTAAAGTAAAAAAATTTAAAAATCCGAAAGAATTTAACCCCTTCCCACACTTAAGATCTTGCAATGCCCTCATTTGCAAGAAATCAGTAACAATTTAAATTATTGAGGGTGATTAGTGTGAAAATGATTAAATTTTACCAAAGTTTCCAAACATATTGGCGTTTATTTGCTGAATGATAAATGGTGCATATCATTTGTTCATTCCGTCTGTTGTTACATCACATTTATCTTGTCGTCAAAATTAGTAGCTTTTGCTGAACTTAATGCCAGTCTTTGAAAATGCGTTATTTTACCCTGTTTTGTACAATTTACAATATACATACATACAAATATAAACATGCATGGCAATTTGAAATGGGACTTAATATCCCACTTTCAAATCCTAAATGTGAAATATTAGTACACAATAATAATAAAAATTATAAAAATTACATAAGTATATTCAATAACATAAGTTTAAACATGAATAAGTAAAAAGATAAAAACATAAAAATCATATAAATAACCAAATAGAACCAAATCAGCCTGGATAGGGGTTCCAGTTCATCTCATCAGGTGGGTTCTATTGTTGGTTATAGGTGTTCTGATAGGCTTGGTTATAGTCATACCGGTTAAAGGGTGGTCGGATATCGGGGCTGTGTGGCGGAAAATGAGCAGGTCGAGTAGGTACATAGTTATTTGGTACCTGATATGATAGCTGGCTCATGATTTGGTGCTGATGAACTACCCAGCTATCGTGTTGGCGTCGCCTATAATCCTCGTATACTCGCTCGGAGTTCCACTGCTCATACATACTATGTCTGGCCACGTTCGTCATTGCTTCCTCATCTATACGAACGTGGACGTCAAGAATAGCATCTCGAAAGACATCCCTAATGTCTTCCGCCTCCTCCATTTCCTCGTCTGAGCCTCTCTCTACCTGAGGATGAGATCCCTCATAGGGTACTGCCTGGTTACGTCTACTTTTTAATACCTTAGCACCCACATAAACTTTCAATCCTAAGGGCTCAACCTGTTCTCTACAAAGCTGTAATGGACCCCCTTGGTTCCTATCAACACCTAAATACTCTCCAATGAGAGTAACAAAAATACCTCCTCCTATTATACTCCCGTCCTGCATTCCCTCTACCATTTTAGATAAATAAAAAGCATCACAGTAAGGGATATTGACAAAGCTTCTAGGATCCCGAATACACTTTAGGTAGAATAAATCATGTAAGGTAATTTTTTCTTTATTGTGACCTCTCTGTGTAATTGAGTTAGCCAAAAATCTATGAATAATACGAAGCTCGGCTCTGTCAATATGTGTATAGGAGTGTCCTCCTGCTCGTGTAAAAACATCAAAATGTGACATACGCCTCCAAATGGCGTCAGCGTCAAAGTTACTATCTACCCTTTCACCATAATGAATCAAATTTGTACAATCGGGTAATAGCAACTCACCAGGAGTATATATCTGTAAGGCCCTGGCCATGTCCAGCATGGACATTCTGTACATCCTACCGCCAAGGATAAACCTAAGAAATCTTCTATCATCTATTCTAATTATATTTGTATCAAGTGATACAGTACTCATCAACTCAACACACCATTCCTTATATACAGGTCTACGAATGGTGAAAAGACGTTCTCAATCTGTAAAAGAAGAACTGCCATACCTTTGTACCAAAAGCTGTCTAACACGGTCAGCTAGATGAACCATTTTTAAAGGGGCCCAATCGATTACCCTTGGCACCTCTACATTTTTTGTTACCAATTTGAATTTGTTCCTTTGATATGTCTCGTAATCTCTCCATCTCCTATCAAATCTTAGATTAGGATGCAGAGTGTGCTCAGGAATCGTTGGGAATTCTACTGGCGGCCTCATTGGGAATACTATGAATTCATCAACAAACTGTACCGGATCATAATAAGGTACGTGCTGATCAGGCTGTTGTTGTTGTTGTTGTTGTTCGTGTTGTGGTTGTTGTTCGTGTTGTGGTTGTTGTTCGTGTTGCATTTCTGGTTCTGGTTCTGGTGCTGGTGCTGGTCGTCTAGATGATGATGCTCCTGAACCTCCAGTATCGACTTTCTGCAAAACACATTAAACACAAAATGTGTGCATCCAAATATGCATTAGTGTTAGAAAAATAACAACTTAAAACAATCACTATAACATGTTAAATCAAAATTAAACTTATACACATTTTAACGATTTTTCACAATTCTACACTTTTCAAATAAGCACATATGAAAATGTATACAAAATTCATAAGCATTTAACTCAAATAATATGTCAAAATAGTCATTACTAATAATTAAACAAGTCTCAAATGGCAAATATATCAAATTAATCAAGTTCATGAATTTTGGACTTAAAAAGTCCACTTTAATCTCCAAAAATCATGTTTAGGATCAATGTTTGGATCATTTAACTACTTAAACATGTTACACTACTCAATTTAGCAATAATTCATGACGAAAATCGGCCATAACTTGTTTATATCAAAAAGTCCCAAATTGCTCAAGAACACAAACCCTAGATTTCTAAAAAATTTGAAGTTTTTGGCTTCAAATCATGTTAAATAGCATCAATCTAGGTTATACATGCATAAAATACTAACAATTAACACTAATTACACTAGAAATTAACAAAATTGCATTAGGTAAAAAATTGGTAATTATCACAAAAACTAGGAATTTATAGAGTTTAGGGGTGTAATTTTTACCATTTTGCTGAAGAATGAGAATCTATGCATGATTAGAGCAAGAAAAATGACGAATTACGGTGGAAAATTGCGAATTTTAGAGGTGATTTTGGGGTTGGTTCGTATATATGTGTGTGTGTTTTTTGTGCAGAACAGCGAGCTGTTCTTTTTATCAAACTGGCCTGGAATCCAGCCTCATGCGATCACATGAGGTTGAAGAGTAAACCCCATGCGATCGCATGGGGTTCCGGGTAGAGTGTTTTCACCTTTTTTTTTTTTTTTTTTTTTTAATAAAACCTTATACTTTATAAAACATAAAATTAATTTAAAAATTAAAATTTTGTTTCTTTTTAGGATGAAGGCGTTTTGGATCGATGTCCTAATCCGTCCCTCGACAAAATTTTAAAATTTGTCAAATCAAAGCGTGGTTTTAAAAGTAAAGATTTTTGGGTTTTTTAATGTTTTTGACATACTTTAATTCAATAAGATTAAAAACAAAGATAATAAAAGTTCTCGTCCCTCCCTTGGGTAAAGCAATTTCTGTTCAATGACCTAGTTTTCAACTCACGATGAATTTTAAAAATCATATTTTTAACTTAGCGAAATAAAGTAAATTTTTGTTTTTAAATTTACATCAAACTTAAATTTAAAATGCATAAAAATAAAATTCATATTTTAAAAATTAAAAATTCACACCAAAATTATATTATATTTTTGTTGTTATACATACAAACTTAAAAATATTAATTTTTCAAATATTTATAATTTTAAATATATTAATTTAAAAAGTTTACAATAATTTTTTTTATACTAATTTTAAAAACAAAGTAAAAATAAAATTAAAAATCTTTTTGGCTTTTATCTCACTTTAATCAATCAAATATTATCAAAAATATGCGCCCCTCTTTTCGGTAAAGTAATTTCGGTTCCATGACCTAATTTAACTCATGATGAATTTTTGAAATATTTTGGGTTGATTGATTAAAGATATTTATACCTTAAGAATAAACGTTAAATTTCGCAGTGATGTAATAAATTTTTGAATGATATCAATAATTTCGGTCGCCAAACCTAATTTTATTCAATACCAATTTAATACTTTATAGCGAACAAATTAGCGTTTATTATCAAAAGGTTAAAAATAAAAATAAAAAATAAAAACTGTACAGACTTACGTGTGAGATAGTATTCTTAGTTATATGATCTATCCCATTCATAAGATAGTCGGTTTAATTGGTTTTCCATAGCTACATAGGCGTAACCTCGAGCATTTAGTGTTTTTTCTTCTAAACATATGAACGGTCCGTCTCTGCATAAAGTAACAAATTCGGTGTTTGAATAGGTTTGATTATTTGAACATTTACCTCCATGTGATCATTTTCCGCATTTGTGACATCTTTCTAGGTGTCGTGCTCTTCTTTTCGCTGCGGATTTTGATTTTCCTTTACCAAATTGTAACTTATTATCTTCGCATCTGGATTCTTTTCTTACTCCGTTCAATCTTTCTCTGATTACTGATACTAGTTCACTCGGAAGTGTGTCATTATTACGTTTAGTGATCAAAGCGTGTAGCATTAGACCATGGTTTAGTTCACAGGCAGTCTTCATTTCGTAAAAACCTAAAAAAAAAAAAATTCAGAATGGGGGGAGAAGACTAGTTCTTTAGGGTCTGCTAGGGAAAGACCATTCGAGTTCCATTTTTGAGAACTACACGAAAACAGACAATCTAACTCTAACAGAAATACATATTATCCTTTAAAGACTTGATTCTCCCCACACTTAGTTAGCTGTGGTATCGAAATTGTGATTAACTTCGTTGTCGACTTCCATCGGACTATCTATGTAATGTTTAACTCTGTGACCATTAACCTTAAATTCAATCCCATTTGAATTTATTAATTCTATCGTTCCGTATGGGAAAACTCTTTTGACTATGAATGGTCCAGACCATCTCGATTTCAATTTTCCAGGAAATAGCTTGAATCGTGAATTGAAAAGAAGAACTCTGTCTCCTTCTTTAAATTCTTTTGAACTTCTGATTCTTTTATCATGCCATTTCTTCGTTCTTTCCTTATAGATTAACGAATTTTCGTATGCTTCATGTCTTAATTCTTCTAATTCGTTTAATTGACTTAATCGTAGACATCCGGCTTCATGTAAATCAAGATTACATGTCTTCAAAGCCCAAAATGCTTTGTGTTCAATTTCTACTGGAAGATGACATGCTTTTCCGTAGACGAGTTTAAAAGGTGTGGTTCCAATTGGAGTTTTGTAGGCTGTTCTAAAAGCCCAGAGTGCATCCTCCAATTTAATGGACCATTCCTTCGGATTTGATCCTACGGTTTTTTCTAGAATACGTTTTAAAGCTCGGTTGGTATTTTCAACTTGTCCACTTGTTTGTGGATGATATGCGGTGGAGATTTTATGAGTTACTCCATATCTTTTGAGAACTTTCTCAAGTTGATTATTACAGAAATGAGTACCCCAATCACTTATTAAAGCTTTCGGTGTTCCAAACCTTGCAAAAAGACATTTTAAAAAGTTGACTACAACTCGTGCATCGTTAGTTGGGAGAGCTTGTGCTTCCGCCCATTTAGATACATAATCAATGGCTACGAGAATGTAGAGATTATTATGAGATTTTGGAAATGGACCCATAAAGTCAATACCCCAAATGTCAAATACTTCGCATACTTGAATGACATTTTGTGGCATTTCATCACGTTGACTTATTTTTCCGGCCCTTTGACAAGCATCACAGGATTTGCAAAGAAGGTGTGCGTCTTTGTAAATTGTAAGCCAATAGAATCCATCATCATAAACTTTTCTTGCTGTTAGTTGAGGCCCATAGTGCCCTCTTGTTGGTCCTGTGTGACAATGGTTTAAAATTTTACTAGCTTCATCTCCAAATACACATCGGCGTATTATTCTATCGGGACAACTTTTAAACAAATGTGGATCTTCCCAGAAATAGTGTTTTATATCACTGAAGAATTTCTTTCGTTTTTGGTACGATAATCCTTTTTCAAAGAATCCACATACTAAGTAGTTTGCATAGTCTGCAAACCATGGAATTTCATTATAATCTATCTTCAATAGATATTCATCAGGAAAGTTGTCTTGTATGGCCGATTCATTTAGAACTTCTAATTCGGGATTTTCAAGACGAGAAAGATGATCAGCGGCGAGATTTTCTGCTCCTCTTTTATCTCGGATTTCAATATCGAACTCTTGTAAGAGTAAGATCCAACGGATTAATCTTGGTTTGGCATCTTGTTTCGAAAATAGGTATCTAAGAGCAGAATGGTCGGTATAGACCACCGTTTTTGCTAGAACGAGATATGAACGTAATTTGTCAAAAACAAAGACAATAGCAAGGAGTTCTTTTTCAGTAGTTGTATAGTTCGTTTGTGCTCCTTGTAACGTCTTACTAGCATAATATATAGGTTGAAATCGTTTTTCAATCCTTTGTCCTAAAACGGCTCCCATTGCAAAATCACTTGCATCGCACATTAGTTCAAACGGTAGATTCCAATTTGGTGTTATCATGATCGGCGCATTAGTGAGTTTCTCTTTAATAATATTAAAAGATTTGATGCATTCATCTGAAAAGATGAATGGAGCATCCTTTTCTAGGAGTTTATTCATAGGAGTGGCAATTTTAGAAAAAACTTTTATGAAACGTCGATAAAAATCGGCATGCCCTAGAAAACTCCTAACTCCTCTAACATTGGTGGGATGTGGAAGTTTAGCAATTACATCTACTTTAGCTCTATCCACTTCAATTCCTTCCTTTGAGATTTTATGTCCAAGAACGATGCCTTCTTTAACCATGAAATGGCATTTCTCCCAATTAAGAACTAGATTTGATTGTTCGCATCTAATAAGCATTCGTTCAAGATTAACTAGACATGATTCAAATGTATCACCGAAGACTGAAAAGTCATCCATGAAAACTTCCATGCATTCTTCTATCATGTCGTGAAAAATCGCCATCATGCACCTTTGAAAGGTTGCAGGGGCGTTGCAAAGTCCAAATGGCATGCGTTTGTAAGCAAAAGTACCATAAGGGCACGTGAACGTGGTTTTCTCTTGGTCTTCGGGTGCTATTGGAATTTGAAAATATCCGGAAAATCCATCAAGAAAACAATAGTATCTGTTTCCGGCTAATCTTTCCAACATTTGATCAATGAAAGGTAAGGGAAAGTGATCTTTTCTGGTGGCGTCATTTAATTTTCTATAATCAATATAAACACGCCATCCTGTTACAGTCCTAGTAGGAATAAGCTCATTTTTTTCATTTGTAATGACAGTCATGCCACCCTTCTTAGGCACGCATTGAACTGGGTTTACCCATGGTTTTTCATTGGATAAATTAAACCTGCATCTAGCAGTTTAATAATTTCTTTTTAACTACATCTTGCATATTCGGATTTAGTCTTCGTTGGCATTGCACATACGTTTTATGACCTTCTTCCATAAGGATTTTATGTGTGCAATACGAAGGACTTATTCCTTTTATATCATGAATCTTCCATGCAATGGCTGGTTTATGAGCTTTCAACACAGAAATGAGTTGAGATTTTTCATTTTCAGTAAGAGAAGACGATATTATTACAGGTAATTCAGATTCACCATGTAAATAAGCGTATTCCAAATGGTTTGGAAGTGGCTTTAACTCTAATGTCGGAGGTTCTTCTATCGATGATTTATATCGATATCTGTCTTCTTCTTTTAGCATTTGAATTTCTTCTGTTGTTGGTTCATATCCATTAGCTATTAGTGTAGCTAACATTTTAGCTTCATCAATTGGTTCATTACCTTCTCCTAAAGAACATTCTCATGTTCCTTGTAATTCTGGAAATTCTTCTAACAATTCTGCATGTGAATCTATAGTTTGAATATAATAACATGTATCATCTGCAGATTGCGGTTGTTGCATTGCTCTATCAACTAAAAAGGTAACACTCTCGTCCTCTATACTTAGGGTCAATTTCTTACCGAACACGTCTATCATTGCTTTAGCCGTGTTTAAGAATGGTCTTCCTAATATGAGAGGAACTTGAGAATCTTCTTCCATGTCCAGAACAACAAAATCTACTGGAAATACTAAAGTACCAACTTTAACTAGCATGTTCTCCATTATCCCTCTAGGATATTTTATTGATCTATCGGCTAGTTGTATACTTATTCTTGTTGGTTTCAATTCTCCAAGGTCTAGTTTAGTGTATAATGAATACGGCATTAAATTTATACTAGCACCTAAGTCTCCCAATGCTTCTATTGAACTAAGACTACCCAAAAAACATGGAATTGTGAAACTTCCTGGATCAGATAGTTTTTCTGGTATCTTATTCAACAGCACTGCTGAACAATTAGCATTCATAGTAACAACCGAGAGTTCTTCCATTTTCTTTCTATTTGAGATTAGATCTTTCAGAAATTTAGCATATCTAGGCATTCCTGAAATCACATCAATGAAAGAAAGATTTACATTTATCTGTTTAAACATATCCAAGAATTTGGATTGCTCGGCTTCAAGTTTTTCTTTTTTCATTTTACTCGGGTAAGGAAGTAATGGTTGGTATGGTTTAACATAAGGTTTAGCCTTAACTGTGTTATCTTCACTAACCTTTTCAACTACCGGTTCTTTTTCCTTATCTTGATCAGGTTGTGGTTCTTGTGGAGTAGGAATAGCTTCATCAGAAGTTACAGGTATTTCAGGTGGTTTAAGTGTTGTACCACTTCTTGTGGTAATGGCTTTAGCTGTTTCATTCCGGGGGTTTGCATTTGTATCACTAGGTAAACTTCTCGGTTTTCTTTCACCTATTAACCTTGCTAGGTTACTTACTTCTTGTTCCAAGTTTTGAATAGAAGCTTGTTGATTTCTAAATGCTTGAGCATTTTGTTCATTGGTTTGCTTCTGAGATGTGAAAAACTGCGTTTGAGTTTCAACTAGCTTCGTCATCATATCTTCTAAATTCGGCTTTTTATCATCGGTTTGTGGTGGATTGTTTTGAAAATTAGGTCTTTGCTGATTGTTAGTATTATTGGATACTTGTTGATTGCTAGGACCTTGTTGGTTGTTGTATGGAATATTTCGATTATAATTCTGGTTTTGATTGTAGATCGGTCTTGGCGGTTGATAATTATTCTGATAATTATTTCCAGGCCTTTGGTTTAGACATGAAACATTCTCTCTTTGTTCCATTGTTAATTCAATACTGAGACAATCTTTTGTCAAATGTGGTCCTCCACATTGCTCACAACTAATTCGTATTGAGTGGATATCTTTAGTCATCTTTTCCATTCGTCTCTCGACAGCATCTATCTTTGCGGAAATGGAATCTAAGTCATGGCTAGAATCGGCTCTAGCTGCTTTAGATGATCTAACGATATCTTTTTCTTGGTGCCACTCATGTGAGTGGGAAGCAGTGTTATCAATAATTTTGTAAGCATCAGTTTCGGTTTTCTTCATAATAGAACCACCAACTGCTATATCTATGTCTTTTCTTGTAGTGATGTCGCATCCTTGGTAGAATATTTGTACTATTTGACAGGTGTCTAAACCATGTTGCGGACATCCTCTTAATAATTTTCCAAATCTTGTCCACGCCTCATATAGAGTTTCATTCGGTTTCTGTGTGAACGTAACAATTTCTCCTTGAAGTCTTACGGCTTTAGATGCCGGAAAGAATTGTTTAAGAAATTTTTCAACTAAAACGTCCCATGTATCAATCGCCCCTTCAGGTAACGATTCCAACCAATCTTTGGCTTCTCCCTTTAAAGTCCAGGGAAATAACATGAGATATATCTGTTCATCCTCCACTTCTCGGATTTTAAATAGAGTGCAGATCCTATTAAAGGTACGAAGATGTTCATTTGGATCTTCCTTCGGCGCACCACTAAATTAGCATTGATTAGTCACCATGTGTAGAATTTGTCCTTTGATTTCATAATCTGGCGCATTAATGTCTGAATGAGTAATTGCGTGACCTTGGCCAGTGCGTTTAGCTCTCATTCGGTCTTCCATACTTAAAGGTTCCAGATTTTCCATGATTGAATTTGTTGAATCCGAATCACTAGAGGATTCTGATTTAATGGTTCGTTCCTCAACAATCTCTGTTTGAATGATTGGTGGTTCTGGAGGAAAAATTAATGGTTCAGGATCTATGAATCGTCCCTGAATATTCTCCGGATTCTCAATTGTGAGGTCGGGTTCAAAAAATGGATTATTGGAAATTTGAATTGGAGTACTTGGTCGACTGGATGACGATTCTAAAGGAAAATCAACGGCGGTAATATTTGCTAGATGTCTTGATCTAGTTACAGGTGGTGAACGTACAAAAGGTGGTGAACGTCTTGCTCGGTGCATTCACTGAATATCCTATTAGTTTTTAAAAGGAAAGAAAAATTATATAAGTTATCCAATTAATAGACTTTTCTGATTTTGCCCACGTTTCGAATAGCCAAAAGATGCAGCAGAGGGGCAGGATTCGTTTGGTCTCAATATAATTGAGGACTGTTTGGCTCCAATAACCCGGTCCACGTACAAATCCAGCTATTACTACGAACCAGAAAATTTTGATGTCTATCAATTTAACCACTTAAAATAAATTTTCGTAATTTTAAGAAATTTAGATAAGAAGTAGAAAAAAAATCTATGTCCTAAAACTAGAATAGCGAGAAATAAGAAAGAAAAAGAGAGCGTCGAAAAAGGTCGAAAAATAAAAGGCGTCGAAAAATAAGAAAGAAAAAGAGTGACTTATAAAACTTAAAAATACTTGACTAACCCAACCTTATTACTATCACTAACTTAAAATTATAATCGCAAATTGAGATTACTAATTGGAGTGATAATTGATACATAGGTAAAAGGCGTCTAAAAATATTAATGCTTACAAGTAAAACTGTATCCCAAATGGCAATATCTTAAAAAGGAACTAAAACTTAAAAAGGCGTCACAAAATTCTAAAGCACCTAAATCTTAGTCTAAAGAAAAAGCACTTAAGGGATTTTACGGCAAAGCCTAAAAATCTAGAAATAAAAATAACTATGGCAAAAACTATGAATTAATAACTAAATACGAGCGAAAAATACAAATATTACGCTAAAACAATTAAAAAGGGACAAAATATAAAAATATACTAAAAGTTGTAAAAAGTACAATTTTTATAAAAATATTATTTTTATATTATTTATTTTATAAAACTATTAAGTTTATATAAATTAATTAACTAATTAAAACTAAATAATACAAAATAATAAAATTAAAACTAAATATTATAATAATAATAACCTAATTAGGGTTAAAGTAATAATAATATAAATAAACCCCGTAATAAATGATGAATTAGGGTTGCAGTTGGCGTGTGAGACACTCTCATGCGATCGCATGAGTTTATGCCTTCGGGCTCATGCGATCGCATGAGCCAGGATTTTGGGCCAGGTTACGGGCTGCTACAGTAGCAGGCAGAATGTTTTATTTTTTTTTTTATTTTGCTGTGTTTATTTTTTCTGTTTTAAATATTTATATAATATATTTTTATAAATTAAATAAAACTTATATTTTTATAAAATAAATATAAAGAAACTTTTATAGAACTTAAATAATTAACAAACTCTTAAAAATATTTATATTTTTGTTTTTCTTTTTATATTTTCGAATATATTAAAACGTATTTTTACAAAAGCGTATTTTAATAAAAGTAAACTAAAAATAAAAATCTTTTTTTTATTTATTTAGCGTTGCGCTTCCGGCTTTTAAGCAAGAAAAATCTCCGGCAGGGGCGCCAAAAATACTTGACTTTCTGCGAGGTGTATATAAAATAGCTAATATTTTACAAGGAAATACTATTAAATACGATACAATTTTACTCAAGATATTTATTTATTTATTGAATGGATATACTTAAACCTTGCTACAACACTTATAGGCAGTGTACCTAATCGTACAGTAGTGTAGTTTTTAGTAAGTCCGGTTCGTTCCACAGGGAAAATCTTTTAATCAAAGCTTAACGCTATATTAGTTTTATTTTATAAAAATACAAATATATATATATATATATATATATATATATATATATATATATATATATAAGTAATATTATTATTATAAAGGGGGTTTTTACCGTTTAATGACCGGTTTGTCGATTTTAAAACTTTAGCCGCAGTTAAAACAAAATGTAAAATATTAAATAAATAAAAGACTTAATTTAAAGCGTAAAGTAAATAACGATAATGAAATTGCGATAAATAAAAGTGCGATAAAATAAACTTGCGATAATTAAAAAGTACGATAATTAAAAGTGCAATTAAATACAATAACAACAAATAAAAGTGCTATAATTAGAAGTGCAATTAAATATAAAATAAAGGAAATTAAATATGAAATAAAAGAATTATGCTTATTTAAACTTCCGTAATCATGATGTTTGACGTGTTGATTTTAGTTTTATGCCCATGGGTTAATTGTCCTTTGTCCTGGATTATTTAATATGTTCGTCTGGTTTTTGTCCATAACAGTCCATCAGTCATAAATATAAAGTGCGAGTATCCTCGTCAAATTATCCTTATACCCGAAGTTAAATATTCCAACTAATTGGGGACTTAAACTGTAACAAGATTTTAATACTTTGTTTAATAATTACACCAGGATGTCGACTGAATGTAACCCAAGGTTTTAATACTTTGTTATCAATTATGCCAAGTGTCCTTGTACATAATTTCACCCCTGTTTTAATAATTCTAGTGGCTATTAATCCATTCCCGTGTCCGGTTAAATGAATGATTATTCGTACATATAAATACCCCGCCCATCGTGTCCGATCGAGTGTATATGGTTATTTATAGGGACGTTCAATTGTAAATCTTTATATTAAAATTAACAAACTATCATTTAGTTAAACAAATATAAAGCCCATTAATAGCACATAGTCTAATTTTCACAAGTGTAGTTCTTTTGTCCAAACCCCAATTATGGTACAAAGTCCAATTACCCAATTTTAATATTTTTAGCCCAACATCATGATTACTTCGGATTAAATAAGCATAATAATAACTTAGCTACGAGATATTAAATTAAAAAGGTTGAACATAACTTACAATGATTAAAAATAGCGTAGCGTTACACGGACAGAATTTCGACTTACACCCTTACAACATTCGCTAACATACCCTTATTATTAGAAATTAAAATTAAAATTAAAATTAAAATATAAATATATATATAATTTACGTATGATGAAGAAGGAAAAAGATGTGTTTTGTGTTACACCAAAGCTCGATTTTTATAGGCCTATGATCTGGAAAAGATGCTTATGCGATCGCATGAGCTTTACCCTTCAAGGCCATGCGATCGCATGGCCAGCTGGGGAGACTCAAAAGTCTTTGTTTTTTTATGCCGACGGTTTTTAAATATAATATAATATATTTATTAATTTTAAGAATTAATTATATATTATATTATATTCATGTGCATAGTTGACTTGAAATTTTTAGTCCGTTGCATCGAGCGTTGAGAGTTGACTCTGGTCCCGGTTCCGGATTTTCGAACGTCCTTGTGTACAATTTAATATCTTGTACTTTGCGTTTTGAATCTTGTACTCTTGTAATTTCGAGACGTTTCTTATCAATAATTGGAACCTTATTGATTGTATTTTGTACTTTTGAGCTTTTTGGTCGTTTGCGTCTTCAATTCGTCGAATCTGTCTTTTGTCTTCACCTTTTATTATTTAAACGAATATCACTTGTAAATAGGACAATTGCAACTAAAAGCTTGTCTTTCTTGAGGAATAATGCTATGAAATATATGTTCGTTTTTAGCATTATCACAAACCTAATGGAATCTCAAACACAATTTATTACATCTCAAACCCAAACAAATGAGAGGTTTGATCAGTCATTAAGAACTCAACAAGCTTCCATTTTGAATCTAGAAAAACATGTAGTTACTCTTGCTAGCATGATGAGTGAGAGGGAACAAGGAAAGCTACCGAGTAATACTGAAGTAAATCCTCGGAATGAGAATGTTAATATGGTGTCAACAAATTCTGAAAAACCGGCTTCAGAAGATGCGAAGGTTTTAGACGTGAGTAACAATGAAGAAGTTACACCACCACCACCACCACCTGAGTATGTAAAGACAGTGGTGGCACCATACAGACCACCCATCCCGTTTGCAAGAAACAAAAACCGTAAACATAAACCCGGTGAAGACAGTTCCACTAAAAGTTCCACCCAGGGTGGGTGATCCGGGTGAATTTATTATTCCTTGTCTACTTAGTGATTGTGTCATGTATAATGCACTAGCAGATTTAGGTGCGAGTGAGAGTGTTATGCCTCTTTCATTATATAAGAGATTAGGAGTAGGTGAGTTAAGTCCAACATGTAGAGACCCGTCCTAATCCATCCGAACGAAGTCCACATCGATTATAAATGATTCACAATAGTTGATTTCATTGCGAGGTACTTGACCTCTATATGATACATTTTACAAACATTGCATTGGTTTTTTAAAAGACAAACTTTCATTTCATCGTAAGTTGACAGACATGCATACCATTTCATAATATATCTAAACTATAAATGACTTGATAATATTCTTGATGAACTCAACGACTCGAATGCAACGTCTTTTGAAATATGTCATGAATGACTCCAAGTAATATCTCTAAGATGAGCAAATGCACAGCGGAAGATTTCTTTCGTACCTGAGAATAAACATGCTTTAAAGTGTCAACCAAAAGGTTGGTGAGTTCATTAGTTTATAAATAATCATTTCCATCCTTTTAATAGACCACAAGATTTTCATTTTCAGTTCGCATAAATAAACGTCCCATGCATAGAGACAAAAATATCATTCATATGGATTGAACACCTGGTAACCGACGTTAACTTTAATGCATAGAATATCCCCAAACAGAACCTCTCGTCTGTATAATAATAATCTCGAAGTACTAAAGCATTCGTACCCCGGATGGGACTTGTCAAGGTCCATAGATCTATCTTTAGGATTCGCGTCAATCAGGGGCCATTTCCCTAAATTCTTAGGTTACCAGACTTGAAGGGCGATATTCAGTTAATAATCCAACCATAGAATGTAATTTTAAGTACTTTTGTCTATTTCGTAAAACATTTATAAAAGCAACGCATGTATTTTCAGTCCCAAAAATATATTGCAAAAGCATTTAAAAAGGGAGCAAATGAAACTTACCATACTGTATTTTGTAGTAAAAATACATATGACGTCATTGAACAAATATAGGGTTGGCCTCGGATTCACGAACCTATATCATTTGTATATTTATCAATATTTATAGTTGTAATTGAACACATATATATATATAAATGTATTAGTTATATCATTTTTATGTTAATAATATATGTATGTTTTATATGCTCATTTTGTATATAAAATATTAAATTTTGTTATGTTATATGTGTTAAATATATATATATATATATATTTATGTATTTCATTTGTTTATCAAAACAGTAGTTCTATTTATACTAAGTTAATTTTAGTAATGATAACAATAATGATAATAACATTAATAATATACTTATGTTAATAATAACTCTGTTAATGACAATAACAATGATATTAATAATAATACTCGTAAAGATATTAATTTTTTTTTATTATTAATGATAGTCATGATACTGATTTTAGTAATTACATGATAATAATACTTGTGATAATATAATTAATAATACTTATGTTAATATTAATGATTCTATTATTTGTAAAAAGATATTAATACTAATATTTATGAAAATAATAATAATATGTATTATTTTTATAATGATAATAATAATAAACCTTGTCATCATAACGATAATAATATTACAGTGTTAAAATTAATAATAATTTCATATCTGTAGTGACCCGAACTTTTCCATGTTTATATATATTAATTAAGATTGATATTTACATGATTAAATGTTTCCAACATGTTAAGCAATTAAACTTGTTAAGACTTGATTAATTGAAATATGTCTCATATAGACAATTGACCACCCAAGTTGACCGGTGATTCACGAACGTTAAAACTTGTAAAAACTATATGATGACATATATATGGATATATATATATAGTTAACATGATACTATGATAAGTAAACATATCATTAAGTATATTAACAATGAACTACATATGTAAAAACAAGACTACTAACTTAATGATTTTTAAACGAGACATATATGTAACGATTATCGTTGTAAAGACATTTAATGTATATATATCATATTAAGAGATATTCATACATGATAATATCATGATAATATAATAATTTAAAATCTCATTTGATATTATAAACATTGGGTTAACAACATTTAACAAGATCGTTAACCTAAAGGTTTCAAAACAACACTTACATGTAACGACTAACGATGACTTAACGACTCAGTTAAAATGTATATACATGTAGTGTTTTAATATGTATTTATACACTTTTGAAAGACTTCAATACACTTATCAAAATACTTCTACTTAACAAAAATGCTTACAATTACATCCTCGTTCAGTTTCATCAACAATTCTACTCGTATGCACCCGTATTCGTACTCGTACAATACACAGCTTTTAGATGTATGTACTATTGGTATATACACTCCAATGATCAGCTCTTAGCAGCCCATTTGAGTCACCTAACACATCTAGGAACCATCATTTGGCAACTAGCATGACATATCTCATAAAATTACAAAAATATGAGTAATCATTCATGACTTATTTACATGAAAACAAAATTACATATCCTTTATATCTAATCCATACACCAACGACCAAAAACACCTACAAACACTTTCATTCTTCAATTTTCTTCATCTAATTGATCCCTCTCAAGTTCTATCTTCAAGTTCTAAGTGTTCTTCATAAATTCTACAAGTTCTAGTTACATAAAATCAAGAATACTTTCAAGTTTGCTAGCTCACTTCCAATCTTGTAAGGTGATCATCCAACCTCAAGAAATCTTTGTTTCTTACAGTAGGTTATCATTCTAATACAAGGTAATAATAATATTCAAACTTTGGTTCAATTTCTATAACTATAACAATCTTATTTCAAGTGATGATCTTACTTGAACTTGTTTTCGTGTCATGATTCTGCTTCAAGAACTTCGAGCCATCCAAGGATCCGTTGAAGCTAGATCCATTTTTCTCTTTTCCAGTAGGTTTATCCAAGGAACTTAAGGTAGTAATGTTGTTCATAACATCATTCGATTCATACATATAAAGCTATCTTATTCGAAGGTTTAAACTTGTAATCACTAGAACATAGTTTAGTTAATTCTAAACTTGTTCGCAAACAAAAGTTAATCCTTCTAACTTGACTTTTAAAATCAACTAAACACATGTTCTATATCTATATGATATGCTAACTTAATGATTTTAAACCTGGAAACACGAAAAACACCGTAAAACCGGATTTACGCCGTCGTAGTAACACCGCGGGCTGTTTTGGGTTAGTTAATTAAAAACTATGATAAAATTTGATTTAAAAGTTGTTATTCTGAGAAAATGATTTTTATTATGAACATGAAAATATATCCAAAAATTATGGTTAAACTCAAAGTGGAAGTATGTTTTCTAAAATGGTCATCTAGACGTCGTTCTTTCGACTAAAATGACTACCTTTACAAAAACGACTTGTAACTTATTTTTCCGACTATAAACCTATACTTTTTCTGTTTAGATTCATAAAATAGACTTCAATATGAAACCATAGCAATTTGATTCACTCAAAACGGATTTAAAATGAAGAAGTTATGGGTAAAACAAGATTGGATAATTTTTCTCATTTTAACTACGTGAAAATTGGTAACAAATCTATTCCAACCATAACTTAATCAACTTGTATTGTATATTATATAATCTTAAGATACCATAGACACGTATACAATATTTCGACCTATCATGTCGACACATCTATATATATTTCGGAACAACCATAGACACTCTATATGTGAATGTTGGAGTTAGCTATACAGGGTTGAGGTTGATTCCAAAATATATATAGTTTGAGTTGTGATCAATACTGAGATACGTATACACTGGGTCGTGGATTGATTCAAGATAATATTTATCGATTTATTTCTGTACATCTAACTGTGGACAACTAGTTGTAGGTTACTAACGAGGACAGCTGACTTAATAAACTTAAAACATCAAAATATATTAAAAGTGTTGTAAATATATCTTGAACATACTTTGATATATATGTATATATTGTTATAGGTTCGTGAATCAACCAGTGGCCAAGTCTTACTTCCCGACGAAGTAAAAATCTGTGAAAGTGAGTTATAGTCCCACTTTTAAAATCTAATATTTTTGGGATGAGAATACATGCAGGTTTTATAAATGATTTACAAAATAGACACAAGTACGTGAAACTACATTCTATGGTTGAATTATCGAAATCGAATATGCCCCTTTTTATTAAGTCTGGTAATCTAAGAATTAGGGAACAGACACCCTAATTGACGTGAATCCTAAAGATAGATCTATTGGGCCTAACAAACTCCATCCAAAGTACCGGATGCTTTAGTACTTCGAAATTTATATCATATCCGAAGGGTGTCCCGGAATGATGGGGATATTTTTATATATGCATCTTGTTAATGTCGGTTACCAGGTGTTCACCATATGAATGATTTTTATCTCTATGTATGGGATGTGTATTGAAATATGAAATCTTGTGGTCTGTTATTATGATTTGATATATATAGGTTAAACCTATAACTCACCAACATTTTTGTTGACGTTTTAAGCATGTTTATTCTCAGGTGATTATTAAGAGCTTCCGCTGTCGCATACTTAAATAAGGACGAGATTTGGAGTCCATGCTTGTATGATATTGTGTAAAAACTGCATTCAAGAAACTTATTTTGTGGTAACATATTTGTATTGTAACCCATTATGTAATGGTCGTGTGTAAACAAGATATTTTAGATTATCATTATTTGATAATCTACGTAAAGCTTTTTAAACCTTTATTAATGAAATAAAGGTTACGGTTTGTTTTAAAATGAATGCAGTCTTTGAAAAACGTCTCATATAGAGGTCAAAACCTCGCAACGAAATCAATTAATATGGAACGTTTTTAATCAATAAGAACGGGACATTTCAGTTGGTATCCGAGCGTTGGTCTTAGAGAACCAGAATTTTGCATTAGTGTGTCTTATCGAGTTTGTTAGGATGCATTAGTGAGTCTGGACTTCGACCGTGTTTACTTGAAAAATGATTGCTTAACAAATTTTGTTGGAAACTATATATTTTTAACATGTGAATATTATGTGATATATTAATCTCTTAACGCGTTTGATATTATGTGATAGATGTCTACCTCTAGAACAAGTCCCATTGACTCACCTAATAATAATGAAGAGTCAAATGTAAATTGGAATGATTCGTGGACTGATTCACAAGTTCCCGAAGAGGAACCGGAAGAAGATTCGGAACCGGAAGAAGAATCGGAACCGGAAGAAGAATCGGAACCGGATGAAGAAATAGAACCGGTGGGGGAAATAATAAAACGGTTAAGTAAAAGAAAATCCTCAACCAACCGACCAAGGTTAATTATGGTCAATGATGTTCCAAGGAAGCAAAATATTGGGAGGATTACCAATTCTCCGATGAATCGGATTCCGATGAGTATTCCGATGATGTTATAGAAATTACCCCAACTGAATTTAAAAAGGCAAAAGAAAATAATAAGGGAAAGGGCATAAAAATAGAGAAATCTAATTCCAACCCCGATGAACTTTATATGTATCGTCAACCCCCGAAGTCCTTAAGTTGTAACAATGACCCGGGAACCTCTAAACCACCAGGTTTTTCTAAACCAATGTGGAAAACGACGGCTCGTATTAGGGGAACATCATATATCCATAGAAACTTGGCAAAATGAACCAAAACCGAAGAAGAAGAAACAAGCGAGTCGGAATAAGATAGTTGTATTCGTGTGGTGTAATATATGTAATATAGTGTGCTTATGCTTTATGATATATGTAAAAATTGCTTGTATTAATAAGTATTTTTTTTATGAATCTAACTCTTGTCTATTTTACAGTATAAAAACACAAAATGGATAGACAACCCAATATTTTAAGAGACCTACCCGGAGACATGATTGATGAAATCTTGTCTAGAGTCGGTCAGAATTCTTCGGCACAACTATTTAAGGCGAGATCAGTTTGTAAGACATTCGAAGAATGCCTTGGTTTATAAAAGGCTTTCGTTCGAAAGATGGGGGATATCACATTGGGAAATCCATAAGTTACGATGTGTTTACTTTGACGCATATATTGCGGGGAACCCAAATGCTATTTTACGCAATGGGTTAAGAAATTATTTTGACTCAATATATCCGAATATTGGACTTCGTGATTTAGAAAAAGCGGCTAACATGCAACATAAAGAAGCATGTTATGCTTACGGATTAGTAATGTTCACTTCTCACCAAAGTGAGAACAAGAACATCGGGCTACAACTATTAAACAAAACGTTCCCACAAGTGACGGAGTCGGTAATTGGGGTAAGAAATGAGGTTTTTAGATTGTTACGGGACTGTTGGACATTACGTAACCCTCGTCCCTTTGACGACGTTACAACACGCTGTCTTATCAACGGCCATAACGGTTATGTTCCACAAGACCAAGGATGGGAAGTAATCCTAGTAAAACCAGAATGCATGACTTGTTTCTGGACGTATGAATTACGTGTCTTTATTGCCTTTGCTGAACGACTTGTGTACTAGCTAGGATTATCTTCACAACCATCTTGTATCAAATTTATTGTGTGCTATATTTCATGCTATATGTAAAATAAGCGGTATTGTAAGTTTGTAAAATATTGTGTAAAAGTTTGAACGCGAAATATTATTATAATCAGTTTTTCATATAGAATTGTAGTAGTTGAATTGTATACTAGCTACTAAGTATGAACTTAACGGGTAGGTACTACCCGAATTTAAACTTATAAAATGCTAATATGAAGAAAAAGCTTTTATAAATGAGTTCATATTATGCTACGAAATACTATTAACTACTCTTAATATTCTGTATGATTAACTTGTTCCATTTGACTATTTTGAAGGAAATGGCACCGACTACTCGACACACCGTGAATATGAATGAAGAGGAATTCCGTACTTTTCTAGCTTCAAACATAGCCGCAGTACAGGCTGCGCTACATACCAACAATAACCTTGGATCTAGCAGTACAGGAAATCGTGTAGGATGCACCTACAAAGAATTCACTGCCTGCAAACCTTTGGAATTTGATGGAACCGAAGGACCGATCGGATTGAAACGGTGGACCGAGAAGGTCGAATCGGTGTTTGCCATAAGTAAGTGTACTGAAGAGGACAAAGTGAAGTACGCTACGCATACCTTCACAGGTTCTGCGTTAACATGGTGGAATACCTATCTAGAGCAAGTGGGACAAGACGATGCGTACGCACTACCGTGGTCAGCATTCAAGCACTTGATGAACGAGAAGTACCGTCCCAGAACCGAGGTCAATAAGCTCAAGACAGAACTTAGAGGGTTACGAACCCAAGGATTTGATATTACCACGTACGAAAGACGATTCACAGAATTGTGCCTATTATGTCCGGGAGCATTCGAAGATGAGGAAGAGAAGATCGACGCGTTTGTGAAAGGATTATCGGAAAGAATCCAAGAAGATATAAGTTCACACGAGCCCGCCTCCATACAACAGGCATGTAGAATGGCTCACAAACTAGTGAACCAGATTGAAGAAAGAATTAAAGAACAGACTGCTGAAGAGGCCAATGTGAAGCAAGTCAAAAGAAAGTGGGAGGAAAACGGTGATAAGAATCACCAATACAACAACAGCAATTACAACAATAATCGCAACAATTATCCCAACAATCGCAACATCAATCGCAACTACAACAAACGGCCCAACAACAACAACAACAACAACAACAACAACATCAACTACAATAATCATTTCAACAACAATAATACCCGCAACAACAACAACAATCAGAAGCAGCTATGCCAAAGGTGTGAAAAGTATCACTCGGGGTTCTGCACCAAATTTTGCAACAAGTGTAAAAGAAATGGTCATAGCGCGGCGAAGTGTGAGGTCTACGGACCAGGGGTTAATAGAACGAAAGGAACAAATGGTGTCAGAACGAGTAATGGCGGAGCAAGTAGTGTCGGAGCAAGTTATGCCAATGTAGTTTGTTATAAATGTGGAAAATCGGGCCACATTATTAGAAATTGCCCGAACCAGGAGAACACGAATGGACAAGGCCGCAGAAGAGTTTTCAATATTAATGCGGCAGAGGCACAGGAAGACCCGGAGCTTGTTACGGGTACGTTTCTTATTGACAATAAATCTGCTTACGTTTTATTTGATTCGGGTGCGGATAGAAGCTATATGAGTAGAGATTTTTGTGCTAAATTAAGTTGTCCATTGACGCCTTTGGATAGTAAATTTTTACTCGAATTAGCAAATGGTAAATTAATTTCAGCAGATAATATATGTCGGAATCGAGAAATTAAACTAGTTAGCGAAACATTTAAGATTGATTTGATACCAGTAGAGTTAAGGAGTTTTGATGTGATAATCGGTATGGACTGGTTGAAAGAAGTGAAAGCAGAGATCGTTTGTTACAAAAATGCAATTCGCATTATACGAGAAAAAGGAAAACCCTTAATGGTGTACGGAGAAAAGGGCAACACGAAGCTACATCTTATTAGTAATTTGAAGGCACAAAAACTAATATGAAATGGTTTCTATGCTGTTCTAGCACACGTCGAGAAAGTACAAACTGAAGAAAAGAGCATCAATGATGTTCCCATTGTAAAAGAATTTCCCGATGTATTTCCGAAAGAATTACCGGGATTACCCCCACATCGATCCGTGGAATTTCAAATAGATCTTGTACCAGGAGCTGCACCAATAGCTCGTGCTCCTTACAGACTCGCACCCAGCGAGATGAAAGAACTGCAAAGCCAATTACAAGAACTTTTAGAGCGTGGTTTCATTCGACCAAGCACATCACCGTGGGGAGCTCCTGTTTTGTTTGTCAAGAAGAAAGATGGTACATTCAGGTTGTGTATCGACTACCGAGAGTTGACCAAACTTACCATCAAGAACCGCTACCCACTACCGAGAATCGACGATTATTTGATCAACTACAAGGCTCGTCTGTTTATTTAAAGATTGACTTACGTTCCGGGTATCATCAAATGCGGGTGAAAGAAGATGATATTCCAAAGACTGCTTTCAGAACACGTTACGGTCATTACGAGTTTATGGTCATGCCGTTTAGTTTAACTAATGCACCAGCTGTGTTCATGGACCTTATGAACCGAGTGTGTGGACCATACCTTGACAAGTTTGTCATTGTTTTTATTGATGACATACTTATTTACTCAAAGAATGACCAAGAACACGGTGAACATTTGAGAAAGGTGTTAGAAGTATTGAGGAAGGAAGAATTGTACGCTAAGTTTTCAAAGTGTGCATTTTGGTTGGAACAAGTTCAATTCCTCGGTCACATAGTGAACAAAGAAGGTATTAAGGTGGATCTGGCAAAGATAGAAACTGTTGAAAAGTGGGAAACCCCGAAAACTCCGAAACACAAACGCCAGTTTTTAGGACTAGCTGGTTACTACAGAAGGTTCATCCAAGACTTTTCCAGAATAGCAAAACCCTTGACTGCATTAACGCATAAAGGGAAGAAATTTGAATGGAATGATGAACAAGAGAAAGCGTTTCAGTTATTGAAGAAAAAGCTAACTACGGCACCGATATTGTCATTGCCTGAAGGGAATGATGATTTTGTGATTTATTGTGACGCATCAAAGCAAGGTCTCGGTTGTGTATTAATGCAACGAACGAAGGTGATTGCTTATGCGTCTAGACAATTGAAGATTCACGAACAAAATTATACGACGCATGATTTGGAATTAGGCACGGTTGTTTTTGCATTAAAGACGTGGAGGCACTACTTATATGGGGTCAAAAGTATTATATATACCGACCATAAAAGTCTTCAACACATATTTAATCAGAAACAACTGAATATGAGGCAGCGTAGGTGGATTGAATTATTGAATGATTACGACTTTGAGATTCGTTACCACCCGGGGAAGGCAAATGTGGTAGCCGATGCCTTGAGCAGGAAGGACAGAGAACCCATTCGAGTAAAATCTATGAATATAATGATTCATAATAACCTTACTACTCAAATAAAGGAGGCGCAACAAGGAGTTTTAAAAGAGGGAAATTTAAAGGATGAAATACCCAAAGGATCAGAGAAGCATCTTAATATTCGGGAAGACGGAACCCGGTATAGGGCTGAAAGGATTTGGGTACCAAAATTTGGAGATATGAGAGAAATGGTACTTAGAGAAGCTCATAAAACCAGATACTCAATACATCCTGGAACGGGGAAGATGTACAAGGATCTCAAGAAACATTTTTGGTGGCCGGGTATGAAAGCCGATGTTGCTAAATACGTAGGAGAATGTTTGACGTGTTCTAAGGTCAAAGCTGAGTATCAGAAACCATCAGGTCTACTTCAACAACCCGAAATCCCGGAATGGAAATGGGAAAACATTACCATGGATTTCATCACTAAATTGCCAAGGACTGCAAGTGGTTTTGATACTATTTGGGTAATAGTTGATCGTCTCACCAAATCAGCACACTTCCTGCCAATAAGAGAAGATGACAAGATGGAGAAGTTAGCACGACTGTATTTGAAGGAAGTCATCTCCAGACATGGAATACCAATCTCTATTATCTCTGATAGGGATGGCAGATTTATTTCAAGATTTTGGCAGACATTACAGCAAGCATTAGGAACTCGTCTAGACATGAGTATTGCTTATCATCCACAAACTGATGGGCAGAGTGAAAGGACGATACAAACGCTTGAAGACATGCTACGAGCATGTGTTATTGATTTCGGAAACAGTTGGGATCGACATCTACCGTTAGCAGAATTTTCCTACAACAACAGCTATCATTCAAGCATTGAGATGGCGCCGTTTGAAGCACTTTATGGTAGAAAGTGCAGGTCTCTGATTTGTTGGAGTGAAGTGGGGGATAGACAGATTACGGGTCCGGAGATTATACAAGAAACTACCGAGAAGATCATCCAAATTCAACAACGGTTGAAAACCGCCCAAAGTCGACAAAAGAGCTACGCTGACATTAAAAGAAAAGATATAGAATTTGAAATTGGAGAGATGGTCATGCTTAAAGTTTCACCTTGGAAAGGCGTTGTTCGATTTGGTAAACGAGGGAAATTAAATCCAAGGTATATTGGACCATTCAAGATTATTGATCGTGTCGGACCAGTAGCTTACCGACTTGAGTTACCTCAACAACTCGCGGCTGTACATAACACTTTCCACGTCTCGAATTTGAAGAAATGTTTTGCTAAAGAAGATCTCACTATTCCGTTAGATGAAATCCAAATCAACGAAAAACTTCAATTCATCGAAGAACCCGTCGAAATAATGGATCGTGAGGTTAAAAGACTTAAGCAAAACAAGATACCAATTGTTAAGGTTCGATGGAATGCTCGTAGAGGACCCGAGTTCACCTGGGAGCATGAAGATCAGATGAAGAAGAAATACCCGCATCTATTTCCAGAAGATTCGTCAACACCTTCAACAGCTTAAAATTTCGGGACGAAATTTATTTAACGGGTAGGTACTGTAGTGACCCGAACTTTTCCATGTTTATATATATTAATTGAGATTGATATTTACATGATTAAATGTTTCCAACATGTTAAGCAATTAAACTTGTTAAGACTTGATTAATTGAAATATGTTTCATATAGACAATTGAACACCCAAGTTGACCGGTGATTCACGAACGTTAAAACTTGTAAAAACTATATGATGACATATATATGGATATATATATATATAGTTAACATGATACTATGATAAGTAAACATATCATTAAGTATATTAACAATGAACTACATATGTAAAAACAAGACTACTAACTTAATGATTTTTAAACGAGACATATATGTAACGATTATCGTTGTAAAGACATTTAATGTATATATATCATATTAAGAGATATTCATACATGATAATATCATGATAATATAATAATTTAAAATCTCATTTGATATTATAAACATTGGGTTAACAACATTTAACAAGATCGTTAACCTAAAGGTTTCAAAACAACACTTACATGTAACGACTAACGATGACTTAACGACTCAGTTAAAATGTATATACATGTAGTGTTTTAATATGTATTTATACACTTTTGAAAGACTTCAATACACTTATCAAAATACTTCTACTTAACAAAAATGCTTACAATTACATCCTCGTTCAGTTTCATCAACAATTCTACTCGTATGCACCCGTATTCGTACTCGTACAATACACATCTTTTATATGTATGTACTATTGGTATATACACTCCAATGATCAGCTCTTAGCAGCTCATGTGAGTCACCTAACACATCTGGGAACCATCATTTGGCAACTAGCATGACATATCTCATAAAATTACAAAAATATGAGTAATCATTCATGACTTATTTACATGAAAACAAAATTACAAATCCTTTATATCTAATCCATACACCAACGACCAAAAACACCTACAAACACTTTCATTCTTCAATTTTCTTCATCTAATTGATCCCTCTCAAGTTCTATCTTCAAGTTCTAAGTGTTCTTCATAAATTCTACAAGTTCTAGTTACATAAAATCAAGAATACTTTCAAGTTTGCTAGCTCACTTCCAATCTTGTAAGGTGATCATCCAACCTCAAGAAATCTTTGTTTCTTACAGTAGGTTATCATTCTAATACAAGGTAATAATCATATTCAAACTTTGGTTCAATTTCTATAACTATAACAATCTTATTTCAAGTGATGATCTTACTTGAACTTGTTTTCGTGTCATGATTCTGCTTCAAGAACTTCGAGCCATCCAAGGATCCGTTGAAGCTAGATCCATTTTTCTCTTTTCCAGTAGGTTTATCCAAGGAACTTAAGGTAGTAATGATGTTCATAACATCATTCGATTCATACATATAAAGCTATCTTATTCGAAGGTTTAAACTTGTAATCACTAGAACATAGTTTAGTTAATTCTAAACTTGTTCGCAAACAAAAGTTAATCCTTCTAACTTGACTTTTAAAATCAACTAAACACATGTTCTATATCTATATGATATGCTAACTTAATGATTTTAAACCTGGAAACACGAAAAACACCGTAAAACCGGATTTACGCCGTCGTAGTAACACCGCGGGCTGTTTTGGGTTAGTTAATTAAAAACTATGATAAAATTTGATTTAAAAGTTGTTATTCTGAGAAAATGATTTTTATTATGAACATGAAAATATATCCAAAAATTATGGTTAAACTCAAAGTGGAAGTATGTTTTCTAAAATGGTCATCTAGACGTCGTTCTTTCGACTGAAATGACTACCTTTACAAAAACGACTTGTAACTTATTTTTCCGACTATAAATCTATAATTTTTCTATTTAGATTCATAAAATAGAGTTCAATATGAAACCATAGCAATTTGATTCACTCAAAACGGATTTAAAATGAAGAAGTTATGGGTAAAACAAGATTGGATAATTTTTCTCATTTTAGCTACGTGAAAATTGGTAACAAATCTATTCCAACCATAACTTAATCAACTTGTATTGTATATTATGTAATCTTGAGATACCATAGACATGTATACAATGTTTCGACCTATCATGTCGACACATCTATATATATTTCGGAACAACCATAGACACTCTATATGTGAATGTTGGAGTTAGCTATACAGGGTTGAGGTTGATTCCTAAATATATATAGTTTGAGTTGTGATCAATACTGAGATACGTATACACTGGGTCGTGGATTGATTCAAGATAATATTTATCGATTTATTTCTGTACATCTAACTGTGGACAACTAGTTGTAGGTTACTAACGAGGACAGCTGACTTAATAAACTTAAAACATCAAAATATATTAAAAGTGTTGTAAATATATCTTGAACATACTTTGATATATATGTATATATTTTTATAGGTTCGTGAATCAACCAGTGGCCAAGTCTTACTTCCCGACGAAGTAAAAATCTGTGAAAGTGAGTTATAGTCCCATTTTTAAAATCTAATATTTTTGGGATGAGAATACATGCAGGTTTTATAAATGATTTACAAAATAGACACAAGTACGTGAAACTACATTCTATGGTTGAATTATCGAAATCGAATATGCCCCTTTTTATTAAGTCTGGTAATCTAAGAATTAGGGAACAGACACCCTAATTGACGCGAATCCTAAAGATAGATCTATTGGGCCTAACAAACCCCATCCAAAGTACCGGATGCTTTAGTACTTCGAAATTTATATCATATCCGAAGGGTGTCCCGGAATGATGGGGATATTTTTATATATGCATCTTGTTAATGTCGGTTACCAGGTGTTTACCATATGAATAATTTTTATCTCTATGTATGGGATGTGTATTGAAATATGAAATCTTGTGGTCTGTTATTATGATTTGATATATATAGGTTAAACCTATAACTCACCAACATTTTTGTTGACGTTTTAAGCATGTTTATTCTCAGGTGATTATTAAGAGCTTCCGCTGTCGCATACTTAAATAAGGACGAGATATGGAGTCCATGCTTGTATGATATTGTGTAAAAACTGCATTCAAGAAACTTATTTTGTTGTAACATATTTGTATTGTAAACCATTATGTAATGGTTGTGTGTAAACAGGATATTTTAGATTATCATTATTTGATAATCTACGTAAAGCTTTTTAAACCTTTATTAATGAAATAAAGGTTATGGTTTGTTTTAAAATGAATGCAGTCTTTGAAAAACGTCCCATATAGAGGTCAAAACCTCGCAACGAAATCAATTAATATGGAACGTTTTTAATCAATAAGAACGGGACATTTCAATATCTAATACTCATAATAATAATAATAATAATAATAATAGATATAATACTTATAATTATGATATTTATAACAATACTTATAATACTAATAATTATTATAATACTAGAAATTATAATAATAATAATACTAAAATGATAAAATTTATAATAATATTCATAATAATGATTATAATCCTAATAATAACAATAATAATTACCATCATAATAATAACAATAATAATAATTAATAATAATAATAATAATAGTTATTAATAATAATTAATGATAATTGAAGGGTTACAACCTTTGTAGAAAGCTTTAAAAAAGAATACGCCACTGAAGGGACTCTAACCCGCGACCTCTTGAATACCCAACAACACTCCTAACCATCAGGTTGTCTGTTAACTTTCTGATATAATACCCAATATAATTAATATAACCCGTTTTTTATGTCAAGCCTGAATAGCCCAACAGAAAACCTAAACTTTTGGATCTCGGCCAAACAAGAAAGGCAGCCCAACAACAAACTCCCGTTCCATTATTCTCACCATTCCTATACTTTCTTTCTTAGTTCATACATCCAAAAAATTGTGAAAATGCTTAGTTCCGTTCTAATCCTGGTCCTTATCCTGACTATCGCCATAATCATTCTCCTTTTCCAACTTCCACCGGAGGAATCTGTTTTCTTCTACTTCGCCCTTGGGGTTATAGTGTTTTTAATTCTCCCGTGTCTTTATGTTGCAATAAACATTGACATACACGGCTTATAATTTACGTTTTGTTATCGAGCTTTATATCCTCCTTTATATTTCGGAGCTCCATACTTTTGTTTTCTCTTCCCGACCTCAAGTCAAGCGAATAATGGTCCAGAATTCATATGTATGAAATTTTGAATGATCACACTATACTAAGCAGAAGAATTGTAATAGCACGATTTAATTGGTTAAATTACCAGGATCACTGAGAATAGAACTATCAAGAATATACTTTCTTGATATATTCAGAAGTTAAGCAGAATGAAAGAGTTATGTAACATGGCACATGATGACGTTATGATCTGTGAATCATCACGTTCCATTAGAAACTGAGCATGACTTACTGTAATATAATCACGTTGATCAAGTGTCATTATATTATACTAACTCATGCATCAGTTCCCAACATTACTTCAATAACATTTGTATTTTAAGCTTGAAAGTTTGCAGAATATAGAAACTAACAGTTTCTATATGATGTAACACTGATAGCACGAAGAGATAAATGATTTCAGTTAAGATTAGTTATAAAAATATATTCAAAAATATCAAGGATATTTATAATGAAAGATACGATAATATCTTTGAATATCTAAGATCAGAGGATGATGGAGAGTATTGTCCGCAAGGGTTTAGAGTAAGGAGCAAGATATTCATTAAAGACTTCAGCAGACATTGAATCATTTAGATTCTTTGAAGGCAAACTTATTCTTTGTGATTTGTCCACGGCTTCTTTCATAGTTTCGCATAATCCGCTTTTTGGTACTAAATTTTCTATTGAGTGTTTCCAATACTCCATTCTTTATCATCAAACTTTCGAAGGTTAAGGTCGTGTACAGTTTTTGCTGCCGTATTCAGTTTTTTTTTCTTCAAAGTTCAGAGTATTAATTCGCAGACTGGGTGCTTTTCAGAATTTTAGAATGGAAGATCATAGTTCTAAGAGATAAATGTTATATGGATACATATAACTGTTGAATTGGAAACATTGCGAGACCCACAATACAGATTTGCTGATTCCCGATAATTGGTATGGCAATTCTTGTTACAAGATGCGAATGAGTACATAATGAGACTTTAATAGATAAATATAGTGATTTGTCAGAGGGATTTAAACCAAGGAGCGATGAGGTTGCTGGTACATCTGCTGGTAATATGGTGAAATATAAAAGGTTCCCCGGTAACAATAAAAGAGCACGCATATAAATCAAGGTTATAATAAGGTTGTTTTGAATGAAAAGTCAAAGTTGACTTGCTAGAGCTGTGACAAAGTTGGATAATTTGAAAGGAATTACCAAGTTATTTTGGGTAAATATAACACTAAAGGAATTAGCACAACTATGTGTTAAACGTTTACTCAGTTTCCGAGAGTTTTTCTGATGCATAACTAAATGCGTTAATCTCTTCTTCCGTAGATGAAGTGCGGTTGGTTCATCCTCTCGATTGAGGTGTTTTTAAGAATCATGAAAGGTTTGAACGCAGATTGGAATCGTCAAGATACAAACGAGGTTTAAGATGAAATCAAGTGGCAAACTTGAAGAATTATTTAGTTTCATATATTATAATCAATATTATAATTCATTTTAATTGTCCAATGTCATTAGTCCACAGTCGATAATCCACAGTTGACAGTCCAATAATTCATATATAATTTAATATATAATATTCGAATTAATTAATACGTATCGTGACCCGTGTACATGTCTCAGACTCGATCACAACTCAAACTATATATATTATTGTAGAATCAACCTCAACGCTGTATAGAGAACTCGATCATTACTGCATATAGAGTGTCTATGGTTATTCCAAATAATATATATAGATGCGTCGATATGATATTTCATAACCTTGTATACGTGTCCCGATATTTAAAGTGCGTAAAATAAATAACAGGAATTAAATAATGATAAATAAAGCGCGTAAAGTAAATAACAGAAATTAAATGACAATAAATAAAATTGCGAGAATGTAAATTGCGATAATTAAATTGCGATAAATAAAATGCGATAAATAGAATGTAATCAGTTAGCTAGGAACAGTTAGCTGGAACAGTTAGCGTGGATTCTTAACAAAATTTTTCGTAGTTAATTTGTTTGTTTCTATCAAATTTTTATTTCGTCAAATGTGTTCTTCATTATGCCACTTGTCGGATTCTGATAAATCAAAATCCAAATATGAAATTAAATGAAAATGGTTATTCTGTGGTGAACGGATTCGTATATCGGTAGATGTAAGTAGGATAGTAAATGACTTGTTGAATCAGATTCGAAGAATGTACAGTGTAACTTATTAAAGTAAAGTCTAAATATTCCTCGGGTATTACCTACCCGTTAAAATATTTTCACCATTAACAGTTTGTACGAAAGAATTTTTAATTACAATCTTTGTGAAAATATACTTACATTTATATTTTCTTCAGATGTAATCATGGATTTAATGAGTTAATATAGTATTAAACTCATTTGATTTACTGTCAAAACAAGAATACATAATCTCTATAACATTAGAGATTACATAATCGTCATGAAGAACGAAGGTAATTTATGTAGATCGATACGTAGAACGGTGATTATACTCGAGGTACAGAATGAGATGTTGAGGCGTGTGATGTTGAAACTTGGGTTGTTGGTGGTACTGTTGGTGCCGGTGATGTTGCTGTAGCTGGTAAGTTTTGCACCATATTTTCCAAGACTTCAATTCGGGCGCGAAGCTCGTTGACCCCTTTTATTACTCCGGGATGATTGTCGGTAAGAACGAGCGCATGAATACGGTTTAGAATTTGAGGTATTATGTAATCATGACAAGATATTCAGGAAATGAGGTTGAAAATGGTATTACGGACAGGTTTGCCGGTAAGTGCTTCAGGTTCTTTGCCAAAAGGACAATATGGTGGATGAAAGGGATCGCCTTCTTCTAGTCTCCAATGATTAAGTAGACTACGAACCCATCAGATGAATTGGGAATGGCTGATTGGTTGATTCATTCTGGTGACGCTACTCTCAGAGCTTAAGTGAACATCCATGTCGGAATAGCTGTCGGAATAACTGTCGAAATAGCTATCGGAATATGAGGGACTCGAACTGGTTGATGGATTCATCTCATACGATCAGGCAAAGGTACGGAAGCTGTCGAAATAGCTATCGGAATATGAGTTACGGAGAAATCTACGGAAGCTCTCAGGCAAAGGTAACAATAACAGATACGCTGAGATATGAATTTATCTATACACTATCTACGCAATAGAGGCAGTAAGACATGTCTAGACTAAGAATAATGAGCAGCTAATTTCCTAAGAATGATAAGCAGATGATTTCCAGCAAAAAGATAAGTAAAAATTTTGACATGCAGACATGGTCGAAGTCCAGACTCACTAATGCATCCTAACAACTATCAACTAGACACACTAATGCAAGACCTGGTTCACTAAGACCACCGCTCTGATACCAACTGTAGAGACCCGTCCTAATTCATCCGGATGAAGTCCACATCGATTATAAATGATTCACAATAGTTTATGTCATTGCGAGGTACTTGACCTCTATATGATACATTTTACAAACATTGCATTCGTTTTTTAAAAGACAAACTTTCATTTCATCGTAAGTTGACAGACATGCATACCATTTCATAATATATCTAAACTATAAATGACTTGATAATATTCTTGATGAACTCGACGACTCGAATGCAACGTCTTTTGAAATATGTTATGAATGACTCCAAGTAATATCTCTAAGATGAGCAAATGCACAGCAGAAGATTTCTTTCGTACCTGAGAATAAACATGCTTTAAAGTGTCAACCAAAAGGTTGGTGAGTTCATTAGTTTAACATAAATAATCATTTCCATCCTTTTAATAGACCACAAGATTTACATTTTCAGTTCGCATAAATAAACGTCACATGCATAGAGACAAAAATATCATTCATATGGATTGAACACCTGGTAACCGACGTTAACTTTAATGCATAGAATATCCCCAAACAGAACCTCTCGTCTGTATAATAATAATCTCGAAGTACTAAAGCATTCGTACCCCGAATGGGACTTGTCAAGGTTCATAGATCTATCTTAGGATTCGCGTCAATCAGGGGCCATTTCCCTAAATTCTTAGGTTACCAGACTTGAAGGGCGATATTCGGTTAATAATCCAACCATAGAATGTAATTTTAAGTACTTGTGTCTATTTCGTAAAACATTTATAAAAGCAACGCATGTATTCTCAGTCCCAAAAATATATTGCAAAAGCATTTAAAAAGGGAGCAAATGAAACTCACCATACTGTATTTTGTAGTAAAAATACATATGACGTCATTGAACAAATATAGGGTTGGCCTCGGATTCACGAACCTATATCATTTGTATATTTATCAATATTTATAGTTGTAATTGAACACACACACACACACACATATATATATATATATATATATATATATATATATATATATATATATATATATATATATATATATATATATATATATAAATGTATTAGTTATATCATTTTTATGTTAATAATATATGTATGTTTTATATGCTCATTTTTTATATAAAATATTAAATTTTGTTATGTTATATGTGTTAAATATATATATATATATATATATATATATATATATATATATATATATATATATATATATATATATATATATATATATATTTATGTATTTCATTTGTTTATCAAAACAGTAGTTCTATTTATACTAAGTTAATTTTAGTAATGATAACAATAATGATAATAACATTAATAATATACTTATGTTAATAATAACTCTATTAATGACAATAACAATGATATTAATAATAATACTCGTAAAGATGTTAATTTTTTTATTGTTAATGATAGTCATGATACTGATTTTAGTAATTACATGATAATAATACTTGTGATAATATAATTAATAATACTTATGTTAATATTAACGATTCTATTATTTGTAAAAAGATATTAATACTAATATTTATGAAAATAATAATAATATGTATTATATTTATAATGATAATAATAATAAACCTTGTCATCATAACGATAATAATATTATAGTGTTAAAATTAATAATAATTTCATATCTCATACTCATAATAATAATAATAATTTATAATTATATAATTTATAACAATACTTATAATACTAATAATTAATATAATACTAGAAATTATAATAATAATAATACTAAAATGATAAAATTTATAATAATATTCATAATAATGATTATAATCCTAATAATAAAAATAATAATTACCATCATAATAATAACAATAATAATAATTAATAATAATAATAATAGTTATTAATAATAATTAATGATAATTGAAGGGTTACAACCTTTGTAGAAAGCTTTAAAAAAGAATACGCCACTGAAGGGACTCGAACCCGCAACCTCTTGAATACCCAACAACACTCCTAACCATCTGTCTGTCTGTTAACTTTCTGATATAATACCCAATATAATTAATATAACCCGTTTTCTATGTCAAGCCTGAATAGCCCAACAGAAAACCTAAACTTTTGGATCTCGGCCCAACAAGAAAGGCAGCCCAACAGCAAACTCCCAGCCCATGAATCAAATCGTGGCCTGTTTCCTTGATCTGGTAGCACGAATGGTAGGAAACAAAAAAAAAAAACAAAAATAACGCAAACACCACTCAATATTTCATCTTCATACCATTATCGTTATCCCTTTCAACTCTCACGATCATCACCATATCAACATATAATTCGCTGTGATTATCTTAATTATCACCTTCATACTTCACGGTTTTTATCATCATCGAACATCATAATTGTTTTCCCATCATCTTCTTCGTGATATTTACATCATCGTCTTCGGTTATCATCACCCATCATCTTAAAAGATCATTGGCATCATCATCTTCTTACCTCATCATCATCATGAGATCATCTTTGTCGTTATACTACATAACCGAACATCATCATCATAACTATTTTGAGTTTAACAGAAAACATAAAACTTGCTGGGTTTCGTGAAGAAGCAACAACAAAACAAAAACAAAAAAAAAAATATTGAGAGAGAGAGAGGAGAGAATGAGAGAGAGAGAGAGAGAAAGAGAGAGAGAGAGAGAGAGCGATTGTGGGATGTCGATGGTGACTGTAGAGAGTGGTGGGTTAGGTTGCAGGATTGACGATGATGATTGTTCGTGGGGTGTGATGACAACTTGAATTAAACCAAAAAAATATAAGGAAAGACGATTTGTTTTTGTGGTGATTTATGATGGTAGTGGTTTGTTGTTGAAACTGTAAATAGAAAATAGAAAACTATCGAAGGATGTGGTGATGGTTGAAAGTAGTTCAATGTTTGTAGCCGTGAAAAGAAATAAAAAAGATGGTGAGGTCGAGTTCCGGCCAAAACAGTAAAATAAACACGGCAGCAGGAGCTGCAAACAGTAGTATTTAGGAAGTGTTTGTGTGGTGATTCATGGAGGAAAAAGAAGGTGGAGAGAGAGTGACAGAGATAAAGTAACGGTGGTCTGTGGTGTTTAACAGTGGTAGTAGGTGGCGGTTTGGTTGTTTTGAGGGTGGTGAAGGTGGTGGTTACCGGATGGGAAAAAGGGAGTAAAATCCATCAATCTCTATATCTATATCTATGTATATATTTATAAGTAATATAAATATAATATTAATAATTATTAATAATATTAATAGTAATAAATAATAAATAATATAATACTAAAAGATGAATCAAAATATCATGTATAGTAAGCCATCAGGAAATTTGTCGACATCCACACTTTTCGGATATTATTTCGTGGTCCATTGCTAAACAGTTAATATCTAAAAGTGTTCCTAATAATCTCAAAATTTTAAATTAACTATATTTAATTATATCAGTCATTTCCTGTTTAAAACCTGATTAAAAAGGTTCTATAATTATTTATTTTCTGTTCCAATTAATATGTACGGAGTACTAATTTTTAAACTTAAAAGATAAAAATATATTTAACAAATCTAAAATCTTCGTAATCAATTTACAGTCCAACTTTTATTTCAATCCTTCACAAACATGTACTATATCTATATTAAAACTAACAAAATGTCAACCGAGTGTTACTGAAGTTTACTGACTAAGCTCGAAATCATTTATTTTTAATATATTCTCTTTCTATATACAAACAGTTTTAAAATAGCAAGTTTAATTACTAAAACAAATATATTATATATTCTTAAACATATATATTTAATATAGATTTATATATTTACATGTAAAATTTATATACATAAATACATATATCTATATATAATATTAGTTTTTATTACATCGCATATTATTTTACATATTTATTTCCAACAATCAAATGTATATGCTAGTTTATTAATGTTCATGTTATAATATATGTTATACATATATCTATATATACACATATTTATATATAACCACATATTTACAAGCAATGGTTCGTGAATCATCGGGAACAGTCAAAGGTCAAATGATTTCATGTAACCAATTTTAATAATTTTCGAAACTCAACATTACAGACTTTGCTTATCGTGTCGAGATCATAATAAGATTAAGTTTAAATTTTTTCAAAAATTGCCGGGTCATCACAGTACCTACCCGTTAAAGAAATTTCGTCCCGAAATTGCCGGGGCGACAAATTTTGTTATCATTATTTTTAATTTTATTGATCTTAAGTATACCAAAAAAATTAAAAAAAAACCCAAAAATCTTTGCTTTTAAAACAATCGCTTTAAAAATGACAAATTTTAAATTTTGTCGAGGGACAAACTAGGTAAACATACCGAAACTACCTAAAGTAAAAGGAAACAAAATTTTAAAAAATTATTCATTTAAATTGTTTTAATAAATAAAGGTTTTAAAAATATATATATATATATATATATATATATATATATATATATATATATATATATATATATATATATATATAATAAAAATATTATGTATGTTTGTAGTTTATCTTATGTACAAAACAGGGTAAAACAGCGCATTTTCAAATACTGACATTAAAGTTCAGCAAAAGCTACTAATTTTGACGACAAGACGCAAAATATCAAATGTGATTTAAAATAATATGTTTGCAAACTCGGTATTTTTAATCACTTTTCTACACTAATCATCCTCATAAATTTATAATTATAGTCTGATTTCATGCATATGAGGGCATTGCATGATCTCAAGTGTGGAGAAGGGTTATAAATTCTCTCGGGTATACACTTAGTTTAATTGCCAAATTTTGTGAAAATTTGAAAAAATTTCAACTAAATGAATTCAAAATCATGTTTATACATATTTATGAACGATAAAACTAGGTGATAATACCGAAATTATTGTTACCTCGGAGAGAACATAAATAGAGAAACAACCCAAAACGTTAGAATTCATTTAAAATGGAATAGAGGAGAATAAAAAGGCAAAGAAAAAAATAAATAAAAGCTAAGTGTGGGAAGAATTTACCAAGTTATTTAAAACACATATCACATATGCTTGTACAAGATTATTACAGGTACTTTTGTTTTGGACGATTTTAATTAGTTTTACCTAATTTACTGTAACATATTTGAAAGAAAGATGGATCTGCACGATGAATCAATTCCATCATAAAAAGGAAGTAAAGTCTTCCGAAAAAGACACGAGCTTCTTGATTTAGGTCAGGAAGTTGTCGTCCAGACCAGCTGTAGGTTGACAAAAAATCTAGAAAAGTCATCTCTAAAATCAGCAGGAAATCCACGGACCTCAGCATCAAATAGGGTTGCCAAGTGGTCAGACTTATCCTAACCATGAGAGGATCTGTCTCGTAAAATGGGGAGGCACCGTGCAAATTAGCTTGATAATCTCCTTAAAGATCAAAAATAAGCTTTTAAGTCTGATATTACTCAATCCTTGAGATTGACTTTAAAGATTGAGAATTACAAACACATGGAATTCAATGATATCTAAACTCGAGCTTGAACGAGAAAATATTTTGATCAAATTAAAACCGATTTGTTTTCTGAAAACTCATTTTCAATGCGTTCATTACCATTAAACGTAAAATCCTAAGAATTCACCTGGAATTCATTAGGTCACCTGAACTAAATCGGGTGTCAACCGTAAGAACGGTGGTTGCATAGTATGGTCAAAGACAGGACCTTGTGCCAGACCGAAAAACTATAGGGTGATCTTTACTATTGCTCCTACAAAGGATAGTAATTGCATCCGATACGATATAGACCATAATCAAAAGCATGTCACGGGACATTGCCTTAACAGTTGCTTGTTCAACGCTTTCCTTTACAATCGGACGGTAGTTTACCGAAAGGTAATATACGGAGCAAGTATACTGGACGTGTTGCTTTTCCAATACAAGGTTAGCAAGTGGGTGACACAAAACCATAAGTTTTGAGCTAAAATTTTCAAATCTGAAACCCACCAAACTCACAAAAACAATTTGCAAACACCGGTGAAGGGTTATTCTGGAAAACTTATCTAGGATAAAATCTTGAATAAATTTTAAAAGATCAAATATTTTCATAAAGATCCAATTTCCTTAAAGGATCTAAATTTTTATAGTCATGTGGGACTGTAAACCACATCGTTACTATCATTGTTCATACCGCCGTATCAAAATCACTGATGTATAAAGTGTGAGAATAAAAAAAAGTGATTAGAGTGAAATGTGATTTTATTTTAAGTTCTGTATTGCTTGAGGACAAGCAACGCTCAAGTGTGGGGATATTTGATAGTGCTCCAAATGAACATATATTTAGGCACAATATCCTTCTAATTTGTAAAGCTTTTAGTTGTAATTGTTCTATTTTTATGTAATATTCGTTTAAATAAATAAGTGCGAAGACAAAAGAAGAAAACGACGATTTGAAGACGCAAATGACCAAAAAGCTCAAATGTACAAGATATAATTTAAGTGGTACAATTTAATGATGAGAAACGTCTAAAAATTACAAGAGTGCAAGCCGCGAAATGCAAAGCACAAGATATCTCTCCGCGTACGAAAGGACGTTCGAAAATCCGGAACTGGGATATGAACCAACTATCAACGCGCGATGCAACGGAGCTAAAATTACAAGTCAACTATGCACATAAATATAATATAATATAATATAATATATAAATAATTCTTAAAATTATATATATATTATATTATATATTAATAAAACGTCGGCAAAACTAGAAAACAAAGTGATTGGGCTGGATCCAGCTGGCCATGCGATTGCATGACCTGGCTGCCATATTCCCATGCGATCGCATGGCAGGGAATTGGTGGCCAGGTCCAATAAATTCAGCATTTTTCGAACGAGTTAACACATCTTTTTCTTTTCCTTTCTATGTAACGTATATATATATATATATATATATATATATATATATATATATATATATATATATATATATATATATATATATATATATATATATATATATATATATATATATATATTTATAATATAATTTTAATTTTAAGTTAATAATAATAAGGTTATTTTAAGAATGTTTTACGGGTTTTAAGTCGAAATTCTATCCGTGCAACGCTACGCGATTAATCACCATTGTAAGCTATGTTCTTCCTTTTTAAATTAATGTCTTGTAACTAAGTTATTATTATGTTTTTTTGAGCCAAAGTAATCGTGATGTTAGACTAAATATTAAGACGGGGTTATCAGATTTTGTACCATAATTAAGGTTTGGACAAAAGACCGACACTTGTGGACATTGGACTATTGACTATTAATAGATAGGGGGTATTGTCTAATCGAATGACAAATCATTAGAATCTGTCGAACCTATCTTCAAATTAGTTAATCTAATAATTATTAAAATGATTATGTATGTTCTATTTAGTGACGTTTATACGACATCTTTTACGATCATTTAATTAATTATTCGGGTTGGGTAATTGATTATTCATTCTGATCAAGTGGGTAAATTAATATTCATATCTCATTAAAACAGGAGTGGATTACATACAAGGATAATTGATGTAATTGTTAACAAAGTAATAAAACCTTGGATTACACGCAGTCGATAACCTGGTGTAATTATTAAACAAAGTATTAAAACCTTGTTACAGTTCGAATCCCTAATTAGTTGGAATATTTGACTTCGGGAATAAGGTTAATTTGACGAGCATTTTATAATTATGACCGATGGACTATTATGGACAAAAACCAAATAGGTATCAAATAATTCAGGACAAAGGACAATTAACCCGGGTAACAATTAATTAAAATCAAAACGTCAAACATCATGATTACAGAAGTTTAAATAAGCATAATACTTTTATTTCATATTTCATCGTACCTTTATTTACTGTCATTTTAATTACTGCAATTTACTTTATCGCAATTTAAATTCTATCATTTATATTATCGTCATTTATCTTTACGCTTTATTTAAAATCGACAAACCGGTCATTAAACGGTAAAAACCCCCTTTTATAATAATATTACTATATATAATTATATATATTTTATATAAATATAGTTGTTAAAAATATAGCGTTAAACTCAGCTAGCTCCCTGTGGAACGAACCGGACTTACTAAAAACTACACTACTCTACGATTAGGTACACTGCCTAAAAGTGTTGTAGCAAGGTTTAAGTATATCCCATCTATATAAATAAATAAAACTTGTAAAAATTGTATCATATTTCGCCGTTTTTCATATTAAAAATAATTGTATTTCGTATACACCTCGCATCACATCAGTAGTCTTAGTAAAACCAGAATGCATGACTTGTTTCTGGACTTATGAATTACGTGTTTTTATTGCCTTTGCTGAACAACTTACGTATTAACTAGGATTGTTGTCACAACTGTTTTGTATCAAAGTTATTGTGTGCTATATTTCATGCTATATGTATTATAGCGGTATTGTAAGTTTTTAAAATATTGTATAAAGGTTTGAACGCGAAATATTATTATAATCAGTTTTTCATATAGAATTGTAGTAGTTGAATGGTATATTAGCTACTAAGTATGAACTTAACGGGTAGGTACTACCCGAATTAAAACTATAAAACGCTAATATGAAGAAAAAGCTTTTATAAATGAGTTCATATTATGCTACGAAATACTATTGACTACTCTTAATATTCTATATGATTAACTTAATTCTTTTGGGCTATATTTTAAGGAAATGGCACCGACGACTCGTCAGAATTTGAACATGAGCGATGAAGACTTCCGTGCTTTCCTTACAGCAAACATAGCCGTAGTACAGGCTGCGATGCAAAATAACAATAACTCTGAATCCAGCAATGGAACTAACGCCATGAGAACTCGTGTAGGATGCTCCTACAAAGAATTCACTGCCTCTAAACCTTTGGAATTCGATGGAACCGAGGGTCCAATCGGATTAAAATGGTGGACTGAGAAGGTTGAATCGGTGTTTGCCATAAGTAAGTGCACTGAAGTAGACAAAGTAAAGTACGCTACGCATACCTTCACGGGTACTGCGTTAACATGGTGGAACACTTATCTAGAACAGTGGGACAAGATGCTGCTTACGCACTACCGTGGTCAGCATTCAAAGACTTAATGAACGAGCAGTACCGTCCCAGAAACGAGGTCAATAAGCTCAAAGTAGATCTTAGAGGGTTACGAACATAAGGGTTTGATATTACCACGTACGAACGACGATTCATAGAGTTGTGCCTATTGTGTCCGGGAGCGTTCGAAGATGAAGAAGTTAAAATCGATGCATTTGCAAAAGGGTTACCAGAAAGGATTCAAGAAGATGTGAGTTCACACGAGCCTGCCTCCATACAAATGGCAAGTCGAATGGCTCACAAACTCATAAATCAGATTGAGGGAAGAATTAAAGAGCAAGCGACTTAAGAAGCCAACACGAAACAAGTCAAGAGGAAGTGGGAAGAAAACAGTGACAAGAGTCACCAATACAACAACAACAACAATAATCGAAATTACAAACGCAATAACTACCACCACAACCGCAACTTTAATCGCAACAATAATAACAATCCTAACAACAACTACAACAACTACAATAACCGTTCCAACAATAACAACAACCGCAACAACAACAATCCCAACAATAACAACTAGAGGCAGAAACCATGCCAGAAGTGTGAAGGATACCATCTGACTGGGCTTTGTATGACATCGTGTCCTAAGTGTAATAGAAAGGGTCATGGTACGACGAAGTGTGAAGTTTACGGACCAATGGCTAACAAGAATAAAGGAACAAATAATGTCGAAAAAAATAATACCGCCATTATTTGTTATGGATGTGAGAAGCCGGGTCATATCAGAAATGAATGCCCAAATCAGGGAAAAACTAATGGACAGGGCCGCGGAAGAGTTTTCAATATTAATACGGCAGAAGCGCAAGAAGACCCGGAACTTGTTACTGGTACGTTTCTTATTGATGAAAAACCTGCTTATGTTTTATTTGATTCGGGTGCGGATAGAAGCTATATGAGTAGAGATTTTTGTGCTAAATTAAGTGGTCCATTGACGCCTATGAATAATAAATTTTTACTCGAATTAGCAAACGGTAAATTAATTTCGGCAGATAAAATATGTCGGAATCGAGAAATTAAACTGGTTAGCGAAACGTTTAAGATTGATTTGATACCAGTAGAGTTAGGGAGTTTTGATGTGATAATTGGCATGGACTGATTGAAAAAGGAGAGAGCAGAGATCGTATGTTACAAAAATGCAATTCACATTGTACGAGAAGAAGGAAAACCCTTAATGGTGTACGGAGAAAAAAGCAACGCAAAGCTAAATCTTATTAGTAGTTTGAAGGCGCAAAAGCTAATAAGAAAAGGTTGCTATGTTGTTTTAGCACATGTCGAGAAAGTACAAACTGAAGAAAAGAACATCAATGATGTTCCCGTCGCAAAAGAATTTTCCGATGTATTTCCGAAAGAATTACCGGGACTACCTCCACACCGATCCGTTGAATTTCAAATAGATCTTGTACCAGGAGCTGCACCAATAGCTCGTGCTCCATACAGACTCGCACCCAGCGAAATGAAGGAACTCCAAAGCCAACTACAAGAACTTTTAGAGCGTGGTTTTATACGACCAAGTACATCACCATGGGGAGCTCCTGTTTTGTTTGTCAAAAAGAAGGATGGTACATTCAGGTTGTGTATCGATTACCGAGAGTTGAACAAACTTACCATCAAGAACCGTTATCCACTACCGAGAATCGACGACTTATTTAATTAACTACAAGGCTCGTCAGTTTATTCGAAGATTGATTTACGTTCTGGGTATCATCAAATGCGGGTGAAGGAGGATGATATTCTGAAGACTGCTTTTAGAACGAGTTACGGTCATTACGAGTTTATGGTTATGCCGTTTGGGTTGACTAACGCACCAGCTGTGTTCATGGACCTCATGAACCGAGTGTGTGGACCATACCTTGACAAGTTTTTCATTGTTTTCATAGATGACATACTTATTTACTCAAAGAATGATCAAGAGCACGAAGAACATTTGAGAAAAGTGCTAGAGTTGTTGAGGAAAGAAAAACTGTACGCTAAATTTTCAAAGTGTGCATTTTGGTGGGAAGAAGTTCAATTCCTCTGTCACATAGTGAATAAAGAAGGTATTCAGGTGGATCCGGCAAAGATTGAAACCGTTAAAAAGTGGGAAACCCCGAAAACTCCGAAGCATATACGTCAATTTTTAGGATTGGCTGGTTACTACAGAAGATTCATTCAAGATTTTTCCAAAATAGCAAAACCCTTGACTGCATTAACGCATAAAGGGAAGAAATTTAAATGGAAGGATGAGCAGGAGAAAGCGTTTTAATTGTTGAAGAAAAAGTTAACTACGGCACCTATATTGTCATTGCCTGAAGGGAATGATGATTTTGTGATATATTTTGATGCCTCAAAGCAAGGCCTCAGTTGTGTATTAATGCAACGAAAAAAGGTAATTGCTTATGCGTCTAGACAATTGAAGATTCACGAGCAGAATTATACGACGCATGATTTGAAATTAGGCGCGGTTGTTTTTGCATTAAAGACTTGGAGGCACTACTTATATGGGGTCAAAAGTATTATATATACCGATCACAAAAGTCTCCAACACACATTTAATCAGAAACAACTAAACATGAGGCAGCGTAGGTGGATTGAGTTATTGAATGATTACGATTTCGAGATTCGTTACCATCCGGGGAAGGCGAATGTGGTAGCCGACGCTTTGAGTAGAAAGGACAGAGAACCTATGCGGGTAAAAGCTATGAATATAATTATTCATACTAACCTTACTACTCAAATAAAGGAGGCGCAGCAGGGAGTTGTAGTGAAAAATTGCGAATTTGGGAGCGTTTTTGTGGGTATTTTCGCAGAAAAATGTAGTGACCCGAACTTTTCCATGATTATATATTAAATGAAAACTATATTTGCATGATTAAATATTTCCAACATGTTAAGCAATCAAACTTTTTAAGATTTGATTAATTGAAATGAGTTTCATGTAGACAATTGACCACCCAAGTTGACCTGCGATTCATGAACGTTAAAAACTTGTAAAAACTACATGATATATATATATATATATATATATATATATATATATATATATATATATATATATATATATATATATATATATATATATATATATATATATATATATATGGATATATATGGTTAACATGAGATTATGATAAGTAAGTATCTTACTAAGTGTATTAACAATGAGTGATATACATAAAAATGAGATTATTGAATTAAGAAACTTGAAATGATATATATAACGATTATCGTTATAACAACGTCTTACTAAATACATATGAATCATATTAAGATATAGATACACTATGTTTAACATGATAAAATGATAATTAAGTATATCATTAAGTGTGTTAACAATGAACTACATATGTAAAAACAGGACTATTAACTTAAGGATTTCGAAACGAGACATATATGTAACAATTATCGTTGTAATGACATTTTAATGTATATATATATCATATTAAGATATATTCATACATCATAATATCATTATAATGTAATAATTTAAAATCTCATTAGATATAATAAACAATGGGTTAACAACATTAAATGAGATCGTTAACTTAAAGGTTTCAAAACAACACTTACATGTAACGACTAACGATGACTTAACGACTCAGTTAAAATGTATATACATGTAGTGTATTAAGATGTATTTGTACACTTTTGAAAGACTTCAAGACACATATCAAAGTACTTCTACTTAACAAAAATGCTTACAATTACATCCTCATTCATTTTCATCAACAATTCTACTCGTAAGCACCCGTATTCGTACTCGTACAATACACAGCTTCTAGATGTATATACTATTGGTATATACACTTCAATGATCAGCTCCTTAGCAGACCATGCGAGTCATTAAACATGTGAGAACAATCATTTGGCAACTAGCATGAAATATCTCACAAAATTACAAAAAATATTATAAATCATTCATGAATTATTTACATGAAAACAAACTTACACATCCTTTATATCTAATCCATATACCAATGACCAAAAACACCTACAAACACTTTCATTCTTCAATTTTCTTCATCTAATTGATCTCTCTCAAGTTCTATCTTCAAGTTCTAAGTGTTCTTCATAAATTCTATAAGTTCTAGTTTCATAAAATCAAGAATACTCTCAAGTTTACAAGTCTACTTCCAAGCTTTCTAATTCATTTCAAGTGATCATCCAATCTCAAGAAATCTTTCTTATTTATAGTAAGATATCTTTCTAATTCAAGGTAATACTAATATTCAAACTTTGGTTCAATTTCTATAACTATAACAATCTTATTTCGAGTGATAATCTTACTTGAACTTGTTTTCGTGTCATGATTCTACTTCAAGAACTTTCAAGCCATCCAAGAATCCTTTGAAGCTAGATCAATTTTTGTCACTTCCAGTAGATTTACCTACTAAACTTGAGGTAGTAATGATGTTCATAACATCATTCGATTCATATATATAAAACTATCTTATTCGAAGATTTGAACATGTAATCACTAGAACATAGTTTAGTTAATTCTAAACTTGTTCGCAAATATAGTTAATCCTTCTAACTTGACTTTTAAAATCAACTAAACACATGTTCTATATCTATATGATATGCTAACTTAATGATTTAAAACCTGGAAACACGAAAAACACCGTAAAACCGGACATACGCCGTTGTAGTAACACCGCGGGCTATTTTGGGTTTGATAATTAAAGACTATGATAAACATTGATTTAAAAGTTGTTCTTCTGGTAAAATTATTTTTCTTATGAACATGAAACTATATCCAAAAATCATGGTTAAACTCAAAGTGGAAGTATGTTTTTCAAAATGGTCATCAAGATGTCGTTCTTTCGACGGAAATGACTACCTCTTTAAAAAATGACTTGTAACCTGTATTTTCGACTATAAACTTATACTTTTTCTGTTTAGTTTCATAAATTTCAGTTCATTATGAAACCATAGCAACTTGAATCACTCAAAACGGATTTGAAACGAAGAAATGACGGGTAAAATAAAATTGGATAAATTTGCTAGTTTTAGCTACGAAAATTTTGTAACAAATCTAGACGAAACATATCCAAACTAATTTATATTGTATTATACATATTATGTAATCTTGGGATACCATAGACACGTATACAATGTTTTGACATATCATATCGACCCATCTATATATATATTTCGGAGCAACCATAGACACTATATATGCAGTAATATTTGAGTTAGCTATACAGGGTTGAGGTTGATTCCAAAATAATATATATACTTTGAGTTGTGATCTAGCCTGAGACTTGTATACACTGGGTCGTGGATTGATTCGAGATAATATATATATTTTTATTTATTTCAGTTCATCTAACTGTGGACAACTAGTTGTAGGTTACTAATGAGGACTGCTAACTTAACAAACTTAAATCATAAAAACGCAATAAAAATGTTGTGAATATATTTAAATCATACTTTGATATATATGTACATATTTTTTATAGGTTCGTGAATTGACCATTGGCCAAGTCTTATTTCCAACGAAGGAAAAATCTGTGAAAGTGAGTTATAGTCTCACTTTTAAAATCTAATATTTTTGGGATGAGAATACATGCAGCTTTATAAATGTTTTACAAAATAGACACAAGTATGCGAAACTACATTCTATGGTTGGATTATTAAACCGAATATTGCCCCTTCAAGTCTGGTAGCCTAAGAATTAGGGAAATGACCTCTAATTTACGCGAATCCTAAAGATAGATTTATGGGCCTAACAAAACCCATTATGGAATTTGGAATGCTTTAATACTTCGATTTATATGGTGATTGTGATTGCCAATTTATGACATACTTGCGAGTATGCGGGGAATATTCTATATGCATTATGTTAATGTCGGTTACCAGGTGTTCATCGTAGAATGATTTTTATACACTTGCGAGTGTAAGATTATTGAATAAATGAAATCTTGTGGTCTATTATATTAATTTGATAATATATAGGTTAAACCTATAACTCACCAACATTTTTTGTTGACGTTTTAAACATGTTTATTCTCAGGTGATTATTAAGAGCTTCCGCTGTTGCATACTAAAATAAGGACAAGATTTGGAGTCCATGATTGTATGATATTGTGTAAAAACTGCATTCAAGAAACTTATTTCGATGTAATATATTTTTATTTTAAACCATTATGTAATGGTCGTGTGTAAACGGTATATTTTAGATTATCATTATTTGATAATCTACGTAATGTTTTTTTAAAAAACCTTTATCGATAAAATAAAGGTTATGATTGTTTTAAAAATGAATGCAGTCTTTGAAAAACGTCTCATATAGAGGTCAAAACCTCGCGACGAAATCAATTAATATGGAACGTTTATAATCAATATGAACGGGACATTTCAAAAAATTAGATATGTGTGTGTGTGGACTGGTCTGTCTTGACCAGTTAACTGGTCTGAGATTTTGACGCTCCGCGACTGCGGTGATATTTACCCTCAGGAGCTCATAGGAGTAATTTTTGTAAAAACCTTTATTAATAAAACAATTAATGGAGTAATTTTTTAAAATTTTGTTCCTTTCTTTGGGTTGAGGTCGTTTCGGTACATTACCAAGTTCGTCCCTTGACAAAATTTAAAAATTGTCATTTTAAAGCGATTGTTTTAAAAGCAAAGATTTTTGGGTTTTTTTTAATGTTTTTGACATACTTTAGATCCATGAAATTAAAAATAATGATAATAAAATTTCTCGTCCCGCCCTCGGGTAAAGCAATTTCGGTTCAATGACCTAGTCTTCAATTTACGACGAATTTTAGATATCAAATTTTTAACTTAATAAAATAAAGTACATTTTGTTTTTAAATTCACACCAAACTTTAATTTAAAATGCACATTAATAAAATTTCATACAAATATAATTAATATTTAAATATATTAGTTTACAAACTTATATTTAAAATAATATAATTATATATTAATTTTATAAGTTTACAATAATATTAATATTTATATTTATATATTAATTTTAAAAACAAGGTAAAAATGAAATTAAAATCTGTTTGGTCTTTTATCCCACTTTAATAAATCAAATATTAACAAAAATATACGTCCCTCTTTTGGGTAAAGTAATTTTGGCTATATTACCTAGTTTTACTTCTGATGAATTTCTAAAATATTTTGGATTGATTGATTAAAGATATTTATACCTTATGAATAAACGGTAAATTTCGCAGTGATGAATTAAATTTTTGTATGATATTAATAATTTCGGTTTATTATACCTAATTTTATTGAATATCAATTTAATACTTTATAGCGAACGATTCAGCGTTTATTATCAAAAGGTTAAAAGCAATAAATATAAATAAAATAAAAACTGTACATACTTACATGTGATATAGAATTCTCAGAGACCTGCTTTAGTCGACTCATAGGAGAGTCGTTCGATTTGGTTTTCCATAGCTACATAAGCGTAACCTCGAATTTTCAATAACTTTTCTTCTAAACATATGAAAGGTCCTTCTCTGTATAGAGTAACGAATTCGGTATTGGAATATGTTTGATTGTTCGAACATTTCCCTTCATGTGACCATTTTCCGCATTTATGACATCTTTCAAGGTGTCGTGCTCTTCTTCTTGCTGCGGATTTTGATTTTTCTTTACCAAAATGTATCTTATGATGATCTTTCCTGAGTTCTTTCCTACTTCGTCCATTTTTCCTCTTATGAATGATACCAGTTCACTCGGAAAGATGTTATTATTACGTTTAGTAATCATAGCGTGTAGTAGTAGACCATGGTTCAGATCAAAGGAATTCTTCATCTCGTAAAACCTAACAAAAATAAAAAAAATTCAGAATAGGGGGAGAAGACTAGTTCTTTAGGGTCTGCTAGGGAAAGACCATTCGGATTCCATTCTCGAGAACTACACGAAAACAGAAAATCTAACTCTAGACAGCATTATATTATCCTTTAAAACATTTGAATCTCCCCACACTTAGTTAGCTGTGGTGTCGAACTTGTGATTAACTTCATTGTTAATTGGATCATCAACAACTTTCATATCTCTGACTTTTGCTTCAAGCCATTTGTTGATTTCCTCTGTAACATTCACAAATTCAATTAACATCGCCTTTTCTTTAGGCGACAAATTGGATACTAATCGGTTACATAACTTAAAGTTCTCCTTAATTCTAGCATCTTGAATCCGTTTATAAAGTTTCTTCGTTGCACTGTTAAAAACGGGGTCATCTAATTTCGTATCAACAACGGGGTTCTTTGTTATCGGGTCATCATTAGATGTTTCTTCCTCTTCCCCACACTTAGGCGTTTTTATTGGTTCAATAGTTTTGGTTGGTGGAGACCTAAACTTTCGGTTCACAAAGTTTGTCACCATCCCTAAGTGTCATTCTACCTTCTCTTACATCAAAGAACGCCTCGGTGGTTGCTAAAAATGGGCGACCTAAAATTAGAGGAATATCAAGGTCTTCCTCCATATTAATAACTATGAAATTTGCAACAAAGGTCAAACTTCCCACTTTAACAAGTAAATTATTGGCTATTCCAACTGGGTGTTTAATGGTTTGATCAAATAATTGAACACCTATTATGGTTGGTCTTAATTTACCCACACCTAATCTTTTGTATAAGGAAAGAGGCATAACATTTGCACTTGCTCCTAAATCTGCGAGCCCATTATACATAGCACCATCATTAAGCAAGCAAGAAATGATAAATTCACCTGGGTCTCCTACTTTAGTAAGTAGAGTTGGTTTGTTAACCTTTTTCGGGTTATCTTTTCTTAGTTCTTTCACTTCTACTTGAACTTCTTGTTCATATTTTTCTCCGTTTCTTAGAATGGGAGGTTTATATAGAAATTCTTCTTCATCACTCCAATTTGAAATCTCTCCATCTTCCACATTTGGTTTTTCACATATTGTTGAAAACATATTTATGTTTTCATTCTGAGGGTTTTCTTTGGTGGTGAAATTATGAGTAACTTTATTGTCAACTTCCCTCGGACCTTGAATATAGTGTTTAACTCTGTGACCATTAACTTTAAATTCAATCCCATTTGAATTTATTAACTCTATTGTTCCGTATGGAAAAACTCTTTTGACTATGAATGGTCCAGACCATCTTGATTTCAATTTTCCAGGAAATAGCTTGAATCGTAAATTGAAAAGAATGACTCTGTCTCCTTCCTCAAATTCTTTTGAACTTCTGATTCTTTTATCATGCCATTTCTTCGTTCTTTCCTTATAGATTAATGAATTTTCATATGCATCATGTCTTAATTCTTCTAATTCGTTAAGTTGACTTAATCGTAGACGACCGACTTCATGCAAATCAAGATTACATGTCTTCAAAGCCCAAAATGTTTTGTGCTCAATTTCTACTGGAAGGTGACATGCTTTTCCGTAAACGAGTTTAAAAGGTGTGGTGCCAATTGGAGTTTTGTAAGCTGTTCTAAAAGCCCAGAGTGCATCCTCCAATTTCATGGACCATTCCTTCGGATTTGATCCTACGGTTTTCTCTAGAATACGTTTTAAAGCTCGGTTGGTATTTTCAACTTGTCCACTTGTTTGTGGATGATAAGCGGTTGAGATTTTATGAGTTACTCCATATCTTTTGAGAACTTTCTCAAGTTGATTATTACAAAAATGAGTACCCCGATCACTTATTAAAGCGTTCGGTGTTCCGAACCTAGCAAAAAGACATTTTAAGAAGTTGACTACAACTCGTGCATCGTTAGTTGGGAGAGCTTGTGCTTCCGCCCATTTAGATACATAATCAATGGCAACGAGAATGTAGAGATTATTATGAGATTTTGGAAATGGACCCATAAAGTCAATACCCCAAACGTCAAATACTTCACATACTTGAGTGACATTTTGTGGCATTTCATCACGTTGACTTATTTTTCTGGCCCTTTGACAAGCATCACAGGATTTACAGAGAAGGTGTGCGTCTTTGAAAATTTTCGGCCAATAGAATCCAGCGTCGTAAACTTTTCTTGTTGTGAGTTGAGGCCCATAATGACCTCCTGTTGGTCCTGTGTGACAATGGTTTAACATTTGACTAGCTTCATCCCCGAATACGCATCGGCGTATTATTCCATCGGGACAACTTTTGAATAAATGTGGATCTTCTCAAAAATAGTGTTTTATATCACTAAAGAATTTCTTTCGTTTTTGGTACGACAACCCTTTTTCAAGGAATCCACATACTAAGTAGTTTGCAAAGTATGCAAACCATGAAATTTCATTATAATCGATTTTTAATAGATATTCATCTGGAAAGTTATCTTGTATAGCCGATTCATTTAGAACTTCTAATTCAGGGTTTTCAAGGCGAGAAAGATGATCAGCGGCAAGATTTTCTGCTCCCTTTTTGTCTCGGATTTCAATATCTAATTCTTGTAAGAGTAAGATCCAACGGATTAATCGTGGTTTGACATCTTGTTTTGAAAATAGGTATCTAAGAGCAGAATGGTCGGTATAGACCACCATTTTAGCTAGAACGAGATATGAACGAAATTTGTCAAAAGCAAAGACAATAGCAAGGAGTTCTTTTTCAGTAGTTGTGTAATTCGTTTGTGCTCCTTGTAACGTCTTACTAGCTTAATAGATAGGTTGAAATCATTTTTCAATCATTTGACATAAAACGGCTCCCATTGCTGAATTTCAATTTGGAGTTATCATGATCGGCGCATTAGTGAGTTTTTCTTTAAGAATATATTAAAAGATTTGATGCATTCATCTAAAAAGATGAAAGGAGCATCCTTTTCTAGGAGTTTATTCATAGAAGTGGCAATTTTAGAAAAATCTTTTATGAAACGTCGGTAAAAACCGGCATGCCCTAGAAAACTCCTAACTCCTCTAACATTGGTGGGATGTGGAAGTTTAGCAATTACATCTACTTTAGCTCTATCTACTTCAATTCCTTCCTTTGAAATTTTATGACGAAGAACGATGCCTTCTCTAACCATGAAATGGCATTTCTCCCAATTAAGTACTAGATTTGATTGTTCGCATCTAATAAGCATTCGTTCAAGATTAACTAGACATGTTTATCATCGAAGACTGAAAAGTCATCCATGAAAACTTTCATGCATTCCTCTATCATGTCGTGAAAAATCGCCATCATACACCTTTGAAAGGTTGCAGGAGCGTTGCAAAGTCCAAATGGCATGCGTTTGTAAGCAAAAGTACCATGAGGGCACGTGAAGGTGATTTTCTCTTGGTCCTCGGGTGCGATTGGAATTTGAAAGTATCTGGAGAAACCGTCAAGAAAACAATAATAACTGTTCCCAGCTAACCTTTCCAACATTTGATCAATGAAAGGTAAAGGAAAGTGATCTTTTCTGGTGGCGTCATTTAGTTTTCTATAATCAATACAAACACTCCATCCCGTTACAGTCCTAGTAGGAATAAGCTCATCTTTTTCATTTATGATGACAGTCATGCCACCCTTTTTAGGTACACATTGAACTGGGCTTACCCATAGACTATCAGAGATTGGATAAATTAAACCTGCATCGAGCAGTTTAATAATTTCTTTCTTAACAACATCTTGCATATTTGGATTTAGTCTTCGTTGGCGTTGCACATATGTTTTATGACCTTCTTCCATAAGGATTTTATGTGTGCAATACGAAGGACTTATTCCTTTAATGTCATGAATCTTCCATGCAATAGCTGGTTAATGAGCTTTTAACATAGAAATGAGTTGAGATTTTTCATTTTCAGTAAGAGAAGACGATATTATTACAGGTAATTCAGATTCACCATGTAAATAAGTGTATTCCAAATGGTTTGGAAGTGGCTTTAACTCTAATATCGGTGGTTCTTCTATCGATGATTTGTATCGATATCTGTCTTCATCTTTTAGCATTTAAAGTTCTTCTGTTGTTGGTTCGTATTCATTAGCCATGAGTGTAGCTAACATTTCAGCTTCATCAATTGGTTCAGTTCCTTCTCCTAAAGAACACTCTCCTGTTCCTTGTAATTCTGGAAATTCTTGTAACAATTCTTCTTGTGAATCTATAGTTTGAATATAATAACATGTATCATCTACAGATTGTGGTTGTTGCATGGCTCTATCAATAGAAAAGGTAACACTCTCGTCCTCTATACTTAGGGTCAGTTTTTTACCAAACACGTCTATTATTGCTTTATTCGTGTTTAAGAATGGTCTTCTTAATATGAGAGGAACTCGAGAATCTTCTTCCATGTCCGGAATAACAAAGTCTACTGGAAATACTAAAGTACCAACTTTAACTAGCATGTTCTCCATTATTCCTCTCGGATATTTTACGAATCGATCGGCTAGTTGTATGCTTATTCGTGTTGGTTTCAATTCTCCGAAGTCTAGTTTAGCGTATAGTGAAAACGGCATTAAATTTATACTAGCACCTAAGTCTGCCAATGCTTCTATTGAACTAAGACTACCCAGAAAACATGGAATCGTGAAACTTCCTGGATCAGAGAGTTTTTCTGGTAGCTTATTCAATAGTACTGCAGAACAATTAGCATTCTGATAGTTAAAGCTAAGGGGTATAAAATACTATTAAATTTTTAGCAGGAAATACTATTAAATACGATACAATTTTACACAAGATATTTATTTATTTATAGAATGGATATACTTAAACCTTGCTACAACACTTATAGGCAGTGTACCTAATCGTACAGTAGTGTAGTTTTTAGTAAGTCCGGTTCGTTCCACAGGGAAAATCTTTAAACAAAGCTTAACGCTATATTAGTTTACTTTTATAAAAATAAAAATATATATAAGTAATATTATTATTATAAAGGGGGGTTTTTACAGTTTAATGACCGGTTTGTCGATTTTAAAACTTTAGTCGCAGTTAAAACCAAATGTAACATAATAAATAAATACAAGACTTAATTTAAAGCGTAAAGTAAATAACGATAATGAAATTGCGAATAATAAAAGTGCGATAAAATAAACTTGCGATAATTAAAAAGTACGATAATTAAAAGTGCAATTAAATACAATAACAATAAAAATGCGATAATTAGAAGTGCAATTAAATATAAAATAAAAGAAATTAAATATGAAATACAAGAATTATGCTTATTTAAACTTCCGTAATCATGATGTTTGACGTGTTGATTTTAGTTTTATGCCCATGGGTTAATTGTCCTTTGTCCTGGATTATTTAATATGTCCGTCTGGTTTTTGTCTATAACAGTCCATCAGTCATAAATATAAAGTGCGAGTGTCCTCGTCAAATTATCCTTATACCCGAAGTTAAATATTCCAACTAATTGGGGACTTAACCTGTAACAAGGTTTTATTACTTTGTTTAATAATTACACCAGAATGTCGACTGAGTGTAACCCAATGTTTTAATACTTTGTTATCAATTATACCAAGTGTCCTTGTACATAATTTCACCCCTGTTTTAATAATTCTAGTGGCTATTAATCCATTCCCGTGTCCGGTTAAATGAACGATTATTTGTACATATAAATACCTCGCCCATCGTGTCCGATCGAGTGTATATGGTAATTTATAGGGACGCCCAATTGTAAATCTTTATATTAACATTAACAAACTATCATTTAGTTAAACAAATATAAAGCCCATTAATAGCCCATAGTCTAATTTCCACAAGTGTCGTTCTTTTGTCCAAACCCCAATTATGGTACAAAGCCCAATTACCCAATTTTAGTAATTAGCCCAATATCATGATTACTTCAGATTAAATAAGCATAATAATAACTTAGCTACGAGACATTAAATTAAAAAGGTTGAACATAACTTACAATGATTAAAAATAGCGTAGCGTTACACGGACAGAATTTCGACTTACACCCTTACAACATTTGCTAACATACCCTTATTATTAGGATTAAAATTAAAATTAAAATTAAAATATAAATTATAAATATAAATATTACGTATATAGATAGAGAGATTGATGGATATTGGATTAAAAATTGATCAGAATTCGTTGGGCTTTATAGGGAGTTTCAGTTTTTGGGGCTCCGCGACTCGCGGCCCATTCCTTCTTCAAACTCCGCGAGTCGCGGAGTTTGTAAATACAGCTCACTCCATTTTGGCTCTTTGTTTACCGACAGTTTATTATATATATATAATATATATAATTAATTATATATTATATTATATTTATATACATAGTTAACTTGTAATTTTTAGTCCGTTGCGTCGAGCGTTGAGAGTTGACTCTGGTCCCGGTTCCGGATTTTCGAACGTCCTTGCGTACAATTTAATATCTTGTACTTTGCGTTTTGAATCTTGTACTCTTGTAATTTCGAGACGTTTCTTATCAATAATTGGAACCTCTTTGATTGTCTTTTGTACTTTTGAGCTTTTTGGTCGTTTGCGTCTTCAATTCGTCGAATCTGTCTTTTGTCTTCACCTTTTATTATTTAAACGAATATCACTTGTAAATAGAACAATTGCAACTAAAAGCTTGTCTTTCTTGAGGAATAATGCTATGAAATATATGTTCGTTTTTAGCATTATCAAATATTTCCACACTTGAGCGTTGCTTGTCCTCAAGCAATATCGTCTTGAAATACTAGAATCACTTCTTTATTCTTCACACTTTGTACATCAGTGATTTCTATACGGCGGTATAAACAATGGTAGTAACGATGTGGTTTACAGTCCCACATGACTATAAAATTTAGATCCATTAAGGAAATTGGATCTTTATGAAAACATTTGATCTTTTGAAAATTAAATCTAGTTTTTACCCTAGATAAGTTTTCCGGAATAACCCTTCACCGGTGTTTGCAAAATATTTTTGTGGGCTTGGTGGGTTTCAGATTTGAAAATTTTAGCTCAAAACTTGCGGTTTTTGTCACCCACTTGCTAACCTTGTATTAGGAAAGCAACACGTCCAGTTTACTTATCCCGTATATTACCTTTCGGTAAACTACCGTCCGGTTGTAAAGGAAAGCGTTGAACAAGCAACTGTTAAGGCAATGTCCCCTGACATGCTTTTAATTATGGTCTATAACGTGTCGGACGCAATTACTATCCTTTGTAGGAGCAATAGTAAAGCTCACCCTTATAATTTGTCGGTCTGGCACAAGGTCCTGTCTTTGACCATGCTATGCAACCACCGTTCTTACGGTTGACACCCGATTTGGTTCAGATGACCTAATGAATTCCCGGTGAATTCCTAGGATTTTACGTTCAATGGTAATGAACGCATTGAAAATGGGTTTTCAGAAAACAAATCGGTTTATAATTTGATCAAAATATTTTCTCGTTCAAGCTCGAGTTTAGATATCATTGAATTTCATGAGTTTGAATTCTCAATCTTTAAGGTCAATCTCTAGGATTGAGTAATATCAGGCTTAAAAGCTGATTTTTAATCTTTAAGGAGATTATCCTTTCTGGGGATCTGATTCATTAGTCTTATCCACCTAATTTGCACGGTGCCCTCTCCATTTTACAAGACAGATCCTCTCATGGTTAGGATAAGTCTGACCACTTGGCGACCCTGTTTGATGCTGAGGTCCGTGGATTTCCTGCTGATTTTAGTGATGACTTTTTCTAGGTTTTTCGTCAACCTACAGCTGGTCTGGACGACAACTTCATGACCTAAATCAAGAAGTGCGTTTCTTTTTCGAAAGACTTTACTTCCTTTTAATGATGGAATTGATTCATCGTGTAGATCCATCTCTTCTTTTCTTTCATCGGGTAAAATAGTTTAGTTTAGTCCAAAGCAAAAGTATTTTCAGTTATTTGTTACAGAAATATGTGACATATGTTTAAGATAACTTGGTAATTTTTCCCACACTTGGCTTTTATTTTCCTTTTTATTGTCCTCTATTCCATTTTAAATGAATTTTAACCTTTTGGTTTGTTTCTCAATTTATGTCCTTTTCGAGGTAACAATAATTTCGGTGTTAAAACCTAGTTTTATCGTTCATAAATATGTATAAACATGATTTTGAGTTCATTTAATTGAAAATTTTGAAAATTTTTTACTAGAATTGGGTAGTCAGTATATAAGACTAGGGCTGTTCTTTATTATCAGAGAGCACTAGATTCTAATACAACTACTGCTTTACTAGTATTTTTAATGGTAACCCAGTGTTTAAGATAAAAATTTTAAAATCTGAAAGAATTTAACCCCTTCCCACACTTAAGATCTTGCAATGCCCTCATTTGCAAGAAATCAGTAACAATTTAAATTATTTAGGGTGATTTGTGTGAAAATGATTAAATTTTACCAAAGTTTCCAAACATATTTGTGTTTGTTTGCTGAATGATAAATGGTGCACATCATTTGTTCATTCCGTCTTGTTGTTATTTCACATATATTTTGCATCTTGTCGTCAAAATTAGTTGCTTTTGCTGAACTTAATGCCAGTCTTTGAAAATGCGTTGTTTTACCCTGTTGTGTACATAAGATAAACTGCATACATATATACATATTTTTGAAGTTTGGTATATTACCCCACATTCAAAAATTATTAAAATCTAAGAATAAAAGTTAGAAAATTATAAAAACTATTACAATATTAAATAATTATTAAACGTATCAACATTACAAATAATAAAATAAAAATAAAAAACTAAGTAGACTAGGGATGATACTGATACCAGTAGGGGTTCCATGCATAACCATAGGTGCTATAAAATGCTTCGGCTGGGTTATACGTAGGATACGGTGGTTGAATCTCTATAGACCAGGGAGGGAATATGGGCTTTAGAGTAGGAATATAGTTTCTACCTATATGTTGGCAATAAGCTATGATTTGGTTTTGATGAACTTGCCAATCTTCAAATGCTCTATTTCTAGCATTTTCATACTCTTGTGAAGCTATAAACCTTTGCATTTCTGCCATTTCATTTCCCCATCCTACATTACCTTGCTGTTGGTTTCTCTCAACCTGTGGATGTCTACCATGGTATTGTACTGCGGCGTTATTTCGCCTCTTCAAAACTTTCGCACCATGGTATACATTTAAACCTATTGTATCGCGGGGTTCTGGTTCTTCGACAAATAATCCCCCCGACTTATATCCACACCGAGATATTCAGCAATCAAAGTAATAAATATACCACCTCCTATTATGCTATGTGGTCTCATCCCCCTAACCATAGCTGATAAATAATAACCCACACAATAAGGTATACTTACAGCGCTTTGTGGGTCTCGAATACACATATGGTAAAACAAATCCTGTTCATTTACCTTTTCCTTGTTCTTACCTCTTTGTGTAATCGAATTAGCTAAAAACCTATGAATTACTCTTAATTCAGCTCTATCTATATCCAAATAAGAGTAATTTTCCCCTTTGAATCGGTGATGGCTTGTCATTTGACTCCATACACCATGTGTATCAAAATTTTCATCTATCTTTCTACCATTTAGTATCAACCCTCTACAATCGGCAGATGCTAACTCCTCATGCGTATATATACGTAAAGCCTGAGCCATGTCTAGTAAAGACATGTGGCGCATCGAACCTCCTAACAAAAATCTAATAAAAGATCGATCGGTTAAACTAGCTACTCGATCATTTAATTCTATACTACACAACAATTCTTCACACCATACTTTATATACAGGTCTACGCATGGTGAATAAACGTACCCAGTCGTTAAAAGTAGAATTACCATACCTCTGTGCAAGTAATTCCCTAATTGGCCCGGCCAATTCTATAGCTTCTAATGGTCCCCATTCTATGACCCTAGGTACCTCAACAACTTTAGAATGAAGAGTATGCAAACCCCTTTGGTATTTTAGATAATCTATCCAAAGTCTGTCAAATCTCAGGTTCGGGTGCAAATCTTCCAAGTGCATATCAGAAAATGTCATGACTGGATGAGGTATATCTTGTTTGTAGTAGTTATCCACCTCCTGTTGTTCCGCATTCTCAGCAGGAGCATTGCGAGCTTGGGATGAAGATTCACTCCTTTCAGTCTGCAAAACACATCAAACACAATTTTTGTGCATCTAAATATGCATTAGTGTCAGCAAAATCATCAATCAAAATAATTACAATGACATGATCAATTTATATCAAAATTAAGCTCATTTTCACATTTTTATCAAATCTACACTTTTTCAAATAAGCATATGCGAAAATTTTCACCAAGTTCATAAGCATTCAACTCAAATAATATGTCAAAATAATCATCACTAGCAATTAAACAAGTTTCAAATGGCATTATCTCTCAAAAATCAAGTTCATGAATTTTAGACTTGAAAAAGTCCACTTTAATTCTCAAAATCATGTTTAGGCTCAAAGTTTGGATCATTTAACTACCTAAACATGTTACACTACTTAATTTAGCAACAATTCATGACAAAAATCGGCCATAACCTGTTTATATCAAAAAGCCCCAAATTTCTCAAGAACACGAACCCTAGATTACTCAAAATTTGAAGTTTAAGGCTTCTAATCATGTTAAATAGCATCAATCTAGGTTATACAAGCATAATACATAAACAATTTAAGCATAATTACACTAAAAAGCATCAAAATCAAATTGGGGAAAAAATTGCTCAAGAACACTAATTTTCGGATTAAATGGTGTTTAGGTGTAGAAATTTACCGTTTTTCTTGAGTAATTCCTTGATAGCATCCTTCTTAACATGATTTTAGTAAAAGATTTGTTGATTAACGGTTAAAAATTGTGATTTTGGGGGTGTTTTCTCGGGTTTTTCGGGTTTATTTTCGCTGTATGTGTGGTGTGGGTTGGGGACTGATCAGTTCTGCCCCTTTTATTTTTTTCGGTATTTTTGGAACTCTGCGAGTCACGGTGTTTTTCCCTTTCAAACTCCGCGAGTCGCGGAGTTTGTAATTTTTTTTTTTTTTTTTTTTTTACACAACCTTAACTTGTAAAACAAATATAAAATAAATTTAAAATTTTTTTTCCTTTGTTTTAGGACGAGGTCGTTTCGGATCGATGTCCTAGTCCGTCCTTCTACAAAATTTTAAAATTTGTCTTTTTCAAGCGATTGTTTTAAAAGCTTAGATTTTTTTAGTTTTTTAATGTTTTTGGCATACTTTAATTCAATAAGATTAAAAATAATGATAATAAAAGTTCTCGTTCCTCCCTCGGGTAAAGCAATTTCGGTTCAACGACCTAGTCTTTAACTTACGACGAATTTTAAAAATCATATTTTTAACTTAATGAGATAAAGTAAATTTTTGTTTTTAAATTCACACAACTTAAATATAAAATTCAAAATTAATATTAAAAATTCACACCAAACTTAAAATTTGAAATGCATAAAATTAAAAATTCATATTTTAAAAATTAAAAATTCACACCAAACTTAATTTAAAAATTCATATTATAAATTCACACCAAACTTATATTAATTTTTCAAATATTTACAATTTTAAATATATTGATTTTACAAAGTTTACATAATTAATTTAAGATTTATATATTAATTTTAAAAACATGGTAAAAATAAAATTAAAAATCTTTTTGGCTTTTTATCCCACTTTAATCAATCAAATATTATCAAAAATATGCGCCCCTCTTTTCGGTAAAGTAATTTCAGTTCCATGACCTAATTTAACTCATGACGAATTTTTGAAATATTTTGGGTTGATTGATTAAAGATATTTATACCTTAAGAATAAACGTTAAATTTCGCAGTGATGTAATAAATTTTTGAATGATATCAATAATTTCGGTCGCCAAACCTAATTTTATTCAATACCAATTTAATACTTTATAGCGAACAAATTAGCGTTTATTATCAAAAGGTTAAAAATAAAAATAAAAAATTAAAACTGTACAGACTTACCTGTGAAATAGATTTCTTAGTTATATGATCTATCCCATTCATAAGATAGTCGGTTTAATTGGTTTTCCATGGCTACATAGGCGTAACCTCGAGCATTCAGTGTTTTTTCTTCTAAACATATGAACGGTCCGTCTCTGCATAAAGTAACAAATTCAGTGTTTGAATAGGTTTGATTATTTGAACATTTACCTCCATGTGACCATTTTCCGCATTTGTGACATCTTTCTAGGTGTCGTGCTCTTCTTTTCGCTGCGGATTTTGATTTTCCTTTACCAAATTGTAACTTATTATCTTCGCATCTGGATTCTTTTCTAACTCCGTCCAATCTTTCTCTGATTACTGATACTATTTCACTCGGAAGTGTGTCATTATTACATTTAGTGATCAAAGCGTGTAGCATTAGACCATGGTTTAGTTCACAGGCAGTCTTCATTTCCTAAAAAAAATAAAAATTCAGAATGGGGGGAGAAGACTAGTTCTTTAGGGTCTGCTAGGGAAAAGACCGTTCGGGTTCCATTTTCGAGAACTACACGAAAACAGACAATCTAACTCTAACAGAAATACATAAACCCCCTATACTTAGTTAGCTGTGGTATCGAAATTGTGATTAACTTCATTGTCTTCTTCCATCGGACCATGTATGTAATGTTTAACTCTGTGACCATTAACTTTAAAATCAATCCCATTTGAATTTATTAATTCTATCATTCCGTATGGAAAAACTCTTTTGACTATGAATGGTCCAGACCATCTTGATTTCAATTTTCCAGGAAATAGCTTGAATCGTGAATTGAAAAGAAGAACTCTGTCTCCTTCTTTAAATTCTTTTGAACTTCTGATTCTTTTATCATGCCGTTTCTTCGTTCTTTCTTTATAGATTAACGAATTTTCGTATGCTTCATGTCTTAATTCTTCTAATTCGTTTAGTTGACTTAATCGTAGACGTCCGGCTTCATGTAAATCAAGATTACATGTCTTCAAAGCCCAAAATGCTTTGTGTTCAATTTCTACTGGAAGATGACATGCTTTTCCATAAACAAGTCTAAAAGGTGTGGTTCCGATTGGAGTTTTGTAGGCTGTTCTAAAAGCCCAGAGTGCATCCTCCAATTTAATGGACCATTCCTTCGGATTTGATCCTACGGTTTTCTCTAGAATACGTTTTAAAGCTCGGTTGGTATTTTCAACTTGTCCACTTGTTTGTGAATGATATGCGGTGGAGATTTTATGAGTTACTCCATATCTTTTAAGAACTTTCTCAAGTTGATTATTACAGAAATGAGTACCCCGATCACTTATTAAAGCTTTCGGTGTTCCAAACCTTGCAAAAAGACGTTTTAAAAAGTTGACTACAACTCGTGCATCGTTAGTTGGGAGAGCTTGTGCTTCCGCCCATTTAGATACATAATCAATGGCTACGAGTATATATAGATTATTATGAGATTTTGGAAATGGACCCATAAAGTCAATACCCCAAATGTCAAATACTTCACATACTTGGATGACATTTTGTGGCATTTCATCACGTTGACTTATTTTTCCAGCCCTTTGACAAGCATCACAGGATTTGCAAAGAAGGTGTGCGTCTTTGTAAATTGTAGGCCAATAGAATCCAGCATCATAAACTTTTCTTGCTGTTAGTTGAGGCCCATAATGCCCTCCTGTTGGTCCTGTGTTGTGATGACCCGAGAATTTCCGACCAAATTTAAACTTTAATCTTTATATATTTCCGACACAATAAGCAAAATCTGTGATATTGAGTCTTGAAAGTTTTGAAATCTATATTCATGTAATCAATTGACCCTTTGACTATTCCCGACGATTCACGAACCTTTAATTGTAAATAGAAATGTTTATATATATAAATAACTATACATGTAAACAATTATATTGTAATTTAAATAGATTAATAAACTATTATGTGATTTGATATTATGAAAGCAAACTTAAACTTAATAATTAAAACATAATTAAAAAATGTAGTAGTGATATATATACATAATTATATGATTGATATACGTAAATATTGATTGTATGTATATCACCATAATATATAAAATGTATAAGTGTTAAACATTCAATTTGTGTATTTATTTGATGTATAACATATAAGTATTAAATATAAATAATTAACGATGTGTAATATTAATATATGTAACTACAAATTATTGTTATTTATATAACTATTGTAATTATTAGTATTATATATATATCATAAAATTTTATATGCAATTTACTATATTATTACTAGTATTATTAAAAATCCTTGTTATTATTAATTGTTATTAACAATGTTATCATATTATTTTTATCAATATTATTATTATTTTGTTTTATCATTAATAACATTAATAAACGTATTAAGATCATTATTATTGTAACTATTAGTATCATCATAATATTATTATTATTACTTCTATTATTATTGTTATTAGTATAGTATGTTTGTTATTATTAAAAACATTTATAATATTAATTATTAATATTAATAAAATTAAGTAAAGAATCCAATTTTGTTTGATCTCACATCAACTTTTCTTATTCGATTCACCGAAGACCATTATTTCCATAATACAAACAATTTTTTTTTTAGAAAATGGAATCTGCTTTTTATTTATTTTCATTATTTCCTGTCCTTGCACCTGTTGGTGTACTAGTCGACACCCATAAAATTTCTATAATCCAAACAATTACTCTGAGTAATCTGAAAGCCCATTCAATGAATTTTCATTACCAATTACCAAACCCACTAACTTTTGTTTCTTTCTTTCCTGTTGAATGTCACGGGAGTGTTTCATTATTATTGTTGTATTATTATTAATTTTATTTATATAGACATATGATATCACTCATACAATCTCCACTCAATTCCCTGGTTCCATTGCTATTTCTTTCATCACCTCTATCCACCACTTCCACCATCCTCGCTCACCTGGTTTCTTTGTTAACTGCTAATCGATCCAGCCATCGTCTATCACCATCATTAAACCCATGTAACCATCTTGTTCTAGTTTAAGAACACCAACCCATAACCATTACCATTCCATATTTGAAACCATCTAATCACTTTTCACAACCAAACTCAAACATCATCGAGTTAATTATTGTCGTTTTCATTCGAATACCATACGCCACTAACCAATCACCACGAAACCATCGAAGTCCTTGCTTGTTTCTTCTTCATGAAACTTAAATCACCACCTTCATTTTAAATCACTATCAAACCCACTCCATTTAACCACCTGCGGTCACCTTCAAACACCACTAGTTTCTTTTCTCTTCTTTTGTGACCAAACAACATCACAAACTCGCTACTCCTGTTGTTACTACTACTACTTTCTATTTTGGATCGAAGAACACCCAAAACAACCACGCAACCCTTTCTATTTTTGCTCGACTCACTGCTGTTGCAGCTATTTCTTTTCCTGTTCAATCCACTGCAAATTATCAACACCAAAAGAAGCCTCTGCAGCTGCTATATTCTTCGCTGCTACTTGAAATAATTGTTTCTGTTTCTGGTTTTGGACCAAAGGCAAATACCACTCGTCACCACGTTGATCACCTGCTGTTACGTACTATTTCCATTTTTTTTTCGTTGATACAACTGTTATAACAAATAAACTGTCGCTGCTATATATGTCATTTGAACCAAACCACCTCAAGTATTAAAAAGATGTTAGGTGTCGACATATAGTAGTGAAGTGATCACATATATGTTTATTATATAAATGACTTTACAAGTCATCTTATGGCTTTTAGAAATTGAATCACTTTTCTAATTAAAAATATTGAGGGTGATCGATGGATGATGAGTACGCGAATAAAATAATGTTGATGATGAAATAAAGTTAGTGTCATTTAACTGATGCATTAATTTTCTTCTGGACGAACCCCACACTTCAATCCGTTGTTCAAATTTAAAAACCTGATTGTGGGCCGAGAACTTTAATTTGATATGGGGACATGCGATGATAACGATATTAAAAAGATGATGATGATGATATGGTGAATAACGATGATGATGATGATATTATAAGGATGATGGTGAAGACGATAATGTAACACTCAAATGATGATGATATGGTGAATAACGATGATAATGAAGATAGCTAAAGTAAGAAAAGGAAATGGACGTGCAAGTTGATTAGTGCTGCTACTTTTTATTTTTTTTATTTTTTTCCCGAAAGTACCAACTAAACTTCCACTTGATGAGTAAAATAAGGATTAGGATAATGAATAATTGATGGTGACTGTGCAAAGAAAAAGAGTAGGGAGTATACATTTGATTAATATTGTTATTCGTTGAGTTGAAGAGAAGTTAGACGAGCCAAGGACACCACACATATCCCTTTTAATTGTTACCGAGTCATAAATGGGCTAAAAAGATTTTTGTAGTTGGGCCGCAGGCCACTAGGTTCGATTGGGCTGAAATGCTTCTATTGCAAGTTGGGCCGTGAGCCAACTTCTATTTTTCAGTTGGGCCGTGCTTGTTATATTGTTGGGCTACCACCATACGAGCCTTATCAAGATTCTATTCGGTCTGCTATTGTTCAGCCGTCTTCACCACGCTCACCCGATCTCCTTCTCGTTTAAATTATCTGAAGGTATAAACAAAATCATGTATATATGTTTGTAAACTCATTTATATATGAATATATGTATATTTATATGTGCACAAATTTAATCCTTGATATAAAAAGATGATTTAAGTTTAGTAATTGTAAATTTGTTTTAATTATAATAAATATCTTATTATTATTATGATTATTATTATTATTATTTTACTATTAAGTATTATTACTATTATTATTATTAATATAAGATAATACAACTTTTTATTTATTATTAATAATATTATTTTACCAAATAATAATTAGTTACGTAAAACTATATTTAATGCATATAACCTACTAAAATAACAAGTATATTACCAATATTAATATATAAACTTATTTGATTACTAGTATATGTTTTAATATATATAAATAATATAGGTTCGTGAATCTGAGGCCAACCCTACAATTGTTCAATGTCGTTATATGTATTTTTACTACAAAATACAGTATGGTGAGTTTCATTAATCCCTTTTTAAATGCTTTTGCAATATATATTTTTGGGACTGAGAATACATGCGCTGTTTTTATAACTGTTTTACGAGATGGACACAAGTAATCGAAACTACATTCTATGGTTGGATTATCGAATCGAATATGCCCCTTTTTATTAAGTCTGGTAATCTAAGAATTAGGGAACAGACACCCTAATTGACGCGAACTCTAAAGATAGATCAATCGGGCCCAACAAGCCCCATCCAAAGTACCGGGTGCTTTAGTACTTCGAAATTTATATCATGTCCGAAGGAGGATCCTGGAATGATGGGGATATTCTTATATGCATACTGTGAATGTCGGTTAGCAGGTGTTCAATCCATATGAATGATATTTTTGTCTCTATGCATGGGACGTATGTTTATGAGAAATGAAAATATGAAATCTTGTGGTCTATTAAAATGATGAAAATGAAATGATTACTATAAACTAATGAACTCACCAACCTTTTGGTTGACACTTGAAAGCATGTTTATTCTCAGGTACGAAAGAAACCTTCCGCTGTGCATTTACTCATTTTAGAGACATTACATGGAGTCGTTCAAGGCATATAGAGGTCCGTTCATCGCGATGGTACCATATGTTATTGTATTCGTTCTGAAGATTTTGGACGGGGTATGACATGTGGTATCAGAGCGGTGGTCTTAGCGAACCAGGTCTGCATTAGTGTGTCTAACAGGTAGTTGTTAGGATGTATTAGTGAAGTCTGGACTTCGACCTAGTAGTTGTTAGGTTATTTTAATGAGTCTAAACTTGAACCTGGTCTGCATGTCAAAAGTTTTGCTTATCATTTCTTGTCGAAAATTACCTGCTTATCATCTTAAGTCTAAACGCGCCTTACTGCATCCATTGCATGAATAGTGTATAGACAAAATTCATATCTTAGCGTATCTGCTAATTCATATCTCCGCGTATCTGTTACTGTAAACCTTTCCTGACATATTCCATAAATTCCTTCGTAATCTACGGGATATTCTGTAATATGTATAGGTATTCTATGTAATTAGAATATCATCTGATAAAAAAAAAATCATTTCATATCGAAAAATCCTTTATTCAATCGTACGCAATGGAACTCACAACTAGTTCAAGTCCCTCGGATTCCGATATGGAGTCCCACTCCAGCTCCGAAAGCAGCGTCACCAGAATGAATCAATCAATCAGTCATCCCCAATTCATCTGATGAGTTCGTAGCCTACTTAATCATTGGAGGCAAGAAGAAGGTGATCCTTTCCACCAACCAAATTTCCCTCTTGGCAATGAACCTGAAGCACTTACCGGCGAACCTGTTCGTAACACCATTTTCTCTCTCATTTCCAAAGTATCTCGCCACGACTATATCACAAGTCAGATTCAAAACCTTATTCATTCGCTCGTTCCGACCGACAATCATCCCGGAGTAATAAGTCAACGAGTTTCACACCCGAGTTGTAGCCTTGAAAAATATGGTGCAAAACGTACCAGCTTTAGCAACATCAACAGTACCACCATCACCAACAGCAACATCCGCATCCCACACCTCAACATCACAATCTATTCCACTAACATCAATATCATACGCACCATAGATACCAAGGAGTACCAACAGCAATTAACAATGAAGTATTGGACCATAACTTCATTAATATTCTGCGAAGAATATGTGGATCCTAATAGTTTTAGAGATTACTTATTCTAGCTCAAACCGAAAAGCAAATGAGTTTAATATCATATTAACTCCTTAAATAAATGATTACATCCGAAGAAAATATATATGTATATATGTTTTCATAAAGATTGTGATTAAAAATTCTTTTGTACAAACTGTTAATGGTGAAAATATTTTAACGGGTAGGTAACACCCGAGGAATATTTAAGATTTCACATTAATAAGTTACTTTGTACATTCTTCAAATCTGATTCAACAGTCATTTCCTATCCTACTTACATCCACAGTTATATGAATCCGTTCACCACAGAATAACCATTTCCATTCAAATTTCATATTTGGATTTTGATCTATCAGAATCCAACAAGTGGCATAATGAAGAAAAACATTTGACGGAATAAAATTTGTTAGAAACAAATAAATTAACTATGAGAAATTTTATTAAGAATTCACGCTAACTGTTCCTAGCTAAATGTGGACTAATCAACTGAGGAATACCAACAGTGGACAATTAAAATGAATTAAAATATTGATTATAACATGTGAAACCAAACAATTCTTCAAGTTTGCCACTTGATTTCATATTAAACTTCATTTGTATCTTGACGATTACAAATCTGCGTTCAAAATCTTTCATGATTCTTGAAAATACCTCAATCGAAAGGATGAACCAACTGCACATTACCTATGGAAGAAAAGATCGATGCATATAGTTATGCACCTGAAAACTCTCGAAAATTGAGTAAACGTTTAACGCGTAGCGGTGCTATTTCCTTTAGTGTTATTATTACCCAAAATAACTTGGTAATTCCTTTCGAAGTAGCAAATTTTGTCACATCTCCAGCAAATCAATTTCAACTTTCCGTTCGAAACAACCTTATTATCACCTTGATTTATATGTATGTTCTTTTATTGTTACTGGAGAACCTTTTATATTTCACCATATTACCATCAGCGTTTAATCATCTAAAAACACAATTCATTTGAAACCGCCTTGGATTGACAACCAATGATTCAGATATGGCTGCATTAAATGCAGAGGAAACAGTAAAATTGTAGATAGCCTAAATGGCCAAGGGTGTGATGGTAAAGAATGGAGTATTAGAAACACTCAATAGAAAAATTTAGTACCGAAAAACGGATTATGCGAAACTATGAAGGAAGCTATGGACAAATCACAAAGAATAAGTTTGACTTCAAAGAATCCAAATGATTCAATGCCTGCTGAAGTCTTTAGCGAATATCTTGCTCCTTACCCTAAACCCTTGCGGACAGTAGTCTCCATCATCCTTTGATTCTTAGATATTCAAAGATATTATCGTATCTTTCATTATAAATATCCTCGATATTTATGAATATATTTTCATAAGTAATCTTATAGGAAATCATTTATCTCTTTGAGCTATCAGTATTACATCATATGAGAGCTATTAGTTCCTATATTATGTAAACTTTCGAGTTTAAAATATGAATGTTTTGAAGTAGTGTTGGGGACTGATGCATGAGTTAGTATAATATAATGACACTTGATCAACGTGATTATATTATAGTAATTCATGCTGAGTTTCTAATGGAACGTGATGATTCACAGAACATACCGTCATCATGTGCCATTTACACGACTCTTGCATTCTACTCAATCTCCAAACCTATTAAGAATATATATTCTTGATAGTTCTATCTTTCCGAATATTCTAGTAATTTACCAAATCAAGATCGTGCCATTACGATTTCCTTCTTAGAACATTAACTATATTCATTTCAAAAATCCATACCTATGAATTCGGGACCATTATTCGCATGACTTGTAATTGGGAAGAGGAGACAAAAGTACGGAACCCCTGAATATAAAAGAAAATATAAATCTCGACAACAACACATAATCTACAAACCGTGTATATCAATACGCATTGCAACGTAAAGACACGGGAAAATTAATAACACTATAATCCCAAGATAATAGTAGAAGTAAATAAAATCCTCCAGTGGTAGATGAAAGAGAAGAATGACAGATATGAAAGTTAAGAGGATATCAAGCATCAGGATGGGATGGAGCATATTAACGAATGCTTTAAAGTATGAATTGAGAAGAAAGAATAGAAGATGTGAGATATGGAAATAAGGAAACGAAGGGGGTGGATTTATAGTGAAATATCCGACAGAGCAATCGAAACAGACTATTGCATTTAATCAAAGAAAATTCTGATTTCCGTAATCGCCGAAGAACCAAATCTTATTACGAAGATTTTCTTTAAATCCCACGAGTTCTGGAAATCAATCATAACTACGTCATCAGTTAAAACGAATATACATTCACTCACTTCACTTTTCTGCGATAGCTTCACTTATACTCTTCGTATAATCAAATTGTTTTATCTATATTACTCAATGATGATAAAACTCTATTTATCAACTCATATTCGTCATGAAAACATTTTTATAGTTAGCCATGATGACCTCGATCAAATTTCGGGACGAAATTTCTTTTAACGGGTAGGTACTGTGATGACCCGAGAATTTCCGACCAAATTTAAACTTTAATCTTTATATATTTCCGACACGATAAGCAAAATCTGTGATATTGAGTCTTGAAAGTTTTGAAATCTATATTCATGTAATCAATTGACCCTTTGACTATTCCCGACGATTCACGAACCTTTAATTGTAAATAGAAATGTTTATATATATAAATAACTATACATGTAAACAATTATATTGTAATTTAAATAGATTAATAAACTATTATGTGATTTGATATTATGAAAGCAAACTTAAACTTAATAATTAAAACATAATTAAAAAATGTAGTAGTGATATATATACATAATTATATGATTGATATATGTAAATATTGATTGTATGTATATCACCATAATATATAAAATGTATAAGTGTTAAACATTCAATTTGTGTATTTATTTGATGTATAACATATAAGTATTAAATATAAATAATTAACGATGTGTAATATTAATATATGTAACTACAAATTATTGTTATTTATATAACTATTGTAATTATTAGTATTATATATATATCATAAAATTTTATATGCAATTTACTATATTATTACTAGTATTATTAAAAATCCTTGTTATTATTAATTGTTATTAACAATGTTATCATATTATTTTTATCAATATTATTATTATTTTGTTTTATCATTAATAACATTAATAAACGTATTAAGATCATTATTATTGTAACTATTAGTATCATCATAATATTATTATTATTACTTCTATTATTATTGTTATTAGTATAGTATGTTTGTTATTATTAAAAACATTTATAATATTAATTATTAATATTAATAAAATTAAGTAAAGAATCCAATGTTGTTTGATCTCACATCAACTTTTCTTATTCGATTCACCGAAGACCATTATTTCCATAATACAAACAATTTTTTTTTAGAAAATGGAATCTGCTTTTTATTTATTTTCATTATTTCCTGTCCTTGCACCTGTTGGTGTACTAGTCGACACCCACAAAATTTCTATAATCCAAACAATTACTCTGAGTAATCTGAAAACCCATTCAATGATTTTTCATTACCAATTACCAAACCCACTAACTTTTGTTTCTTTCTTTCCTGTTGAATGTCACGGGAGTGTTTCATTATTATTGTTGTATTATTATTAATTTTATTTATATAGACATATGATATCACTCATACAATCTCCACTCAATTCCCTGGTTCCATTGCTATTTCTTTCATCACCTCTATCCACCACTTCCACCATCCTCGCTCACCTGGTTTCTTTGTTAACTGCTAATCGATCCAGCCATCGTCTATCACCATCATTAAACCCATGTAACCATCTTGTTCTAGTTTAAGAACACCAACCCATAACCATTACCATTCCATATTTGAAACCATCTAATCACTTTTCACAACCAAACTCAAACATCATCGAGTTAATTATTGTCGTTTTCATTCGAAAACCATACGCCACTAACCAATCACCACGAGACCATCATCCTTCTCCTTGCTTGTTTCTTCTTTATGAAACTTAAATCACCACCTTCATTTTAAATCACTATCAAACCCACTCCATTTAACCACCTGCGGTCACCTTCAAACACCACTAGTTTCTTTTCTCTTTTTTTGTGATCAAACAACATCACAAACTCGCTACTCCTGTTGTTACTACTACTACTTTCTATTTTGGATCGAAGAACACCCAAAACAACCACGCAACCCTTTCTATTTTTGCTCGACTCACTGCTGTTGCAGCTATTTCTTTTCCTGTTCAATCCACTGCAAATTATCAACACCAAAAGAAGCCTCTACAGCTGCTATATTCTTCGCTGCTACTTGAAATAATTGTTTCTGTTTCTGGTTTTGGACCAAAGGCAAATACCACTCGTAACCACGTTGATCACCTGCTGTTACGTACTATTTCCATTTTTTTTTTCGTTGATACAACTGTTATAACAAATAAACTGTCGCTGCTATATATGTCATTTGAACCAAACCACCTCAAGTATTAAAAAGATGTTAGGTGTCGACATATAGTAGTGAAGTGATCACATATATGTTTATTATATAAATGACTTTACAAGTCATCTTATGGCTTTTAGAAATTGAATCACTTTTCTAATTAAAAATATTGAGGGTGATCGATGGATGATGAGTACGCGAATAAAATAATGTTGATGATGAAATAAAGTTAGTGTCATTTAACTGATGCATTTATTTTCTTCTGGACGAACCCCACACTTCAATCCGTTGTTCAAATTTAAAAACCTGATTGTGGGCCGAGAACTTTAATTTGATATGGGGACATGCGATGATAACGATATTAAAAAGATGATGATGATGATATGGTGAATAACGATGATGATGATGATATTATAAGGATGATGGTGAAGACGATAATGTAACACTCAAATGATGATGATATGGTGAATAACGATGATAATGAAGATAGCTAAAGTAAGAAAAGGAAATGGACGTGCAAGTTGATTAGTGCTGCTACTTTTTATTTTTTTTATTTTTTTCCCGAAAGTACCAACTAAACTTCCACTTGATGAGTAAAATAAGGATTAGGATAATGAATAATTGATGGTGACTGTGCAAAGAAAAAGAGTAGGGAGTATACATTTGATTAATATTGTTATTCGTTGAGTTGAAGAGAAGTTAGACGAGCCAAGGACACCACACATATCCCTTTTAATTGTTTTCGAGTCATAAATGGGCTAAAAAGATTTTTGTAGTTGGGCCGCAGGCCACTAGGTTCGATTGGGCTGAAATGCTTCTATTGCAAGTTGGGCCGTGAGCCAACTTCTATTTTTCAGTTGGGCCGTGCTTGTTATATTGTTGGGCTACCACCATACGAGCCTTATCAAGATTCTATTCGGTCTGCTATTGTTCAGCCGTCTTCACCACGCTCACCCGATCTCCTTCTCGTTTAAATTATCTGAAGGTATAAACAAAATCATGTATATATGTTTGTAAACTCATTTATATATGAATATATGTATATTTATATGTGCACAAATTTAATCCTTGATATAAAAAGATGATTTAAGTTTAGTAATTGTAAATTTGTTTTAATTATAATAAATATCTTATTATTATTATGATTATTATGATTATTATTATTTTACTATTAAGTATTATTACTATTATTATTATTAATATAAGATAATACAACTTTTTATTTATTATTAATAATATTATTTTACCAAATAATAATTAGTTACGTAAAACTATATTTAATGCATATAACCTACTAAAATAACAAGTATATTACCAATATTAATATATAAACTTATTTGATTACTAGTATATGTTTTAATATATATAAATAATATAGGTTCATGAATCTGAGGCCAACCCTACAATTGTTCAATGTCGTTATATGTATTTTTACTACAAAATACAGTATGGTGAGTTTCATTAATCCCTTTTTAAATGCTTTTGCAATATATATTTTTGGGACTGAGAATACATGCGCTGTTTTTATAACTGTTTTATGAGATGGACACAAGTAATTGAAACTACATTCTATGGTTGGATTATCGAATCGAATATGCCCCTTTTTATTAAGTCTGGTAATCTAAGAATTAGGGAACAGACACCCTAATTGACGCGAACTCTAAAGATAGATCTATCGGGCCCAACAAGCCCCATCCAAAGTACCGGGTGCTTTAGTACTTCGAAATTTATATCATGTCCGAAGGAGGATCCCGGAATGATGGGGATATTCTTATATGCATACTGTGAATGTCGGTTACCAGGTGTTCAATCCATATGAATGATATTTTTGTCTCTATGCATGGGACGTATGTTTATGAGAAATGGAAATATGAAATCTTGTGGTCTATTAAAATGATGAAAATGAAATGATTACTATAAACTAATGAACTCACCAACCTTTTGGTTGACACTTGAAAGCATGTTTATTCTCAGGTACGAAAGAAACCTTCTGCTGTGCATTTACTCATTTTAGAGACATTACATGGAGTCGTTCAAGGCATATAGAGGTCCGTTCATCGCGATGGTACCATATGTTATTGTATTCGTTCTGAAGATTTTGGACGGGGTATGACATGTGTGACAATGGTTTAAAATTTTACTAGCTTCATCTCCAAATACACATCGGCGTATTATTCCATCGGGACAACTTTTAAAAAGATGTGGATCTTCCCAAAAATAGTGTTTTATATCACTGAAGAGTTTCTTTCATTTTTGGTACGATAATCCTTTTTCAAGGAATCCACAAACTAAGTAGTTTGCATAGTCTGCAAACCATGGAATTTCTTTATAATCTATCTTCAATAGATATTCATCAGGAAAGTTGTCTTGTATGGCCGATTCATTTAGAACTTCTAATTCGGGATTTTCAAGACGAGAAAGATGATCAGCGGCGAGATTTTTTGCTCCTCTTTTATCTCGGATTTCAATATCAAACTCTTGTAAGAGTAAGATCCAACGGATTAATCTTGGTTTAGCATCTTATTTTGAAAATAGGTATCTAAGAGCAGAATGGTCGGTATAGACCACCGTTTTTCCTAGAACGAGATATGATCGAAATTTGTCAAAAGCAAAGACAATAGCAAGGAGTTCTTTTTCAGTAGTTGTATAGTTCGTTTGTGCTCCTTGTAACGTCTTACTAGCATAATATATAGGTTGAAATCGTTTTTCAATCCTTTGTCCTAAAATGGCTCCCATTGCAAAATCACTTGCATCGCACATTAGTTCAAATGGTAGATTCCAATTTGGTGTTATCATGATCGGCGCATTAGTGAGTTTCTCTTTAAGAATATTAAAAGATTTGATACATTCATCTGAAAAGATGAATGGAGCATCCTTTTCTAGGAGTTTATTCATAGGAGTGGTAATTTTAGAAAAATCTTTTATGAAACGTCGGTAAAAACCGGCATGCCCTAGAAAACTCCTAACTCCTCTAACATTGGTGGGATGTGAAAGTTTAGCAATTACATCTACTTTAGCTCTATCCACTTCAATTCCTTCTTTTGAAATTTTATGACCAAGAACGATGCCTTCTTTAACCATAAAATGGCATTTCTCCCAATTAAGTACTAGATTTGATTATTCGCATCTAATAAGCATTCGTTCAAGATTAGCTAGACATGATTCAAATGTATCACCGAAGACTGAAAAGTCATCCATGAAAACTTCCATGCATTCTTCTATCACGTCATGAAAAATCGCCATCATACACCTTTGAAAGGTTGCAGGGGCGTTGCAAAGTCCAAATGGCATGCGTTTGTAAGCAAAAGTACCATAAGGGCACGTGAATGTGGTTTTCTCTTGGTCCTCGGGTGCTATTGGAATTTGAAAATATCCGGAAAATCCATCTAGAAAACAATAGTAACTATTTTCGGCTAATCTTTCCAACATTTGATCTATGAAAGGTAAGGGAAAGTGATCTTTTTTGATGACGTCATTTAATTTTCTATAATCAATACACACACGCCATCCTGTTACAGTCCTAGTAGGAATAAGCTCATTTTTTTCATTTGTAATGACAGTCATGCCACCCTTCTTAGGCACGCATTGAACTGGGCTTACCCATGGACTATCAGAGATTGGATAAATTAGACCTGCATCTAGCAGTTTAATAATCTCTTTCTTAACTATATCTTGCATATTAGGATTTAGTCTTCGTTGGCGTTGCACATACGTTTTATGACCTTCTTCCATAAGGATTTTATGTGTGCAATACGAAGGACTTATTCCTTTAATATCATGAATCTTCCATGCAATGGCTGGTTTATGAGCTTTCAACACAGAAATGAGTTGTGATTTCTCATTTTCAGTAAGAGAAGATGATATTATTACAGGTAATTCAGATTCCCCATGTAAATAAGCGTATTCCAAATGGTTTGGAAGTGGCTTTAACTCTAATTTCGGTGGTTCTTCTATCGATGATTTATATCGATATCTGTCTTCTTCTTTTAGCATTTGAATTTCTTCTGTTGTTGGTTCATATCCATTAGCTATAAGTGTAGCTAACATTTTAACTTCATCAATTGGTTCATTACCTTCTCCTAAAGAACATTCTCCTGTTCCTTGTAATTTTGGAAATTCTTCTAATAATTCTGCATGTGCATCTATAGTTTGAATATAATAACATGTATCATCTGCAGATTGTGGTTGTTGCATTGCTCTATCAACTGAAAAGGTAACACTCTCATCCTCTATACTTAGGGTCAATTTCTTACCGAACACGTCTATCATTGCTTTAGCCGTGTTTAAGAATGGTCTTCCTAATATGAGAGGAACTTGAGAATCTTCTTCCATGTCCAGAACAACAAAATCTACTGGAAATACTAAAGTACCAACTTTAACTAGCATGTTCTCCATTATCCCTCTAGGATATTTTATTGATCTATCGGCTAGTTGTATGCTTATTATGGTTGGTTTCAATTCTCCAAGGTCTAGTTTAGCGTATAGTGAATATGGCATTAGATTTATACTAGCACCTAAGTCTGCCAATGTTTCTATTGAACTAAGACTACCCAGAAAACATAGAATTGTGAAACTTCCTGGATCAGATAGTTTTTCTGGTATCTTATTCAACAGCACTGCTGAACAATTAGCATTCATGGTAACAGCCGAGAGTTCTTCCATTTTCTTTCTATTTGAGATTAGATCTTTCAAGAATTTAGCATATCTAGGCATTCCTGAAATCACATCAACGAAAGGAAGATTTACATTTATCTGTTTAAACATATCCAAGAATTTGGATTGCTCGGCTTCAAGTTTCTCTTTCTTCATTTTACTCGGGTAAGGAAGTGGTGGTTGGTATGGTTTAACATAAGGTTTATCCTTAATTGTGTTATCTTCATTAACCTTTTCAACTACCGGTTCTTTTTCCTTATCTTTATTAGGTTGTGGTTCTTGTGGAGTAGGAATAGCTTCATCAGAAGTTACAAGTATTTCAGGTGGTTTAAGTGTTGTACCACTTCTTGTGGTAATGGCTTTAGCTGTTTCATTCCGGGGGTTAGCATTTGTATCACTAGGTAGACTTCCCGGTTTTCTTTCACCTATTAACCTTGCTAGGTTACTTACTTCTTGTTCCATATTTTGAATAGAAGCTTGTTGATTTCTAAATGCTTGAGCATTTTATTCATTAGTTTGTTTCTGAGATGTGAAAAACTGCGTTTGAGTTTCAACTAGCTTCGTCATCACATCTTCTAAATTCGGCTTTTTATCATCGGTTTGTTGTGGTGGTTTGTTTTGAAAATTAGGTCTTTGCTGATTGTAATTATTATTGGATACTTGTTGATTGCTAGGACCTTGTTGGTTGTTGTATGGAATATTTCGGTTATAATTCTGGTTTTGATTGTAAATCGGTCTTGGCGGTTGATAATTATTCTGATAATTATTTCCAGGCCTTTGGTTTATGTATGAAATGTTCTCTCTTTGTTCCATTGTTAGTTCAATACTGAGACAATCTTTTGTCAAATGTGGTCCTCCACACTGCTCACAACTAATTCGTATTGAGTGAATATCTTTAGTCATCTTTTCCATTCGTCTCTCAACATCATCTATCTTTGCGGAAATGGAATCTAAGACATGGCTAGAATCGGCTCTAGCTGCTTTAGATGATCTAACGATATCTTTTTTCTTGGTGCCACTCATGTGAGTGGGAAGCAGTGTTATCAATAATTTTGTAAGCATCAGTTTCGGTTTTCTTCATAATAGAACCACCAGCTGCTATATCTATGTCTTTCCTTGTAGTGATGTCGCATCCTTGGTAGAATATTTGTACTATTTGACAGGTGTCTAAACCATATTGCGAACATCCTCTTAATAACTTTCCAAATCTTGTACACGCCTCATATAGAGTTTCATTTGGCTTCTGTGTAAACGTAACAATTTCTGCTTGAAGTCTTACGGCTTTAGATGCCGGAAAGAATTGTTTAAGAAATTTTTCAACTAAAACATCCCATGTATCAATCGCCCCTTCCGGTAACGATTCCAACCAATCTTTGGCATCTCCCTTTAAATTCCAGGGAAATAACATGAGATATATCTGTTCATCCTCCACTTCTCGGATTTTAAATAGTGTGCAGATCCTGTTAAAGGTACGAAGATGTTCATTTGGATCTTCCTTCGGCGCACCACTAAATTGGCATTGATTAGTCACCATGTGTAGAATTTGTGCTTTGATTTCATAATCTGGCGCATTAATGTCTGGATGAGTAATTGCGTGACCTTGGCCAGTGCGTATAGCTCTCATTCGGTCTTCCATGCTTAATGGTTCTGTTACTTCCATAATTGAATTTGTTGAATCGGAATCACTAGAGGATTCTGATTTAATGGTTCGTTCCTTAACAATCTCTGTTTGAATGATTGGTGGTTCCGGAGGAAAATTTAATGGTTCAGGATCTACGAATCGTCCCTGAATATTCTCCGGATTCTCAATTGTGAGGTCGGGTTCAAAAAATGGATTATCGGAAATTTGAACTGGAGTACTTGGTCGACTGGATGACGATTCTAAAGAAAAATCAACGGCGGTAATATTTGCTAAATGTCTTGATCTAGTTACAGGTGGTGAACGTACAAAAGGTGGTGAACGTCTTGCTCGGTGCATTCACTGAATATCCTATTAGTTTTTTTTTAAAAAGGAAAGAAAAATTATATAAGTTATCCAATCAATAGACTTTTCTGATTTTGCCCACGTTTCGAATAGCCAAAAGATGCAGCAGAGGGGCATGATTCGTTTGGTCTCAATATAATTGAGGACTGTTTGGCTCCAATAACCCGGTCCACGTACAAATCCAACTATTACTACGAACCAGAAAATTTTGATGTCTATCAATTTAACCACTTAAAATAAATTTTCTTAATTTTAAGAAATTTAGATAAGAAGTAGAATAAAAATCCATGTCCTAAAAACTAGAATAGCGAGAAATAAGAAAGAAAAAGAGCGTGTCGAAAAAGGTCGAAAAAGAAAAATGGTTGAAAAATAAAAGGTGACAGAAAAATAAAAGAAACTTATAAAACTTAAAAACACTTGACTAACCTAACCTTATTACCACAACTAACTTAAAATTATAATCGCAAATTGAGATTACTAATTGGAATGATACTTGATACATAGGTAAAAGTCGTCTAAAAATATTAAAGCTTACAGGAAAAACTAAATCCCAAATGGAAATAACTTAAAAAGAAACTAAAACTTAAAAAGGCGTTGCAAAATTCTAAAGTGCCTAAATCTTAGTCTAAAGAAAAACGCTTAAGGGATTTTATGGCAAAGCCTAAAAATCTATAAATAAAAATAACTATGGCAAAAACTATGAATTAAAACTAAATACGAGCGAAAAATACAAATATTACGCTAAAACGATTAAAAAGGAACAAAATATAAAAATATACAAAAAGTTGTAAAAAGTACAATTTTTATAAAAATATTATTTTTATATTAATTATTTATTAAAACTATTAATTTTATATTTTATTAAACTAATTAAAACAAAATAAACTAATAAAAACTAAATATTATAATAAATATACCCTAATTAGAGTTTAAGTTTAAATATAATTAATAAAAACCCGTAATTAATGCTGCTACGGCTTTTGTGTACCCGTGTCAGACTGTCTCCGCGAGTCGCGGTATTCGAGGCTGCAAACTCCGCGAGTCGCGGGGTTCCAAAATTCAACTCTGGTACAGTTTTTTAATTCGACGTTTTTTTTTTCTGTTTTATATTTTCTATTTAAATCAAAATATTTATATAATAAAAACTTATATTTAAAAACTAAAATAAAAATAGAACTACTTTATAATTTTAAAAATATCTTAAAAATAGATTTATATATATATTAAATTTTTTTTTCGGTTTTTTTTATGTTCTAAATAAACACAAAATATTTAAATAAAACTTATATTTTTATAAAATAAAAATAAAGAAACTTTATAAAACTTAAATATTTAACAAACTCTTAAAAATATTTATATTTTTGTTTTCTTTTTATATTTTTGAATAATTAAAAACGTATTTTTTTTACAAAAACGTATTTTTATAAAAGTAAACTAAAAATAAATTTTTTTTTTTATATTAGCGTTGCGCTTCCGGCTTTTAAGCGATTCCCCGGCAGCGGCGCCAAAAATACTTGATAGTTAAAGCTAAGGGGTATAAAATACTATTAAATTTTGAGCAGGAAATACTATTAAATACGATACAATTTTACACAAGATATTTATTTATTTATAGAATGGATATACGTAAACCTTGCTACAACACTTATAGGCAGTGTACCTAATCGTACAGTAGTGTAGTTTTTAGTAAGTCCGGTTCGTTCCATAGGGAAATTCTTTAAACAAAGCTTAACGCTATATTAGTTTACTTTTATAAAAATACAAATATATATATAAGTAATATTATTATTATAAAGGGGGGTTTTTACCGTTTAATGACCGGTTTGTCGATTTTAAAACTTTAGTCGCAGTTAAAACCAAATGTAACATAATAAATAAATACAAGACTTAATTTAAAGCGTAAAGTAAATAACGATAATGAAATTGCGAATAATAAAAGTGCGATAAAATAAACTTGCGATAATTAAAAAGTACGATAATTAAAAGTGCAATTAAATACAATAACAATAAAAATTCGATAATTAGAAGTGGAATTAAATATAAAATAAAAGAAATTAAATATGAAATAAAAGAATTATGCTTATTTAAACTTCCGTAATCATGATGTTTGACGTGTTGATTTTAGTTTTATGCCCATGGGTTAATTGTCCTTTGTCCTGGATTATTTAATATGTCCGTCTGGTTTTTGTCCATAACAGTCCATCAGTCATAAATATAAAGTGCGAGTGTCCTCGTCAAATTATCCTTATACCCGAAGTTAAATATTCCAACTAATTGGGGACTTAAACTGTAACAAGGTTTTATTACTTTGTTTAATAATTACACCAGAATGTCGACTGAGTGTAACCCAAGGTTTTAATACTTTGTTATCAATTATGCCAAGTGTCCTTGTACATAATTTCACCCCTGTTTTAATAATTCTAGTGGCTATTAATCCATTCCCGTGTCCGGTTAAATGAACGATTATTTGTACATATAAATACCCCGCCCATCGTGTCCGATCGAGTGTATATGGTAATTTATAGGGACGCCCAATTGTAAATCTTTATATTAACATTAACAAACTATCATTTAGTTAAACAAATATAAAGTCCATTAATAGCCCATAGTCTAATTTCCACAAGTGTTGTTCTTTTCTCCAAACCCCAATTATGGTACAAAGCCCAATTACCCAATTTTAGTAATTAGCCCAACATCATGATTACTTCGGATTAAATAAACATAATAATAACTTAGCTACGAGACATTAAATTAAAAAGGTTGAACATAACTTACAATGATTAAAAATAGCGTAGCGTTACACGGACAGAATTTCGACTTACACCCTTACAACATTTGCTAACATACCCTTATTATTAGGATTAAAATTAAAATTAAAATATAAATTATAAATATAAATATTACGTATATAGATAGAGAGATTGATGGATATTGGATTAAAAATTGATCAGAATTCGTTGGGCTTTATAGGGAGTTTCAGTTTTTGGGGCTCCGCGACTCGCGGCCCATTCCTTCTTCAAACTCCGTGAGTCGCGGAGTTTGTAAATACAGCTCACTCCATTTTGGCTCTTTGTTTACCGACGGTTTATTATATAAATATAATATATATATAATTTATATAATTAATTATATATTATATTATATTTATATACATAGTTAACTTGTAATTTTTAGTCCGTTGCGTCGAGCGTTGAGAGTTGACTCTGGTCCCGGTTCCGGATTTTCGAACGTCCTTGCGTACAATTTAATATCTTGTACTTTGCGTTTTGAATCTTGTACTCTTGTAATTTCGAGACGTTTCTTATCAATAATTGGAACCTCTTTGATTGTCTTTTGTACTTTTGAGCTTTTTGGTCGTTTGCGTCTTCAATTCGTCGAATCTGTCTTTTGTCTTCACCTTTTATTATTTAAACGAATATCACTTGTAAATAGAACAATTGCAACTAAAAGCTTGTCTTTCTTGAGGAATAATGCTATGAAATATATGTTCGTTTTTAGCATTATCACATTCATTGTAACAGCCGAGAGTTCTTCCATTTTCTTTCTATTTGTGATTAGATCTTTCAGGAATTTAGCATATCTTGGCATTCCTGAAATCACATCAATGAAAGAAAGATTGACATTTATTTGTTTAAACATATCCAAGAATTTGGATTGCTCGGATTCAAGTCTTTCTTTTCTCATTTTACTCGGGTAAGGAAGTGGTGGTTGGTATGGTTTAACATAAGGCTTTGCCTTAACGGTGTTATCTTCATTAACCTTTTCAACTATCGGTTCTGATTCCTTCTCTTGCTCAGGATGTGGTTCCTGTGTAGTAGGAATAGAGTCATCAGAAATTACAGGTATTTCAGGTGGTTTGAGTGTAATACCACTTCTTGTGGTAATGACTTTAGCTGTTTCATTTCGGGGGTTAGCATTTGTATCGCTAGGTAGACTCCCCGGTTTTCTTTCACCTATCAACCTTGCTAGGTTACTCACTTCTTGTTCCAGATTTTGGATTGAAGCTTGTTGATTTCTAAATGCTTGAGCATTTTGTTCATTAGTTTGTTTCTGAGATGTGAAAAATTGAGTTTGAGATTCAACTAGCTTCGACATCATGTCTTCTAAATTTGGCTTTTTATCATCGGTTTGTGGTGGTTTATTTGGAAAAATAGGTCTTTGTTGATTGTAAGTATTGTTAGATACTTGTTGATTGCTAGGACCTTGTTGGTTGTTATATGGAATATTTCGATTATAATTCTGATTTTGATAGTAGTTCGGTCTTGGCGGTTGATAATTATTTTGATAATTATTTCCAGGCATTTGGTTCATATATGAAACATTCTCTCTTTGTTCCATTGTTTGTTCAATACTGAGACAATCTTTTGTCAAATGTGGTCCTCCACACTACTCACAACTAATTCGTATTGCCTGAATATCTTTAGTCATCTTTTCCATTCGTCTCTCGAAAGCATCTAACTTTGCGGAAATGGAATCAAAGTCATGGCTAGAATCGGCTCTAGCCTCTTTAGATGATCTAACGATGTCTTTTTCTTGGTGACACTCATGTGAGTGGGAGGCTGTGTTATCAATAATTTTGTAAGCTTAAGTTGCGGTTTTCTTCATAATGGAACCACCAGCTGCTATGTCGATGTCTTTTCGTGTAGTAATGTCGCATCCTTGGTAGAATATTTGCACTATTTGATAAGTGTCTAAACCGTGTTGAGGACATCCTCTCAACAACTTTCCAAATCTTGTCCACGCCTCATATAATATTTCATTTGGCTTATGCGTGAACGTAACAATTTCTCCTTGAAGTCTCACGGCTTTAGATGCCGGAAAGAATCTTTTAAGAAATTTCTCAACTAAAACATCCCATGTATCAATCGCTCCTTCAGGTAACGATTCTAACCAATCTTTGGATTCTCCCTTTAAAGTCCAGGAAAATAACATGAGATTTACCTGTTCATCCTCAACTTCTCTGATTTTAAATAAAGTACAGATCCTATTAAAGGTTCGAAGATGTTCGTTTGGATCTTCTTTTGGCGTACCACTAAATTGGCATTGATTAGTTACCATGTGTAGGATTTGTCCTTTGATTTTATAATCTGGCGCATTAATGTCTGGTTGAGTAATGGCATGACCTTGGCCCGTGCGTGTGGCTCTCATTCGGTCTTCCATACTTAGAGGTTCCTGATTTTCCATAATTGAATTTGTTGAATCTGAATCACTAGAGGATTCTGATTTAATGGTTTCTTCCTCGACAATCTCTGGATGAGTAATTTGTGGTTCAGGAGGAATGATTAGTGGTTCAGGATCTCTGAATTGTCCCTGAATATCCTCCGGGTTCTCAATTGTGAGATCGGGTTCAAAAAATGGATTATTGAAAATTTGATTTGGAGTACTTGGTCTACTAGATGATGATTCTAAAGAAAAATCGACGGCAACAATATTGGCTAAATGTCTTGATCGAGTTATAGGTGGTGAACTTATGAAAGGTGGTGAACGTTTTGCTCGGTGCATTCACTGAATATCCTATTAGTTATAAAAATAAAAAATTATATAAGTTATCAAATTAATAGACTTTTATGATTTTGGCCACGTTTCGAATAGCCAATAGATGTAGCAGGTAGCCAGGACCCTTTAAATCGAAAGCCCACAACTCGCCACTAACAAATCCAACTATTACTACGAACCAGAAAATTTTGGATGTCTATCAATTTAACCGCTTAAAATAATTTTTCGTCAAAATTTTGAAGATAAAATCTATGTCCTAAAAACTAGAGCGTCGAGAAATAAGAGGAAGAAAAAGAGTGCGTCGAAAAACGTCGAAAAATAAAAGGTCGAAAAATAATAATAAGAAAGTAAAGCGTCGAAACTTAAAAGTCTAAAAACTAAATATTAAAAATTGCGTCTAAAGGAATTAAAGCATAAAAGGAATTCTATATCCAAAATGGCAATAACTTAATTAGGCACTAAAATCTATTTAAAACTAAAGCGATAAGTGACGTCGTAAAATTCTAAAGCGCCTAAATCTTAATCTAAAGAAAAAGCACTTAAGGGATTTTACGGCAAAGCCTAAAAGTTTAGAAATATAAAATAACTACGGCAAAAACTAAGTTTAAAACTAATTACGAACGATAAATATACAATTTACGAATTAAACGATTAAAATATACAATTTATAAAAAGAGATAAAAAATGATAAAATTACTTATTTTATATAAAAATATTATTTTTATATTATTTTATAAAAGTATTAATTTTATATATTTAATAATAATATTAAAACTTAATATTACAAAGTATAAATTAAAACTAGAAATAAATATGTATTAACTAAAAACCCTAATTAGGTTTAATAATAATAATTATAAAATTTAACCCTAAATCATTAATTAATGCAGTACCAGGTATGAGCGTGTCAGAGAGCTCCGCGAGTGCGGATGTTTTCTGCCCAAATAGCTCCGCGACTGCGGAGTTACACAGGTTCAAATGGTATGCAGGCTCAAATTCGCAGGTTCAACGTTTTTATTATTATTATTTTTTTATTTTCTTTTTTTAATTTATAGAAAATATAATTTAAATAAAACTTAAAAAAATACTTATTAGTTTTTGTAACTAAAAAAAATAAAAACTTTTAAATTTAAACACTTAAAAATATATAGAAATATATACTTTTTTTTTATGTTTTTGATATTCAAAACTTATATAAAAAATATTTTTACAAAAATAACTTAAAATTTTTTATAGCGTTTCGCTTTTCTTCCCCGGCAGCGGCGCCAAAAATACTTGATGTGTGCGAGGTGTAGTACGTAATAGATTATATTTTACTATGAAATACTATTAAATATAATACAATTTTACACAAGTTATTTATTTATTTATTTATTGAATGAGTTATACCTAAACCTTGCTACAACACTTATAGGCGGTGTACCTAATCGTAGAGTAATGTAGTTTTTAGTAAGTCCGGTTCGTTCCACAGGGAGCTGGCTTATTTTACACTATATTTTTATATAACTATATTTGTACAAAATATAAATGTATACATATATTACAATTATTATTATTATAAAATGGGGTTTTACCGTTTAATGACCGGTTTGTCGATTTTAAAAACTTACGTCACAGTTAAAACCTAATGCAAAATATTAAATATAAAAATAACTTATTTTAAAGCGTAAAGTAAATGACGATAAATAAAAATGCGAATAAATAAAAGTACGATAATTAAAAGTGCAATAAAATAAAAGTACGATAAATAAAATAAAGGAATTATGCTTATTTAAACTTCCGTAATCATGATGTTTGACGTGTTGATTTTAATTTACTACCTGGGTTAATTATCCTTTGTCCTGGATTATTCGATATGTCCATCTGGTTTTGTCCATAATAGTCCATCGGTCATAATTATAAAGTGCGAAAGTCTTCGTCAAATTACCCTTATATCCGAAGTCAAATATTCCAACTATTTGGGGATTCAAACTGTAACAAGGTTTTAATACTTTATTTAATGAGTACACCAGGTTATCGACTGCGTGTAATCCAAGGTTTTAATACTTTGTTAACAATTACACCAATTACCCTTGAATGTAATCCACCCCTGTTTTAATGAGTCATTGACTATTAATCCATCCCCGTGTTTGGTCAAATGAATAATTATTAGTATTTATAAATATCCCTCCAACCGTACCCAGTCAAGCGTATGTGGTTATATATAAACACGTCAAATTATAAATCTCTATATTAAATCAACGAGATATCATTTAATTAACATAAGCCCATTAATAGCCCATAGTCCAATTTCCACAAGTGTCGGTCTTTTGTCCAAACCCCAATTATGGTCCAAAGCCCAATAACCCCGTCTTTATATTTAGTCCAACATCACGATTACTTTGGCTTAAATAAACATAATAATAACTTAGCTACGAGACATTAATTTAAAAAGGTTGAACATAACTTACAATGAGTATTAATCCGTAGTGTTACACGGACAGAGTTTCGACTTACAAACTTAAAACATTCGCTAAAATAACCTTATTATTATTATTAACTTAATATTAAAATTAAAATTATAAATATAAATATAGATTGAGAGATTGAAGTAGAAAAAGGTGTAAAGAAATCGGCCGAATGCTCGAGCTTTTATAGGCCAATTGTGTCCTGGTTTACTCCGCGATCGCGATGGTTTTCTCCTATATATCTCCGCGATCGCGGAGCTCTTGTATCCAGCTCATCCAGGTGAATTAAACGTGGACTGCTGATAAATATAATATATAATATTATATATAATTAATTATATATTATATTAAATTCTTGTGCATAGTTGACTTGTAATTTTAGCTCCGTTGAGTCGTACGTTGATAGTTGGTTCATGTCTCGGTTTCGGATTTTCGAACTCCTTTTTGTACGCTTAGATATCTTGTACTTTGTGTTTTTTAGCTTGTACTCTTGTAATTTTTAGACATTTCTCATCAATAAATTGAACCACTTGGATTGTACTTTGTACTTTTTAGCTTTTTGTTCATTTGCGTCTTCAAATCGTCGAATCTATCTTTTGTCTTCACCTTTTATTATTTAAACGATAATTACTTGAATTTAGAACAATTGTAACTAAAAGCTTGTCTTCCTTGAAGGATAATGCTATGAAATATATGTTCGTTTTTAGCATTATCAATGAGCTGGGAGGTAATACCCATACAGTACCACGAATGCGATGACAAAGTTGGATACTACACCCATTTAACCAAGTGTGATCGGTAACCTGACCGAGAATAATATAGAAACCAAGTCGATGTAATCGGCTGAAATTTAACTGGGGGCCTATGGATCCGAGTTAGCCAATGCTCGTTCTTTGCGTGTTTGATGATACGTAGAATGACTGGTTAATGAGCCATTGATGCCATTCGATTGGAGATTTCTTGTGTCTTTTGGAAATCCATGCGTAAGTTTGAGTTTGTATCTCGGAGAGAATTGTTGTGGTGTCCCAATCCTTTTTGTTGAAGACTATATTATTACGATGTTTCCAAATTATGTAAATCGAGGCCCATTTAGTTGCTTTCCAAATGTACGAACCAAGTTGTGAAGATGTAAAAGCTTGGTTGTTTGTGGTTACATCGTGAAGTGAGTTGAAGGTGTTATTAGGAAGGTTCCACCATTTTAGGACTGCGAGCCATATGTTTGTTGTTTTCGGGCAATGAAAGATTATATGTTCGATGGTCTCTATGTGATTGTTACAAAGTGGGCAAAAAAGCGAATCGAAATCGATGTTTCTTTTATCAAGTTCGGCTCGTGTTGGGATTCTACCAAGTAAAGTTCGCCAGATGAAGATGTTTATTTTTTGTGGTATGAATTTATTTCTAGGAGTCGATATAGGATTGGTTGAGTTTCCTAACTTAAGGTTATCGAGGATTGAGGCAAGAGCTTTGGTTGTGAGTATTCCGAATTGGTCTAAGTTCCATCTCCAAGTGTCAGGTTTATCGGAAAGTTTGATCGTTGTCATGAGGTTGTTTAATTCCGTTAGTTCGTTGAGTACCCGTCCATTAGGTGTGCGAGACCAATTCCACGAGGTAATTAAAGTTGAGTTGTTAGTTGTGATTCGCTCTAAAACCATTGCATCTTTGTTTGATTCAAGCATGTAAAGTCTATGAAATTGTGCAAAAAAAATTTCCGAACCACACCAATTTTTTGAGCCAAAATTTGGTATTGTTTCCATTTCCGATGCTTTTGGTGATCGATGAAGAGAAGTTTGCTCCTAGGTTGTCCGCTATTTTGCCGGCTTTGATGATCTCATTCCATATTGTGCAACCTCAAATATTTCTAGATAAAACATTAGAACCACCCCCCCCCCCCCCATATATGCTAGATATGATTTTAACCCAAAGTGCATTTTTTCGTTGTGAAATCTCCACCACCATTTACAAAGTAAGGACAAATTTTTATAAACTAACGACCCGATATTCAACCCTCCTTTATCATATGGCAATAGTGTGTGTTCCCATTTAATCCAATTTATTTTATTTTTCGTTTCCGTCCCTCCCCAAAAAAAAAATTCTTCCTTTTGTTTCGAGTATGTTAATTATTTTAGTAGGTGCATAAAATAAGGAGAAGTAGTAAAATGGAATGCTGGAGAGTACCGATTTGATGAGGGTGAGGCGGCCCCCATATGACAAGGACTTAGCCTTCCAATCTGAAATGCCCCGTTCATATGGATTATAAATGTTACATAATAATTGATTTCATTGCGAGGTATTTGACCTCTACATGATATATTTTACAAACATTGCATTCGTTTTTAAAATACAAACTTTCATTTCATCGAAAGTTGACAGGCATTCATACTATCTCATAATATATCCAAATTATAAATGACTTAATAATGATTTTGTTGAACTCAACGACTTGAATGCAACGTCTTTTGAAATATGGCATGGATGACTCCAAGTAATATCTTTAAAATGAGCAAATGCACAGCGGAAGATTTCTCTAATACCTGAGAATAAACATGCTTAAAAGTGTCAACCAAAAGGTTGGTGAGTTCATTAGTTTATCATAATCAATTATTTCCATAATTTTAATAGACCACAAGATTTTTATTTTATAAACATAATTCCCAAAGCAGAATCCTCTCGTCTGCATAAAGGTAAAATCATTCATATGGTGAACACCTGGTAACCGACATTAACAAGATGCATATAGAATATCCCCAAAACAGAATCCTCTCGTCTGTATAATAATAAATCGAAGTACTAAAGCATCCGTACCTCGGATGGGGTTTGTTAGGCCCATAGATCTATCTTTAGGATTCGCGTCAATTAGGGGTAATGTTCCCTAATTCTTAGGTTACCAAGCTAAAAGGGGCATATTCGATTCGATAATCCAATATAGAATGTAGTTTCAATTACTTGTGTCTATTTCATAAAATATTTATAAAAAACAGCGCATGTATTCTCAGTCCCAAAAATATATATTGCAAAAGCATTTAAAAAGGGAGCAAATGAAACTCACCGTACTGTATTTTGTAGTAAAAATACATATGACGACATTGAACAAGTATAGGGTTGACCTCGAATTCACGAACCTATATTAATTATATTTTTTTTTATGTTGGTCAATATCTGTCTAACAATTTAGGTCAATTCGTAGTGTATCACAATCCTAATGCTCGAGATTATCATGCAAAAGTCAACAAAACTCAACTTGACTCAAAATGACTTCCAAAATCTATATATGTTTATTATATAACTTAAATAAAGTTGTTTTATATATTTAAATATATTTATCAGATTTTATTAGAATAAATAATACAAATCATTTATTAATAAATAAAAATTTATATTAAAATTTATATATGATAGAAATATACTTTTATATATCTCAAGTTATAAAATTTATACAGTTCACTCAATATCATAGAAATATAGTGGTATGTATTATTAATGTAATTATATTACGTGTGGTAAAAATATCTTTGTATCACATATTTATTTGATAAGATAATATTGATAATAATAATAAATAAAAGTTGTATTATTTTATAATAATAATTATTATTATTTTACTAATAATAATAACAATATTTATATTTACTAATGATGATAACAATTATGATAAAATGATAATTCTAATCATGATAATTTTAATAATAACGATACTTTTTAATAATAATATTTTTATATAGCAATAATAATTCTAAAAATGATAATTTTTAATAATAATACTGAAATGATAATAATAATCATATTTTATACTAAAAATGATAATTTTAATGAAAATGATAGTTTCAATATTAATGATATTTTTAATAATAATAATAATGATAAAAATAATGAAAACGATATTTTTATCTAAATCAATATCATACAATATTTTAATTTCATCATGATACTTATACTCGTTATTTCCTAATCGATTTGTTTAATAGCTTTTAGTCCTCTTTTAAATCGCATTTCATAATAATGATAATAATAATAATAGTAATTATAATAATTAGATGATACTAATATTAGTTTTAATGATAATGATAATAATAATAATAACAAATATTATAATAATATTAATGATAATACTAATAATAATAATAATAACGATAATATTAATAATAACATTAATAATAATAACGATAGTAATAATAATAGCAATAACAATTTTTAATGATAATACTTATATTAATAACGATAATGACAATAATAATAATAATAATAATAATCATTATTATTATTATTATTATTATTATTATTATTATTATTATTATTATTAGATATGTAACATCCCGTTTTTTCCCGTACGTATTGAAAGGTACATACTTGATCATTCGTACGTTTATAACTCGCTAGCTTATGTGTAAATGTATGAATATACGTATAGATATATATAAACGTATACTTGATAATGTGTGCATATGCAAGTCTATACGTGGGTTTAGTTAGCGTTAAGTCTTGTGAGACTATTGTTGAAGGCTAGGTGAAAATAGGAAGCGGATTTGGAATGTACAAATTAAATTTAGTCGAAACTTGTTTATGATGGTCGAACTGTTCAGATGCAGTATTATGCCGCGCCGTGACATTGCAAGCATTTCCAGATCAGAAGTCAGGTTAACAAGGGTCATTTTTCCTTCGATATGTCGCGCCGCGACAAATGGGCCGCGCCGCGGCAATGCTGCTGGACAGACTCCGATTTTAGCTCAATTTAAATAACTTTAAGGGGCAAATTGGTAATTTGGCGTATAAATCTGATGGGAGCATTAAATCCCAACCACCCATCCATTTTATTTAATTTCTTTTATCTTTTCTTTCATTTTCTCTCCCAAAAACTCAACACCCATTTAGATTAAAAGTGAGTTTTGAGAGGGAAGGTTTGAGGGTTGATCTTTGGGGCATGAATTAAAGTTGTTTTCCTTGTCTCTAGCTACACATTGATAGTCTCGGTAAGTTCTAACTCTATGTTTTAAGTTTTAATTGGTTAATGGCTAGGGTTTTGGTTACTAGAGACTTGTATGACCCATTTGAGGGTAAAATGGGTGAATTTGGGTTGTGTTGTTGTAATGAAACCCTAATGGCCACAAACTAGGGTTTTGGTCTTATGATTTGAGGTTGTAAGTGTCAAATAGTATTGCTAGTCATTAATACACTTTTGGATTTATGGAAGAAGTGTTAATGGGTAAGTTTGACTTGATTGAGAGGCTAAGTAATATAAAATGGGTCAAAATGTACTAGTTGACCTAGTTTGGGTGAAATAAGTTTGTGTTAATTGAAGTTAGTAGACTTTAATGCACTAGCTTTAGTGGTTAAAGTCGGGTCTTGGCCATTTAAGGGCGGTATTGGTGTGATTGAGCCATTTAATGCGAATTGGGTCATTAAATGCTCAAGTAAGTGTAATGTGGTTAATTCCACTAGTTGGTGTATTGAATGTGTACTAATGAATTAGGTACATTGTCTTGAAGTTTGGACGTGCATAATCATCATCCTTGTGTCAAGGTGAGTGGAATAAGTATACATGTATGTATATGATGTGTTTACTTGTAGAAATGGATATGTGTTGTCCAAGTTAGTGATATATGCGTTGTACGCTAACAGTTTTAAGAACGGATATATGTTGTCCAATTTAGTGTTATATGTGTTGTACACTAATGATTTATGAATGGATATGTGTTGTTCGATTTAGTGTTATATGTGTTGTACACTAACGATTTTATAAATGGATATGTGTTGTCCAAGGGTTAGTGAGATATGTGTTGTGCACTAACGGTTGTTATGAACACCAAATGGGAAATTAGAGTACCATTCCGTTTACGATTGGTTAACCATGGTTGTATGAATTGTGCATTAGCATACTTAAATACGAACTATATGCTTTTGTTATTGCTAGCTCAATGTGAATTGCGGTTATTGGTATATGCATAATGTTTTGCATGATTGTCGAATTGCTAGCTTGTATACGGTATTGTGTAAGTGATTGCAAGTAAGTAGGTTATATATGAACATGTATAATTATTGCATTCACTAAGCATTAGCTTATCCCTCTCGTTGTTTATCTTTTTAGTTGCAGGTGCGGATAAGGGTAAAGGGGTTATCGGGCACTAGGTGGCCTTTGATGATGTTTTGTTGAAGTTTGAAAGTTGGCCTAACGTTTTGGGTAGTTTAGTCCCAAACCATGCTCAAAGGGTCGTTTGGATTATAAACTATCGTTGTAGTGGATCAAACTTGTATTGAACTTAATTAATGGCCTTCGTGCCTCTTGTAAACATTTAAATTGTTGAACGTTTAAATGGAACTTGTGGATCGGTTTACATATTTTATTGGCGTGTAAATGTGTATCATTACAACAACAAAAAAATTTATCGTAAGGAATACGGGTTGGGATGTTTCAAGTGGTATCAGAGCATGGTCTAAGGGATTTAGGCGACTTGAGATAGGTGCCTAGACTTAGACTTTATTGTGTATGCGCTTTTATGCGGGACTTGTAGGACTTTGGGTCAAATCGGGAATTGTTAGTACTTTGGTTTATGTGAACTAACCTCGTGCTAATTGAATTGTGTTGTGTTTAGCAATCATTAAGCGAGATGGACGTTGTACTAGCGAGTTAATGCGACGTGTTCGCGTAACAATGATTAGCTACCATTGTTACGGGTGCAAATCGTGTCAAACAAGTAATGTACGACGATTGTTGAGTAAGATGGAGTAGTGTGGGGTATACGTACATGCATACGTGTTATGTCCTTTTGTTCGTTCTTTGTTTAATCTTTTCTGTTTTATAGAATGAAGATGAGAAACGGACACGACACCGAAAATGGGGGTACGAGTGAGGACGTTGAGTTCACGGCCAAAGTTGAGGCCATCTTTAAACGTCAAAAGGCGGAGTTCCTCGAGGATGTTAAGAAAATGTTTCTGGATACGATTGACGAGCAATTAGTCAATGTAGTCAAGGAGCAAGTGAAGGCCGTTCATCAAGAGGATAATGTGGGGAGACGGGACTTCTTTTATAAGAATTTTAAGGATTCTCAACCTCCCACCTTTGAAGGTGAACGAGACCCTCTTAAGAGTGCCCGATGGATCTCCGATATGGAGGGGGCTTTCCGTACTTGTGAATGTCCTCTTGATAAGAAGACAAGGTATGGTTGTAGCATGTTAAGGGGTGACGCTAAGCTATGGTGGGATGCGAAAATCCAAGTTTATGGTGAAGAACAATGCATGGATTTTACTTGGGATGAATTCAAGGTAGAGTTTTTCGATGAGTACCGAACTTCAGCCGATCTAACTAGGCTTAAGAACGAGTTACGTTCCTTGAGGAAAGGGTCGATGGATTTGAACACTCTCAAATCCGTGTTTTTGTCCAAGACCCAATTTTGCCCGGAGTATGTCGGGAACGATAAGATGTTGAAGGAAGATTTTTATAGGATCTTGAATGATAATTATCAAGAGAAAATTAGTGTGAACGTGGTGAAGAGCTTTGATGAATTGTTCAATATGGCGAAGGGTTTTGAAGCGCTTGTGTTGAGAAAGAATAGTTTTACTTTTGGAAAGAGGAAGTTCGAGAATTCGAGTCAATTGAGCTTTTCCAACAAAAGGAACAAGAAGGGCTCCGAAAATGTTAACAGTGTGAAGAAAGGTGGCTCCGGTGGTCATGTACCCACTTGCTATACTTGTGGGCAAAAAGGTCACATCTCTCGTGATTGCCCCAACTCACCTTCCACACCTAAATTTACTTGTTTCAATTGTGGTAAAGAAGGGCACAAGAGGCCCGAGTGTCCCGAGTTGTGCAATGATAATGTTAAGCGGTTAGAAAAGGCGGCGGGTACGGCTAGAGGTCGAAATTATTTGATGACCAATGATGAAGCCAAACAATCGAACGAAGTTGTCTCAGGTACGTTCATGGTTAACTCTAATCCGGCAAGGGTTCTATTTGATAGTGGTGCAAATTTGTCTTTTGTGTCACCTCGATTTGTACCTAAACTTAATAAGCTACTAGCTAAATTAAGTCGTCCGGTAGAAGTCGAAATAGCAGACGGCAAGACGGTGCTAGTGGTTGATGTGTGTAAAAATTGTGATGTTGTGTTTGGTGCCGAAAACTTTAAAATTGATCTCATCCCTATGACTTTGGGCGATTTTGATATCGTTGTTGGTATGGATTGGCTCGATCGAAATAGAGCCGATATCGCATGCCACGAAAAATCTGTTCGAGTGAAGACCCCAAGTGGGGAAGAGTTGGTTATTCACGGTGATAAGCGTAGGAGACTTGTGCCGATATGCACTTTTGCACGGGCACGTCGTTCTCTTGTTAGTGGTGGCATGGCTTTTCTTGCCGATGTTGTTGATACTCGTGATGAGCCACCACCTATAAGTGAAATTCCGGTGGTTAGTGAGTTCGAAGATGTTTTTCCGGATGAGTTACCGAGTGTTCCGGCGGAAAGACAAGTAGAATTTCGCATTGAGTTAGTTCCGGGAGCTATTCCCATTGCTAAAACTCCTTATCGTTTAGCACCGACGGAAATGCAAGAGTTGTTAAATAAAACCCAAGAGTTGCTTGAAAAGGGTTTCATTCGACCGAGCTCCTCTCCATGGGGTGCTCCGGTCTTGTTTGTGAAAAAGAAAGATGGAAGTATGCGGATGTGCATCGATTATCGGGAGTTGAACAAAGTGACGATCAAGAATCGCTATCCATTACCTAGGATTGACGATTTGTTTGACCAACTCCAAGGTGCAACGTATTTCTCTATGATCGACCTACGGTCCGGCTATCACCAAATGCGGGTCCGTGAGGAAGATATTGAGAAAACGGATTTTCGAACGCGTTATGGGCATTTCGAGTTTGTAGTTATGCCTTTTGGTCTTACGAATGCACCGGCGGCATTCATGGACCTTATGAACCGAGTGTGCCAACCTATGTTGGACAAGTCGGTGATTGTGTTCATTGACGACTTACTAGTCTACTCGAAAAGTATGAACGAACATGAACGTCATTTGCGTGAAGTATTGAAGACGTTAAGAAAGGAGAAGTTGTATGCCAAGTTCTCCAAATGTGAATTTTGGCTAAGGGAGGTTCAATTCCTTGGCCACATTGTGAACAAGGATGGTATCCAAGTAGATCCGGGGAAGATTGAGACAGTGAAGAGTTGGAGACAACCGACTACGCCTACGGAAGTCCGAAGTTTTCTCGGATTGGCCGGTTATTATCGTCGGTTTATCCAAGACTTTTCTAAGATCGCTTCTTCGTTGACGAAATTGACAAGGAAGAACGCGAGATTTAATTGGGAGAACGAGCAAGAAATTGCTTTTCAATTGTTAAAATAGAAGTTGTGTCAAGCTCCGGTGTTAAGGGGTGGAAGATATGACGGTTTATTGTGATGCGTCGTTAAATGGGCTCGGGTGTGTTCTAATGCAGAGAGGTAAATTTATTGCTTACGCCTCTCGACAATTAAAGGAACACGAAACGAGATATCCGACTCATGATCTTGAATTGGCGACGGTGGTTCATGCGTTGAAAATTTGGCGCCACTACTTGTATGGTGTCAAGTGTACGATTTATTCGGACCATAAGAGTTTGAAACATCTCTTTACTCAACGAGATTTGAATTATCGTCAACGTAGGTGGATGGATGTGGTAAAGGATTATGATTGTGAGATACTTTACCATCTGGGAAAGGTGAACGTGGTCGCGGATGCGTTGAGTCGAAAGAGTCAACATCCGGCGATACGAGTAGGATCGTTACGCATGATTATTACTAACGATTTCCTTGTAAAGCTTGGTGAGATTCAAATAGAAGCGTATGTTCACAACAAGCATGAAGATCGGATTGTGGGGCAGACGGAGTTCATTACTATGGGCTCGCGTGGTTTGTTGTCGTTTCAAGGAAGAGTGTGGGTACCTAGGATGGGTGGTAACCGACAAGTGCTACTTGATAAAGCACATAAGTCAAGGTACTCCATTCATCCGGGTGCAACAAAGATGTACTATGATTTGAAGAAAGATTACTGATGGCCCGGTATGAAGCGTGATGTGGTTAAGTATGTTGAACAATGCGTCACGTGTTTGCAAGTTAAAGCCGAACACCAAAAGCCGTACGGTAAGTTACAATGGAAGTCCCGAAATGGAAATGGGAGCACATTACCATGGACTTCATTACTAAGTTACCGAAGACGGCGAGAACCCAATCTGATACGATTTGGGTGATAGTTGATCGATTGACGAAAAGTGCTTTGTTTCTTCCCATTCGGGAAACCATATCATCAGAGACTTTATCCAAGTTGTTTATCAAGGAGATGATATCAAGAAATGGGGTTCCTATATCTATTGTTTCGGATTGAGATACTCGTTTTACGTCCCGATTTTGGAACAAGTTTCATGAAGATATGGGTACTCAATTGAAAATGAGCACGGCGTATCATCCTCAAACGGACAGTCAAACCGAACGCACGAATCAAACTTTGGAAGATATGTTACGAGCGTGCATTATTGATTTCGATGGTAGTTGGGATGAGCATTTGCCTTTGGTGGAATTCTCGTACAATAATAGTTATCATACTAGTATCGGGATGCCACCATATGAGATGCTTTATGGGCGTAGGTGTCGAACCCCGATTTGTTGGGGTGAAGTGGGACAAAAGGAAATCGGGAGTTCCGATTTGGTTTTGGAGACGAATAGTAAAATTGAGATGATTCGGGCTCGACTTAAAGCGGCGCAAGATCGACAAAAGTCTTATGCCGATAAAGGTAGGAGAACGATTGAGTTTCAAGAAGGTGACATGGTAATGCTTAAGGTTTCTCCATGGAAAGGTGTTATTCGGTTTCGAAAGCGAGGAAAGTTAGTTCCTCGGTTTATTGGTCCTTTCAAGGTTTTGGCACGTGTTGGTGAGGTTGCTTATCAACTAGAGTTACCCGAAGAACTTGCGGGAATCCATAAAACGTTTCATGTTTCCCATCTTCGTAAGTGTCTTGTGGATGACTCGACTTGGGTGCCTTTAGATGAGATTACGTTGAATAACAAGCTAGAGTATGTGGAAGAACCGGTTGCAATCCTTGATGAGAAGGTTAAGATGTTGCGGAACAAGGAAGTTAGAACTTTCAAGGTGCAATGGCGACATCGAAAGGGTTCCGAGTTTACATGGGAATCCGAAGAGTTTGTCTTGGTCTATCTTCCGGCTTGTCATGCGGCTTGGATCGCGAGGACGCGTTCCGATACAAGTGGGGGAGAGTTGTAACATCCCGTTTTTTCCCGTACGTATTGAAAGGTACATACTTGATCATTCGTACGTTTATAACTAGCTAGCTTATGTGTAAATATATGAATATACGTATAGATATATATAAATGTATACTTGATAATGTGTGCATATGCAAGTCTATACGTGGGTTTAGTTAGCGTTAAGTCTTGTGAGACTATTGTTGAAGGCTAGGTGAAAATAGGAAGCGGATTTGGAATGTACAAATTAAATTAAGTCGAAACTTGTTTATGATGGTCGAACTGTTCAGATGCAGTCTTATACCGCGCCGCGACAAATGGGTCCGCGCCGCGGCATTGCAAGCAGTTCCAGATCAGAAGTCAGGTTAACAAGGGTCATTTTTCCTTCGATATGTCGCGCCGCGACAAATGGGCCGCGCCGCGGCAATGCTGCTGGACAGACTCCGATTTTAGCTCAATTTAAATAACTTTAAGGGGAAAATTGGTAATTTGGCGTATAAATCTGATGGGAGCATTAAATCCCAACCACCCATCCATTTCATTTAATTTCTTTTATCTTTTCTTTCATTTTCTCTCCCAAAAACTCAACACCCATTTAGATTAAAAGTGAGTTTTGAGAGGGAAGGTTTGAGGGTTGATCTTTGGGGCAAGAATTAAAGTTGTTTTCCTTGTCTCTAGCTACACGTTGATAGTCTCGGTAAGTTCTAACTCTATGTTTTAAGTTTTAATTGGTTAATGGCTAGGGTTTTGGTTACTAGAGACTTGTATGACCCATTTGAGGGTAAAATGGGTGAATTTGGGTTATGTTGTTGTAATGAAACCCTAATGGCCACAAACTAGGGTTTTGGTCTTATGATTTGAGGTTGTAAGTGTCAAATAGTATTGCTAGTCATTAATACACTTTTGGATTTATGGAAGAAGTGTTAATGGGTAAGTTTGACTTGATTGAGAGGCTAAGTAATATAAAATGGGTCAAAATGTACTAGTTGACCTAGTTTGGGTGAAATGGGTATGAATTACCCTAAGTTTGTGTTAATTGAAGTTAGTAGACTTTAATGCACTAGCTTTAGTGGTTAAAGTCGGGTCTTGGCCATTTAAGGGCGGTATTGGTGTGATTGAGCCATTTAATGCGAATTGGGTCATTAAATGCTCAAGTAAGTGTAATGTGGTTAATTCTACTAGTTGGTGTGTTGAATGTGTACTTAATGAATTAGGTACATTGTCTTGAAGTTCGGATGTGCATAATCATCATCCTTGTGTCAAGGTGAGTGGAATAAGTATACATGTACGTATATGATGTGTTTACTTGTAGAAATGGATATGTGTTGTCCAAGTTAGTGATATATGGGTTGTACGCTAACAGTTTTAAGAACGGATATATGTTGTCCAATTTAGTGTTATATGTGTTGTACACTAATGATTTATGAATGGATATGTGTTGTCCAATTTAGTGTTATATGTGTTGTACACTAACGATTTTATAAATGGATATGTGTTGTCCAAGGGTTAGTGAGATATGTGTTGTGCACTAACGGTTGTTATGAACACCAAATGGGAAATTAGAGTACCATTCCGTTTACGATTGGTTAACCATGGTTGTATGAATTGTGCATTAGCATACTTAAATATGAACTATATGCTTTTGTTATTGCTAGCTCAATGTGAATTGCGGTTATTGGTATATGCATAATGTTTTGCATGATTGTCGAATTGCTAGCTTGTATACGGTATTGTGTAACTGATTGCAAGTAAGTAGGTTATATATGAACATGTATAATTATTGCATTCACTAAGCATTAGCTTACCCCTCTCGTTGTTTATCTTTTTAGTTGCAGGTGCGGATAAGGGCAAAGGGGTTATCGGGCACTAGGTGGCCTTTGATGATGTTTTGTTGAAGTTTGAAAGTTGGCCTAACGTTTTGGGTAGTTTAGTCTCAAACCATGCTCAAAGGGTCGTTTGGATTATAAACTATCGTTGTAATGGGTCAAACTTGTATTGAACTTAATTAATGGCCTTCGTGCCTCTTGTAAACATTTAAATTGTTGAACGTTTAAATGGAACTTGTGGATCGGTTTACATATTTTATTGGCGCGTAAATGTGTATCATTACAAAAAAAAAATTTATCGTAAGGAATACGGGTTGGGATGTTTCAAGATAATAATAATAACGACGATAATAACGACGATAGTAATAATAATAATCATTTTTAATAATAATACGAAAATTAATGATAATTCAGTTGGTCATATCTTTTAATCCGTTCATCGAATCTACACGACTTCTAAATGAAAAGTTATTAATTTTTCGACAGCTTTTCAACGACATGCATATCATATACCTTATCTCAGTAGCATATGTATTAAATTCATGATTTATCATAAACTATATAAGGACAATATTAAGCATACAAGCATGCATAATCCTATATACTCGAGCACTAGTCAGGGATACACTATTAATATATAAAAGTTAAGATATGAGTGCTCACGTATCAATATTGTGATACAATATTGCAGGAAAGTATGTAGACGCAACGGAGACGATAAACACTAGTTTCACCTCACGAGCTATACCCTCGAACAATACCCATAACCTCCATAGCTATAACCTATAATTTCCTTAGCCCTATCCCGTTTGAAAACTTATTTTGAAATCGCCTGAACATAACTCCGTCGTAGTATTTTATGTATACTAATAATATCTTGAAATAATATATATATATATATATATATATATATATATATATATATATATATATATATATATATATATATGCAAATCGATTGAGAGAGTTTAGAAAAATATATTTTCAAGTTTCTATGAAATAATGAAACCTATTGAATTCTATTTATAATAGATTTTTGAATTATTAAAGTGAATTATTAAAGTATGAATTATTAAAGTGAATTATTAAAGTATGAATTATTAAAGTGAATTATTAAAGTATGAATTATTAAAGTTAAAGTAAAGTAAAAGTAAGGTAAAGGTAAAGTTAAAGTATAGTAAAAGTATAAAACTATATACGTATAATACGCGTATAAATATATATAATATTAATTTAAATCGTTATATATATTTAATAAAATATAAATATCGTTATCTTTATCATACTGGTTAAGTAATGAGTTGTCAAAAGTGGTTCTAGATATTTATAAAAGTTATATACGTTTTAATAATAAAGTTCTTTTTAAACTAAAAACATTTTTGTACGTTTGAAACTAAATCAAATAAATATGATAATTTTGTTTTCCAAAACTAAATATATTTAAGAATCATTTTGTTAAAAGGTTAAAATAATGGAAATCGTTATATCATAAAACATTTTAGAAAAGTAGAATTATATATATTCATAATAGGTTTCAAGTTTTTAAATTACAGTCTGTTGGTGAAGCATGGGATAAAGTCCAAAGGTTAAATAAACGTATGAAATCATCTAAATAAAAAAACTATCGAGTTACTTAATTTGTCGATATCCAACATCTAAGATATTTACACTCCAAGTTCTTACTTTCATATTAAATAAAATAAAAGTTAACATAGTTATCTTATCAAGGTCACGAGAAAAATATTATAAAACACGAATTTGTCTAGTTAATCTCTACTAACTTTTGTCTAGTTCTCGTTAAATGACAATTTGTTCTTACTTGTAAATCACTTTACCAATTATTCGGAATACCATTAAAAGAATAGATTTCTTAAATCACAGTGGACCTCACAACAAAGACCCGTAATCATATCACAATGAATCTGATAATTCAATCATTTGATATTATCTTCTAATTCCATCGATAAACATATTGAAACAAATACGTTCATGTAAAGTATTATACATTCAATACTTTGTTAACATTTTCAAGTTATTATATATATATATATATATATATATATATATATATATATATATATATATATATATATATATACACACACACACATATATAATCATATCCATTTATATAATGGTTCGTGAATCGTCGGAATTTGGTCGAGGTTAAATGAATGTATGAACATAGTTTAAAATTTTTGAGATTCAACTTAACAAACTTTGCTTATCGTGTCGAAATCATATAAAGATAAAGTTTAAATTTGGTCGGAAATTTTCGGGTTGTCACACAATCGGAGAGGCGTTTATTGAACTTTTCAACGATTGGTTGCCACGAAGAGGCTTTTGTGATGGGTACACCGATGGGGAGCCCGAGGTAGGTAAATGGGGTTGTACCCGCCGAGCAATCGATGTAGTTAGCCATTTCCTCCACTTCGTTTTTTGTAGACCAATTCCAAAAAAATTACTTTTCTTTAGGTCTACTTTTAATCCGGATATATTTTCAAAGCACTTTTAAAAGTTTGGAAATGTTTTTTGCATTACGTTTGCTCCATTCGCCAAAGAAGATCGTGTCGTCCGCATATTGGAGATGGGACACAACTATCTTGTCGTGACCGACGCTAATGCCCCAAAATTGGTCATTTGCGATTGCACGTTTGGCAAGGATGTTTAAGCATTCCGCGGCGATGATGAAGAGAAATGGGGAAATGGGATCACCTTGACGAATGCCCCTACCGGGAGTGAATTCCGATGTCGGGGATCCGTTGATGAGGATAGATATGGAGGACGAGGTGAGGCAAGCTTGGATAAATTTGATCCATTTTTGCCCGAATCCCATGCATTCCATAGTTTCGAAAAGAAAGTCCCATTCGATGCAATCGAATGCCTTTTCGAAATCTACTTTGAAGATGAGGCCCTTTTGTTTTTTTCTTTTTAATTCGTCAATTATTTCATTTGCGATTAGTACACTATCAAGGATATTCCTTCCCTTTAAGAAAGCGATTTGTTCGATGCCGATTATTTTATGGATGATTTTTGAGAGGCGGTTGGAAAGTATTTTAGTTAGTATTTTGTAGTAGCTGCCGATTAGACATATTGGTCGATATTCATTAAAACCAATTGGGTTGGCCTTTTTTGGGATTAGTGTGAAAAAGGAGGCATTGCAGCCGTCAGGAGATCCTCTTTAATCAATCACCAATATTTTTCGAAGAATTTCATATTGAAGCCGTCAGGACCAGGAGCTTTCGAGCTATCGAATGTTGTATTGTTATGACCTACATTCTAAGAAAAGATGTCACCACAATGATAATATATACTCCTTTCATCCCATATTAATAGTTCATTATTCCATTTTGTGATGTCTCAAATTAATAGTCCACTTCCATAAATTAATAAGAATAAAAAACTTAAATTCTATTATGTCCTTAATGTATGTGCATATGATTAAAGGAGAAAAGTAAGGTAATGGTAAAACTGGAAAGTAAACAGATGTACAATTTTTTTATTACATTTTTTTAAACTGTGTGATTTTTGTCTGTGGACTATTAATATGGGACGAAGGGAGTATACTACAAATTTCATAGTTGAATTATTATCATAAAAATTATATCTATGTACCGTAAATGGACATTCCCTTAACTGGTAGTCTATATGTCATCAATTGCAGAATAATAAACAAAGATGTATTGATAGATATCATATTACTACACTCAAAGTTTAAGACATGCTAAGCCATATATCAATACACTCAAAGTTTTTTCATAAAACTAAACTTTAAATTTATAATATTAAATTCCCACATGATAACACAACTTAGAGAAATATCAATAAAATTCTGAGTGTATTAACGGTGGTTCTATCAATCAAACAAACTAGTGGTTCCATAAAATAAAAACTGATAACATATAATCCAACAAAATTGATTGTAAAAGTTAACAAAATTGAATGTAAACGAAGGAAAGTATAGTTATTGAACAATAAAATGGACAGAAGAATAAATTATAACGGATAAGAGTTTGTTACTGTTATAATTCAGTAGGCTTATAACTACCTTTAGTGGTTCTTGACTGTAGAAGGTATATAGAGATAGAGATACTGTAAAACGGAGAAAACAAAGGTTGAACAAAAGGTATGAGTAATTGGTTTTTTATTTATAGAAAAATGTACAATGAGAGTTTGGTGGCATTTAGAATCTAGAGAGAGAGAGTGTTTTTGTTAACCAAAAAATACATACATTAAACTCTAACTCAACACACCTATTTATACTCAAAAAATATACTATGCAATATCTATAATAATAATAAAATTATCATCCAATTATTACTTTTATAACACTCCCCCTTGGATGATAATTTTATTAGTGAATAACTAGTACTGCCTCGTTAAAAACCTTGCTAAAGAAAACCCTTTGGGATAAAACTTTAGCTAAGGGAAAAAGAGTGCAGCATAGAGTTGACTCCCCCTCAAGTAGGCAACGCCTGAGTTGTTACATCTTCTGAACATGCCTCATGCCAATATTATGAACGTGTGTTCTGAAAATAGCAGTTGGAAGTGCTTTGGTGAAAAGGTCAGCAGAGTTTTTGCTGGACTGAACATATCTCATTTCAATCTGGTTGTCCTTAATGAGATTTTGAGTGTATGAGAAGAATCTAGGGGGTATGTGTTTTGTTCGGTCACTTTTTATATACCCTTCTTTCATCTGTGTTATGCAAGCTACATTATCTTCATAGATAGTTGTTGAACTTTTATTGCGTTCTAGTCCACAAGAATCAGTAATGAGTTGTGTCATTGATCTCAACCAAAAACATTCCCGACTGGCTTCATGTAATGCAATTACTTCGGCATGATTTGATGATGTTGCAACAAGTGTTTGTTTTTGAGAACGCCATGATATTGCGGTACCTCCATTTAGGAATACATATCCATTTTGAGATTTAGCTTTATGTGGATCAGATAAATAACATGCATCTGCATAACCAACCAAATCTTGTTTTGATTCGTTAGAATAAAATAATCCTAAATCAGTAGTTCCTCGAAGGTATCGAAATATGTGTTTGATCCCATTCCAGTGTCTTTTGGTAGGGGCTGAGCTGAACCTTGTCAACAAATTAACTGCAAAAGAAATGTCAGATCTTGTATAATCTATAAGAACCTCAATTGCACTAAAATATAGAACTTTCGATCTGTTAAAATTTTCATGATCTTCGCAGGGATGAAATAGATCAGTGTCAATATTGAGTGATCTAACAACAATGAGTTTGTCTTTAAAAAAAATGTTTTAAAATCTTTTCGGTATAAGTTGTTTGATGTACAAGTAAACCATTAGGCATATGCTCAATTTGCAATCCAAGGTAATACTTGATTTTTTCAAGATCTTTCATTTCAAAATAATTCTTTAGAAGTTGAATGATTTCATAGATCTCTTTATTTGTTCATATGATGTTAAGAACATTGACATAAACAACTACGATCTCATATCCGAACATTGTTTTTATAAAACATACGTGCAAAATAAGTTTATATTTATACCCTTTTTTTTTATCAAGTAGTCATTTAATCGGTTATACCACATACGTCCCGTTTGTATAAACCCACTTAGAAATCTTTGTGATTTAATGGAATATATTCCCTTGGGTTTTACATTAGATGCTTATGATACCTTAACCCTTTAGGTATATTCATATATAGCACTATTAAGTGATCCATACAGATAAGTAGTAACAACATTCATGAGATGCATTTAAATAACTACCAGGTTGATTAAGTATCTAATAAGTAATTGTATCCATTACAGGAGGATAATTTTTCCTCCTAATTCATTTCTGGTCATTGTGGGAAATATTGAGTTACAAGTCTAGTTTTGCCTTGTAACTTCATTTGCACATTTCTTTTCGGATAAAAATTCATTTGTATCCCATACGTTTCACATCTTTAAAAGTGATAATGATTGATCCGTAAACTTTTCTTTTATCGAGCGATTCTAATTCAGCTCTTATTGCTCCTTTCCATTGAGCTCAATCATGTCCATTTTGTATATTCAATGACAGATTTTAGTTCCAGATCATCATCTTTATTCATGATGTCATTGTAACATTATATGAAAATATCTCATAGAGATTTTAGTTTCATTTCGGTTCCATAATATTGCATAATTTATCGCAATTTTAGTATTTACATTTATCAATATCCTCTGCAGAAGGAATATTGATTTGTGGTTCTTCTTGAACACTTTCTCTTACCTCATTATCAGCTGATTTTCTTTTTCGAGGATTTTTATCTTCGGAACCAATTGATCTTCCACGTTTGATGCGTGGCAAAGACTCAACAGTGACATTATTGCCAGCTTTTGGAATTTTCGAGCTGGAGCATTTATCGCTGGTATATATGATTTAGTCACTTTTTTATATCTGTAAATGAATAAAGTAATTAATTTGCAAGTTCTTGCATATGCATTATTTTTTGAACTTTCGTTTCACATTCTTTTGTGCGAGTTCAATATACCTTAATTGATGTTCACATCATGAAGCATCATTTTATTTATTTTTTTTTATTTCTCCCCCTAATCTAGGGAACAATGTTTTATTAAAATGACAATCAGAAAAACGTGCTGTAAAAACATCACCCATCATGGGTTCAATATATCTTATGATTGAAGATGTTTTATATCCAAAATATATTATCATCTTTCTTTGAAGAACCATTTTATTGTGTTGTGGTGATACAATTGGAACATACACTGCACAACCAATGTTTTAAGGTAGAAAATATTTGGCTCTTGGCCAAAATCAAGTATTAAGTGAAAATATTTACGACTTCCACATGGTATAATGCGAATTAATGTCGCAGCATGTAAATTTACATGTCCACATATAAATATTGAGAGATTTGTACTCATTATCAATTGTCTAGTTATTAGCTGTAAGCGTTTATCTATTGATTCAGCTAAACCAATTTTGTGTATGCACATGAGCAACTGGATGTTCAACAACAATCCCTGTAGATATATAATGATCATTAAATGCTTGAGATGTTAACTCACCAGCATTATCAAGTCTCATCCTTTTAATGGTGTAATCAGAATAATGTGTTCTCAATTTAATAATTTGTGCAAGAAACTTTGCAAATGCCATATTACGGCTTGATAACATACAAATATGAGACCATCCGCTAGATGCGTCTATTAGAACAATGAAATATCAAAATGATTCACATGATGGATGAATTGGTTCATATATCTTACCTTGAATTCTTTCAAGAAACATTTGTGATTCTTTTTCACAATATACTTTTCATTAATCACCATATGTGCTTTCCATTAATCACCATATGTGTTTTTTTTTTATCATATATCCTTTTCACCATATACGCTTTTAATCATATGCGCTGTATTTTTCACCATATGCGCTTTTAATCATATGCGATTTTCATCATATGCGTTGTGCTTTTCATCATATTCGCTTTTTATCATATGCGCTTATCATATGCGATGCGCTTTTTATCATATGCGCTTTTTTATGTGAATAGTAAATTAATTAATTTCGTTTTACTATTCATATGAATTAATTTAGATTTACTATTTTGTTAATTGAGTAATATATATATACATCATATACTTGTGACTCCGAAGGCTCAAATGAATTTGACCATATAGTTATACGTTGTACCTTGCACATTAATTTTCAGTAGAAGCTTTAGATGCATATTATTTTCAGTAGAAGCTTTAGATGCACTTTTTTTTTTAATCACCAAATACCACAAACACTTTGTTTGCGTTTGTTCATAGTCATCAATGAAAACCATTTTCTTTAATTTTATTTTATACAATAAAATTAACGCATCATTATTCTTTTCAAAAACAATAATCTATTGTTATTGTTCACTTGTGCCATGTTTAACAACAAAAGTCAACAACCTCTGTCTTGTTTATTGTGGCAACCAAAAACAACCTTTGCTTTTGTTACCGAGAATCCAAGACCAAAAAACAATTAATTTTTAATTAATCTTTTATCAAAACCATAAATGATTTTATTGATCTACGTTGATATGGCCATAAAGAATTGACGGCTGACCTACTTTTGTAAGTGTATTTCGGCTATCATCCCGAAAACGCACAACGACCTTTTTATTTTTATTTATGAACTATTTGTTTCATATCTAGCTTAGGCAATTATTGTGAACATTTGGTCCCTATAAGAGCATTTATTTTTTAGACTTTTAGTTGATTTGTACTTGTCACAATTAGGGATAGCACCCGCGGGTCGTGGATGCGGATCCATTGGATCCATCACCCGTACCCGCGGATTTTTTTTAAGAGACATTCAATTGAACCCTTGTTCGTTGAAACAATTTGACTATATTTTTACTCCCCATTATTAAACGGGCCATTTTGATGCACACTCTTAAAAAAATAATTTGTTTTTTAAGTTTTATTATTCAACCTCCTTTTTTCAACGGTCACGTTTTTAACAAAACATTTGACAAGTTTGGAAAAAAGTTTTTTATTGATTATCATCAAAAGTTTTCTATTGTCACTCTACTGGATGGAATTATGGCATACAACCAAAATTGCAACCCAACACTACATAAGAATAAAAAGGTTGTTTTTAATTAACATATGTATATGTGTTAAACTCGGAATAATAATAACTTATTTTAGAAAATTAACATAAGACATGTTGAAACATTTTTGTCACATTTAGCTCATCAAGTCTAATACTTATCATTGATAGATTTTATCACGTCTAGGAGATGTTTACTTTTTTCTTGTATTAAGTCCTACTTTCATTTACCTTTGTTTGGAAAATTTTTTTTTTTTACTTTGCTTTCCCCCTTTCTGTAAAACTCATTTAAACACTTTCTTTGTTTTTTTTTTTTTTAAAAAAAAACTTCCTTTTTTTTACGTTACCCGTAAATTATAAATATATAAAAAAAACTTTTTGTTTAAATTTTTTTTTTTAGTTTTTAAAAGGCCACTTGACCAATTTTTTAATTCTTTCACAACACCTGATATCGTGATCGTGACCTTTCACCAAAGCAAAAGATATTCTTGATAAACTAAACACGGACTCGTGTTTGAAATTGTCGGCCACAAAAAAATTCATTTGATAAAAGTATATATTTTTTTTTAGTTATAGAAGGAGACCACTTCATTTTCAATACTTCATTTTTGACAAAAAAACTATTCCATTTTACCATCCCCTTTTTTTTTCTTACTTTAACTTTTAAGATATACTTTTAATAAAAATACAAACTACTTTTTCTTATTTTAACTTTTAAGATTTACTTTTAATAAAAATACAAACTACTTTTTGTATTTTAACTTTTAAGATTTACTTTTAATAAAAGTACAAACTACTTTTTCTTATTTTAACTTTTAAGATTTACTTTTAATAAAAATACAAACTATTTTTTATTTTAACTTTTAAAATTATAAATTTAAGAATAAACATTAGTATGCATGAAATAAATAATGATTAATTGCATAAGTAATCATAAATGTTAGATAACATATAAAGACCCCGTCGTATTCGTATTGATCGGAATTAATCTCGACCCATGGTACCGTGTTGTCAAATGACGTGTTGCGTACATAAAGTACCGTGTTGTCAAATGACGTGTTGCGTACAATCATGAGGTCTTATTAACATAAATATAAATGTTAGTGAAGTTAATAAGAGTTAGATTACAGAAAATATAATTCAGGTGGTATAACCGACCATATATAACTTAAATAACATAAATATAAATGTTAGTGAAGTTAGTAAAAGTTAGATTACAGAAATATAATTCAGGTGGTATAACCGACCATATATAACTTAAATAACATAAATATAAATGTTAGTGAAGTTAGTAAAAGTTAGATTACAGAAATATAATTCAGGTGGTATAACCGACCATATATAACTTAAATAACTTAAATATAAATGTTAGTAGTCCAAAATTTGATATATTCGAGTCTGAAAATTATTAATAATTTCATACCTTGATTAGTGATTCGTGATCGTTTGAGATATCTTTTAATTACACTAAGCTTTTCGTGCTGATAACGTGTTATAATTCAGTAGGCTTATAACTACCTTTAGTGGTTCTTGACTATAGAAGGTATATAGAGATAGAGATACTGTAAAACGGAGAAAACAAAGGTTGAACAAAAGGTATGAGTAATTGGTTTTTTATTTATAGAAAAATGTACAATGAGAGTTTGGTGGCATTTGGAATCTAAAGAGAGAGAGTGTTTTTGTTAACCAAAAAATACATACATTAAACTCTAACTCAACACACCTATTTATACTCAAAAAATATACTATGCAATATCTATAATAATAATAAAATTATCATCCAATTATTACTTTTATAACAGTTACCTTTTATTTAGTAAAGATTAGTATTTCTTTTTATAAAAGATGTCGTATTGTTTTTTAATTAAATTAATATAAAATAATGACATTATCATTATCAAAATTTAATAGTAATTAGTGAAATGATTACACCATCATTTAGAACTTTATATGAATATATAGATAGATAGATTTGAGGAGTTGAAGATGCCAAATACTAGATCTCGTGATTATTAAAATTAAATAAAAGCGCCAGTTTTAGTCACGTAACCTATATTACCCGATATACTAAATGTGATGTATTTTTAAAATACTTAATATTTATTAAAATAACTAAAATAATTTCATGATTGTATCTTTTCTTGTTGGTAATAATTTAATAAAAGTTTTTGCTGGCTTAAAAAAAAAATTATGCTCATATATAATTAATATTTCTTAAAATAATATATTTCTATTTCTATGGCACTATTATTCGATTATATACATATGTGTGCATGTGTGTTAATGATTGTGATGTATCAAAAAGCGTTAAGAATTGTTATATGAATTACTTGAGTTGAACGACTTTGTACATATTGCAAAGCCAATTGTCACTACAAGATTAGTTGTTTCTTAAAACGAGTTGAAATCTCGAGTCTAGAAGGAAAAACATAAATCGAATTGAATTCCTTCATGACAAAAAATGTTTACACGTGACAAACATCATCAATAATGGCGAATATGGATGGCATCGACCCGAGTTTGATTAAGGTTTAAGTAATTCCAGACACGAATCTGGTTAAAAGACCCATCCAAAACATGAACCCGAATTTGTCAGTTCCCCATTTAATTACTAACTAGCGGTTAAACGGCACGGGTATCTTATGTCCCCATTTGCTTACGAACTATCCGGTAAAGAGGTTTTTCTATGAGTGTTCGAGTCTTTTTTCAGGTATACAGATGGTGTAATCAAGTGTACGGGCCGAGTAATTAGATATACCGGCGGGTTATCGGGTTTATGGGCCGGGTATGTGAACTCGGGTCTTTACGGGTATACGGATCGGGTAATCGAGTTTGTGTCTAAAGCCATCCCCGGACCCAGACCCGCGAAACAACTAAAAACCATCCTCATACCCAGCCCTAGACCCATTTATCTGGCTCGAACTTGGCCCAAAAATTTCTTTTTTTTTTTTTTGGTGTCCCCATCGGTTACTAATTTTTTGCCATCCCTAGTGGCGAATCTAGAAAGAAAACCGAATGGGTCCGAATCTTTTTACAAAGTACCCTTCATGATTATTTTTTTTTTAACGACGATCTTTTGTCATTAGTAGATTAATTATTTCAAAGACCCTCATCATTTGCACGTAACACACGCGTTCAGGAGGAAACCCGAACCTGATTGACGGTACCCGGGAACACATCCATTCGAGCAGTGTTCATGGGTAGAGGTCCGTGAACGAATCCGGTAAAACCTTCCTATAGGGTCAATATATACCACCATTGTTGGTGTTCAATTGGTTTAAAGAAAATCATGTCATCCTTAAGGATCGAACCCATGATCTCTCCTTATCCCATGACACAAAGTACATGAGGAAACCATTGGGCTATGCCCGCAAGTTCACCCTTCATAATTAATATTTGTTTACCTTCGCAAAACTGTAAAACTGAAAGGACCCGTTCATATACATTATAAACGATTCACAATAGTTGATTACATCGCGAGGTATTTGACCTCTATATGATACATATTACAAACATTGCATTCGTTTTTAAAACACAAACTTTCTTTACATCGAAAATTGACAGGCATGCATACCATTTCATAATATCCACTATCCAATTATAAATTAATTTAATAGTAATCTTTGATGAACTCAATGACTCGAATGCAACGTTCTTTGAAATATGCCATGAAATACTCCAAGTAATATCTTTAAAACAAGCAAATGCACAGCGGAAGATTTCTTTTATACCTGAGAATAAACATGATTTAAAGTGTCAACCAAAAGGTTGGTGAGTTCATTAGTTTATCATAATCATTCATTTCCATCATTTTAATAGACCACAAGAATTTCATTTCCAGTTCTCATAAATATACGTCCCATGCATAGAGACAAAAATAATCATTCATATGGATTGAACACCTGGTAACCGACATTAACAATATGCATATAAGAATATCCCCTATCATTCCGGGATCCTCCTTCGGACATGATATAATTTCGAAGTACTAAAGCATCCGGTACTTTGGATGGGGTTTGTTAGGCCCAATAGATCTATCTTTAGGATTCGCGTCAATTAGGGTGTCTGTTCCCTAATTCTTAGATTACCAGACTTTAATAAAAAGGGGCATATTCGATTTCGATAATTCAACCATAGAATGTAGTTTCAATTACTTGTGTCTATTTCGTCAAACATTTATAAAAGCGCATGTATTCTCAGTCCCGAAAATATAAAGGGTAAAAAGGCAAATGAAACTCACCATACTGTATTTCGTAGTAAAAATACATATAACGTCATTGAACAAGTGCAAGGTTGGCCTCGGATTCACGAACCTAAATTAATTATGTATATATATGTGCTGGTCAATATTTGTCTAACAAATTAGGTCAAGTCATAGTGTACCACAATCCTAATGCTCGAGACTAATATGCAAAGATCAACAAAAGTTAATTTGACTCAAAATGATTTCCAAAATTCTATACATGATTAATATATAGTTTAAATATCGTCGTTTTATATTTTTAAATATTTTTTAAAAGATTTATTAGAGTAAATAATATAATTTATTTATTAATAAATAAAATTTTATATTAAATTTATATAATAAAATATACTTTTATATATATTTAAGTAATAAAATTTATAGGGTTCATTTAATATCATAAAGATAATATGATAGGTATTATTAAAGTAAGTTATTACACGTAGTAAAATATGTTTGTATCACATATTTATTTGATAAAATAATATCTATAATGATAGTAAGTAAAAGTTGTATTATTTTGTAATAATAATTATTATTATAAAAATATCAATATTTATAATTACTAAGATGATATTATGATAAAACGATAATTCTAATTATGATAACTTTAATATTTACGATAATTTTTAATATTATCTTTAAAATAATAATTCTATTTAAAATAATAATAATAATGATATTTTATAGTAACAATGACATTTCTATTAAAATGATAATTTTTGTTAAAATGATAGTTTTAATACTAACGATACTTTTAATAATAATAGTAATGATAAAAATAATAAGAACGATAATTTTATCTAAATCAATATCTTATAATATTTTAATTTCATCATGAAACTCTTACCCATTATTTCCTAATCGTTTCGTTTAATAGCTTTTAATCGTCTTTTATATCGTGTTCATAATAATGATAATAATAGTAATCAAAATAATTAGGTGTTACAAATATTTGTTTTAATTACACTAATATTAATAATGATAGTTACTATAACATTATTAACGATAATACTAATAATTATCTTAATGATAATATAGTAATAATAATAATAACAATAACAATAACTATTTTTAAATAATGATATATATATATATATTAATAATGATAATAATAATAATAATACCAATAATAATAATAATAATTGGATAATAATAATAATAATACTAATTATAACTTTAACGATAATAATGATAGTAATAAAAAAAATAACAATTTTTAATGATAAATCCCTTTTATTGATAAAGATAATAATAATGATAATAATAAGATAAAACTAGAACGACGATAAAAACGACGATAATAATAATCATTTTTAATAAAAATATCGAAAATTCAATTGATTATAACTTCTAATCCGTTCATCGAAACCATTCGATATCTAAAGGAAAAGTTCTTAATTTTTCGCTAGCTTTCTAAGGACATGCATATCTTATACCTTATCTCAACCGCAAGTGTAACTAATTCAAGATTCAACCTAACCTGTCTAAGGGCAATATCAAAAGTACAAGCATGCATAATCCTAAATACTCGAGCACTAGTCAGGGATACACTATTAGTATGTAAAAGTTAAATTATGAGTACTCACGTATCAATATTGAGATTCAATATTGCAGGAAAGGTACGTAGACGCAACGGAAATGATAAACACTATATTGACCTCGCGAGCATACCCATGAACCATACTCAATCACCTCCATAGCTATAACCCATAATTTCCTTAATCCTATCCCACTCGAAAAACAATTTCGAAATCACTCGGACAGCACTCCGTCGTAATATTTTATGTATACTAATAATATCTTGAAATAATACGGAGTAAATATATATATGTAAATCGATTGAGAGAGTTTAGAGAAAAATATTTTCAAATTTCTATGAAATAATGAAACCTATTGAATTCTATTTATAATAGATTTTTGAATTATTAAAGTGAATTATTAAAGTATGAATTATTAAAGTGAATTATTAAAGTATGAATTATTAAAGTGAATTATTAAAGTATGAATTATTAAAGTGAATTATTAAAGTATGAATTATTAAAGTGAATTATTAAAGTATGAATTATTAAAGTGAATTATTAAAGTATGAATTATTAAAGTGAATTATTAAAGTTAAAGTAAAGTAAAAATAAAGTAAAGGTAAAGTTTAAGTATAGTAAAAGTATAAAACTACATAATACGTATAATACGCGTATAAATATATATAATATTAATTTAAATCATTATATATATTTAATAAAATAAAATATAAATATCGTTATCTTTATCATACTAGTTAAGTAATGAGTTGTCAAAAGTGGTTCTAGATATTTATAAAAGTTATATACGTTTTAATAATAAAGTTCTTTTTAAACTGAAAACGTTTTTGTACGTTTGAAACTAAATAGATCAATCGAGTCTTTATGAGATTCAATCTTCCACTATCCTTTGTCTAGTTCTCAATGATTAACAATTTGTTCTTATTTATAAATCACTTTACCATTTTCCGAATATTGTTAAAATGGAAAGATTTCTCAAATCAACGTGGGCCTTTCAACAGAGACTTGTAATCATAATTCAATATATCTGATAATTCAATCATTTGATCTTATCTTCTAATTCCATTGATAAACATTTTGAAACAGATACAATCATATAAAGTATTTAATCTAATATTTTGTTTACGTTTCAAGTTATAATATATATACACATATACATATATGATCATATTCGTTTAATGGTTCGTGAATCGTTGGAACTTGGTCGAGGTTGAATGAATGTATGAACATAGTTTAAAATTCTTGAAATTTAACTTAACAAATATTGTTTATCGTGTCGGAAACATATAAAGATTAAAGTTTAAATTTGGTTGGAAATTTCCGGGTTGTCACAGTACCTACCCGTTAAAGAAATTTCGTCCCGAAATTTGAGTGGAAAGGTCGTGAATGATAATAAGTATGTTTTCATGATGCATACGGGCTGAAAATTAGAGTTTTATTATCAGCGAATAATTTGGATAAACAATCCATTTATATGAAGAGTACGAATGAAGCTAACATAGAAGAGTGAAATGAGTAAGTGTAGATTCATCTTATCATTTGACATAGATATGATTGATTCCCAGATTTCAAGGGATTTGAAGAAAATCTTCTTAATAAGATTTGACTCTCCGGTAATCAAGGGAATTAGGATCCGCTTTAAATGCGATCGTCCATTTTAATTGTTCTGTCGGAGATTTTCTTATAAATTCACCTCCTTCGTTTCCTTACAACTCACACCTTCTGTTGATGCATTTTATGCAAGTCCCTAGACATCTACCCACGTCCATTGCAGGTACAACAGTTTACAGGCCACCATGATTGTTCGTTATTATACTCTCCGTGTTTATATGTAGTTACAGGAACTGCAGGAACGAGATTTAGATGTTTGACTATGTTAGACTTAGTCAGACATACGAGTGAAGCCTCACTAGTACAGCTGACAGGCTCATACGCATGGTTGATGCTGAGCTAAGTCACAATTACGACCTAAATAAGAAGACACGAGTGAGTGATCACCCGTACGGCTGATGAAGCCAACTCGTACGTGTGATGAATGAATTGTATGGGTGAGTCAACAGCAGGGGTATATAAAGTCTTATGTTCTTCATTTTAGGTTAAGCCTCTCATTTGTTACACACACTCAGATCTAGTGAGCTCCTCCGATTCTCTCTCAGTCCAAATCACCCAGGTGGTGAATAATAGCTCTAGGTGTTGATCTAATCACACTTGATTTAGCTGTGATTTGACTAAATTAATAAAAAAAAAAAACTTAACCTATTCACTAGAGGATTTGATTCACTTATTCCGCCATTGTGTGAGTTAAATCTGTTGATTTCTAAGTTCCTAGTCATGTTTCATCACCTTCTATTCTTTCCCCCTAACTCATATTTTAAAGTATTCATCAATATGCTCCATCCAGTTCTGATTCTCGATATACTTCTAACTTTCATATCGGTCATTCTTCTTTTTCATCTACCGCCGAAAGAATCTATTTACTTCTACTATACTCTTGGGTTTATAGTGTTTCTAGTTCTCCCGTGTCTTTATATTGCTATATGCATCGATATATATGGTTTATAATTTATGGTTTATCGTTGGGCTTTATATGTTCCCTTATATTTCAAAGTCTCTGCTTCTGTCTTCTATAATCATTATCATTCACAATTAATGCTCTCTTTTATTTGCTGCAATTTATACCCCAATTTCTATTTCGGAGTTTTGTCCTTTCGTTTCTTCTTCTTGCGATTAAGCACCGCTTGTAATGGTCCAGAATTCACAGATATGAATTTCGAAATGAACATTGTTAATGTTCTAGGAAGGAAATTGTGATGGCACGATCTTGACTTGTCAAATTACTAGAATACCTTGGAAAAGGCCGAATCATCAAGAAATATTTTCTTGATATTTTAGAGGTTAAATAGAATACAAGAGTCGTATAACATGGCACATGATGATGTTATGATCTGTGAATCATCACGTTCCATTTAGAAACTCAGCATGACTTACTGTAATATAATCACGTTGATCAAGTGTCATTATATTATACTAATTCATGCTTCAGTTCCCAACATTACTTCAAAATATTTCTATTTTAAACTTGAATGTTTCAGAATTTAGAAACTAAAATAGTTTCTTTAATGATGTAATACAGATAGCGCGAAGAGGTAAATGATTTCAAATAAGAAAAATTAAGAAAATATCTTCAGAAATATGGAGGATATTTATAATGAAAGATATGATGATATTTTAGAATATCTAAGATCAGAGGATGATGAAGAATATTATTCACAAGGGTTTAGAGTCAGGAGTAAGGTATTTGATAATAATTTCAGCAGACACTGAATCATTTGGATTCTTTGAAGGCAGGTTTAGTCTTTGTGATTTGTCCATAGCCTCCTTCATGGTTTGCTTAATCCTTTTTCCAGTTCCAAACCTTCTCTTTTTCTAAGCTTTTCCAACACACTATCCTTTATTATCAAACTTTTGACTGTTAAGGTCGTTTACAGTTTTTGCTGCTTCATCAGCATTTTCCAAACTTCGGAGAACTAGTTCGCAGTTTAGGGTGTTTTTCAGAAACTTCACATTCAAAGTATATAAGTCTAGGAGATAGACGTTATATATACACCTATAACTGTTGGCAGAGACATGCTGCAAGATTTCAAAATACTAATTGCTGATTCCCAGTAATTGGCATGACAATTCTTGTTACAAGATGCGGATGAGTAAATGATGGGGTTTCGATAAATATAATGACTTTTCGGAAAGTCAAAGATCAGTGAAGTTGTTGGTAAGTTTATTTTTAATGTGGTGAGACATAAAAGGTTCTCCGGTAACGATGACGAAAGGGCAACGTCTATATCAAGGTTATAATAAGACTGTTTCAACTGAAAAGTCGAAGTTGACTTGCTAAAGCTGTGACAAAACTGACTAATTTGAAAAGGAATTGCAAAGTTATTTTTGCTAATAAATGCCAAAGGGTCTGACACGGATACGTGTTAAATTATGACTCTGGTTTCGAGAGCTTTTCAGATGCAAGACTGTGGTTAATATGTGGTTGGATCATCATCTCGATTGCTCATTATTTGAAGTGTCTTCAGATATTTTCGAAGGGTTTGAACACAGATTGTAATCGTTAATATACATTTGATGTTCTAACACAGTTTTGAAGTCAAAGTATAGCTTTGAAAGATGTAGGAATCTAAAAGTGATGATACCGGTTATATCTCGAATTGAATTCTGAGGTTTCAAAATCAAAATTTGTAATTGGGTTTGAATGAGTATGGTTGTTTTGATCTCTTTGAAAGAATGTATATTATTGTGAAAGTAGGAAGTATAGTTGATAATTTGCTTGATCAGATTCGAAGAATGTACCATATTAATTGTGAATATATATATCTCTCGGGTATTACCTACCCGTTAAAAAATTTCACAATTAATATTTTGTACATAAGAATTTTATTACAGTCTTTGTGAAAATATATATGTATATATTCTCCTCAGATATAACATAAATTTTAATGAGTTAATACTAAATTAAACTCATTCGATTTATGGTTGAAACTAGAATTGAATAATCCCTTGAAGGCTTTAGAGATTACATAAGTATTTCTTCAATAATATTGAAATTACGAATCAATACTTCATTATTTGTTGAGGCGTGATGTTGATTTTTGTTAAATTCTTGTGAACTTCGCAAAGTACGAGTGATGGTATCTGAGAAGTTTCGGTTACATCGATGATGAAAGTGTAAAATCAAATATATACTTGATTTATTATGAATTGGAATTTGTTGAATTGAGACAGAGATTGTAGTTAACGATGGTTAAGTTGCGGGTGAAGGACGTACATTATTGCATATTTGTAAGATGAATTAACCGAGTAGTTAAGATTCACACACAATAGCTTAGCACGGAAAGATTTATTTTTATTTCAAAATATGTATATATAAAATATACATATAATTTCTTCAGAGGGAATGAGTTAACTCTTCATAACTCCTTGATACAATATACGCGTTATTGATTCGTAATGATGTCCACAGTGATTCTTGAACTGACGGAGTTTGTGATGTTATAGGTGTTGTTGATTCTGATGTTGACTGTACTGACGATGCTGGTGACGCTGACGGTACTGTTGATGCTGTTGGTAAAACAAGTTTAGCTTGTTAATCACACACCATTTTTGTCAGGGTTTCTACTCTTCCTTCTATCATTTTGGTTCGCTTAACTGATTTATGGTTAGGGCTAGATTAGATAATCTCTAAGACTTTAGAGATTACATAATCTCCGTGGAATGTTTCTCCAATGAAGTTATGAATTAATACATCGTCAGTTATTGTTGCTGGTATTCCTTGATATCTATGGTGCGTATGACGTTGATGCTCGTGGGACAGATTGTGAAGTTGAGGTTTACGACGCGGTTGTGGTTGGAGGTGGTAATGGTACTGTTGGCGTTGATGATGGTGGTACTGGTTATGCTGCTGGTGTTGCTGCTGGTGCTGCTACTGGAGTTTGTAATTTTTGCACCATATTCTCCAAAGCCACTACCCGAGCGCGAAGCTCGTTGACTTCTTTTATTACACCGGGGTGATTGTCGGTTCGGACGAGCGGATAAATAAAATCTAGAATTTGATGGAGTATATAATCGTGACGAGATACTCTGGAAATGAAAGAGAAAATGGTGTTTCGGACAGGTTCGCCGGTAAGTGCTTCAGATTCTTCGTCAAGAGGGCAATGTGGTGGATGGAAAGGATCGCCTTCTTCTTGTCTCCAATGATTGAGGAGACTACGAACCCATCCCCAATTCATCCAGAATAGATGATGACTGATTGGTTGATCCATTCCGGTCACACTGCTTTCGGAGCTTGAGTGAGATTCCATTTCAGAATCCGAGTGACTTGAACTGATGACAACTTCCATTTCGTACGATTGGATAAAGGATTTTTCGATATAAAATGATTTTCCGGCTATCGGGTGGTATTCTATTTACATAGGATATCCATATATGTATATAGATCAAAAGATTTCGTAGATTACGGAGGAATTTACGGAATATGTCAGGCAAAGTTTACAGTAATAGATACGATAAGATATGATTTAGCAGATACGCTAAGATATGAATTTTGTCTATACACTACTCATGCAATTAATGTAGCAAGACGTGTCTAGACTAATAATGATAAGTAGGTAATTTCCTAAGGATGATAAGTAGATGATTTCCGACTAGAAATGATAAGCAAAACTTTTGACATGCAGACACGGTCGAAGTCCAGACTCACTAATGCATCCTAACGACTTATCAGTTAGACACACTAATGCAGACCTGGTTCGCTAAGACCACCGCTCTGATACCAACTGAAAGGACCCGTTCATATACATTATAAACGATTCACAATAGTTGATTACATCGCGAGGTATTTGACCTCTATATGATACATATTACAAACATTGCATTCGTTTTTAAAACACAAACTTTCTTTACATCGAAAATTGACAGGCATGCATACCATTTCATAATATCCACTATCCAATTATAAATTAATTTATTAGTAATCTTTGATGAACTCAATGACTCGAATGCAACGTTCTTTGAAATATGCCATGAAATACTCCAAGTAATATCTTTAAAACAAGCAAATGCACAGCGGAAGATTTCTTTTATACCTGAGAATAAACATGCTTTAAAGTGTCAACCAAAAGGTTGGTGAGTTCATTAGTTTATCATAATCATTCATTTCCATCATTTTAATAGACCACAAGAATTTCATTTCCAGTTCTCATAAATATACGTCCCATGCATAGAGACAAAAATAATCATTCATATGGATTGAACACCTGGTAACCGACATTAACAATATGCATATAAGAATATCCCCTATCATTCCGGGATCCTCCTTCGGACATGATATAATTTCGAAGTACTAAAGCATCCGGTACTTTGGATGGGGTTTGTTAGGCCCAATAGATCTATCTTTAGGATTCGCGTCAATTAGGGTGTCTGTTCCCTAATTCTTAGATTACCAGACTTTAATAAAAAGGGGCATATTCGATTTCGATAATTCAACCATAGAATGTAGTTTCAATTACTTGTGTCTATTTCGTCAAACATTTATAAAAGCGCATGTATTCTCAGTCCCGAAAATATAAAGGGTAAAAAGGCAAATGAAACTCACCATACTGTATTTCGTAGTAAAAATACATATAACGTCATTGAACAAGTGCAAGGTTGGCCTCGGATTCACGAACCTAAATTAATTATGTATATATATGTGCTGGTCAATATTTGTCTAACAAATTAGGTCAAGTCATAGTGTACCACAATCCTAATGCTCGAGACTAATATGCAAAGATCAACAAAAGTTAATTTGACTCAAAATGATTTCCAAAATTCTATACATGATTAATATATAGTTTAAATATCGTCGTTTTATATTTTTAAATATTTTTTAAAAGATTTATTAGAGTAAATAATATAATTTATTTATTAATAAATAAAATTTTATATTAAATTTATATAATAAAATATACTTTTATATATATTTAAGTAATAAAATTTATAGGGTTCATTTAATATCATAAAGATAATATGATAGGTATTATTAAAGTAAGTTATTACACGTAGTAAAATATGTTTGTATCACATATTTATTTGATAAAATAATATCTATAATGATAGTAAGTAAAAGTTGTATTATTTTGTAATAATAATTATTATTATAAAAATATCAATATTTATAATTACTAAGATGATATTATGATAAAACGATAATTCTAATTATGATAACTTTAATATTTACGATAATTTTTAATATTATCTTTAAAATAATAATTCTATTTAAAATAATAATAATAATGATATTTTATAGTAACAATGACATTTCTATTAAAATGATAATTTTTGTTAAAATGATAGTTTTAATACTAACGATACTTTTAATAATAATAGTAATGATAAAAATAATAAGAACGATAATTTTATCTAAATCAATATCTTATAATATTTTAATTTCATCATGAAACTCTTACCCATTATTTCCTAATCGTTTCGTTTAATAGCTTTTAATCGTCTTTTATATCGTGTTCATAATAATGATAATAATAGTAATCAAAATAATTAGGTGTTACAAATATTTGTTTTAATTACACTAATATTAATAATGATAGTTACTATAACATTATTAACGATAATACTAATAATTATCTTAATGATAATATAGTAATAATAATAATAACAATAACAATAACTATTTTTAAATAATGATATATATATATATTAATAATGATAATAATAATAATAATACCAATAATAATAATAATAATTGGATAATAATAATAATAATACTAATTATAACTTTAACGATAATAATGATAGTAATAAAAAAAATAACAATTTTTAATGATAAATCCCTTTTATTGATAAAGATAATAATAATGATAATAATAAGATAAAACTAGAACGACGATAAAAACGACGATAATAATAATCATTTTTAATAAAAATATCGAAAATTCAATTGATTATAACTTCTAATCCGTTCATCGAAACCATTCGATATCTAAAGGAAAAGTTCTTAATTTTTCGCTAGCTTTCTAAGGACATGCATATCTTATACCTTATCTCAACCGCAAGTGTAACTAATTCAAGATTCAACCTAACCTGTCTAAGGGCAATATCAAAAGTACAAGCATGCATAATCCTAAATACTCGAGCACTAGTCAGGGATACACTATTAGTATGTAAAAGTTAAATTATGAGTACTCACGTATCAATATTGAGATTCAATATTGCAGGAAAGGTACGTAGACGCAACGGAAATGATAAACACTATATTGACCTCACGAGCATACCCATGAACCATACTCAATCACCTCCATAGCTATAACCCATAATTTCCTTAATCCTATCCCACTCGAAAAACAATTTCGAAATCACTCGGACAGCACTCCGTCGTAATATTTTATGTATACTAATAATATCTTGAAATAATACGGAGTAAATATATATATGTAAATCGATTGAGAGAGTTTAGAGAAAAATATTTTCAAATTTCTATGAAATAATGAAACCTATTGAATTCTATTTATAATAGATTTTTGAATTATTAAAGTGAATTATTAAAGTATGAATTATTAAAGTGAATTATTAAAGTGAATTATTAAAGTATGAATTATTAAAGTGAATTATTAAAGTATGAATTATTAAAGTAAATTATTAAAGTATGAATTATTAAAGTGAATTATTAAAGTATGAATTATTAAAGTGAATTATTAAAGTTAAAGTAAAGTAAAAATAAAGTAAAGGTAAAGTTTAAGTATAGTAAAAGTATAAAACTACATAATACGTATAATACGCGTATAAATATATATAATATTAATTTAAATCATTATATATATTTAATAAAATAAAATATAAATATCGTTATCTTTATCATACTAGTTAAGTAATGAGTTGTCAAAAGTGGTTCTAGATATTTATAAAAGTTATATACGTTTTAATAATAAAGTTCTTTTTAAACTGAAAACGTTTTTGTACGTTTGAAACTAAATAGATCAATCGAGTCTTTATGAGATTCAATCTTCCACTATCCTTTGTCTAGTTCTCAATGATTAACAATTTGTTCTTATTTATAAATCACTTTACCATTTTCCGAATATTGTTAAAATGGAAAGATTTCTCAAATCAACGTGGGCCTTTCAACAGAGACTTATAATCATAATTCAATATATCTGATAATTCAATCATTTGATCTTATCTTCTAATTCCATTGATAAACATTTTGAAACAGATACAATCATATAAAGTATTTAATCTAATATTTTGTTTATGTTTCAAGTTATAATATATATACACATATACATATATGATCATATTCGTTTAATGGTTCGTGAATCGTTGGAACTTGGTCGAGGTTGAATGAATGTATGAACATAGTTTAAAATTCTTGAAATTTAACTTAACAAATATTGTTTATCGTGTCGGAAACATATAAAGATTAAAGTTTAAATTTGGTTGGAAATTTCCGGGTTGTCACAAAAACTTACTAATATATGGAGTCATAGTTAATTTTGGTGGCGTCCAATAAGAATTTTAAGAATATTTAATAAAAAAAATCAATGATAATGGGGTCATGGGATCCCATAGAACATAAGATAGACTCGCCACTGATTATTAGCTCATCTTAGGTACTCTGTAAAACCGCTTGTTCCTTTAATTTTTTTTTCCTGGCATGTGAGGCTTCCTGGTTTGTTGTTAGTTTGACGCGAAAGATAATTTTTTATATTCTGTGATGTTTTGATTACAGACCCTTTTAATTGTTCGTCCTTGTTATAGTTTGTTTGTGCTTGTTTCTTTGTCGGTGGTGCGCTTTACTTGATTTTGTTAGTTTTGTGTCGACATTTACTTTTGTTGTTTCGATTCAGCCTTTGTTAGTTGCTCGGTTTGTGTTTCTATGCTTTCATTGGCCTTTGATGTTCACTTGTTTAAGCTTTATTATTTTGTTGAGGTTTCCACGTTGGGAATTGATATATCCACCATTCAAATTACTTCTTTCACCATAAACAGTGCATTAACATGTTGTATAATACAAGTAAATAATGTATGTGTGTGGTGGATGAAGTAATTTGAATGGTGAATATATCATCACCCTTTCATGTTGTTATAAAATCTGTTTGTTCTTTTCAAGAAAAATAAATACCCCTTGTCCACTTTAGTATTTTAAACATTTATGATTTTCCTTTTTTATTATGTTACACTTATACATAATAAAAAATATTCATTTGCATTTTTAATTTTACTTAAAAATTAGAAGATAATTTTCAATCATTAGATCAATATAATTAATGACTAGGATTAAAAACACGGGACAATCACATGTGATTGGTGCGGGACAATCACATGTTATTGTCGTGACAATTACATGTGATCAGAGGCGATTCTAAGCCTTGGGGTATGGGGTCCTATGACCCCACTACTTCAAAAAAAATTTATACATTGTATATCTCAAATTGTATAGGACACCACTAAACTTAAGTAAGGGACCCCATATATATTGAAAATTTATGATTTTTTGGAGGTAAACAACCACTAAAATACCCTTCAAATATAAATAGCTTTGAAATTTTTTTTGAGGACCCCGTTGAATTTTCATCCTGGAGTCGCCACTGCATGTGATTGTAAGATCCGATAAAGTGTAATTGTAAGATCTTAAACAAAATTAAGAATTCAAATAAATATTTCATTATACATAATACATATTCGTTACGACTACAATTAAAACCGAAATATCACGTCATTGATAAATAGCGGTTAAAAGCAAATTAGTCGGTTAATCTATACATAATATAAATAACAAATAATATAATAATTATAAAATATAAGTTTGTCGAATGAAACTCTAAAAGTTATATTTGATTAAATGATTTAAACACTAAAAATGATGCAGGAAGTTAGTGAAACAATTAATTGAGGTAGATATTGACAAATTACAAATACATATATCTCCTAACATCTGAAATATCTAGGCGTAAGTTATTCTTAGAGCGCTCCCAACCATGACAGGGTTTCTTTCAGGACTAACCAATCATTCAGCGCCACATCTGCACCTCTATCCCACTTTCTTCCCAGAACTAAACCTGGACTAAACACTCCTAACAGTGACACTCCTTCCTCACCCACTATATTAATTAATTAATCAATTGTACAACACCTATAGCAAAAAGTACCACAAAATTTAGCCTAGTCCGTCCACAAATATGCTATGAACGGACGAAGTGGGGGACGGAGGAGCTGGGCGAGACCCTGGGCGGGGGCCTGGACTAGCTCGTGCCATCAGTGCCCAGGCTGGGCGGAGCTGGGCGGCACTCCAGGACTAACCATTGGGACCGGCCTTAGAAAAACTCATAAAATATATATTCCGTGTACTAAACAAGTAAACAGTATATAAAATAAAACTTTAAAGTTATAAAACACCTTGTCCTAAAGTAAAACTATACGTAGTCGATGGTGATCTAAAAAATTTTAACATTAGATTTTTCAATTTGCAGATACCACACCGACAGCTTGAGTACACTTTTGTATGGTTGGTGAATATATATCATTATTGTTTTTATCGATCAACAACAAAATACGAACAAAAACAATGAGATTTTTTCAAATTTAACGGGTTATATTATAATCGTATATATGGCCTTTAAGACTATTCCTAACACTGACTGTGACGTCAGAGTCGGAAAAAATGGGTTTTTGACTGTGACTCTATTTAACCTCTGTTAACACAAAATGTCAAGTTTTTGTGTCAAGTATTTGGAGGGTGAGGTGATAAAATCTGATTGAAAATTGGGTGGAAAAAAATAAATTAAATATAAATATAAAATGGCAAAAACTTGTGATTGGCTCTACCAAATCTGACCCATACCGTCAAAAAAACAACTAACGGAGGGAGGCGTCAAAAAGTGACACTGCGCTAGTGCCGTTCAATTCCGTCAATGGTGGCCACCTCATCTGACGCATTCTTTCTGACGCCGGGTTAGTACCGGTCTAATTATAACTAGTTGTGGAACCCTCGCTTCGCGCCGGGGGTTCGGTTTTCAATGTATTTTATTGTGTTTAGTTTGTAAAATTATTTCGTGGCTAACGGTGATGTCGTTGAAGCGCAACTCGAGTCGAACTAAAAGCTATAACCCATCAAAGATTTAAATGTTATTTTAAATTAATAATATACGTGGATCTCCACGTTTCGCTATGGAATTGTTGATTTTTAAAAATTTAATGCAATTAAGTCGTAATTTTGTGGAGAAAAATATAAAGGAAACTAATAAAGAAAAAATAAAAAAAAAAATTGTTATAACGAGTAGAGAAAAATATAAAGGAAAAAAAGCAACAGTAAACGAATCGAAAAAAAAAATGCTACAATGCCATTGTTACAGTGATTTCGTTGCTACAGTAATTCCGTTGCTACAGTGCTAACGGGCTACAGTGATTCCGTTGCTACAGTAAAATAGGTAAAAAGACGAAACTGCCCCTGGTACTATTCATCATTTTTGTCTAATAGTTAATATGGTAATAGGTACGGAGCCGGTGAGGAAAAAATCAACGTGTATGAAAGGTGGACTCAAATATTTAGCGTTTTTTAAAAAGCGTCCGTTTTGCGTATAGTTAGTGACATTGTGTTCGTAAAATTATTTCGAGCTTAACGATGGTGTCGGAAAAATTTAACTAGTTACGGGCGAGAAGATATGACCCGTTGAATATTTGGGTGGAGTTTAGTTAAGATTTTTTATGAAAATGTTGATTTGACACTTTACCCCCTGTTTGGGGGGTCGATTTTAAATTTCGAACAAAGTGTGGGGGGGCTTTTTGGAAAGGGAAAAAAGTGAAAAGACAGAAACGCTCTTGGTACTATTCATGGATTTCGTCGTTTTAGTTGTTTCGAATTGTCGTTTTGAGTTTGCGTTCACACTACAAACGGTCCGCAACTTCGCCTATATTTACACAACGGCCCCTCAAGTTTACACTTTTACAGGGGTAAAAAGTGTAAATATATAATATTATTAAAATAAAAGAAACTAATTCCACCCGAATTTATAACGGGCCCTATCTTCTCGCTCGGTTCGAGTTAAATTTTTCCAAGACCACAATTCAACTCGAAAAAATCTTACGAACCCAACGGGACTAACTATACGCGCAACGGACATTCCTCAAAAAACGCTAAATACATCGGGCTATCTTCAATACATATACATACACTTATGATAAACAACCTAAACTACCTACATCACATCGATGGTTATGTTTCCATTTTTTACACAATCTTCGTGACGTTAAAAATGCATATGCCATTAGGTATACTAGGTACTAACTATGTGTATCTAAAAACATCCGTAGCAAAGCGTTTTTATTACCGTAAATACATAACGCTACGTTAACTATGATTATGTAACCCGAAAGGCACCGCGGCATCGCGCGGACCACTTTTCTAGTTACCTCTAAATGTGATGTTAATTAATGAGGTATGAATATGAAAACTCTAATAAAATATCAGAAAACTAACTATTACAGATATGTCATGTGAGAACCTTTTTTGTAAGATATGTTTCTAAACCTTCACTAATCCACTTTTTATATATTAATGATGCACGCGTAATTGTTAATGCAAGGTGGCACTACACACATACATTTATTTTTAGTGTCAAGGTGGAGAATTTCCGCAAATGTATGTACACAATGTTCGGTGATGATGGCTCTTTCGGCTCTTCGTATTGTTGTTTCGTCGTTTGTTTCTCGTCTCCTTGCTCGAGTTTTGTTATGTAGGATGGTTCGGATTTTGTTGTATTGGTTTGCTCTCACGCTTTTGCTTTGTTGGGCTTGTACCTTAGTTTTTTTGTTTTGTTTGATTGCGTTACTTATAGTGTTTCGTTTGACTTCTTTCATCTTTTATGAAAGTTGCCTTTGTTCTAATACACTCGTATATAACTCAATTTTACACCAAAAAGTAAATAATATAACAACACGAACTAGTAGCAACAAAACTAGGATGCTGAGAAAGCATCATAAGTCTTCAGTAACCACGAAGTAAGCTTTCAAATCAATCTTCATGAACAACAACTTCTAGGATTTGTAAACGTCAATAACTACTCGATAGTCTTCTTTTCATTTCTCTTCGATAACTATTCGAAGCTCTTGACTTGGATATCATTTAGTGCAACCAGACCATGCACCGTTTATTTGAGACACCACTTGATTACGATTTTTCAAATTAAATATCCACACGTCCATTCTACCGATTGTCACATTTTGGTACCAAATGTCAACATGGATTGAACTAAATTACCACGAAAGGATTCTATTATACTAAGATGAAATGTAGGTTCTAAACCCCACCTTAGACTATATCTAATATGTCAAAAGCATGCTTACATGATATTAAGACTACTTAACCGTTTCCAAGCCAACATCACCAAGAAGACAACTAACTGTGTGGAGATCTCTATCTCTCATCAAATTCAATACGTACCAAGATTCTACTCTTCATAACCCTCCATATGAATACTTCAATTTTTCTTGAGACCAAGGGGTTGCGAAGTAATTGAATTTGCCCATATATAGTTACCTACAAGAGTTTATTCACCCTCTAAGCTTGAAATATCCTTTGTAGTGAAAATACCATTATTTTCCAATTGAATGCATACATAATATCAAAGAGTGTTCAACCGTTTCCAAATCACCATCACAAAGAGGACAATAAACTATTTAAAGATTTATACCTCCTTGATCAAGTTCAGTACGTATTAGGATTCTACCATATTCTTAACCATCCATATGCATACATCATAAATTTCATTGAACCGAGGGGTTGCAAAGTGTTTAAGTTTGCCCATGTTTATTTGTAATAGTTTTTTAATCCACCAAATTTGAAAGAGCTTTTGTAGTGAAATCTTCATTATTTGCATAGCGCCACTTCCATGTCTCTTTTTGCTGATATCAACAACATGTGCGTGCAGTAGGTTAGTCGTTAATTCTAGGTCATCAAGAGCCCTTTCAAACTGTGATTTTATCTAGCTCAAGCCAATAGCCATTTAGTCGTCAATGTTTTTATTTAGAACGTCAAAATTCATTAAACACACCCGCTAGCAAGAAGCTAAAAACTGGCTAAAAAAATCAACCATTACAAAGTGATCTTTGTCTTTACAATAACATTTTATATCTTTCAAACGGTATAATCTGTCAACCTTGATCTTTAAACACTCTTCACTAGCCTATGGATCATTCAAAAAAAGAAGTGTCCACACCATTACCAACAACCTCGACGAATGAGTATGTTTCTGAAATGAAGTCAAACCATCTATCTCTTTACATGCACGAATGATGTTATTCCACACACCTAATGAAGAGTTTAACCTTCCACTTGAAAACAAACCCCTTATTTATGCTATTCTTTATATGATAATATAAACCCTATACCAGAACTTCTCATAAATAATGACGTTGCCATAAAAATTGAATACCTGAAATTTATAGAACTCAATACTTTTCTTGTTTTCTAGTTTTTCATATTTAATTATAACTGTAATTATAAGTGTAAGTAATATACTTTTAGTTTACAAACAGATTCATAACTAATTAATAAATATTAACTAAAAATTTAAATTTTAAACATTATATTTTAAAAGATTTTTCCAAACGTAGATCTAACGGTTTTGTTTAAGAAAATATTGTGTGCATAAATAATACGAGTAGTACAAAATGTGTTGGAAGATAGTTATTAGCTTTGGTTTTCAATTAGTTACAATTACTTAATGCAGATCTCAAAATTTAACGTATAACCTTTAAGGTTGTGATTTCGATTTCAAAGATCTCGAAAATTTATATATAGCCTTCAAGTTTATGTTTTCCATTTTAAAATAAGCCCCGACTACAAAAATTATTGTATTACGTCTCTTTTTCATTTTTTTACTTTGATAGTTTTAATAGCCCGTGCGTTGCACGGTGGCTTAAAAAGTTAGTATAGTAATACGTTAATATTCGTAAATACATTTCGACGTAAATCTGCAATCAACGCATTTTGATCACTTCTTATGATCACTTGTGTAGTTCTTTAAGTACAACAAATTGGACAAATGGAATTAAAAAGGTTAGCTTTATGTATTTGATGTGAAACATGGTTGATAAGTCAAAAAATGAGAGCTTCAGGTCATTTGTTTTTGTAAGATTTTTTGGTCAAACTGGTAAGTCACACAATCACACTGCAATATGCCATTACAAATGAACAAAGCCATTACAAATAACCAAAGTCGGTATAATTTGTAAACAAATATATGCCATTAAAAATGACCAAAGTCAGTATAAAATTAGTATATCATGTCATCATGTGTTTCATTGATGAAGTGGAAACATTGGTGAAGCTAACCGAACCTACACCTCCTAACAAAGCCTCACTTTGTTGATTCTGTAACCGCTTCCTTGTTAAATACAGCTGTCTCATATCTTCATCGTCATTAAGAAGATGTTCAAGTTCATCCGTCACCTGAAACCATATAGACAATTAGGTCAAAAATATAAATACAAGTACAAATATTATAATTTTATCTATAAAGAACTGGGACGGATCAAAACTCAAATGCTAGGTTAGATGCTATACAGATGGTATGCTACAAATTAAAACATAGATGCCACCACGGCAACTACTTTTTAGCATGGGTAGAATAAAAATCTAAAAGAGAACTACCGAGGGTCAAAAATTAGTATATCAATACGCACTATGATTGAACTCAATGAAGTAGTAAATATTTAGATAAATGAATAAACAAATATGATACAACTAATATTAAACTATAAACTAACTAAAAATTAATATATATCATAAATATGTGTGGTAGATTCATATATATCCTAAAAATTAAAGGTTATGGAGACAGTAACTAAAACTGTATCATCTATACATATATTACATATGTACAATGTATACATAATTAAGTATATATTATATATATGCTCATACTCATTTGTATAATAGAGAAGTACCGACATCAATAAACTGTTATTGTAGGTGATTCACCAAGTGCAATTTAGAGCCCGTAGATGAAGTAAAGTTGGGAACGCGATGGCAGGATTTTTGGCATATCTTCAATATCAAAAGCACCACTATTCCCAATAACAGCATAACTATTGATGCAGTAAATTTATTTCAATTAATTCTTCATCAAATCCAACTCCTAAACAAAACTCTCATCTTCATATTCACAATCGTCATTGTTCGATCATTTTGTCTTTATAATCATCGGCTACAGAACAATTATAAATGAATGATTAACTCAATGAAACAAGTAATCAGTCAATTCAAAAAAAAACATTAAAGATGCAAACAATTTTTCAAAAGTCATAAAAATAAATTTTACAACTACAACATTCAAGTAACTACTTTAATCAATCAATGTCACAAAATTTTCATCCAAGAGCTACTAAAAGTGAAACCTTATGCTTAATATATACAAAACCTTAGTCTTGAGCACGAGCAAAAGACTGACCATTGGAGTTAACATAAAACTGAGTCTTCTTAAGATAGAACACATTTTCCAGCACAGCTCAACCAAAGTTCACAGGGTATGAACATCATGATTTCTACAACAGTTTCAATTCTTAATAGCATCTCGAATTGTTAGTATTGTGTATGAGCATATACTTTGCATCGCATTATCATACATGGTTATATATTCATTTTTAACTAAATCAAACTAAAGACCACACTTGCCTGCAAAAACTCATTACCCATAACCACCGTAAATTGTATTGGAGAAACTCTTTTTATTTCAAAAACAATTCTGCTATAAAGCATCATGTATCTGAAGGAATAAACATAGTGCAATAGTCAACATAGCCAAATGGTTAACAAAATCAAACTAATTTTCTACTGCAACTTCTTTGTCATAATCCAAACCGCCACTGCCTGCAGCCTTTTCAAGTTTATAAACGACCACTGCAAATTACCTAAATCTCAACATCAATAACATAATATTCTAAAACCATTTAATAAATACTATCAATAAAAAATGAAGAACTGAAAAAACCAAATCTCATAAAGTTAATACATCGAATAAATCTCTATTCATCCAAATCTCATAGAGTCAATAAATCAAAAAAACGTTGTCAATCGAAGAGAACGTCCCCAACTGAAACCATGTGTGTTTATAAAAGTATGAATTTAGAAATTAAATAAACGTTTTACACATACCGTTACTGAATCGTCTTACAATCGATCTGAATTGAGCATTTCTAAGATTGTCGGTGTCGTATGAACCTTAAAAGCACAGTTGTAATCAATGGTTGGTTTAATTGAATTATCGTTCGATCATGGTGGTTTAATTGATGAAAACTTGGTTGAATATATTAGGATCATTTTATAGACTAATGGTTATGATTTAGGGCCTGTTTACTTTTTGTTCCATTAAGTCAAGTTATCCATATAGAAGAATATATGGATATAGGTGACAATATGGAATAAGTTAATAATGCTAAAATGATGTTTACTTTTGTTCCTGAATGAAATAGATTAAACATGTAAATTAAAAATTTACCCTTTATATATATATTGTTGTTTAATTACTAAATAAAATAAAATGAATCATCAATATTACTGTATCATACACAACAACCAACTCATCAAAACACCAGTTCCATTTGAATCTTCACAAGCGTATTGTAATAACATCTTGGATACGAATAGTAAGACATGTAATTAACAAATTTTAATCCCTAACCCAGCTTGTTAAACCATATAATTATGTAATTTGTGGGAAAGAGATGAATAATAGTTAACGAGATCTGCACAGTTTAGGAAAAAGATGAATAATGATGGTGTCGCTGGAGATTTAAGTTTATAATCAATAGGAATAAAATTGGGGAAGATGATTTAATAGTGAAAGTCAGTGGGTATTTTAGGAAGAAAAGGTAATTAATTGATCCATATGGGGACTACACTGCTTTTCTACCTTACCGAATAATGCCTTCATATGGCTGTTTTGAGCGAATAAGGTAAAAGTAAACAGCTAAGAATTTGACCGAATAATGTACTCATACAATTAATCCATATTAAGCTCTAAGTAAACAGACCCTTAGTGGGCTATATGAAATTTGAATTTGGTAACCCTAATTTGGGAGTTTAGGAATAAGAGATAACAGATGAAAATGGATGCAGCTTGTAATTGATTGCCAATCGTTTTGCATATATCTCAAAACAACTCAAACTGCTTTGTGTGTGTTTTTTATAATTTGTGAAGAAATTAGGAACCCTAATTGAGTAGTAGAGTGAAACGTATATACGAATGAAAAAGAAAAGAAAGAGAAGAAACTTACGGTTTGATTTTGGGTTCAATAATAAGCGAATTGCAATTGGACAGATGTCAAGTTTTTGGTAAAAAATTTAGAATAGGTTGTAGGCTATCCACATGGCATATGCATACGAATTATTATAGTTATTATTATTATAGGTTATATATATATATATATATATATATATATATATATATATATATATATATATATATATATATATATATATATATATATATATATATATATATATATATATATATATATATTGGTAGGATCAATGGGGAAGTAACTAATTAAGGGGGAAGCGGGGGGAAATAATTTTTTTTTTTCGTTTTTGAAAAAACTTTATTTACGAACATTATAGATTGGATGAAAATATGAACATTTAAAAAAGACACCTTGTGATAAATGTTTTTATTTTGACGAGAAAACGCTCGAAGAAATAATATATACTCCCTCCGTCCCAAATCTATTGTCCATTATTCTATTTTGGGATGTCCAAAATTAATTGTCCAGATTCTTTTTCAACCAATTAAAAGAGGTTAATCTGGAGAGAAAAGATATACTATTGGTGGAGAATGAAGTTAGTGAAATTTCCTAAAACTGCGTGTTTTTTTGTCTGGGAACAATAGATTTGGGACGGAGGGAGTAATAATTATCGTGCTTTTTGAACATTTTTTGAGGGTTTAGAAATTAGAGTTTAGATATTATGGTTTAGAAATTTAGGGTTTAGATTTAGGGTTTAGATTTAGGATTTGGATTGAGTTTTTAACACGAACGATTTAGGGTTTAGTGTTTTGGGTTTAGGAGGTTTTGGGTTTAGGGACTAAACCCAAAACACTAAACCCTAAACTCTAAATCGGGCTAAATTTTGACAAAAAGTACTTCACAAAACATTAAAAAAAACGTCCGAAAATTAACATTCTTCACGATCACATATTATCTTGAATGTTATTTTTGTCCATCGTTTTCTCGCCTAATAACATTCATCACGGAGTGTCTTTTTTAACTGTTCATATTTTCGTGTGATTTTGATGCCTAAAAGAAAATTCGAAAAAAACCAAAATTTTAAAAAAAATTTACTTCACCCACTTCCTCTCAATTAGTTACTTCCCCATTGACCCTACCTATATATATATATATATATATATATATATATATATATATATATATATATATATATATATATATATATATATATATATATATATAATATAAAAAATGGTTTAGTCCTTTGTTCATAACTTAAACGGTTTGGTCTGTTCCTCGAGATGGTTTAAGGGTCAGTTCCTGCAATATGAGTCGGGTTTTTTCTCGAAAGCGCGTGCGTGCGTGATAAATGAGAGTGTTCGATGACGACGATTTGGCATTTAAAAAAAGGTTACAATACCTCTTATTCTCTTATTTTCGTTTGATGCGTATATTGGGTTTTAGTTTGGGCCTTTGTTTATATAGGTTTATCTCGATTTAGATCTTTCTACACCTCATGGGCCGACATAAAAAACTACACTTTGCAAACAAACATAAGTAGGAAAACACTCCAAGATCGGGATACTTATTCAGATTGGCTTGTTGCGATATTGGATTTTCCAACTTAAAACTACATTTGATTATCGTGTATTTGTACCAAACTAATTGAAACTGAAGCTTATAACTGGAATTGAAGCTTATTGTTAGAGCTAGAACTTATTTAATTTTTTTTAAAGGTAAATAAGGTGGAACTTATTTTTCGAAGCTGGAAGGTGTAACTTATTATTTTTCATAAGTGTAAGCAAGAGCTTATTGTTGTAAATTGGCTAAATAAGTCATTAATAAAAATATGTAAAATAATAATGAAGGGCTTTTTATAATTGTATGTATCATAAGCTCTACTTTTTCCATATGCTACTTGCCACTTGTAAGTGACTTATTTTTTTAAGGTCTATGATATCGGCTAAAAAGTCACGTTTTTACCCTGATATTAAGTCCTAAAAATTAATAAAGTTCCAAACTTTATCGCCAAAATAATAACTTTTTCGGTTAATTTTGTAGACTAATTAATTACAAAGGCGATGAAAAAAGAATCAAGTAAAACGGAGCTAAAACGAAGATTCTAGAGCGAAAACAATGAAGGACAAGTTACGACCCCGGAAACCAAGTTACGATCCCGGGAACGAGCAAGAAGATCCAAGCAAATCAGGCAAACCAGCACCAGAAACGGCCAGCCAGTCCGGCTAGCTAGAACGGCTTGCCATCTGGGCCGGCTTGCTATGATGTAGTTAGTTATGATGCCGAAATAATATTATGGACTGTGTATGTTGTCGAGATGCTTTCCGATTCTGCTTTAAACTCAATCGTTTTTCCAACTAATAGAACATAGTCATTGGCTCTGTTTATTGGGAAGTCGTGAACCCCGATTCAGAGTACACTATCTGTGTCACCCCTTGGTAAGAGAACTCTGCCGGATACAACGCAAGCTTGACTGAGGCACACCGGTTGTAGTAAGTCCACCTGGAGCCTTAGATTCCGGCTGAGGACTCTTGTGTAGTGAAACATCTAACTAGGTGCTTAGTACATTGTCGGTCCTAGACCATGCTAGTGTAGTCACCAAGCATATAAACTTCGTACATACGCTGAAGCACAACGGTTGTTGTAAGCGGAACCTCTGCTAAGTAAGGCCATGGAACCCGGTCAGTGCTGTTTAGTATACTTCAACATAACGCGGTCTCAAGCATTGCACCCCGCTTGAGGGATTCATAGTTAATTAAGGAACTGTTTGTTTAAAATTTAAATTCATAAAGGATTGGACTGTTAGGATAACCGAACATGTTCATGGAAGTCACACCGACTTGGCCATGGTGTTCTTTAGGATAAACTCTTTTAAGGGCCTAACTATCTTCTAAAACCAGTCATTAACGAAAGCATCAACACACATCGCGTCTCTCGGATATGGGATACCTTATGTTTTATTATGCTTAAGAAAGTTTAGACCTTTTGGAACGTTAATACGTTACCTAACCAAGTCACTCAATTGGATGAGCCGTCTGAACGTGTATGCTTGTAGTCTGAATGCACGGGCATCGGGGGTATGGGACGTTGCTGTCTATTCAGAATCTTCAAGCCTAACGCATTACCCAGTGACATGTAAGTCCTCTAACAGGGATGGTAGGACTAGTGTAATAAATACAAAGTCACTACCTATTCATGAGCCAGCATTTCATAATCTCGGCAGATTAACTAATGAAATCATAACATGCACTTGCTTTAACCTTATTTGATTTACAAATTTTATCGCATTTATTTTATTTTATTTTATAAACTAGAAACCCAAATTAGGTAATTTACAACTACTCCTCTATTTTAGGAATATCCTAAGATAATAGGTTCGATTCTGCGGACTTCTTAAACATACGACCATAGGTCATAGTTTCCTTACTCACCATAGGAAGGAGTAGTAAGATTTAGGCCCCATAAAATATAAATTTTAAAACCGTTATCCCTTTCTGATAGCTAATTCCGACGATTTGCGACTTAACGACACCGCATAAATAAAACCGTCAGTTTTGGTCATATCATAAGGGTAGCAAGTTTTTGACGCCGCTGTCGGGGAACTGGTATCAGGCAATACTGCTTCTGTCAAAACTATTTACAAGTTTGAGTGGTGTCTAAGAAAGACAATTATACACGGGCTTGGTTGCTGGATTTTCCTAACATTCGCCAATTATATTGGGACCAAAAGGATCTTGCCTCTCCGTGGTCGATCTGGCCACTTGGTATGTTGAATAGTTCGTGCGAAGCTCTGTTATCGGAATACCAGGGAATCAGCAGCAAGAACCAAAGACATATTAACTTTAGGATATTTACCTTAGATTACCTTAGATTAGGATTACTTTATACTAAATTAGGAATACTTAGAATATCTATCTAAAACTTAATAAACAAAAGGGCATACCCAGTGTATGATCCATACCCGATCTAGACAGGGTCGTTGTTATTCGTTCCTGATCCAGATATAATAATATCTAAAGCACGCAAGGAAGAACGAATCAAAGCACTCGAAAACCAAATGGCGTTACACATTACTCTCGCAGAAAATACCAAACCCTCGATTGAAGGTCGAGGAGGACCAATCAGATTTTCAGAGATTCAAGGACACACGTTCGAGTTAAGACATCATATTGTACAACTCATCCAAAATGGTTGTCAATTTCATGGATTACCGAATGACGACCCTAACTCTCACCTTGATAAATTCATATCTCTTTCGAACTCCTACAAACAGCCAGGGATAGAAAAAGATATAGTCCGGCTATACTTGTTTCCATATTCTCTCACTCGTCATGCGCAGACGTGGTTTGAAGGATTGGAAAATGATTCCATCACGTCATGGACGAAGATGGCTACTAAATTCCTAACCAAATATTTCCCCCCTTCTAAACAAACCAAGCTCAAAAATGACATCATTAACTTCAAGCAAAGTTATGATGAATCTCTTTACACCGCATGAGAGCGATTCAAAACCCTGCTGGAGAAATGCCCTAACCACCAGCTAGAACGTTAAGCTCAAATCTGTACCTTCTACAACGGTCTTACGGTAAATCATAGGACAACGATCGATGCAGTAGCTCAAGGAAATCTGATGAACCAAACCACATATGAAGCATGTGAATTGCTAGAAAACATGACAATGCATCATCATGACTGTAACAGTGGTGAAACAACTTCATCGTCTGCTCCACTCTTCGCGCTTAATAATCAAACGGAGGCCATTAAATCCCTCACAGACAAGATGGAATCTCTTGCCAAACAACTCGGAGAATTGAAGACGCAACCGCAGCAGGTTTACCAGGCTCAGTCTTGTACTAACTGTAGCAACCCGTAACCTATAGAAGAATACCAAGTTGAGTACGAGAATCCTGACGATTCAGTCTGTTACGTTCAATACCCTGCTTGTCAACCAAATTCTGGATTCAATCAGCAATCCAAAGGTAACCAATTTCAAAGAAATATCCAACCTTTTCGCTATCGCTACCCACCTTATCCACCACAACAACCTCATTTAACCTACAATCAACCACTTTCACTCACTGGACAACCAGCTGAGGAAAACTTTCCAACCACCCAAATTTCAAAAGTAGCTGATGTGCGAGCGGAGGTGTACGAAATATACTATTATTTTTACTACGAAATACGATACAAATTACACAAGTTTTATTTAATTTATTTATTGAATGGATATACCTAAACCTTGCTACAACACTATAGACAATGTACCTAATCGTAGAGTAGTATAGTTTTTATTAAGTCCGGTTCGTTCCACAGGGAGACGGCTTATTTTACACTATATTTTTATATAAATATATTTGTACAAAATATAAATATATATATTACAATTATTATTATTATAAAAGGGGGGTTTTACTGTTTAATGACTAGTTTGTCGATTTTATATTTTAAGCGAAGCGTAAAGTAAATGACGATATTTAACTAACGATAAAATAAATAACAATAATTAAAATAACAATAAATAAAAGTACGTGGAAATATAAAATAAAATATATTATGCTTATTTAAACTTCCGTACTCATGATGTTTGACGTTTTGATTTTAATTTATTACCCTGGGTTAATTGTCCTTTGTCCTGGATTATTTGATATGTCCATCTGGTTTTGTCCATAATAGTCCATCGGTCATAATTATAAAGTGCGAGGGTCTTCGCTAAATTAACCTTATACCCGAAGTCAAATATTCCAACTAATTGGGGACTTAAACTGTAATAAGGTTTTAATACATTGTTAATGATTACACCAGGTTATCGACTGCGTGTAATCCAAGGTTTTAATACTTTATTAACAATTACACCAATTACCCTTGAATGTAATCCACCCCTATTTTAATGAGTCCATTGACTATTAATCCATCCCCGTGTCCGGTCAAATGAACAATTATTAGTATTTATAAATATCCCGCCTACCGTACCCGATCAAGCGTATGTGGTTATATATAAATACGTCAAGTTGTAAATCTCTATATTAAATTAACAAGATATCATTTAGTTAACCAAATATAAAGCCCACTAATAGCCCATAGTCCAATTTCCACAAGTGTCGGTCTTTTGTCCAAACCCCAATTATGGTCCAAAGCCCAATAACCCCATCTTAATATTTAGCCCAATATCATGATTACTTCAGCTCAAATAAGCATAATAATAACTTAAGTACGATACATAATTAAAAAGGGAGAATTTAGCTTACAGTGATTATTAATCGCGTAGTGTTACAGAGACAGAGTTCCGATTTAAAACCCGTAAAATAACCGTTACAATACCCAAACTAACTAATATAAAACTAAACTATATTATATATATATATATATATATATATATATATATATATATATATATATATATATATATATATATATATCATTGAGGTAGAGAAAGATGGATATATATTGTATTGAAGCCTGGTATTTATAGGCATAATTCCTTATTATGATGCCCATGCGAGTGCATGGGGTTTTAGTGCACATCTCATGCACTCGCATGGGCTCATGCACTAGCATGGGTTTTATGCCTATTTCCCATGCGATCGCATGGCCGTCAGATCCAGCTAACATATTTTTTATTTTCTTGTTTGTCGACATATTATTATATATATATATATAATATATATATATAATTTATATTAATTATATATATATATATATATTATATTATATTCTTGTGCATAGTTGGCTTGTAATTTTTGCTCCGTTGTCTCAAACATTTACGCCCGGTTTATGTCTCGGTTTCGGTTTCTCGAACGTCTTTTCGTATGCTTTAATATCTTGTACTTTATGTTCCACAACTTGTACTCTTGTCAATATTTAGATGCTGATCATCAATAAAATGAACCACTTGGAGTTTAACTTGTACGTTTGAGCATTTTGGACGTTTGCGTCTTCAAATCTTCGTTTTCTTCTTTTGTCTTCACACTTATTTATTTAAACAAATATAACATAAAAATAGAACAATAGTAACTAAAAGCTTTACATATTGGAAGGATATTGCGCCTAAATATATGTTCATTTAGAGCACTATCAAATATCCCCACACTTGAACGTTGTTTGTCCTCAAGCAATACATAACTTGAAATAAAATCACACTTCACTCGAATCACTTTTTTATTCTCACACTTTATACATCAGTGATTTTGATACAGTGGTATAAACAATGATTGTAACAATGTGATTTACAGTCCCACATGACTATGAAAATTTAGATCCTTTAAGAAAATTGGATCTTTATGAAAACATTTGATCTTTTGAAAAATTCATTCTAGATTTTACCCTAGATAAGTTTTCCGGAATAACCCTTCACCGGTGTTGCAAAATATTTTTGTGGATTTTGTGGGTTTCAGATTTGAAAATTTTAGTTCAAAACTTGCGGTTTTGTGTCACCCACTTGCTAACCTTGTATTAGGAAAGCAACACGTCTAGTATACTTGCTCTGTCCGGTTGTAAAGGAAATCATTGAACAAGCAACTGTTAAGGCAATGTTTAATGACATGCAGATGTTCATGGTCCGCAACGTGTCGGATGCAATTACTATCCTTTGTAGGAGAAATAGTAAAGATCACCCTATAATTTTTCGGTCTGGCACAAGGTCCTGTCTTCGACCATGCTATGCAACCACCGTTCTTACGGTTGACACCTGATTTGGTTCAGGTGACCTAATGAATTTCAGTGAATTCTCAGGATTTTACGTTCAATGGTAATGAACACATTGAAAATAGGGTTTTCAGAAAACAAATCAGTTTAATTTGATCAAAATATTTTCTCGTTCAAGCTCAAGTTTAGATATCATTGAATTCCATGAGTTTGTAATTCTCAATCTTTAAAGTCAATCTCAAGGATTGAGTAATATCAGTCTTAAAAGCTGATTTTTAATCTTTAAGGAGATTATCCTTTCTGGGGGTCTGATTCATTAGTCTTATGCGCGACGCCCTCCCCATTTTACGAGACAGATCCTCTCATGGTTAGGATAAGTCTGACCACTTGGCGACCCTGTTTGATGCTGAGGGCCGTGGATTTCCAGCTGATTTTCGAGAAAAATTTTCAAGGTTTTTCGTAGACTCTACAACTGGTCTGGATGACAACTTCCTGACCTAAATCAAGAAGCGCATTTCTTTCTCGGAAGACTTTACTTCCTTTTAATGATGGAATTGATTCATCGTGTAGATCCATCTTTTCTTTTCTTTCATCGGGTAAAACAGTTAATTTAGTCCAAAACAAAAGCACCTGCAATAACTTTACAGAAACATATGATAGATAGTTTTTAATTGAATAACTTGGTACATTCGCCCCACACTTGGCTTTTATTTATTTCTTTCTTTGCCTTTTTATTCTCCTCTTTTCCATTTTAAATGAATTCAAGCATTTTAGGTTGTTTCTCAATTTATGTCCTTTCCGAGGTAACGATAATTTCGGTATTAACACCTAGTTTTTATCGTTCATAAATATGTATATAAACATGATTTTGAATTCATTTAGTTGAAAATTTTTCAAATTTTCACAAAATTTGGCAAATAAACCAAGTGCAAACCCGAGAGAATTTATAAGCCTTCCCCACACTTGAGATCATGCAATGCCCTCACTTGCATGAAATCAGACTATAATTATAAATTCATGAGGGTGATGAGTGTAGAAAAGTGATTAAAAATACCCAGTTTGTAATTACTAAGCTCGTCGAATGAACGATGGCGCGCCTCATCGTTCATTCCTTTTGTTGTTTTATCACACATGTTTTTCTTCAAAAACGGTTGCTTTTCTGAACTATTTGCTAATTTTTGAAAATGTGTTTTTTACCCTAACTTATCATGTATGTTCATTAACGAGTTATGCACTAACCCGAACCCCTAATTTAATGTTAAGTGGGGTTAGACTTCTCCACACTTAGCTGAAGACATGTGAAGTCGGTAGAATAAGTTCCACGAATTAGAATAGTGAGCCAGTTATTTACATCTCGGGTGGCGTATAATATATCAATGGGTTTAAAGTTTAGACCCACCCGATTGTCACTACTTAATTTTTTTTAAGTGTAGCTTTTAGTAAATGGATATGTCTCTTTTCTGGTTCTTGGTCAAATGGATCGATATACACCGACATACATATTTCTATAGGGTGGACAATTCCTAACATTTCTTTCCGTTCATTCTCGGGATCAAAGGTTTCACCTCTATTACCCAATTGGGTAAAATCCGAGGTGTCATTATTTATTACAGCTCGTAGTTCATCTTCGGTAGATGACTCGTCTATTGAGAATATTGGGTTAGAAAGTTGTGGAATGGTGAATTTCGGGATCGAAGCAAATTCTTCTTCTTTATCGGTTTTTATCGGTCCCACTATTTTTGTCTCGGGGGTAAAATTTTCAACATTATCGTTTTTTCAAGAGTACCAATTTGTCATCCTTACTTCTTCTTCATCCATTGATGGATCTATGATTTCGTCGGTAGAGGCTACTGTGTCGATATGTTGTGAAATTGGTAAAACTGAATAAAAAGTATCATCGGGATAATTGGTGATTTCGGAGCTCTCGAATTCATCAAAATTTGATGATATGATATTTTCTTGCACATGACTCCTCAGATCAACAGGTGTGTAGTCTGATAGAGTTTCAGCTTGCCTATTTGCAAACTCTCTCATTTGTTCATTTTGAGCGTCAAATTCTTCGAGTTTGATTTTCATATAATCTAATAAATTTTCAGACACATAATTTTCCTCGTCCTCTGGTTGTTGAGTTTGGATATATTCTTGGGAATAATTCCAATTTGAATTGTATTCCTCATAATCATTCCATTCAGGCTCTATGGGTGCATAATTTTCCATAGGAACGTAATAATAACATTCTCATATTGAGTGATAATCTCCACAGATTTCACAACCAGTTATTGTTTCATCATTCGTGATCCAAGATTGACCGAACGAATTGTCATCAACACCCGTTTTAGAGTATTGATGAAATTGATTTCGTATGTCAGAGAATGCTTCCAAAATATTTTCAAAATTTTCCATAATGCGCTTATTACCAATTTTTTGCTACAATGTGGTGCATTTACTAATTATTCTTATTAGTTTCAAAATAAAAAATTATATAAGTTATCAAATTAATAGACTTTTCTGCTTTTGCCCTCGTTTCGAATAGCCAATAGATGCAGCAGGTAGCCAGGACCCTTTAAATCGGAAATCCACAACTCGCCACTAACAAATTCAACTATTACTACGAACCAGAAAATTTGGATGACTATCAATTTAATTGCTTACAATAATTTTTTAGTCGAAATTTAAAGATTAAAAATTTTATGTCCTAAAACTAGAGCGTAGAAATGAAAAAGAAAAAGCGCGTCAAAATTAAGAAGTCGAAAAACAAACAGTCGAAAAATAATAATTAGAAAGTAAAGCGTCAAAACTTAAAAGTCTAGAAACTAAAAATTAAAACTTGCGTCTAAAGGTATTAAAGCTTAAAGGAATTCTATATCTAAAACGGCAATAACTTAAAAAGGTACTAAAACTTATTTAAAACTGCGTCGCAAAATTCTAAAGCGCCTAAATCTTAATCTAAAGAAAAAGCACTGAAGGCATTTTACGGCAAAGCTTAAAAATCTAGAGATATAAAAAAACTACGGCAAAAACTAAACTTAAAATTATATAGCGAACGATAAATATTACGAAATAAACGATAAAAATACAGATTATAACTAAAATGATAAAAATACAAATTTTATAAAAATATTATTTTTATATTATTATTTTATAAAAATATTAATCTATATATGTAAATAATAAATACAAAAACTTAAAATACAAATTTAAAAATTAAAACTAAATATTATTATTAAATATAAACTCTAATGAAATAATAATAAAAATATTAATAACCTACGCGTAATTAATGCTAGGGTTTCAGCCTGTCAGACCATACCATGCGATCGCATAGGATTTAGGCACTGCAGCCATGCGATCGCATGGCCTTGTAGATTCAAAATGGTATTGGGCTGCTACGGGTTCGGCCCAAACTCTTAAAAATATATATATTTTTTTCTTTTTTAATGTTTTATATTTTTATATTTTTTTTTTAAAATTATATTTTTTACAAAAAAAAAATATAGCGTTTCGCAGATGTCCCCGGCAGCGGCGCCAAAAAATTGATGTGCGAGCGGAGGTGTACGAAATATACTATTATTTTTACTACGAAATACGATATAAATTACACAAGTTTTATTTAATTTATTTATTGAATGGATATACCTAAACCTTGCTACAATACTATAGGCAGTGTACATTATCGTAGAGTAGTATAGTTTTTAGTAAGTCCGGTTCGTTCCACAGGGAGACGGCTTATTTTACACTATATTTTTATATAAATATATTTGTACAAAATATAAATATATATATTACAATTATTATTATTATAAAAAGGGGGGTTTTACCGTTTAATGACTGGTTTGTCGATTTTATATTTTAAGCGAAGCGTAAAGTAAATGACGATATTTAATTAACGATAAAATAAATAACAATAATTAAAATAACAATAAATAAAAGTATGAGGAAATATGAAATAAAATATATTATGCTTATTTAAACTTCCGTACTCATGATGTTTGCCGTTTTGATTTTAATTTATTACCCTGGGTTAATTGTCCTTTGTCCTGGATTATTTGATATGTCCATCTGGTTTTGTCCATAATAGTCCATCGGTCATAATTATAAAGTGCGAGGGTCTTTGCCAAATTAACCTTATACCCGAAGTCAAATATTCCAACTAATTGGGGACTTAAACTATAATAAGGTTTTAATACATTGTTAATGATTACCCAGGTTATCGACTGTGTGTAATCCAAGGTTTTAATACTTTATTAACAATTACACCAATTACCCTTGAATGTAATTCACCCCTATTTTAATGAGCCCATTGACTATTAATCCATCCCCGTGTCCGGTCAAATGAACAATTATTAGTATTTATAAATATCCAGCCTACCGTACCCGATCAAGCGTATGTGGTTATATATAAATACGTCAAGTTGTTAATCTCTATATTAAATTAACTAGATATCATTTAGTTAATCAAATATAAAGCCCATTAATAGCCCATAGTCCAATTTCCACAAGTGTCGGTCTTTTGTCCAAACCACAATTATGGTCCAAAGCCCAATAACCCCATCTTAATATTTAGCCCAACATCATGATTACTTCGGCTCAAATAAGCATAATAATAATAACTTAAGTACGATACATAATTAAAAAGGGAGAATTTAGCTTACAGTGATTATTAATCGCGTAGTGTTACAGAGACAGAGTTCCGACTTTAAAACCCGTAAAATAACAGTTACAATACCCAAACTAACTAATATAAAACTAAACTATATTATATATTATATTATATTATATTATATTATATTATATATTATATATATATATATATATATATATATATATATATATATATATATATATATATATATATATATATATATATATATATATCATTGAGGTAGAGAAAGATGGATATATATTGTATTTTTTCGTCGAGCAGAAGCCTGGTATTTATAGGCATAATTCTCGATTCTGATGCCCATGCGAGTGCATGGGGTTTTAGTGCAAATCTCATGCACTCGCATGGGCTCATGCACTCGCATGGGTTTTATCCCTATTTCCCATGCGATCGCATGGCCGTCAGATCCAGCTAACATATTTTTTATTTTCTTGTTTGTCGACATATTATTATTATATATATAATATATATATAATTTATATTAATTATATATATATATATATTATATTATATTCTTGTGCATAGTTGACTTGTAATTTTTGCTCCGTTGTCTCATACATTTACGCCCGGTTTATGTCTCGGTTCCGGTTTCTCGAACGTCTTTTCGTATGCTTTAATATCTTGTACTTTACGTTCCGCAACTTGTACTCTTGTCAATATTTAGATGTTGATCATCAATAAATTGAACCACTTGGAGTTTAACTTGTACTTTTGAGCATTTTGGACGTTTGCGTCTTCAAATCTTCGTTTTCTTCTTTTGTCTTCACACTTATTTATTTAAACGAATATAACATAAAAATAGAACAATAGTAACTAAAAGCTTTACATATTGGAAGGATATTGCGCCTAAATATATGTTCATTTGGAGCACTATCAGTAGCTAACCCTGCTCTCGGGACTGATGATCAGTTGACTCAATTCATTCAAGGACAACAAGAGCTAAATCAGAAACCGCGTCTAGACATGAACAGACAGAGATACTCATGCAAAACCAATTGGCTCTGCTCAAAAGTCTAGAAACGTAGCTCGGACAATTATCAAAACGCCTTGAAACCCGTCCACAAGGGAGATTACCTAGTAATACTATCCAAAATCCTCACATAGAAGAAGCTAAGCAAATGGATTCCATAATCCCAAAGGAAGAACCACGGAGGAGGTCAGCTAGGCATAAGAACAAATTGACAAATGCTCGGAAGCTGCCCGCCCAAAATCCAATTCGTGTACCTTATCCTAGAAGACTAATGGAAGGACCATCGAAGCTTGATACCTACAAGCTTGACGATAGATTCCCGGACACCATGTCCAAAGTCCCCAACCAGAAGAGATATATACGAAGGCTTCTCTCTACAAAGGAAAGGATACCAGGCTCCAAAAAACTTCCACTTAGTGAAGAATGTTCAACATTACTCAAAAACTCTCTACCCAAAAAGCTAGGAGATACGAGCCGATTCATCTTCCCGTGTTCGATTTACCAATCTGGAACCATTCATTCATTAGCAAATTTAGGAGGAAGTATCAACCTCATACCCTATTCTCTCTATAAGAGATTAGAGCTGGGATAATTAACACCAACCATAATGACAATCCAATTTGCCGATCATACAATTCGATATCCTAAAGGCATAGTTGAGAACGTCTTGGTGAAAGTTGACAAATTCTTGTATCCTACGGATTTCTTAGTAATGGATATTAAGGAAGACCTACATATGCCAATAGTATTAGGAAGACCGTTCATGAACACGGCTACGACTGTCATTGATGTGTACAATCAAACCTTGATCTTACGGGCATATGGGGAGAGCGTTACCTTCAAAATTGACCGACCTACCGATATTTCTGGACAGGAAGAGATATGTGCTATTTTCACCAGACGGATCACTTCCAATGATTAGTCACAACCACTAGCCGATGATATCGAAATGGGTCTCAAATCACAGTTTGTTGACGACCCAGAGGTGGAAGAAGAGGATCCCAGTGAAGAAATAGAGGATGAGGAAGAATCTGAGGAGGAAGAAGAAATGGGAGACGTAGAGAAAACTGCGACAACTGATAGAAAGATATCCTCTCTAAGCTCAGAAGCAGTTCATATACATAAGAAATAATGAGGCTAGATACGGAAAACCACAGTTTAGTATTTCATTTCAAGAAGAAGGATGATAAGTCTTCTGAATTCAAAGATATAGAGATTGATCCCGTCAGTGTAGAAGTAAAACACCAGAATACTGAAGAATCCCGTTCATCAGACGAATGTACGAAAGAAAGTTACGCTGATGATGACGAGTGATGATGTAGCGTGAGGGTACGAAATAGTATTATTTTTAATACAAAATACTACAAAATATGACACAAGTTTTATTAATTTACGGATGGGATATACCTAAACCTTGCTACAACATTATAGGCAGTGTACCTAATCGTAGAGTAGTGTAGTTTTTAGTAAGTCCGGTTCGTTCCATAGGGAGCTAGTGATTACGTACTATATTTTTATAAAACTATATTTATATAAATATATATATATATATATATATATATATATATATATATATATATATATATATATATATATATATAAGTAGTAATATTATTATAAAAGGGGGTTTTTTACCGTTTAATGACCGGTTTGTCGATTTTATATTTTTAAGCGTAAAGATAAATGACAATAATTAAAGTGCGTAAAATATATAAATGGCGATAAATAAAATAACAATAAATAAAATTGCGATAGAATATGAAATAAAAGGATTATGCTTATTTAAACTTCCGTAATCATGATGTTTAACGTTTTGATTTTAATTAATTGTTACTCGGGTTAATTGTCCTTTGTCATGGTTTATTTGATACCTATCTGGTTTTTGTCCATAATAGTCCATCGGTCATAAATATAAAGTGCGAGTGTCCTCGTCAAATTACCCTTATACCCGAAGTCAAATATTCCAACTAATTAAGGATTTAAACTGTGATGCAGTTATCACTTCTGTCAATAATTACACCAGTTATCACTGTATGTAATCCACCCCTGTTTTGATTAGATATGAATATTAATTTACCCACTTGATCAGTTTGAATAATCAATTACCCAACCCGAATAATTAATTAAATGATTATAATAGATTCCATATGAACGTCACTAAATAGGACAACCATAATCATTATTAATTATTAGGATAATTAATTTGAAGATAGGTTCGACAGACTCCAATGAGTTGTCACTCAATTAGACAATACCCCCCATCTATTAATAGTTAATAGTCCAATTTCCACAAGTGTCGGTCTTTTGCCCAAACCTTAATTATGGTACAAAATCCAATAACCCCGTCTTAATATTTAGTCAAATATCACGATTACTTCGGCTTAAATAAGCATAATAATAACTTAGTTACGAGACATTAATTTAAAAAGGAAGAACATAACTTACAGTGATTATTAATCGTGTAGCGTTACACGGAAAGAGTTTCGACTTTAAAACCCGTAAAACATTTCTTACAATAACCCAATTATTATTAAACTTAAACTAAAATTAAAATTAAAATTATAAATATATATATTACATGTAAAGAGAAAGAAAGAAGAAAAGGTGTACATAAATCGATCAAATGAATTGCCTTTTATAGGCAAATATTGAATTAAAATTTTCACTTATGACCCCTTAACTATGCTCAATTAACAACTTTTTATTATTTATTATTATTCTTATTATGAATTATTTAAATATTATATTATATTCTTGTGCATAGTTGACTTGTACTTTCAGCTCCGTTGCGTCGAGCGTTGATAGTTGGCTCGGGTACCGGTTCCGAATTTTCGAACGTCCTTTCGTATAATTTAATATCTTGTACTTTGCGTTTTGTAACTTGTACTCTTGTCATTTTTAGACGTTTCTCATCAATAAATTGAACCTTTTGAATTGTATCTTGTACATTTGTGCTTTTTGGACGTTTGTGTCTTCAAATCTTCGTTTTCGCCTTTTGTCTTCGCACTTATTTATTTAAACAATTACAATGAAAATATAATACAATTACATATGAAAACCTATTATTTAGAAGGGATATTGCTATGAAATATATGTTCCTTTTTAGCCTTATCAAATATCCCCACACTTGAGCGTTGCTTGTCCTCAAGCAATACAGAACTTGAAATAAAAACATACATGAATCACTTTTTTATTCATCACACTTTGTACATTAGTGATTTTGATATGGTGGTATAAACAATGATAGTAACGATAGAACCATGGTTAAAGGTGGGTGTGTCATCCACAGTTGCCTCGGGTTTAGGTCAACGACACTTGCAATCAAATAGCCGATTTACTTTCGGTTTCCAAAGCAAAGTGCACATTTGAAAGGTGGTTTACAGTCCCACATGACTATGAAAATGTAGATCCTTAAGGAAATTGGATCTTTATGAAAACATTTGATCTTTTTGAAAATTTAATCTAGCTTTTACCCTAGATAAGTTTTCTGGAATAACCCTTCACCGGTGTTTGCAAAATATTTTTGTGGGTTGTGTGGGTTTCAGATTTGAAAATTTTAGCTCAACACTTGTGATTTTGTGTTACCCACTTGCTAACCTTGTATTGGGAAAGCAACACGTCCGGTTTACTTGTTCCGTATATTACCTTTCGGTAAACTACCGTCCGGTTGTAAAGGAAAGCGATGAACAAGAAACTGTTAAGGCAATATCTAATGACATGCATATGATTATGGTCTTAAAACGTGTCGGATGCTAGTACTATCCTTTGTAGGAGCAATAGTAAAGATCATCCTATGATTTTTCGGTCTGGCACAAGGTCCTGTCTCCCACCATGCTATGCAACCACCGTTTCTTACGGTTGACACCCGATTTGGTTCAGGTGACCTAATGAATTCTGATGAATTCTCAGGATTTTACGTTCAATGGTAATGAACGCATTGAAAATAGGTTTTCAGAAAACAAATCGGTTTTATTTTTGATCAAAATATTTTCTCGTTCAAGCTCGAGTTTAGATATCATTGAATTCCATGAGTTTGTAAATCTCAATCTTTAAGGTCAATCTCTAGGATTGAGTAATATCAGTCTTAAAAGCTGATTTTTGATCTTTAAGGAGATTATCCTTTCTGAGGATTTGATTCATTAGTCTTATCAAGCTAATTTGCACGGTGCCCCCCATTGTGCGAGATAAATCCTTCTCATGGTTAGGATAAATCTGACCACATGGCGACCCTGTTTGATGCTGAGGTCCGTGGATTTCCTGCTGATTTTAGAGATGACTTTTCTAGATTTTTCGTCAACCTACAGCTGGTCTGGACGACAACTTCATGACCTAAATCAAGAAGCGCGTTTCTTTTTCGGAAGACTTTACTTCCTTTTAATGATGGAATTGATTCATCGTGTAGATCCATCTTTCTTACAGTAAATCGGGTAAACCAGTTAATTTAGTCCAAAGTAAAAGCACCTGCAATAACTTTACAAAAACATGTGATAGATAGTTTTTAATTGAATAACTTGGTACATTCTCCCCACACTTGGCTTTTTTCATGCGTCTTTTTATATCTTAATAAATAAATTCAAGCATTTTAGTTGTTTCTCAATTTATGTCCTTTCCGATGTAACAATAATTTCGGCATTAACACCCAGTTTTATCGTTCATAAATATGTATAAACATGATTTTGAATTCATTTAGTTAAAAAATTTTAAAATTTTTATAATATTTAGAAAATAAGCCAAGTATAAACCCGAGAGAATTTATAACCCTTCCCCACACTTGAGATCATGCAATGCCCTCATTTGCATGAAATCAGACTATAATTATAAATTCATGAGGGTGATTAGTGTAAGAAAGTGATTAAAAATACCCAGTTTGTAATTACAAAGCTCGTCGAATGATAGATGGCGCGCCTCATCGTTCATTCCTTCATTTATTATATCACATTTGTTGTTTTGCATCTTGTCGTCAAAATCAGTAGCTTTTGCTGAACTTAATGTTAGTCTTTGAAAGTGCGTTGTTTTACCCTGTTGTTTACATGATAAAATACAAACATATATACATATTTTTAAAGTTGGGTATATTACCCCACGTTCAAAAATTTATAAAATCAAATATATTTTTTTTTGCATACTTTAAATCAATAAAATTAAAAATAATGATGACAAAATTTTTCTCCCCGCCCTCGGGTAAAGTAATTTCGGCTCAACGACCTAGTCTTCAACTCACGACGAATTTTAGAAATCATTTTTTTTCAACTTAATGAAATAAAGTAAATTTTTGTTTTTAAATTCACACAAAACTTAAAAAGAAAACATATTAATTTCATATAAAACCTAAAAAACAAAAAAATTCAGAATGGGTGGAGAAAACTAGTTGTTTAGTGTCTGCTAGTGGAAAAGACCAATCGGATTCCATTCTCGGAACTACACGAGAACAGAACAACTAACTCCAAACAGCATTTTCTTTTTAGAATATTTGAATCTCCTCACACTTAGGTAGATGTGGTGTCGAAATTGTGATTAACTTCATCGTCAATTTCTCTTGGACCATAATCAACTTGCATATCTGTGACTTTTGCTTTAAGCCAGTGACCAGCTTTTTTCGTAATATCCACAAATTCAACTAGCTTCGTCTTTTCTTTAGGCGACAGATTGGATACTAACCGGTTATATAACTTAAAGTTCCCCTTACTTTTAGCATCAATAACCCATTTAAAAAGTTTTTTCATTGAACTGTTAATAACGGGGTCATTTAATTTCGTATCAACTATGGGGTTCTTTATTATCAAATCATCATTAGGTGTTACTTCATTTTCCCCACACTTAGGCGTTCTATTATTGTTAAGCATTACCGTTGGAGTTGGTAAAACAACATGGTTCTTACCAATCATTTTTGTCGGTTCAACGGTTTTGGTTTGTGAATATTTAGACTTTCGAATCATAAAGGTGATCGATTTCTCATCATTACTAAGTGTCATTCTACCCTTTCTTACATCAAATAACGCCCCGGTGGACGCTAAGAATGGTCGACCTAAAATTAGAGGAACGTTTGAGTCCTCTTCTATGTCAATGACAATGAATTCGACTAGAAAGGTTAAATTACCTACTTGAACGGGTAGGTTGTCAGCAATTCCAACTGGGTGCTTAATGGTTTGATCAAGGAGTCGAACACTCATATCCGTTGGAGTTAACTCACCTACACCTAATCTCTTATATAATGAAAGAGGCATAACACTCACACTTGAACCTAAATCTGCTAGTGCATCATACATGACACAGTCACTAATTAGACAAGGAACAATAAATTCACCCGGATCACCTACCCTAGGTGGAGGATTTGGTGGAACTGTTTTCACCGGGTTTACTTCTACTGTTTTTGTTTCTTGTACTTTTTTATTCTTCTTCTTCTTCTTTCCAGAGGTATCACAAACTTTATTACCTATTACTTGCTCATACTCAACTCCTTTTCTTGGAAACGGGATAGGTGGTCTGTATGGTGCCACCACTGGCTTTACATACTCGGGTGGTGGTGGTGGTGTAACTTCTTCATTGTTACTTACATCTAAAACCTCCCCATCTTCTGATGCTGGTTTTTCAGAATTTGTTGAAACCATATTAACATTTTCATTCCGAGGATTTACTTCAGTATTACTCGGTAGCTTTCCTTGTTTCCTTTCACTCATCAATCTAACAAGAGTACCTACTTGTTTTTCTAGATTCAAAATAGAAGCTTGTTGAGTTCTAAATGACTGATCAAACTTCTCATTCGTTTGAGTTTGAGTTTCAATAAATTGTGTTTGAGATTCAACTAGCTTAAATACCACTTCTTCCAGATTTAACTTTTTCTCTTCGGTTTGTTGTGGTGGTTTATACAAGCCAGGTCTTTGTTGATTGAAAGTGTTGTTTTGAGTTGGTTGGTTATTCGGACCTTGTTGGTTATACGAGTTATTGTCGGGTCCTTTTGGATTGTAAAGAATGTTTTGATTTCGATTGAAGTTTGACCTTGGCGGTTGATAATTATTCTGATAACTATTTTCCAGCCTTTGGTTCATGTAGACAACATTCTCACGTTGTTCCATCGTTTGTTCAATGTGACAGTCTTTCATTAAGTGTGGTCCACCGCATTGCTCACAACTGATTCGTATTGCGTGAATATCTTTATTCATCTTTTCCATTCGTCTCTCGAAAGCATCTATTTTTGCGGAAACGGAATCAAAGTTATGGCTAGAATCGGCTCTAGCCGCTTTAGATGAACGATATATATCTTTCTCTTGGTGCCACTCATGAGAGTGGGAAGCTGTGTTATCAATAATTTTGTAAGCTTCAGTTGCGGTTTTCTTCATAATGGAACCACCAGCTGTTATGTCGATGTCTTTTCGTGTAGCAACGTTGACACCTTGGTAGAATATTTGTACTATTTGATAAGTGTCTAAACCGTGTTGAGGACATCCTCTCAACAACTTTTCAAATCTTGTCCACGCCTCATATTGAGTTTCATTTGACTTTTGTGTGAACGTAACAATTTCTCCTTGAAGTCTCACGGCTTTAGATGCCGGAAAGAATCTTTTAAGAAATTTCTCAACTAAAACATCCCATGTGTCAATCGCCCCTTCAGGTAACGATTCTAACCAATCTTTGGCTTCTCCCTTTAAAGTCCAGGGAAACAACATGAGATAGATCTGTTCATCCTCAACTTCTCGGATTTTGAATAGTGTACAGATCCTATTAAACGTACGAAGATGTTCGTTTGGATCTTCCTTCAGCGCACCACTATATTGGCACTGATTAGTTACCATGTGTAGGATTTTTCCTTTGATTTCATAATCTGGCGCATTAATGTCTGGCTCAATAATGGCGTGACCTTGGCCCGTGCGTGTGGCTCTCATTCGGTCTTCCATACTTAGAGGTTCCAGATTTTCCATAATTGAATTTGTTGAATACGAATCACTAGAAGATTCTGATTTAATGGTTTGTGGTTCAGGAGGAATGATTAGTGGTTCTGGATCTTGGAATTGTCCCTGAATATTCTCCGGATTCTCAATTGTGAGGTCGGGTTCAAAAGATGAATTATCAGAAATTTGAGTTGGAGTTCTTGGTCGACTAGATGATGATTCTAAAGAAAAATCAACGGCGACAATATTGGCTAGATGTCTTGATCGAGTTATAGGTGGTGAACGTATGAAAGGTGGTGAACGTTTTACTCGGTGCATTCACTGAATATCCTATTAGTTTTTAAAAGGAAAGAAAAATTATATAAGTTATCCAATTAATAGACTTTTCTGATTTTGCCCACGTTTCGAATAGCCAAAAGATGCAGCAGAGGGGCATGATTCGTTTGGTCTCAATATAATTGAGTACTGTTTGGCTCCAATAACCCGGTCCACGTACAAATCCAACTATTACTACGAACCAGAAAATTTTGATGTCTATCAATTTAACCACTTAAAATAAATTTTCGTAATTTTAAGAAATTTAGATAAGAAGTAGAATAAAAATCTTATCCTAAAACTAGAATAGCGAGAAATAAGAAAGAAAAAAAACGCGTCGAAAAAGGTCGAAAAATAAAAGGTCGAAAAATAGGCGTCGAAAAATAATAATAAGAAAATAGCGCGAAAAACAGCGTCGCAAAATTCTAAAGCACATAAATCTTAGTCTAAGGAATAAGCACTTAAGGGATTTTACGGCAAACCTAAAAATTCTAGAAATAAAAATAACTATGGCAAAACTAAACTTAATACTAAAAATTGTAACTAGAGTCTAAAAATCTAAAAGTAATAAAAAAAAAACTTTTTTTTAATTTTTTTTATATTTCATTTTTTAAGGATTTTAAATTTTTTTTTTAAATTTTTTTTTTATATATTTTTTTAAAAATTTTTTTTTTAAAAAAAAATTTTTTTTCTTTAAAAAACGATTTTTTTTACAATTTTTTTTAAAACAATTTTTTTTTCTTTAAAAAAAACAATTTTTTTTACACAAATTTTTTTTTAAAGGAATTAATAAATTTTTTATTATTATTATTTTTTTTCAAAACTTTTTTTTTAACTCATTTACTATTCATGAATAGTAAATGAAAAGAAATTAATTAATTTACTATTCACATGAAAGCGACATGATAGAAATTATTAATTGCAAGTTACATAATATACCCCTGAAATATTTAATAAATACGACTTTTTAAAACTTTTAAAACTTTTACGATTCAAATTTGATTCTAAAATATTATTATATTATTATATTTTATTTCAATATTATTATAATATTATATTTATTAAATTATTATATTTAAATTAATATATCTTTAATCAATCAAAAACTAAAAAAAAAACTTAAATACCCCGTGAAAACACAAAAAGTGTTCCCGAAATTACTTTTTTTTATAACTATATTTTTACAGATATAAATTAAAAATATAGCGTTTTAGCGCTCCCCGGCAGCGGCGCCAAAAACTTGATGATGTAGCGTGAGGGTACGAAATAGTATTATTTTTAATACAAAATACTACAAAATATGACACAAGTTTTATTAATTTACGGATGGGATATACCTAAACCTTGCTACAACATTATAGGCAGTGTACCTAATCGTAGAGTAGTGTAGTTTTTAGTAAGTCCGGTTCGTTCCACAGGGAGCTAGTGATTACGTACTATATTTTTACAAAACTATATATATATATATATATAAGTAGTAATATTATTATAAAAGGGGTTTTTTACCGTTTAATGACCGGTTTGTCGATTTTATATTTTTAAGCGTAAAGATAAATGACAATAATTAAAGTGCGTAAAATATATAAATGACGATAAATAAAATAACAATAAATAAAATTGCGATAGAATATGAAATAAAAGGATTATGCTTATTTAAACTTCCGTAATCATGATGTTTAACGTTTTGATTTTAATTAATTGTTACTCGGGTTAATTGTCCTTTGTCATGGTTTATTTGATACCTATCTGGTTTTTGTCCATAATAGTCCATCGGTCATAAATATAAAGTGCGAGTGTCCTCGTCAAATTACCCTTATACCCGAAGTCAAATATTCCAACTAATTAAGGATTTAAACTGTGATGCAGTTATCACTTCTGTCAACAATTACACCAGTTATCACTGTATGTAATCCACCCTTGTTTTGATTAGATATGAATATTAATTTACCCACGATCAGTTTGAATAATCAATTACCCAACCCGAATAATTAATTAAATGATTATAATAGATTCCATATGAACGTCACTAAATAGGACAACCATAATCATTATTAATTATTAGGATAATTAATTTGAAGATAGGTTCGACAGACTCCAATGAGTTGTCACTCAATTAGACAATACCCCCCATCTATTAATAGTCAATAGTCCAATTTCCACAAGTGTCGGTCTTTTGCCTAAACCTTAATTATGGTACAAAATCCAATAACCACGTCTTAATATTTAGTCACACATCACGATTACTTCGGCTTAAATAAGCATAATAATAACTTAGTTACGAGACATTAATTTAAAAAGGAAGAACATAACTTACAGTGATTATTAATCGTGTAGCGTTACACGGACAGAGTTTCGACTTTAAAACCCGTAAAACATTTCTTACAATAACCCAATTATTATTAAACTTAAACTAAAATTAAAATTAAAATTATAAATATATATATTATATGTAAAGAGAAAGAAAGAAGAAAAGGTGTACATAAATCGATCAAATGAATTGCCTTTTATAGGCAAATATTGAATTGAAATTTTCACTTATGACCCCTTAACTATGCTCAATTAACAACTTTTTATTATTTATTATTATTCTTATTATGAATTATTTAAATATTATATTATATTCTTGTGCATAGTTGACTTGTACTTTTAGCTCCGTTGCGTCGAGCGTTGATAGTTGGCTCGGGTACCGGTTCCGGATTTTCGAACGTCCTTTCGTATAATTTAATATCTTGTACTTTGCGTTTTGTAACTTGTACTCTTGTCATTTTTAGACGTTTCTCATCAATAAATTGAACCTTTTGAATTGTATCTTGTACATTTGAGCTTTTTGGACGTTTGTGTCTTCAAATCTTCGTTTTCGCCTTTTGTCTTCGCACTTATTTATTTAAACAATTACAATGAAAATATAATACAATTACATATGAAAACCTATTATTTAAAAGGGATATTGCTATGAAATATATGTTCCTTTTTAGCCTTATCAACGAGGAAGAAGAAAAAAAACGAAGACATTATGGGTGATTCTTATTCTGTACCGGCAATATCAGATCAAGAGGAGCCAAACTCTTCTTCTTCTTCTTCAGATCTATCAAGGATACCAGTCATATCAAATCACACCGATATGATAACCTTCATCAATAATACCGATGAATTTAAAGATATTCTCGAAGCCATCCGTAAATCAACAATCATTTTCACACCTCATTTAATGGAACGAATAAAGGCTATCGAAGAAGAATACCACCTTTATCTACCAAGAGAAGATGATAACGTTGAATCTTAGAAAAGCGCTTATAAGACTTTATCGCTACTCTTCACGATCATATCTATCATGAAGAAAGGCTACGAGAGCACAATTCAGTGGTTCGCACTATTCACGAGACAAGATTTTGTCGAGATCAGAAGATCATTTACTCTAAGGTTTACAATGCCTTAGCCGGATCTGCGCTTTCGTTCTCAGCAAACCAACGAGCACTACTGAATTTCATCCGGAAGCATATGGATCTTTTCACCGGACGCCCGACTTATTATTCTGATTCGTAAATGATCGATGATATTCACGGCCTCTTCGTTCTCTTGGAAAAAGATAACTTAGAGAGCACTATTAGCAATAAAGAAGATAAACTGATCGTATTATTGATATATAAATTGATAATGCTTGAATTGGTTTTTACAATATGAACTACACATCTATTTATATTGCTACAAGGTGCTAAATATGGAATGGAGCCTAAGTATTCTAGATGAATACTAGCCGTTTGGCCTGCTGTATGGATGCTGTGATCTTGCTGTCATTTGACCTATTTATGGAAATGATGAATATGCCTTCTATTCTGATCCTCTATTTAAATACTTTCTAACACTCTCACGCACGTTGAACAGTGGGATTTCCAATGTTTAACTTGATGAGTACCTCGTGAAACAATCTTCTGTTGACTGATTTGGTTAGGATATCGGCAAGTTGATCTTCAGACCTGACATTTGGAAGCGAGATTATCTCTGCTTCAAGTTTTTCTTTGATGAAGTGCCGGTCTATTTCAATGTGTTTGGTTCGGTCATGTTGGACTGGATTTTCTGAAATCGCGATTGCAGCTTCATTGTTACACATGATCTTGATGGGTCTCGGGGAGGAAAGCCGATTTCTGTTAGAAGTTTCTTGATCCATAATGCCTCGGTTACCTCTCTAGTGATTCCCTGAAATTCTGCTTTAGCACTAGAAAGGGCAACTACTTTTTGTTTTTTACTTCTACATGTGACTAAATTTCCTCCTACTAAGGCAAAATACCCTGAAGTTGATTTTCTATCTCCTTTCTCTCCTCCATAACTGGCATCTTTAAATATTTGAGCTTCTAAGTGACCATTCCTTTTGAACAAAACTCCATTCCCTGCGGTTCCTTTTAGATACTTGATAATCCTCCATACTGTGTCCATATGATGTTTTTTTGTGGTTGGTGCATGAACTGACTAATAACCCCTACCGCATGAGCTATATCGGGACGAGTGTGAGCAAGGTAGATGAGTTTTCCCAAAATCCTTTGATACTGGCTTCGGTCAGCTGGTTCGGCATCTTGTTCTATGTATAGCCTTTGATTCGGGATCATGGGAGTTTCAGCTGGTTTGAAATTGACCATTCCTGTTTCAGCAAGGATATCAAGGATGTATTTCTTTTGACAAATAAAGATTCCCTGTTGGGATCGTAAGACTTCAATCCCCAAATAATATTTGAGTCTCCCAAGGTCTTTCATTTCAAACTCTTTAAACAAATTTAACTTTAAGTTTGCAATTTCTTCGTGATCATTCCCTGTAATGATCATATCATCTACATATATAATAAGACATGTAATTAAATTTTTCCTTTGTTTTAAAAATAATGTATGATCGGAGTTACTTTGTTTAAAACCATAATTTTTCATTGCTATATTAAAACGCCCAAACCAAGCCCGGGGGGATTGTTTTAACCCATAAAGAGATTTTTTAAGTCGACAAACTTCCCTTTCTTTGAAGTCTGATGTGAAGCCGGGAGGGCCTTCCATGTAAAATTCTTCTTTGAGATCTCCATGGAGGAAAACGTTTTTAACATCAAATTGATGAAGTGGCCAATCTTTGTTTGCAGCAACTGAAAAAAGGACCCCGATAGTGTCAATTTTGGCTACTGGTGAAAAGGTCTCAGAGTAGTCTATGCCATAGGTTTGAGTGTACCATTTGGCTACTAGTCGCGCTTTGTATCTCTCAATAGTGCCGTCAGCTCTGTGTTTGATTGTGAATATCCGTTGACATCTAACCGGTTTCTTTGATTCTAGAAGGATAAATTTTTCCCAAGTATTGTTAGTTAGAAGGGCTTTCATTTTTTCCTCCATTGCTTTTCTCCAGTGGATTGATTTTAAGGCATGTTCTACCGTGGCTGGAATTTCCTCAGAGTATAACGCGGAAGTAAACTGTTTAGCTTCTGTTGATAGATTTCCTTTGGCAATGTTTTCCATAGGATATCTTGATCTGCGGGGTTCCCTCTCAGGGGAGAACCTTCTCGGTGGGACTCATCTGTTTATTATTGGAGGAAGATTGTATTGTTGTTGAGTTTGCTCTCTTGGTTGTTCAACTTATTGTTCGGGTTCTGATGATTGTTCAGTTTGTTCTGATGATTGTTCTTGTTCAGATGGTTGTTCAGATGGTTGTTCAGATTGTGGTTCGGGTTCAGAGGATTGACCTGTGGCACTTTCCTGTACTAACACATCTTCATTTTCACAGTACTACTAGTTTCAAGAGATTTTGTGTTTACCTAATTACGGGGAAGATTCTCGTTGGTAGTACTGATAGATGGAGTACTTTGTAGATTGGTGGCATGAGTCACTTCTTTTGATGATGGTATATCTAGCCAACTCACAGTGTCATTAGGTTCATTCTCCCCCTGACTCGTGTGTTGGGTAGCATAGATATATTCGGTTTCTAAAAAAATCACAATTCATAGTGACAAACATATGTCTCCTTTTTGGACTATAACATCGATACCCTTTTTGATTGACTCCGTAACCCACAAAGACACATTTCTCAGCACACGCATCAAGTTTTGTTCGTTCGGTTTTAGGTATATGAACAAAGACCGAGCACCCAAAAATGCGAGGTTTAAGAGTGAGATTTGACGGGGTTTTGTAAAATTTGGTTAAGGCTTCGAGGGGATTTTTAAGTTCCAAAGCTCTAGTTGGTAGACGGTTAACTAAATAAGTTGCCGTGGCAAGAGCTTCCAGCCAAAAAGACTTTGGAACATTTGATTAAATCATTAAAGCACGAGTAATTTCTAATAAAATTCGATTTTTCCTTTCGACAACCCCGTTTTGTTGAGGGGTATGAGGACACGTAGTTTGGTGAATAATACCATTTTCTTGACAAAAGGCTTTCATTTGTGAATTGACAAACTCTCCACCATTATCGGATCTTAAAATTTGTATTTTACTTTGAAATTGAGTTTGAACCATGGCAAAAAACTTAGTAAACATATCAAATACTTCGGATTTATTTGCTAAAAAATATGTCAATGTCATACGAGTGCAATCATCAATAAATAATAAAAAATATCAGAAGTTATGCCCCCATTAACCTTTGCGGGCCCCCATACATCAGAGTGAACCAAGGAAAACGGGCGTTCAGTTTTCGTATTGCTTGTTTTAAAAGAGTTTTGATGGCTTTTAGCCAAGATACAAGTTTCACACTCAAACGTTTTATTCTTTGAAAATAAACTAGGAAATAAAATATTTAAATAACCAGCGAACAGATGACCAAGACGCCTATGCCATAACCAAGCTTGTCTCTCAGTGGTTCCATGAGCTAGCATAATAGTACCATCTTGAGTGACTTCAACCACATAGTACAAACCATCACGTTCAGTACCACGCCCAATTATCTCCCCCGTTTTGATGTCCTGTAAGATACAAAATGTCGGGTGTAATAAAACAGTGCAATCGAGTTCTTTGGTGACATGGCTAACCGATAATAGTTTATGTGAGAGAGCAGGGACATGTAAACAATTTTTCAATTTTAATTTTTTAGATATTTCAACCATGCCCCCGCCCTTGACTTGGACAACCCCGCCATTTGAAATTTATTTTTGTTGGGTTTTGATTGTAAAGAAATGTCGGTTTCGTCAAATGTCATGGTGTCCGTTGCACCACTATCAATAATCCATTTGTTATTTTTTATTTTATTTGAAACAACGTTAGTATACGAAACATTATGTTCGAAAACGTATTTAGGTTTTAACAAAGATTTTTTATTAGTGCAATTACTAAAAACAGAGGGGGTATCCAATAAATTAGTCTTAATATGGGTGTTAAAAATAAAAGAATCAGATGTTGGTGGGTTAAATGGGGCACTCCCCTTTTCTGCTCCCATTTGTGACACGGTTTGGTGTTGGTGAAATCCTAACCCTGTTCCCAAATTAGGGTCTGATAACCCTAACCCTAAATTGGGGTCGATGAATACCCAAAGTTACCTCCACCTTGTTGTTCTGCTGCAAGTAAACCGAAACCGCCTGTTGTAGATGCACCGGAGTTGTTGACTTCATTGTTACCTCCGGTGGCTACTGTTGCCGTCACCATTGATGCTTTCCCTTTTTTATGGCCGTCGTTCTACCATTCTGGGTATCCGATTACCTTAAAGCATTGTTCCCTTGTGTGTATTTTCATTCCACACTTACTACACTCGAGTTTATCTTTGTCTCGAGTTGATTGTGAGTAATCAGGTCGACGATGATTCTTTGAGATGAGTCCATGGCCATCGTGTTATTTTGTTTTTGATGGTACAAGGACAGTTGCGATGCCGGAGTGGGTAAGGACTTCGGTCTTACTGCCAAATATGGTTTGATGTGCAGTTTCTTTGCGAATTGCAGCATAAGCACTTTCAACGGTTGGTAAGGGGTCTAATCTCAGAATTTCCCTTTTGATATTGTCGTGTTTGTGGTCTAAAGCATTTAAAAATTGGAACAATTTTTGTTCTGATCGAAGGTTATTATATTTGACAATGTCATTAGGGTGTTCCATGGGATTTGGATCCCTCATATCAATTTCACCCCAAATCACAGTCTGTTGACGATCCAGAGGTGGAAGAAGAGGATCCCAGTGAAGAAATAGAGGATGAGGAAGAATCTGAGGAGGAAGAAGAAATGGGAGACGTAGAGAAAACTGCGACAACTGATAGAAAGATATCCTCTCTAAGCTCGGAAGCAGTTCATAAACATAAGAAATAATGAGGCTAGAGACGGAAAACCACAGTTTAGTATTTCGTTTCAAGAAGAAGGATGATAAGTCTTCTGAATTCAAAGATATAGAGATTGATCCCGTCAGTGTAGAAGTAAATCACTAGAATACTGAAGAATCCCGTTCATCAGACGAATCTACGAAAGAAAGTTATGCTGATGATGACGAGGAAGAAGAAAAAAGCGAAGACATTATGGGTGATTCTTATTCTGTACCGGTGATATCAGATCAAGAGGAGCTAAACTCTTCTTCTTCTTCAGATCTCTCAAGGATACCAGTCATATCAAATCACACCGATATGATAACCTTCATCAATAATACTGATGAATTTGAAGATATTCTCGAAGCCATCCGTAAATTAACAATCATTTTCACACCTCGTTTAATGGAACGAATAAAGGCTATCGAAGAAGAATACCACCTTTATCTACTAAGAGAAGATGATAACGTTGGACTCTTAGAAAAGTGCTTATAAGACTTTATCGCTGCTCTTCATGATCATATCTATCATGAAAAAAGGCTACGAGAGCACAATTCAGTGGTTTGCACTATTCACGAGACAAGATTTTGTCGAGATCAGAAGATCATTTACTCTAAGGTTTACAAAGCCTTAGCTGGATCTGCACTTCCGTTCTTAGCAAACCAACGGACGCCTGACTCTCATCCGGAAGCATATGGATCTTTCCAACGGACGCCTGACTTATTATTCTGATTCGCAAATGATCGATGATGAAATGTCCCGTTCATATTGATTATAAACATTCCATATTAATTGATTTCGTCGCGAGGTTTTGACCTCTATATGAGATGTTTTTCAAAGACTGCATTCATTTTTAAAACAACCATAACCTTTATTTTATCTATAAAGGTTTAAAAAGCATTACGTAGATTATCAAATAATGATAATCTAAAATATACCGTTTACACACGACCATTACATAATGGTTTACAATAAGAATTATATTACATCAAAAATAAGTTTCTTGAATGCAGTTTTTACATAATATCATACAAGCATGGACTCCAAATCTTGTCCGTATTTTAGTTTGCAACAACGGAAGCTCTTAATAATCACCAGAGAATAAACATGCTTAAAACGTCAACAAAAATGTTGGTGAGTTATAGGTTTAACCTATATATTATCAAATCATAATAATAGACCACAAGATTTCATATTTCAATATACATCCCATACATAGAGATAAAAATCATTCATATGGTGAACACCTGGTATCCGACATTAACAAGATGCATATAAGAATATCCCCTATCATTCCGGAAAATTCTTCGGACATGATAAAAACGAATTCGAAGTACTAAAACATCCGGTACTTTGGATGGGGTTCGTTAGGCCCAATAGATCTATCTTTAGGAATCGCGTCAATTAGTAGATCGGTTTACTAATTCTTAGGTTACCAAGCAAAAGGGGCATATTCGGCTTCGATCATTCACCCATATAATGTAGTTTTATTTGCTTGTGTCTATTTCGTAAAACATTTATAAAACTGCATGTATTCTTATCCCAAAATATTAGATTTTAAAAGTGGGACTATAACTCATTTTCACAGATTTTTACTTCATCGGGAAGTAAGACTTGGCCACTGGTCGATTCACGAACCTATAACAAATATGTACATATATATAAAAGTTTGTTCAAAATATATTTACAACATTTTTAATACGTTTTACTGTTTTAAGTTTATTAAGTCAGCTGTCCTTGTTAGTAACCTACAACTAGTTGTTGTCCATAATTAGATATACAGAAATAAATCGATATATATTATCTTGAATCAATCCAAGACCCAGTGTAAACACGTCTCAGGCTAGATCACAACTCAAACTATATATATTTTTGGAATCAACCTCAACCCTGTATAGCTAACTCCAACATTAGTGCATATAGAGTGTCTATGGTTGTTCTAAATAATATATATAGATGGGTAAATATGATATGTCAAAACATTTGCATACGTGTCTATGGTATCCCAAGATTACATAATATATTAGAATACATATATAATACAATATAAGTTAGCTAGGATATGATTAATATAGATTTGTTACCAATTTTCACGTAGCTACAACAAGCAAAAATAACCAATCTTGTTTTACCCATAACTTCTTCGTTTTAAATCCGTTTTGAGTCAATTGCTATAGTTTCATATTGAACTTAATTTTATGAATCTATATAGAAAAAGTATAAGTTTATAGTCGGAATTACAGGTTACAAGTCATTTTTGTAAAGGTAGTCATTTCAGTCGAAAGAACGACGTCTAGATGACCATTTTGGAAAACATACTTCCACTTTGAGTTTAACCATGATTTTTGGATATAGTTTCATGTTCATAAGAAAAATCATTTTCCCAGAAGAACAACTTTTAAATCAAAATTTATCATAGTTTTTAATTAACTAACCCAAAACAGCCCGCGGTGTTACTACAACGGCGTATATCCGGTTTTACGGTGTTTTTCGATTTTAAATCATTATGTTAGCATATCATATAGATATAGAACATGTGTTTAGTTGATTTTAAAAGTCAAGTTAGAAGGATTAACTTTTGTTTGCGAACAAGTTTAGAATTAAATAAACTATGTTCTAGTGATTTCAAGTTTAAACCTTCGAATAAGGTAGTTTTATATATATGAATCGAATGATGTTATGAACATCATTACTACCTCAGGTTTTGTGGATAAACCTACTAGAAATGAGAAAAATAGATCTAGCTTCAAAGGATCCTTGGATGGCTTGAAAGTTCTTGAAGCAGAATCATGACACGAAAACAAGTTCAAGTAAGATTTTCACTCGAAATAAGATTGTTATAATTATAGAAATTGAATCAAAGTTTGAATATGAGTATTACCTTGTATTAGAAAGATATCGTACTGTAAATAAGAAAGATTTCTTGAAGTTGGATGATCACTTTACAAGATTGGAAGTAAGCTAGCAAACTTGGAAGTATTCTTGATTTTATGAAACTAGAACTTATAGAATTTATGAAGAACACTTAGAACTTGAAGATAGAACTTGAGGGAGATCACTTAGATGAAGAAAATTGAAGAATGAAAGTGTTTGTAGGTATTTTTGGTCGTTGGTTTATGGATTAGATATAAAGGATGTGTAATTTTGTTTTCATGTAAATAAGTCATGAATGATTATTCATATTTTTGTAATTTTATGAGATATTTCATGCTAGTTTCCAAATGATGGTTCCCACATGTGTTAGGTGACTCACATGGGCTGCTAAGAGCTAATCATTGGAGTGTATATACCAATAGTACATACATCTAAAAGCTGTGTATTGTACGAGTACGAATACGGGTGCATACGAGTAGAATTGTTGATGAAACTGAACGAGGATGTAATTGTAAGTATTTTTGTTAAGTAGAAGTATTTTGATAAGTTTCTTGAAGTCTTTCAAAAGTGTATGAATACATATTAAAACACTACATGTATATACATTTTAACTGAGTCGTTAAGTCATCGTTAGTCGTTACATGTAAATGTTGATTTGAAACCGTTAAGTTAACGATCTTGTTAAATGTTGTTAACCCAATGTTTATTATATCTAATGAGATGTTAAATTATTATATTATCATGATATTATGATATATTAATATATCTTAATATGATATATATACATTTAAATATCGTTACAACGATAATCGTTACATATATGTCTCGTTTCGAAATCCTTAAGTTAGTAGTCTTATTTTTACATATGTAGTTCATTGTTAATATACTTAATGACATGTTTACTTATCATTTATCATGATTAAACATAGTGTAACAATATCTTAATATGATTCATATGTAATTAGTAAGACGTTGTTATAACGATAATCGTTATATATATCGTTCCGAGTTTCTTAATTCAATAAACACAATTTTATGTATATAACTCATTGTTAAAATACCTAATGAGATACTTACTTATCATAATATCATGTTAACTATATATATATAATCATATATATGTCATCATATAGTTTTTACAAGTTTTAACGTTCGTGAATCACTGGTCAACTTGGGTGGTCAATTGTCTATATGAAACCTATTTCAATTAATCAAGTCTTAACAAGTTTGATTGCTTAACATGTTGGAAACACTTAATCATGTAAATATCAATTTCATTTAATATATATAAACATGGAAAAGTTCGGGTCACTACAGTACCTACCCGTTAAATAAATTTCGTCCCGAAATTTTAAGCAGTTGGAGGTGTTGACGTATCTTCTGGAAATAAGTGCGGGTATTTCTTCTTCATCTGATCTTCTCATTCCCAGGTGAACTCGGGTCCTCTACGAGCATTCCATCAAACCTTAACAATTGGTATCTTGTTTTGTTTAAGTCTTTTAACCTCACGATCCATTATTTCGACGGGTTCTTCGATGAATTGAAGTTTTTCGTTGATTTGGATTTCGTCTAACAGAATAGTGAGATCTTCTTTAGCAAAACATTTCTTCAAATTCGAGACGTGGAAAGTGTTATGTACAGCCGCGAGTTGTTGAGGTAACTCAAGTCGGTAAGCTACTGGTCCGACACGATTAATAATCTTGAATGGTCCAATATACCTTGGATTTAATTTCCCTCATTTACCAAATTGAACAACGCCTTTTTAAGGTGCAACCTTAAGCATGACCATCTCTGATGTGTTGCGAGGTGTATATGAAATAGTTATATTTTTATTGCGAAATACTATTAAATACGATACAATTTTACATAAGTTATTTATTTATTTATTGAATGGGATATACCTAAACCTTGCTACAACACTTATAGGCAGTGTACCTAATTGTATAGTAGTGTAATTTTTAGTAAGTCCGGTTCGTTCCACAGGGAGCTGGCTAAGTTTAACGCTATATTTTTAACAACTATATTTGTATAAAATATATATATAATTATATATAGTAATACTATTATAAAAGGGGGTTTTTACCGTTTAATGACCGTTTTGTCGATTTTAAATAAAGCGTAAAGATAAATGACGATAATATAAATGACAGAATTTAAATTGCGATAAAGTAAATTGCAGTAATTAAAATGACAGTAAATAAAGGTACGATGAAATATGAAATAAAAGTATTATGCTTATTTAAACTTCCGTAATCATGATGTTTGATGTTTTGATTTTAATTTATTTATCTGGGTTAATTGTCCTTTATCCTGGATTTATTTGATACCTATCTGGTTTTTGTCCATAATAGTCCATCGGTCATAATTATAAAATGCTCGTCAAATTAACCTTATTCCCGAAGTCAAATATTCCAACTAATTAGGGATTCGAACTGTAACAAGGTTTTAATACTTTGTTTAATAATTACACCAGGTTATCGACTGCGCGTAATTCAAGGTTTTATTACTTTGTTAACAATTACACCAATTATACTTGTATGTAATCCACCCCTATTTTAATGAGATATGAATATTAATTTACCCACTTGATCAGAATGAATAATCAATTACCCAACCCGAATAATTAATTAAATGATCATAAAAGATGTCGTATAAACGTCACTAAATAGAACATACATAATCATTTTAATAATTATTAGATTAACTAATTTGAAGATAGGTTCGACATGTTCCAATGAGTTGTCGCTCAATTAGACAATACCCCTTATCTATTAATAGTCATAGTCCAATGTCCACAAGTGTCGGTCTTTTGTCCAAACCTTAATTATGGTACAAAATCTAATAACCCCGTCTTAATATTTAGTCTAACATCATGATTACTTTGGCTCAAATAAGCATAATAATAACTTAGTTACGAGACATTAATTTAAAAAGGAAGAACATAGCTTACAGTGGCGATTAATCGCGTAGCGTTGCACGGACAGAGTTCCGACTTTAAAACCCGTAAAACATTTCTTACATTAACCCAACTAAACCATAATTTATTATTAATCTTAATTATAATTAAAATTATAATTATAAATATATATTAATTACATAGAGAGAAAGATTGAAAAAAAGTGTCCTCAAACTCACAGAAAACTGGCAAATTTATAGGATGTGGCCTGCTACAGTAACTCATGCGATCGCATGAGATTTTAGTGCAAATCTCATGCACTCGCATGGGCTCATGCACTCGCATGGGTTTTATGCCTATTTCTCATGCGATCGCATGGCCGTCAGATCAAGCTCACATATTTTTTGTTTGCTAGTTTGTCGACGTTATTTAATATAATATATAATATATAAATAATTTATATAATTATTTAAATATTATATTATATTCTTGTGCATAGTTGACTTGTAATTTTAGCTCCGTTGCGTCGCGCGTTGATAGTAGGCTCAGGTCCCGGTTTCGGTTTTTTGAACGTCCTTTCGTATAATTTAATATCTTGTACTTTGCGTTTTACGACTCGTACTTTTGTAATTTTGAGACGTTTCTCATCAATAAATTTAACCACCTGGATTGTACTTTGTACTTTTTAGCTTTTTGGTCATTTGCGTCTTCAAATCGTCGTTTTCTTCTTTTGTCTTCGCACTTATTTATTTAAACGAATATCACATAAAAATAGAACAATTGCAACTAAAAGCTTTACATATTGGAAGGATATTGATACTAAATATATGTTCTTGTTTAGCATTATCAAATATCCCCACACTTGAACGTTGCTTGTCCTCAAGCAATACAGAATTTGAAATTAAATCACACTTCACTCGAATCACTTTTTTATTTTCACACTTTATACATCAGTGATTTTGATACGGCGGTATGAACAATGATAGTAACGATGTGGTTTACAGTCCCACATGACTATGAAAATTTAGATCCTTTAAGGAAATTGGATCTTTATGAAAACATTTAATCTTTTGAAAATTCATTCTAGCTTTTACTCTAGATTAGTTTCCGGAATAACCCTTCACCGTTGTTTGCAAATTGTTTTTGTGAGTTTTGTGGGTTTCAGATTTAAAAATTTTAGCTTAAAACTTATGGTTTTGTGCCACCCATTTGCTAACCTTGTATTGGGAAAGCAACACGTCCAGTATACTTGCTCCGTATATTACCTTTCGGTAAACTACCGTCCGGTTGTAAAGGAAAGCGTTGAACAAGCAACTGTTAAGGCAATGTCCCGTGACATGCAGATAATTATGGTCAAAAAACATGTCGGATGAAATTACTATTCTTTGTAGGAGCAATAGTAAAGATCACCCTATAGTTTTTCGGTCTGGCACAAGGTCCTGTCTTCGACCATGCTATGCAACCACTGTTCTTACGGTTGACACCCGAATTGGTTCAGGTGACCTAATGAATTCCAGGTGAATTCCTAGGATTTTACGTTCAATGGTAATGAACGCATTGAAAATAGGTTTTCAGAAAACAAATCGGTTTGTAATTTTGATCAAAATATTTTCTCATTCAAGCCCGAGTTTAGATATCATCGAATTCCATGAGTTTGTAATTCTCAGTCTTTAAAGTCAATCTCAAGGATTGAGTAATATCAGGCTTAAATGCTGATTTTTAATCTTTAAGGAGATTATCCTTTTCTGGGGGTCTGATTCATTAGTCTTATCAAGCTAATTTGCACGGCGCCCTCCCCATTTTACGAGACAGATCCTCTCATGGTTAGGATAAGTCTGACCACTTGGCGACCCTGTTTGATGCTGAGGTCCGTGGATTTCCTGCTGATTTTAGAGATGACTTTTCTAGATTTTTCGTCAACCTACAGCTGGTCTGGACGACAACTTCCTGACCGAAAACAAGAAGCGCATTTCTTTTTCAGAAGACTTTACTTCCTTTAATGATGGAATTGATTCATCGTTTAGATCCATCTTTCTTTCAAATATATTACAGTAAATCAGGTAAAACTGATTAGTTTAGTCCAAAGCAAAAGTACCTGCAATAATCTTGTACAAATATGTGATATATGTTTTGAAGAACTTGGTAAATTCTTCCCACACTTAGCTTTTATTTATTTTTTTTCTTTGCCTTTTTATTCTCCTCTATTCCATTTTAAATGAATTCTAACGTTTTGGGTTGTTTTTCCATTTATTTTCTCTCCGAGGTAACAATAATTTCGGTATTACAACCTAGTTTTATCGTTCATAAATATGTATAAACATGATTTTGAATTCATTTAGTTGAAATTTTTTCAAATTTTCACAAAATTTGGCAATTAAACTAAGTGTAAACCCGAGAGAATTTATAACCCTTCCCCACACTTGAGATCATGCAATGCCCTCATTTGCATGAAATCAGTAAAAATTTAAATTCATGTGGGTGATTAGTGTAGAAAAATGATTAAAAATATCGAGTTTGCAAACATATTATTTTATATCACATTTGATATTTTGCGTCTTGTCGTCAAAATTAGTAGCTTTTGCTGAACTTAATATCAGTCTTTGAAAGTGCACTGTTTTACCCTGTTTTGTATATAAGATAAACTACAAACATATATATAATATATATATAAATATATATATTTTTTATAAAACCTTTATTTATTAAAACAATTTAAATGAATAATTTTTTAAAAATTTTGTTTCCTTTTACTTTAGGTAGTTTCGGTATGTTTACCTAGTCCGTCCCTCGACAAAATTTAAAATTTGTCGTTTTTAAAGCGATTGTTTTAAAAGCAAAGATTTTTGGGTTTTTTAATTTTTTTGGTATACTTTAGATCAATAATATTAAAAATAATGATAACAAAATTTTTCGCCCCGCCCTCGGGTAAAGCAATTTCGGTTTCATGACCTAGTCTTCAACTTACGATGAATTTTAGAAATCATTTTTTAAACTTAATGAAATAAAGTTAATTTTTGTTTTTTAAAATTACACAAAAATTAAATTTAAAAATGCGTATTAGTTTAATACAAAACCTACAAAACAAAAAATTCAGAATGGGGGGAGAAAACTAGTTCTTTAGTGTCTGCTAGTGGAAAAGACCAATCGGATTCCATTCTCGAAACTACACGAGAACAGAACAACTAACTATAGACAGCATTTTCTTTTTAGAACATCTGAATCTCCCCACACTTAGGTAGTTGTGGTGTCGAATTTGTGATTAAATTCATTGTCAATTTCTTTTGGACCATAATCAACTTGCATATCTGTGACTTTTGCTTTAAGCCATTGGTCGGATTCCTGTGTAATATCCACAAATTCAACTAGTTTTGCCTTTTCTTTAGGCGATAGATTGGATACTAACCGGTTACATAACTTAAAGTTCCCCTTGGTTCTAGCATTGCGAATCCATTTAATAAGTTTCTTTATTGAACTATTAATAACGGGGTCTTTTAATTTCGTTTCAACAACGGGGTTCTTTGTTATCAGGTCATCATTAGGTTTTACTTAATCTTCCCCACACTTAGGCGTTTTATTATTATTAAGCACTACCATTGGAGTTGATAAAACAATATGCTTCTCATCGATTGATTTTATCGGTTCAACGGTTTTGGTTGGTGGAGATTTAGACTTTCGACTCACAAAGGTGATCGATTTTTCACCATCACTAAGTGTCAATCTACCCTCTCTTACATCAAATAATGCCCCGGTGGACGCTAAGAATGGTCGTCCTAAAATTAGAGGAACGTTTGAGTCCTCTTCTATGTCAATGACAATAAATTCGACTAGAAAGGTTAAATTACCCACTTGAACGGGTAGGTTGTCAGCAATTCCAACTGGGTGTTTAATAGTTTGATCAAAGAGTCGAACACTCATTTCCGTTGAACTTAACTCACCTACTCCTAATCTCTTATATAGAAAGAGGCATAACACTTATACTCGCACCTAAATCTGTTAGTGCATCATACATGACACAATCACTAAGTAGGCAAGGAACAATAAGTTCACCCGGATCACCCAACTTTGGTGGAGGTTTTGGTGGAACTATCTTCACCGGGTTTACTTCTACGATTTTTGTTTCTTGCATTTTCTTATTTTTCTTCTTCTTCTTTCCAATGGTATCACAAACTTTATTACCTATTACTTGCTCATACTCAACTCCTTTTCTTGAAAATGGGATAGGTGGTGTGTCTGGTGCCACCACTGGCTTTACATACTCAGGTGGTGGTGGTGTTGTAACTTCTTCATTATTACTCACATCTAAAACCTTTCCATCTTCTGGAGCTGGTTTTTCAGAATTTGTTGACACCATGTTAACATTCTCATTCCGAGGATTTACTTTAGTATTACTCAGTAGCTTTCCTTGTTCCCTCTCACTCATCATGCTAGCAAGAGTACCTACGTATTTTTCTAGATTCAAAATGGAAGCTTGTTGAGTTCTTAATGATTGATCAAACCTATCATTTGTTTGGGTTTGAGATGTAATAAATTGTGTTTGAGATTCCATTAGCTTTGTCATCATTTCTTCTAGATTTGGTTTTTTCTCTTCGGTTTGTTGTAGTGGTTTATACAAGCCAGGTCTTTGTTGATTGAAAGTGTTGTTTTGAGTTGGTTGGTTATTCGGACCTAGTTGGTTGTACGAGTTATTGTTGGGTCCATATGTATTGTAAAGAATGTTTTGATTTCGATTAAAGTTTGGCCTTGGTGGTTGATAATTATTTTGATAATTATTTCCCGGCCTTTGGTTTATGTAGGAAACATTCTCACATTGTTCCATGGTTTGCTCAATGTGACAATCTTTCGTTAAGTGTGGTTCACCGCATTGCTCACAACTGATTCGTATTGCTTGAATATCTTTATTCATCTTTTCCATTCGTCTCTCGAAAGCATCTATTTTTGCGGAAATGGAATCAAAGTCATGGCTAGAATCGGCTCTAGCCACTTTAGATCATGTGAGTGGGAGGCTGTGTTATCAATGATTTTGTAAGCTTCGGTTGCGGTTTTCTTCATAATGGAACCACCAGCTGTTATGTCGATGTCTTTTCGTGTAGCAACGTCGCATCCTTGGTAGAATATTTGTACTATTTGATAAGTGTCTAAACCGTGCTGAGGACATCCTCTCAACAACTTTCCGAATCTTGTCCACGCCTCATATAATGTTTCATTGGGCTTTTGTGTGAACGTAACTATTTCTCCTTGAAGTCTCACGGCTTTAGATACCGGAAAGAATCTTTTAAGAAATTTCTCAACTAAAACATCCCATGTATCAATCGCCCATTCAGGTAACGATTCTAACCAATCTTTGGCTTCTCCTTTTAAAGTCCAGGGGAATAACATGAGATAGATCTGTTCATCCTCAACTTCTCTGATTTTGAATAGAGTACAAATCCTATTAAATGTTCGAAGATGTTCGTTTGGATCTTCTTTTGGCGTACCAATATATTGGCATTGATTAGTTACCATCTGTAGGATTTGTCCTTTGATTTCATAATCTGGCGCATTAATATCTGGTTTAATAATGGCGTGGCCTTGGCCCGTGCTTGTGGCTCTCATTCGGTCTTCCATACTTAGAGGTTCTGTTACTTCCATAATTGAATTTGTTGAATCTGAATCACTAGAGGATTCTGATTTAACGGTTTGTGGTTCAGGAGGAATTATTAGTGGTTCAGGATCTTGGAGTTGTCCTTGAATATCTTCCGGGTTCTCAATTGTGAAGTCGGGTTCAAAAAATGGATTATCGGAATTTTGAATTGGAAAACTTGTTCGACTAGATGATAATTCTAAAGAAAAATCAACAGCGGCAATATTAGCTAGATGTCTTGATAGAGTTACAGGTGGTGAACGTATGAAAGGTGGTGAGCGTTTTGCTCGGTGCATTCACTGAATATCCTATTAGTTATAAAGATAAAAATTATTAAAGTTATCAAATTAATAGACTTTTCTGATTTTGCCCACGTTTCAAATAGCCAATAGATGCAGCAGGTAGCCAGGACCCTTTAAATCGGAAGCCCACAACTCGCCACTAACAAATCCAACTATTACTACGAATCAGAAAATTTTGGATGTCTATCAATTTAACCGCTTAAAATAATTTTTCGTTTTGAAATTTTAGAGAAGAAATAGAAAAAATTCTAAGTCCTAAAAACTAGAGCGTCGAGAAATAAGAAAGAAAAAGAGTGCGTCGAAAAACGTCGAAAAAATAAAAGGTCGAAAAATAAGCGTCGAAAAACAAATAGTCCAAAAATAAAAATAAGAAAATAAAGTGCCGAAACTTAGAATTCTAAAAACTTAAGTCTAAAAGTTGCATCTAAAGGTATTAAAGCTTAAAAGGAATTCTATATCCAAAACAACAATAACTTAAAAAGTACTAAAATCTTAAAACGGCGTCGCAAAATTCTAAAGAATCTAAATCTTAGTCTAAAGAAAAGGTACTTAAGGGATTTTATGGCAAAGCCTAAAAATCTAGAAATAAAAATAACTACGGCAAAATACTAGTTTAAAACTAATTATGAACGATAAAAATACAAATTACAATTAAACGATTAAAAAGATACAAAATTTAAAATTAAAACTAATGTAAAAAAAATACAATTTTTTATAAAAATATTATTTATATATTATTATTTTATAAAAGTATTAATTTATATAATTAATAATAATAAAAACACTTAATATTACAAATAAAATTAAAACTAAACTAAATATATTAATTACTAAAACCCTAATTAGGTTAAATATTAATAATAATAAAATTATTAACCCTAATCTGTAATTAATGTGTACTAGGTTTGCTGCCAGACCAGGCTCCGCGAGTGAAGAGGTCTGCTACCCAATAACTCCGCGAGTGCGGAGGATGTAGATTCAAACGAGTAGCAGGCTCAAATTCGTGCGGTTTTAACGTTTAATATATTTTGTTTTTTACTTTTTTTACTTATAATTTTTTTTATGTTTTTAGTTTTTATAAAATATAACTTAAATAAAACTTATATTTTAACAATTACTTATTAGATTTTTATAATTCTAAAAAAAAGAAAAAATAAACTTTTTAATTAAAACACCTAAATAGATATATATATTTTTTTATGTTTTTATATTTTTTTAATATTTAAAACTTATATTTTTACAAAAATAGATTAAAACTTAATAAAAATCTTTTTTTATAGCGTTTCGCTTTTTGTTCCCCGGCAGCGGTGCTAAAAACTTGATGTGTTGCGAGGTGTATACGAAATAGTTATATTTTTATTGCGAAATACTATTAAATACGATACAATTTTACATAAGTTATTTATTTATTTATTGAATGGGATATACCTAAACCTTGCTACAACACTTATAGGCAGTGTACCTAATCGTACAGTAGTGTAGTTTTTAGTAAGTCCGGTTCGTTCCACGGGGAGCTGGCTAAGTTTAACGCTATATTTTTAACAACTATATTTGTATAAAATATATATATAATTATATATAGTAATATTATTATAAAAGGGGGTTTTTACCGTTTAATGACCGGTTTGTCGATTTTAAATAAAGCGTAAAGATAAATGACGATAATATAAATGACAGAATTTAAATTGCGATAAAGTTAATTGCAGTAATTAAAATGACAGTAAATAAAGGTACGATGAAATATGAAATAAAAGTATTATGCTTATTTAAACTTCCGTAATCATGATGTTTGACGTTTTGATTTTAATTTATTTATCTGGGTTAATTGTCCTTTGTCCTGGATTTATTTGATACCTATCTGGTTTTTGTCCATAATAGTCCATCGGTCATAATTATAAAATGCTCGTCAAATTAACCTTATTCCCGAAGTCAAATATTCCAACTAATTAGGGATTCAAACTGTAACAAGGTTTTAATACTTTGTTTAATAATTACACCAGGTTATCGACTGCGCGTAATTCAAGGTTTTATTACTTTGTTAACAATTACACCAATTATACTTGTATGTAATCCACCCCTATTTTAATGAGATATGAATATTAATTTACCCACTTGATCAGAATGAATAATCAATTACCCAACCCGAATAATTAATTAAATGATCGTAAAAGATGTCGTATAAACGTCATTAAATAGAACATACATAATCATTTTAATAATTATTAGATTAACTAATTTGAAGATAGGTTCTACAGGTTCCAATGAGTTGTCGCTCAATTAGACAATACCCCTTATCTATTAATAGTCATAGTCCAATGTCCACAAGTGTCGGTCTTTTGTCCAAACCTTAATTATGGTACAAAATCTAATAACCCCGTCTTAATATTTAGTCTAACATCATGATTACTTTGGCTCAAATAAGTATAATAATAACTTAGTTACGAGACATTAATTTAAAAAGGAAGAACATAGCTTACAGTGGTGATTAATCGCGTAGCGTTGCACGGACAGAGTTCCGACTTTAAAACCCGTAAAACATTTCTTACATTAACCCAACTAAACCATAATTTATTATTAATCTTAATTATAATTAAAATTATAATTATAAATATATATTAATTACATAGAGAGAAAGATTGAAAAAAAGTGTCCTCAAACTCACAGAAAACTGGCAAATTTATAGGATGTGGCCTGCTACAATAACTCATGCGATCGCATGAGATTTTAGTGCAAATCTCATGCACTCGCATGGGCTCATGCACTCACATGGGTTTTATGCCAATTTCTCATGCGATCGCATGGCCGTCAGATCCAGCTCACATATTTTTTGTTTGCTAGTTTGTCGACGTTATTTAATATAATATATAATATATAAATAATTTATATAATTATTTAAATATTATATTATATTCTTGTGCATAGTTGACTTGTAATTTTAGCTCCGTTGCGTCGCGCGTTGATAGTTGGCTCAGGTCCCGGTTCCGGTTTTTCGAACATCCTTTCGTATAATTTAATATCTTGTACTTTGCGTTTTGCGACTCTTACTCTTGTAATTTTGAGATGTTTCTCATCAATAAATTTAACCACTTGGATTGTACTTTGTACTTTTTAGCTTTTTGGTCATTTGCGTCTTCAAATCGCCGTTTTCTTCTTTTGTCTTCGCACTTATTTATTTAAATGAATATTACATAAAAATAGAACAATTGCAACTAAAAGCTTTACATATTGGAAGGATATTGATACTAAATATATGTTCCTTTTTAGCATTATCAAATATCCCCACACTTGAACGTTGCTTGTCCTCAAGCAATACAGAATTTGAAATTAAATCACACTTCACTCGAATCACTTTTTTATTTTCACACTTTATACATCAGTGATTTTGATACGGCGGTATGAACAATGATAGTAACGATGTGGTTTACAGTCCCACATGACTATGAAAATTTAGATCCTTTAAGGAAATTGGATCTTTATGAAAACATTTAATCTTTTGAAAATTCATTCTAGCTTTTATTCTAGATTAGTTTCCGGAATAACCCTTCACCGTTGTTTGCAAATTGTTTTTGTGAGTTTTGTGGGTTTCAGATTTGAAAATTTTAGCTTAAAACTTATGGTTTTGTGTCACCCACTTGCTAACCTTGTATTGGGAAATCAACACGTCCAGTATACTTGCTCCGTATATTACCTTTCGGTAAACTACCGTCCGGTTGTAAAGGAAAGCGTTGAACAAGCAACTGTTAAGGCAATGTCCCGTGACATGCAGATAATTATGGTCAAAAAACGTGTCGGATGCAATTACTATTCTTTGTAGGAGCAATAGTAAAGATCACCCTATAGTTTTTCGGTCTGGAACAAGGTCCTGTCTTCGACCATGCTATGCAACCACCGTTCTTACGGTTGACACCCGAATTGGTTCAGGTGACCTAATGAATTCCAGGTGAATTCCTAGGATTTTACGTTCAATGGTAATGAACGCATTGAAAATAGGTTTTCAGAAAACAAATCGGTTTGTAATTTTGATCAAAATATTTTCTCGCTCAAGCTCGAGTTTAGATATCATCGAATTTCATGAGTTTGTAATTCTCAGTCTTTAAAGTCAATCTCAAGGATTGAGTAATATCAGGCTTAAATGCTGATTTTTAATCTTTAAGGATATTATCCTTTTCTGGGGGTCTGATTCATTAGTCTTATCAAGCTAATTTGCACGGTGCCCTCCCCATTTTACGAGACAGATCCTCTCATGGTTAGGATAAGTCTGACCACTTGGCGACCCTGTTTGATGCTGAGGTCCGTGGATTTCCTGCTGATTTTAGAGATGACTTTTCTAGATTTTTCGTCAACCTACAGCTGGTCTGGACGACAACTTCCTGACCGAAATCAAGAAGCGCATTTCTTTTTCAGAAGACTTTACTTCCTTTAATGATGGAATTGATTCATCGGGTAGATCCATCTTTCTTTCAAATATATTACAGTAAATCGGGTAAAACTGATTAGTTTAGTCCAAAGCAAAAGTACCTGCAATAATCTTGTACAAATATGTGATATATGTTTTGAAGAACTTGGTAAATTCTTCCCACACTTAGCTTTTATTTATTTTTTTCTTTGCCATTTTATTCTCCTCTATTCCATTTTAAATGAATTCTAACGTTTTGGGTTGTTTTTCCATTTATTTTCTCTCCGAGGTAACAATAATTTCGGTATTACAACCTAGTTTTATTGTTCATAAATATGTATAAACATGATTTTGAATTCATTTAGTTGAAATTTTTTCAAATTTTCACAAAATTTGGCAATTAAACTAATTGTAAACCCGAGAGAATTTATAACCCTTCCTCACACTTGAGATCATGCAATGCCCTCATTTGCATGAAATCAGTAAAAATTTAAATTCATGTGGGTGATTAGTGTAGAAAAATGATTAAAAATACCGAGTTTGCAAACATATTATTTTATATCACATTTGATATTTTGCGTCTTGTCGTCAAAATTAGTAGCTTTTGCTGAACTTAATGTCAGTCTTTGAAAGTGCATTGTTTTACCCTGTTTTGTATATAAGATAAACTACAAACATATATATAATATATATATAAATATATATTTTTTTATAAAACCTTTATTTATTAAAACAATTTAAAATTAAAATTTGTCGTTTTTAAAGCGATTGTTTTAAAAGTAAAGATTTTTGGGTTTTTTTAAATTTTTTTGGTATACTTTAGATCAATAATATTAAAAATAATGATAACAAAATTTTTCGCCCCGCCCTCAGGTAAAGCAATTTCGTTTTCATGACCTAGTCTTCAACTTACGATGAATTTTAGAAATCATTTTTTAAACTTAATGAAATAAAGTAAATTTTTGTTTTTTAAAATTACACAAAAATTAAATTTAAAAATGCGTATTAATTTAATACAAAACCTACAAAACAAAAATTCAGAATGGGGGGAGAAAACTAGTTTTTTAGTGTCTGCTAGTGGAAAAGACCAATCGGATTCCATTCTTGAAACTACACGAGAACAGAACAACTAACTATAGACAGCATTTTTTTTTAGAACATCTGAATCTCCCCACACTTAGGTAATTGTGGTGTCGAATTTGTGATTAACTTCATTGTCAATTTCTTTTGGACCATAATCAACTTGCATATCTGTGACTTTTGCTTTAAGCCATTGGTCGGATTCCTGTGTAATATCCACAAATTCAACTAGTTTTGCCTTTTCTTTAGGCGATAGATTGGATACTAACCGGTTACATAACTTAAAGTTCCCCTTGGTTCTAGCATCGCGAATCCGTTTAATAAGTTTCTTCATTGAACTATTAATAACGGGGTCATTTAATTTCGTTTCAACAACGGGGTTCTTTGTTATCAGGTCATCATTAGGTTTTACTTCATCTTCCCCACACTTAGGCGTTTTATTATTGTTAAGCACTACCATTGGAGTTGATAAAACAATATGCTTCTCATTGATCGTTTTTATCGGTTCAACGGTTTTGGTTGGTGAACATTTAGACTTTTGACTCACAAAGGAGATTGATTTTTCACCATCACTAAGTGTCATTCTACCCTCTCTTACATCAAATAACGCCCCGGTGGACGCTAAGAATGGTCGTCCTAAAATTAGAGGAACGTTTGAGTCCTCTTCTATGTCAATGACAATAAATTCGACTAGAAAGGTTAAATTACCCACTTGAATGGGTAGGTTGTCAGCAATTCCAACTGGGTGTTTAATAGTTTGATCAAAGAGTCGAACACTCATTTCCGTTGAACTTAACTCACCTACTCCTAATCTCTTATATAATGAAAGAGGCATAACACTTATACTCGCACCTAAATCTGCTAGTGCATCATACACAATCACTAAGTAGACAAGGAACAATAAATTCACCCGGATCATCCAACTTTGGTGGAGGTTTTGGTGGAATTATCTTTACCGGGTTTACTTCTACGATTTTTGTTTCTTGCATTTTCTTATTTTTCTTCTTCTTCTTTCCAATGGTATCACAAACTTTATTACCTATTACTTGCTCATACTCAACTCCTTTTCTTGGAAACAGAATGGGTGGTCTGTATGGTGCCACCACTGGCTTTACATACTCGGGTGGTGGTGGTGTTGTAACTTCTTCATTGTTACTCACATCTAAAACCTTCCCATCTTCTGGAGCTGGTTTTTCAGAATTTGTTGACACCATGTTAACATTCTCATTCTGAAGATTTACTTCAGTATTACTCGGTAGCTTTCCTTGTTCCCTCGCACTCATCATGCTAGCAAGAGTACCTACGTGTTTTTCTAGAATCAAAATGGAAGCTTGTTGAGTTCTTAATGATTGATCAAACCTCTCATTTATTTGGGTTTGAGATGTAATAAATTGTGTTTGAGATTCCATTAGCTTTGTCATCATTTCTTCTAGATTTGGCTTTTTCTCTTCGGTTTGTTGTAGTGGTTTATACAAGCCAGGTCTTTGTTGATTGAAAGTGTTGTTTTGAGTTGGTTGGTTATTCAGACCTTGTTGGTTGTACGAGTTATTGTTGGTTATTGTACGAGTTATTACCCAAATAGTATCAAAACCACTTGCAGTCTTTGGCAATTTAGTGATGAAATCCCTGGTAATGTTTTCCCATTTCCATTTCGGGATTTCGGGTTGTTGAAGTAAACCTGATAGTTTCTGATGCTCCGCTTTGACCTTAGAACACGTCAAACATTCCCCTATGTATTTAGCAACATCGGCTTTCATACCTAGCCACCAAAAATATTTCTTGAGATCCTTGTACATCTTCCCCGTTCCAGGATGTATTGAGTATCTGGTTTTATGAGCTTCTCTAAGTACCATTTCTCTCATATCTCTAAATTTTGGTACCCAAATTCTTTCAGTCCTATACCGGGTTCCATCTTCTCGAATATTAAGATGCTTCTCCGATCCTTTGGGTATTTCATCCTTTAAATTTCCCTCTTTTAAAACTCCTTGTTGCGCCTCCTTTATTTGAGTAGTAAGGTTAGTGTGAATCATTATATTCATAGCTTTTACACGAATGGGTTCTCTGTCCTTTCTACTCAAGGTGTCGGCTACCACATTTGCCTTCCCCGGGTGGTAACAAATCTCAAAGTCGTAATCATTCAACAATTCAATCCACCTACGCTGCCTCATATTCAGTTGTTTCTGATTAAATATGTGTTGAAGACTTTTGTGGTCGGTATATATAATACTTTTGACCCCATATAAGTAGTGCCTCCAAGTCTTTAATGCAAAAACAACCGTGCCTAATTCTAAATCATGCATCGTATAATTCTGTTCGTGAATCTTTAATTGTCTAGACACATAAGCAATTACTTTCATTCGTTGCATTAATACACAACCAAGACCTTGCTTTGAGGCGTCACAATATATCACAAAATCATCATTCCCTTCAGGTAATGACAATATAGGTGCCGTAGTTAACTTTTTCTTTAACAATTGAAACGCTTTCTCTTGTTCATCTTTCCATTCAAATTTCTTCCCTTTATGCGTTAATGCAGTCAAGGGTTTTGCTATTCTGGAAAAGTCTTGGATGAACCTTCTGTAGTAACCAGCTAGTCCTAAAAACTGGCGTATGTGTTTCGGAGTTTTCGGGGTTTCCCACTTTTCAACGGTTTCAATCTTTGCTGGATCCACCTGAATACCTTCTTTGTTCACTATGTGACCGAGGAATTGAACTTCTTCCAACCAAAATACACACTTTGAAAACTTAGCGTACAGTTTTTCTTTTCTCAGCAACTCTAGCACTTTTCTCAAATGTTCTTCGTGTTCTTGATCATTCTTCGAGTAAATAAGTATGTCATCGATGAAAACAATGACAAACTTGTCAAGATATGGCCCACACACTCGGTTCATGAGGTCCATGAACACAGCTGGTGCGTTAGTCAATCCAAACGGCATAACCATAAACTCATAATGACCGTACCGCATCCTAAAAGCAGTCTTTGGATTATCATCCTCCTTCACCCGCATTTGATGATATCTAGAACGTAAATCGATCTTCGAATAAACAGACGAGCCTTGTAGTTGATCAAATAAGTCGTCGATTCTCGGTAGTGGGTAGCGGTTCTTAATGGTAAGTTTGTTCAACTCTCGGTAGTTGATACAAAACCTGAATGTACCATCTTTCTTTTTGACAAACAAAATAGGAGCTCCCCATGGTGATGTGCTTGGTCGAATGAAACCACACTCTAAAAGTTCCTATAACTGACTTTGTAATTCTTTCATTTCGCTGGGTGCGAGTCTGTATGGAGCACGAGCTATTGGTGCAGCTCCTGGTACAAGGTCTATTTGAAATTCAACGGATCGATGTGGGGGTAATCCCGATAATTCTTTCGGAAATACATCGGGAAATTCTTTTGCAACGGGAACATCACTGATGTTCTTTTCTTCAGGTTTAACTTCCTCGATGTGTGCTAGAATGATGTAACAACCTTTTCTTATTAGTTTTTGCGCTTTCAAACTACTAATAAGATTTAATTTCGCGTTGTTCTTTTCTCCGTACACCATTAACGGTTTTCCCTTTTCACGCATAATGCGAATCACATTTTTGTAACAAACGACCTCTGCTCTCACCTTTTTCAACCATTCCATGCCAATTATTACATCAAAACTCCCTAACTCGACTGGTATTAAATCAATTTTAAACGTTTCATCGCCCAGTTTAATTTCTCTCTCCCGACATATATTATCTGCTGAAATTAATTTATCGTTTTCTAATTCGAGTAAAAATTTACTATCCAAAGGCGTCAATGGGAAACTTAATTTAGCACAAAATTCTCTACTCATATAGCTTCTATCCGCACCCGAATCAAATAAAACATAAGCAGATTTATCGTCAATAAGAAACGTACCCGTAACAAGCTCTGGGTCTTCCTGTGCTTCTGGCGCATTAATATTGAAAACTCTTCCACGGCCCTGCCCATTAGTATTCCCCTGATTCGGGCAATTTCTAATAATGTGGCCCGATTTTACACATTTATAACAAACAGCGTTGGTATTACTTGCTCCGACACTATTCATTTCGGCATTACTTGTTCCGACATTATTTGTTCCTTTAGTTCTGTTAAACTTTGGTCCGTAGACCTCACACTTTGTCGCGCTATGACCATTTCTTTTACACCTGTTGCAAAATGTTGTGCAAAACCCTTGATGATTTTCTTCACACCTATGACATGGCTGTTTTTAGTTTTTGTTGCCGTTGTTGTTATTGAGGTTGTTGTTGGGATTGTTATTATTGTTGAAACGGTTGTTGTAGTTGTTATTGTTGTTGGGATGTTTGTTGTAGTTATTGTTAGGATTGCGGTTATTGTTGCGATTGTTGTTGCGGTTGTTGGGATAGTTGTTGCGATTGTGGTTGTAATTGTTGTTGTTGTTGTTGTACTGGTGACTCTTGTCACCGTTTTCCTCCCTCTTCCTCTTGAGTTGTTTCGTGTTGGCTTCTTCGGCTGCCTGCTCTTTAATTCTTCCCTCAATCTGATTTATGAGTTTATGAGCCATTCGACTTGCCTTCTGTATAGAAGCGGGCTCGTGTGAACTCACATCTTCTTGAATCCTTACTGGTAACCCTTTTACAAACACGTCGATCTTCTCTTCTTCATCTTCGAATGCTCCCGGATACAATAGGCACAACTCTTTGAATCGTCGTTCATATGTGGTAACGTCGAACCCTTGTGTTCGTAACTCTCTAAGTTCTGCCTTGAGTTTATTGACTTCGTTTCTAGGACGGTACTGCTCGTTCATCAATTGCTTGAATGCCGACCACGGTAGTGCGTAAGCAGCATTTTGTCCTACCTGTTCAAGATAGGTGTTCCACCATGTTAACGCAGTACCTGTGAAGGTATGCGTAGCGTACTTAACTTTGTCCTCTTCAGTACACTTACTTATGGCAAACACCGATTCGACTTTCTTGGTCTACCATTTCAATCCAATTGGTCCCACGGTTCCATCAAATTCCAATGGTTTGCAGGCAGTGAATTCTTTGTAGGAGCATCCTACACGATTTCTTGCGCCGTTAGCTGCATTGCTAGATTCAGAGTTATTATTGGTATGTAGCGCAGCCTGTACTGCGGCTATGTTTGTAGCAAGAAAGGTACGAAATTCCTCTTCACTCATATTCATGGTGTGTCGAGTAGTCGATGCCATTTCCTTCAAAATAGCCAACTGAATCGAGTTAATCATACAGAATTTTAAGAGTAGTCAATAGTATTTCATAGCATAATATGAACTCATTTATAAAAGCTTTTTCTTCATATTAGCGTTTTATAAGTTTAAATTCGGGTACTACTTACCCGTTAAGTTCATACTTAGTAGCTAATATACAATTCAACTACTACAATTCCATATGAAAATCTGATTATAATAATATATCACATATAAATATTCTTCAAACTTACAACATCGCTATATTACATATAACATGAAATATAGTACACTTTGATACATGACAGTTTTGAAGATAAATCTAGTTAATACGCAAGTTGTTCAGCAAAGGAAATAAAGACACGTAATTCATAAGTCCAGAAACAAGTCATGCATTCTGGTTTTACTAATATGACTTCCCATCCTTGGTCTTGTGGAAAATAACCGTTATGACCATTAGCTAGGCAGCATGTTGTAATGTCGTTAAAAGGATGAGGGTTTCGTAATGTCCAACAGTCCCGTAATAATCTAAAAACCTTGTTTCTCACCCCAACTACTGAATACGTCACTTGTGGGAAGGTTTTATTTAAAAGTTGCAATCCAATGTTCTTTTTCTCACTTTGGTAAGAAGCGAACATCACTAACCCGTAAGCATAACATGCTTCTTTATGTTGCATGTTAGAAGCTCTTTCTAATTCACGAAATCCTATGTTGGGATATGTTGAGTCAAAATAGGTTCTTAACCCGTAGCGTAAAATTGCATTTGGGTTCCCCGCATTTAACGCTTTAAAGAAAACACGGCGTAACTTACGGTCTCCCCAATGTGATATACCCCACCTATCAAAGGAAAGCCTTTTATAAACTAAGGCATTTCTGGAAAGTCTTTCAAATGTTTGACAAGTTAATTTCGCCATAACTAAATGTGCTGATGAATTCTGACCGACTCTAGACAAGATTTCCTCAATCATATCCTCTGGTAGGTCTTCTAAAATATTCGGTTGTCTACCCTTAACGTCCATTTTGTTTTTATACTGTAAAATAGACAAGTATTAGATTCGTAAAAGATAATTAACAAAAAATACAAACAATTTTTACATAGAACATAAAAGTACAAGCACACTACAATACATATAATACACAACATGATTACAACCTTCTAATCTGAATCACTGGTTTCTTCTTCTTCGGACTTGGTTCGTTTTCCTAATTTTCTAGGAATATATGGTGTTCCTCTAATACGAGCCGTCGTTTTCCATAATGGTTTAGAAAAACCTGGTGGTTTAGAGGTTCCCGGGTCATTGTTATATTTTAGGAAATACGGATGTTGTCGATACATATAAAGTTCATCGGGGTTGGAATCGGGTTTCTCTATTTTTATACCTTTTCCCTTATTATTTTCTTTCGCTTTATTAAATTGGGTCGAGGTAATTTCTATAACATCATCGGAATCCTCATCGGGATCCGATTCATCGGAAAATTGGTAATCTTCCCAATATTTTGCTTCCTCGGCGGAAACACCATTGACCATTATTAACTTTGGTTCGTTGGTTGAGGATTTTCTTTTATTTAATCGATTTACTATAGGTATCAATATTTCTTCCTCCGAAACCTCTTCTTCTTCTGGTTCCTCCTCTTCCGATTCATCCTCTTCTGGTTCCTCTTCTTCCGGTTCCTCCTCTTCCGGTTCCTCTTCGGGAATTTGTGAATCTTCCCAAAATATATTCGACTCTTCATTATTATTAGGTGAATAAATGGGATTTGTACTAGAGGTAGACATCTATCACACAATATCAAACACGTTAAGAGATTAATATATCACATAATATTTACATGTTAATAATATATAGTTTCCAACAAAAAAATGTTAAGCAATCGTTTTTGAAGAAACACGGTCGAATTCCAGACTCACTAATGCATCCTAACAAACTCGGTAAGACACACTAATGCAATTTTCTGGTTCTCTAAGACCAACGCTCGGATACCAACTGAAATGTCCCGTTCATATTGATTATAAACGTTCCATATTAATTGATTTCGTCGCGAGGTTTTGACCTCTATATGAGACGTTTTTCAAAGACTGCATTCATTTTTAAAACAACCATAACCTTTATTTTATCTATAAAGGTTTAAAAAGCATTACGTAGATTATCAAATAATGATAATCTAAAATATACCGTTTACACACGACCATTACATAATGGTTTACAATAAGAATTATATTACATCACAAATAAGTTTCTTGAATGCAGTTTTTACATAATATCATACAAGCATGGACTCCAAATCTTGTCCTTATTTTAGTATGCAACAGCGGAAGCTCTTAATAATCACCTGAGAATAAACATGCTTAAAACGTCAACAAAAATGTTGGTGAGTTATAGGTTTAACCTATATATTATCAAATCATAATAATAGACCACAAGATTTCATATTTCAATATACATCCCATACATAGAGATAAAAATCATTCATATGGTGAACACCTGGTAACCGACATTAACAAGATGCATATAAGAATATCCCCTATCATTCCGGGAAATCCTTCGGACATGATAAAAACGAATTCGAAGTACTAAAGCATCTGGTACTTTGGATGGGGTTCGTTAGGCCCAATAGATCTATCTTTATGATTCGCGTCAATTAGTAGATCGGTTTACTAATTCTTAGGTTACCAAGCAAAAGGGGCATATTCGGCTTCGATCATTCACCCATATAATATAGTTTCATTTACTTGTGCCTATTTCGTAAAACATTTATGAAACTGTATGTATTCTCATCCCAAAATATTAGATTTTAAAAGTGGGACTATAACTCACTTTCACAGATTTTTATTTTGACGGGAAGTAAGACTTGGCCACTGGTCGATTCACGAACCTATAAAAAATATATATATACATATATATCAAAGTATGTTCAAAATATATTTACAACATTTTTAATACGTTTTACTGTTTTAAGTTTATTAAGTCAGCTGTCCTTGTTAGTAACCTACAACTAGTTGTCCATAATTAGATGTACAGAAATAAATCGATATATATTATCTTGAATCAATCCATGACCCAGTGTATACACGTCTCAGGCTAGATCACAACTCAAACTATATATATTTTTGGAATCAAACTCAACCCTGTATAGCTAACTCCAACATTACTGCATATAGAGTGTCTATGGTTGTTCCAAATAATATATATAGATGGGTCGATATGATATGTCAAAATATTTGCATATGTGTATATGGTATCCCAAGATTACATAATATATTAGAATACATGTATAATACAATATAAGTTAGCTAGGATATGATTAATATAGATTTGTTACCAATTTTCACGTAACTACAACAAGCAAAAATATCCAATCTTGTTTTACCCATAACTTCTTCGTTTTAAATTCGTTTTGAGTGAATCCAATTGCTATAGTTTCATATTGAACTTAAGTTTATGAATCTATACTGAAAAAGTATAATTTTATAGTCGGAATTACAGGTTACAAGTCATTTTTGTAAAGGTAGTCATTTCAGTCGAAAGAACGACGTCTAGATGACCATTTTGGAAAACATACTTCCACTTTGAGTTTAACCATGATTTTTGGATATAGTTTCATGTTTATAAGGAAAATCATTTTCCCAGAAGAACAACTTTTAAATCAAAATTTATCATAGTTTTTAATTAACTAACCCAAAACAGCCCGCGGTGTTACTACAACGGCGTATATCCGGTTTTACGGTGTTTTTCGTGTTTTCCGGTTTTAAATCATTAAGTTAGCATATCATATAGATATAGAACATGTGTTTATTTGATTTTAAAAGTCAAGTTAGAAGGATTAACTTTTGTTTGCGAACAAGTTTAGAATTAACTAAACTATGTTCTAGTGATTTCAAGATTAAACCTTCGAATAAGGTAGTTTTATATATATGAATCGAATGATGTTATGAACATCATTACTACCTCAGGTTTTGTGGATAAACCTACTGGAAATGAGAAAAATAGATCTAGCTTCAAAGGATCCTTGGATGGCTTGAAAGTTCTTGAAGCAGAATCATGACACGAAAACAAGTTCAAGTAAGATTTCCACTCGAAATAAGATTGTTATAGTTATAGAAATTGAATCAAAATTTGAATATGAGTATTACCTTGTATTAGAAAGATATCTTACTGTAAATAAGAAAGATTTCTTGAAGTTGGATGATCACTTTACAAGATTGGAAGTAAGCTAGCAAACTTGGAAGTATTCTTGATTTTATGAAACTAGAACTTATAGAATTTATGAAGAACACTTAGAACTTGAAGATAGAACTTGAGAGAGATCACTTAGATGAAGAAAATTGAAGAATGAAAGTGTTTTTAGGTGTTTTTGGTCATTGGTATATGGATTAGATATAAAGGATGTGTAATTTTGCTTTCATGTAAATAAGTCATGAATGATTATTCATATTTTTGTAATTTTATGAGATATTTCATGCTAGTTGCCAAATGATGGTTCCCACATGTGTTAGGTGACTCACATGGGCTGCTAAGAGCTGATCATTGGAGTGTGTATACCATTAGTACATACATCTAAAAGCTGTGTATTGTACGAGTACGAATACGGGTGCATACGAGTAGAATTGTTGATGAAACTGAAAGAGGATGTATTTGTAAGCATTTTTGTTAAGTAGAAGTATTTTGATAAGTGTATTGAAGTCTTTCAAAAGTGTATGAATACATATTAAAACACTACATGTATATACATTTTAACTGAGTCGTTAAGTCATCGTTAGTCGTTACATGTAAGTGTTGTTTTGAAACCTTTAGGTTAACGATCTTGTTAAATGTTGTTAACCCAATGTTTATAATATCAAATGAGATTTTAAATTATTATATTATCATGATATTATGATGTACGAATATCTCTTAATATGATATATATATACATTTAAATGTTGTTACAACGATAATCGTTACATATATGTCTCGTTTCGAAATCCTTAAGTTAGTAGTCTTGTTTTTACATATGTAGTTCATTGTTAATATACTTAATGACATGTTTACTTATCATTTATCATGATTAAACATAGTTTAACAATATCTTAATATGATTCATATGTAATTAGTAAGACGTTGTTATAACGATAATCGTTATATATATCGTTCCGAGTTTCTTAATTCAATAAACACAATTTTATGTATATAACTCATTGTTAAAATACCTAATGAGATACTTACTGATAGTGCTCCAAATGAACATATATTTTGTAGCAATATCGTTCCAATATGTAAAGTTTTTAAATGTAATTTCCTTATTTTTAGTTGTAATAGTTAAATAAATAAGTGCGAAGACGAAAGACGCAAATCGCTCGAAAATGAAGATTTAAAGACAAAAACGAAGATTTGAAAGACCAAAACATCCAAAAAGCTCAAATGTACAAGATACAATTCAAAAGGTTCAATTTATTGATGAGAAACGTCTAAAAATGACAAGAGTACAAGTTACAAAACGCAAAGTACAAGATATTAAATTATACGAAAGGACGTTCGAAAATCCGGAACCAGGACATGAACCAACTCTCAACGCTCGACGCAACGGTGTAAAAATTACGAGTCAACTATGCACAAGAATAAAATATAATATTTAAATAATTCATAATAAGAATAATATTAAATAATAAAAAGTTGTTAATTGAGCATAGTTTAGGGGTCGTAAATGAAAATTTCATTTCATAATTCGCCTATAAAAACAAGTTATATCGATCAATTTTAGGGACACACTTTTCGATCATATTTTCTATCCTCGATCCATCTATCAAATATCTATATCTAATATCCAATATCTATATTCTATATCTCTATCATAATGTTAACTTAATAAGATATAACAATAATCTTAATTTTAATTTTAAATTATGATAATAATAAGATTTATGATAGAGATCTTTTGAGTATGTAAGTCGAAATTCTGTCCGTGTAACGCTACGCTATTTTTAATCATTGTAAGTTATGTTCAACTTTTTTACATTAATGTCTCGTAGCTAAGTCGTTATTATGCTTATTTAAAACGAAGTAATCATGATGTTAGGCTAATTACTAAAATTGGGTAATTGGACTTTGTACCATAATTGAGGTTTGGGCAAAAGACCGACACTTGTGGAAATTGGACTATTGACTATTAATAGATGGGGGGTATTGTCTAATTGAGTGACAACTCATTGGAGTCTGTCGAACCTATCTTCAAATTAATTATCCTAATAATTAATAATGATTATGGTTGTCCTATTTAGTGACGTTCATATGGAATCTATTATAATCATTTAATTAATTATTCGGGTTGGGTAATTGATTATTCAAACTGATCAAGTGGGTAAATTAATATTCATATCTAATCAAAACAGGGGTAGATTACATACAGTGATAACTGGTGTAATTGTTGACAGAAGTGATAACTGCGTCACAGTTTAAATCCTTAATCAGTTGGAATATTTGACTTCGGGTATAAGGGGTAATTTGACGAGGATACTCGCACTTTATATTTATGACCGATGGACTATTATGGACAAAAACCAGATAGATGTATCAAATAAACCAGGACAAAGGACAATTAACCCATGGTAATAAATTAAAATCAACACGTCAAACATCATGATTACGGAAGTTTAAATAAGCATAATTCTTTTATTATATTTCTCATCGTATCTTTATTTACTGTCATTTTATTTATCGCAATTTATTTTACGCACTTTAATTTTTGTCATTTATTTTTACGCTTAAAATCGACAAACCGGTCATTAAACGGTAAAACCCCCATTTTATAATAATACTACTACTTATTTATATATATATTTTTACAAATAAACTTAATAATATAGCGTTAACTTCACCAGCTCCCTGTGGAACGAACCGGACTTACTAAAAACTACACTACTCTACGATTAGGTACACTGCCTATAGTGTTGTAGCAAGGTTTAGGTATATCCCATCCGTAAATTAATAAAACTTGTGTCATATTTTGTAGTATTTTGTATTAAAAATAATACTATTTCGTACCCTCACGCTACATCATCACTTACTTATCATAATATCATGTTAACTATATATATAATCATATATATGTCATCATATAGTTTTTACAAGTTATAACGTTCGTGAATCACCGGTCAACTTGGGTGGTCAATTGTCTATATGAAACTTATTTCAATTAATCAAGTCTTAACAAGTTTGATTGCTTAACATGTTGGAAACACTTAATCATGTAAATATCAATTTCATTTAATATATATAAACATGGAAAAGTTCGGGTCACTACAGATGATATTCACGGCCTCTTCGTTCTCTTGGAGAAAGATAATTTAGAGAGCACACCAGACAGACTAGTGATCTATGTAACAATTGATCACCATGCTGATCTGATTATCAAAGAATTATGAGACATAGTAGCAGAAGAAGAAGGACGCAACAATCCATTCTCACATCTGGAGCCAGACAGAGTCAACATTGCCACCTTTGTTATAAAGCAACTGGCATGTATCGTCCATGAGTCTACAGATCCTAATTTCACATTTAAAGCCGGATGTCGGGAGATATATTCCAAAACAGTGGATTTGATGCTTGGGTCAAGATTGCTTTTCACTTCCTGCCAGCTTCGCCTCTTAACAAATCTATGTCGAGCTAAAAAATCCTTCTGTGGAGACCACAATTCAGAAGATTTTGAGATATTGAAGATACAATTTTTGACACTATTATAGGATCTCCGCAATGAATACTAGTTCGAGAAACGATCACTACAAGTATGGCCTCGATGATTGACAGTCAAGGATCAATCAGCAGAGCCGTGGATTGTATTCTCATTGGTCTCCAATATTTGTCACTAGCTACAACCGCCCATTATCCCGTCTTCAGAAAATCTTCAAGAGAAATATCGGATCTTCTACCACTTTTGGTCCGACATTTTCTCAGAATTTATCCACCAAGACTCACGTTCCCTCAAGAAAACTACGATTATAACAGCCTGAGAGGGATGCCTGCTTTTCAACAGTAGACATTATCATGGTCGAGCCAATGACCTTAAACAAAAGCGCTTAGGCAACTTGTGCAATAAAGTAGAGTAGAAGACAATAAAGGATGAAAAATGAGCCGATCAATAAAGGATGTAACTTCCGATCAAAAGCATCCTCAACAGTCCATAGGGAAGTACTCGTTCCTCTTCACTTGTTATTAGCTCTAAATTTTCATGCATTAAAATTATGCCACATCCTAGCTTATCACTAAGTGTGAGATTCCAATCCAATAAACACTAGGCAAATAATCTCAAAAATCTTTAACTAAAACTCCACAATGTTTATCTAAGTGTGGGATGATGGTTTAACCTTTTAAATGCCATATTACAATAAACCCGTTACAAAGATTCCTCGTCCTTAAGCCAAAATTCAAAATTTTTAAACAAAAGAAAGTCTTTCAGAAAAAGTACTTTCGAAAACCAAAAAAGTTTGTAAATAAAAATTAAGGCTTAACTAAGACAGAAATCTTGTTGGGACGAACCGAATCTCTAATAGAGCATTGCATGACTAGGCATTATCGACCTAAAATGATTATGGTGAGGCACCAAATAAGACCATATAAGCATTCAACTTTAATGCTTCATTATTTTCCGTTGAGAGTGCCGATGTCTGTATTCAGAATCAGAACTTGCTCTAGATCTGCATTTCCGAGTAACAAAATGTGATATAGGTATTATCAGAAGAGCTAGCCATTTTTCAAAGAACCCTACACACCACCACCACCACCTTAAACACATCAAAAAGTCATCCACATCTTCACTACCACCTCAACTCGAAAATTCAGAAAATGAGATTTCCTCATAAAAACGCAATGTTATAAACTTCTCAAGTATCACGACAAAGGTCTTGCAAAAAGTTTATCGGCAGAAAGTTTCTCGAGATAAAATCTCAGAAAAAAAGTGTTCTGAAAAAAGGAGCAGAACTTATAAGCCAAAAATGGAGAAACGCCGAAGAACAACTCGACCGAAAGAATGCCTGTGAATAAATCACTCTAAAAGAGAAAAAGTTCAAAGAACTCTGAAATGCTTCTCAAAAATAATACCAGCACTCATATCTACCTTTCCTCTCCAAATTCAAAATAAAAGTCTTTAAAAAGACTATTTCACCCTTCACACCCTTAAACAACTTCACCACCACTCCAAAATTCATTTTTCACCCTTCCATTTTGGACAAATGACCTAGAAGCTATGGTTATTACCGCCTTTACATTAGTAACAAGGATTTAAGTCTTTATTAAGCCTATGACGATGGGTGCAACATGACTGGCTATGAGTGAATTCATTTCATAGATCTATAGGAGACCCTAAACACTTGTGTGATTCGAGTGACCCGTGAAAGCTAGCCTAAGTCATGTAACCTCCTTACAAGCTTACAGAGATAGTTTCAACCCCAACATAGAGGACTCACCTTATCTTTCGCTCTTATAATGAAAAAAGAAAACCGCTTAGGCCAATAGAACGGAAATTTCGAAAAGATTTCTTGAAGTTAAAAACAAGAAGTTTGCTTGAGGACAAGCAAAGTCTAAGTGTGGGATATTTGATATCGACTAAAAGGTCACGTTTTTAACCCGATATTAAGTCGTAAAAATAATAAAGTTCCAAAATTTATCGCCAAAAAATGCTTTGTAGGTTAATTTTGTAGATTAAGTAATTACAAAGGCGATGCAAAAAGAATCAAGTAAAACGGATCTAAAACGGAGATTCTAGAGCGAAAACGTTGAAGGACAAGTTACGACCCCGAAAACCAAGTTACGATCTCAGGAACGAGCAAAACGATCCAAGCAAATCAGGCAAACCAGCACCAGAAACTGCCTACTAGGCTGGCTTGCCAGATCAGCCAATCACCGGGCACCCACACCGTGCACCAGCACAGGCTTGCCCAAAAACGGGCACCCACACCGGGCATGGGCTCCGGCTTGCCAGCCGTTTTTAGCCAAGAATTTGCTACTTAAAGGCCATTTGTCACACCATTCCAACATACAGAGGCGGAGCCAGGATTTACAGTTATGGGTGGCTTACTCGATAATCAGATGATTACCAAGTTTTGACCCCCCTCCCGATAAGGTAATATAGTATCCTCACATTTAACCCAAGAGATTTTAGATTTGTTACCCGACCCGCCCCAAAAAAAGAACGCCTTACACATTCAAGGATTTTGATCACACATGGCGGAGCACGGAAGAGTGAGAAGTAGTACAACGGGAGACTATTCAACACCGATTTGACAGGAGTTAAGCGCCCACCAAATGAAACCGATCTAGCCCTCCAATCCGACAATCTCTTAGCAAACTTATCAATTACCGGTTTCCAACTCTCCTGTTTTTTCATGTTGCCACCGACCGAAAGCCCAAGATAAACAAATGGAGTAGTGCCAACTTTACAACTAAACATACATGCCATATTCTTGACTTCAATCTTTTCAACACGAATTCCAATTAGACTACTTTTTTGAAAATTCACTTTGAGTCCCGACGTAAGCTCAAAACATTTGAGGAGTTTCATAAGGTTTCTAATATTACTTTCATTCCATACTCCAAAAAAGATGGTATCATCCGCGTATTGAAGTGCGAGATAGGGATTTTATCTCGACCTATTTCTACCCCCGAGAAGAATTGGTTTCTAACGGCCATGTTTGTTAAGATATTCAATCCTTCCACTGCTAAGATAAAAATAAACTGTGAAAGTGGGTCGCCTTATCTCACCCCTTGCTCTAGATTAAATTCACAAGTCGGTAACCCATTAACAAGAATCGAGATAGAAGCCGACTTTAGGCATGCCAATATCATTTCCTCCATTTGATCCCAAAGCCCATAATTTCCATTATCTCAATATGTCACACCCCCAAAATGGATCAGGGGTAATTGTGACCAATCATATCATAACACAGTTGTATAAACGAGAACGACTCTATATGAGACATTTTAGATAAAACCTTTATTAATAAAATAGCGGAAGCGTATTAATTGTTTACACCATTAAATGAACATAAATAAATGTTTATGAAATAAAATATAATATTGGGGCGATGTGGACTCCATGCAAGCATCAAATCTATCATCACATAGTTGCAAACAGCTAGCTCAATCATCACCTAAGACAAAACATGCTTAAAGTGTCAACCAAAAAGGTTGAGTGAAATTCACATGTTTGTAAATAATATCCAAAGTTTTAGACCACATGATTTAGTTTAAAGCTGATCAATACAGATATATCAATCCAAAAGTGTTGTTGCAGTTTGTAATATCGCTACTAAACAAAATTTACCCTATGACACCTTGTACTGTCAGTGTCGTTGAATCATTATTATGTAACCAATGACCAGCGGTCAAATGGTTAGAGACGTTACTCTCAATAGGCCTACTCACAATAATTAAGTTTGCATTAGCAATTAACGATATTACGGTAGGGATTTAGCATGAATCAAAGCATGACAACATAGTTAACAGTTGAGTACTTGTGTCTAAGCATAAAACAGTTATAAAGCAACCATGTGTCTCACCCCAAGTTATAAAACAGTTAAGAAATAGTTAAAAAGTGGGGCTATGAAGTTCACCTTAAATAGCAGTTGAAGTTAATCCACAAAGAAATGAAATGAACGGAAGTAAGTAACGGAAATATCAACCTAGAGATATAACGTTTGGTTAGTTATTGTCTAACAGACAAAGTGTATGTTTGCTAATATAATGACTATATTAACAGTGACAGTTTATGATAAGAGTTTCTACTTTTGGAAAGTTTCCATTTAAAGTAGGTTTCCAGTTTTAGATAGTTCGGGTTATAATCCTTCACATTAAGACGTTTTACAACTTTGCCCAAACCTCATTGCTATCAAGTAAGTCAGGATGACCAGATGTAACCGCGGGTCAGGAACTTTCAGTTGGACTATAAGTCTACAACCTTTCGTTTAATCCAAAACCTTATTCCCATTATGGCAACCTAGACATCATCCACATGACCGTAAGTAGCGGTGAGTTCGTATAAGTCATACGTTATCTTTTGATCATAATCTTCACTCGTTATGTGCGTATAGGAATACGACACTTTAATAAGTTACTTGTATAGTATATATAGTATAAGTTCATGTTTTATATAAATATAAATATAAATATAAATATAAATATAAATATAAATATATATATATATATAAATATATATATATATATATATATATATATATATATATATATATTATACCATTAATAATTTAGGTAACATTAATAAATAATATTAGTATTTCCGTATTAATAATAAATATAATAATTATTGTAATACATATAAGTATTTAAGTATATAGATATACCTATAAATTAATAATTAGTAAGATATATATAAAATTCTAAAAATAATATTTTTACAGATTTATATTATATATAATTATTTATGTATTTTTCGGATTATATATATACATATATAACATATAAATTCAATTTTAATTACCAATAAATATAAAAAGAATTAATTTCAACTTTATTAATAGATATCAGAAAAATAATCTGAACAAATTTTATAAAAATAATTTTATCTTGTTCCCTTAATTATTTATAAATTTCCATTAAGTTATATATGGAAACTGTTTTAATTATAGATAAAATACAAAATCAACTAAAAAAATTAGGATTTTGATTTAAATAAATCTAAATAATTATTATAAACTTATAAAAATTTTATAAATATATTTTAAACCGTTATTTACATTTATAAATATTTTATTACCATAATAATACATAGAAAATTTTTAATTATGTAAAAATATTAGTGATAAAAATATATTTTCGATTTTAAAAGTCTTAAATATATATTTTAAAGTTTCTAGAATAGAAAGATTATTTTTATCAATATTTTAACTATTTTATTACAATTTATGATTCGTATCATTTTATAAATAGATAAATAATGCTAAGTTAGCAATAAAAATTATTACTTCGAATCCTAATTATTCTAAATATATAACATGAGTGTCCAGATTATTAAAAATAATTTTCTTCTATTTTTAGTTATTTATAGAATTTAAAAACCCGATTTACATATTATTTATCTAAACCGAATAGTAAATAAATAAGTAATAAATATTTAATTGATCATATAAATTTATAATAATTATGATAATATGATATCTAAGATAATACAAATTTTCAACAGTTAATATTAATAATAAATTTTACCTATTTATTATATATTTTCTTTTATATTGATTACATAATAACAATAATAAATAATTATAAATTCGTATTTAATAATTAAAAAAATACAAATTTTTTTTATCATTATTAACTATTAAAGGTTAGGATACCTATAAAAATATTTTTTTTAAATTTTATATAATTTTTACTTATTTAATAGTAATTTAATCGTTTATGTAATTATAATTCGATTTTAATTACAAAAAATATTAAATTCGTTTTTATAAATTATATTATTAACTCCAGATCTGAAAAAATTAATTTATGTTTATTATAAAATATTATTTGTTTTTATTTATGTTAGTGTGAATTAAAAACAATAAAATAAATATTACGGCTAAAAAATGCCAAAAGAAACAAAAAGTATGAAAGAAAAATTACCTTGTAAATTTTGAGAGAAAAAAAAAAGTTTCAAGTTATGAAAAATAATGTGGGTTTGGGTTTATATTTATAGGAGAAGGAAACTTGAAGTAATAGTCACTAGATTCAATTAATTAAATAAAAATTAATTTTATTCCATATATAAAAGATATGGACGAAATTTTTGTATAAAAATACATATTTTATGAATTAAATAATTATTTTAAAGAATATTCTAGAATTTTTTTTGTATTTTATTTCTTTTTCTTTTATTTGTTAACCAAAATTTAATATAAATAATAATATAATTCGGTCTAATAAATTAATTAAATAATTATTTAGTTTATCATTTAATTAATTTAATTACTTTATAGTTTTATAATTTATAAAAATGCCACAATTCATTATTAATACTTTGTATTATTACAAAAGTATATAACTCTAATTAATTACATTGTGCCAAGTTATAATTAATTCATATAATAGTTAACCTAAGTTATTATATCTTAATATAACTTTAATTAACATATATATTGTCGTCTAAGAATAACATTTAGGCAACGTCGAATTTAATCGTATATTAATTACGTTCGGATAACACATAGTAATTAATATAATAACATGCAAGCTAGACAAAACCCTAGGGGTATAGTAGTCAATTCAGAAGTGGAAAAGTGAGGGTTGTTGATGTGTCAAAAGTGTGTGCAGTAGTGCTTTATCTTTTATTTCAACTTTTAAATTTATAAAACCTTTATTTTACTTTTAACACCCTAACGAGCAACAAGACCCGGTCAGATGTAGTATTTTAGGTTATCATCCCAAGAGAGCGTAGATGCGGATAAGAGTTGTTTTATTCTATAGTCTAATTCTTATTAAAGAATTAGAAATATATATTATGTTTTTGGTTGTTGTTTAAGTTTGAATTGTTATCTCTTAGGAAAGAGATAATTGAAGGTACGTTCTTAATAACCTTTAATGAACTATTTAAGAAAGATAGAATAAAGATTTAAGTTAAATAAACAATATAAAAGAAAAGTGATTACAAGGACGTGCGAATCATAAGAGAATTATATTAATTATTTCATAACTTATATTAACAAATAGCAAGATAACAATCATAGACAAATCATTATCCCTAAAAGGTTAAGCTAAATGTCGCATATCATTCATAAGGTAGGACCTAAAGAATACATTAACTTAGTGATGTTCATAGCTAATGTCTTCATTCATGGCATTCAAATAATCACATTATAAATATTACCTAAACCTGATGTGGATCCAAGGCAACATTTAATTAGATTGACAAATAGATAAGCTAATAAACTTAATCAGATCAACTCAAGTTACTAGCTGAAAATTAATTTTAATCAAGTTCTCATACAATTGACAATTAAACACACATAAACAAAGGTTCTTCGATTAAGTCTAACAATAATGAATTCTATTATATAAGTGTGATTTAAGTTCAACTAGTTGTATAACTTCCAATAATGTTTACCTAATTTGCATCCAATCCAAACACTTATATTTGATGGACTAGAACTAAACAAGTGATATGAATCGAATATAAGATCATAGAATTAATGACTAGGTAATCCTAGATTCATAATATTTAATCATTAAACATGGCAAATAAGTTATCTAATCATGGCAGATATAAACAGTTTAAATAATCATCACATAAACATGAACATACAGATTTGGAAAAGAACCAAAAACTGTACGGACTGGAGAACGAAGCTGGCGGCTTGGATTGAGGAAGCCGGCGGCTTTATCTGTTTTCCCAGATTTTCACAGTTTTCGTCCAAGTAACCACTATGAACGTTTAGTTCATAGTTGGAGACGAACAGAAAGCAATTAAATAAATAAAAGACATTAAATAAACTAAAGCAATAAACTAAAGACAAATAAATAAAATACGATAAATAAAAGACAATAAATTAAAAGACAATAAATAAAAGAAAATAAATAATTAAATTAAAATGAAAACACTTACAAAGTAAAAAGAAGACGTTCGGGCAGAACCTCGACGCCAAATAAAATATTAAACTAGATGGGGTCCTCAATAATCCAAAACCCCAAAGGGTTTGGAGAATCGAAGTCCCCAAAAGAGAGAAAGAATGAAAAAAAAGTACATTGAAACTAAGGGTTGAAACCCTCCTTTTATAGGTGAAGGAGAGTCTTTTACGTTTGTTTTGTGGGCGATGTGGGACAAAAACCATATAAAATACATGTAAATCCCGTAATTGATTTTCAGCAGCCCCCTTTTTCCTTTTAGCTTCTGAACCGGGCCGAATTAGACAAAACTTATAAAACCAAAGTTGTAGAGCTATGCCATACGAACGTCAGGACACCTGGAACGCCTTAATCGGAAATCGTATGAGTAAGTTATGGCCAATATACTGATTCTGCAGCTTTAAACATATTACTTGGTCACCAAGTTGGTTCCAGAAACGGCTCCATAGCCGGCGACTTGGGATGGGTTGTCGGCGGCTTCAGTTTAATCAAGCCGGCGGCTTCATTTCATTAGCCGGTGGCTTCTGTTGCTTTTACTTATTCTCTAAGTTCTTCGATTTTTGCTCAAATCTGGAACATTCTTGACTTTTGTACTTTAGCCGGCGGCTTCCTTGCATCCATGCCGGCGGCTTCATCCATTTCTGCAACCTTTTATCTGTTTTTGATCCTGTTTAATACATAACTCAAACAAAATATTAAAAATACTTTTTTCCCGTTTTTACCCATTTTTGTATGTTAAGGTACTTAAAATGTCATTAAATTGCCAAAATAACTCCTTAAAATGTATTCAAAAATATGTATAATTTAGGAGTTATCAGTTGTAATACAATTAAAAAATCACAACTTAGACAATCAAAAGCCTTCTCAAAATCCACTTTGAAGATCACGCTTTTTAATCTCTTATGCTTTAAAAATGAGAGGGTTTCGTTAGCAATAAGAGCGTCGTCTAAGATATTCCTTTCTTTAATAAAAGCGCTTTGTTCAAACCCCACAAGATTAGAAATAACCTTTTTAAGACGATTCGAAAGAAGTTTTGCAATCACCTTATAGAAGCTACCAATCAAACTTATCAGACAATAGTCATTTAAACCAACATGATTTGATTTTTCGGCACAAGTGTGATAAACGAAACGTTACATCCCTTAAAGATTTCACCTTTTTCCTAAAAGAAGTTAATAGCCTCAATTAGATCACCTTTAATAGTGTGCCAACATTTCTTGTAGAAACCCAAATTAAATCCATCCGGACCCGGTGCCTTTGAGCTTCCACAATCTTTCACTGCCTCCCAAATTTCATTTTCACTAAACACATTTTCCAGCTCAATTGCTTCATCCAAGGATAGGGAGTTAGCTAAGGAAAAAAAGAATCACTACCCAAACTGTTGCGAGTTGGATTTAGCCCAGTTTGTGGCCCATTTGGCCTAAGCCTGTTGCTGGTGCTAACACTCATGGCCCAATGACGTAGAGTGGGCCTACAGTTTCTATTAACCCCTAAAAATTTCCGAAAATGCTCTAAAACCGTCGCCTTAACTACCCTTGGATCTTCAACCCACAACCCATTGATTTTTAACCCACGAATATTGCACTTGTTGTGTTTTCTTTTAATGACCGCATAAAAATATTTTGAGTTCTCATCGACTTCTAGATTCCATCAGATTCTCGCCTTTTGTTTCATCATTCCGGATTTGATATTTTCTTTCTCAATCCATACTCTACGAGTTTCCAATCAACACGCTCGGTCCCCATCACCAATTGAACCCAATTCCGCCAAAACTTCCAACCTAGCCGCTTTTACTTTTAACTCATTTATTTCGCTATCTAAATCCCCAAATTCTTTTTTACTCCATGCCTTCAATTCTTTTTTCACATTTTTAAGCTTATCTTTGAAACGACAATCTTTTTTTAAACAAGTCACCGGTACACACCACGCATCTTGGATCACTTTATCTACCCCATCCTTTTTTAATCATTCGTCAAAGCACTTAAAAGGTTTAGGTACAAAATCTATTGTTTTATCACGAAGCAATAACGGGCAATGATCCGATTCCCTACGCTCTAACGCAATAATCGAAAGATACAACCACAATTTTAAGAAGTTGTCGTTAACAAGGAAACGATCAAGCTTACTAAATTTGGTACCATCATCGCTAATCATAGTGAACCTTTTACCATTAATTGGGATTTCCATCAAATTGTTCGTCGAGATGAATTCATTGAAACGCGTAGCCCGAGATTGATGAAATACACAATTAAGTCTATCCGCTTGAGTTCGCACCTGATTAAAGTCACCACATAACACCCTCGATGAATCATATTTCCTAATAAGATTTTCTAACTTATTCCACACATCAATTTTCATGTCATTTTTATGAGGTCCGTAAACATTAACGATAATTGATTCATGCCCCGAACCACACCATTTGCCACGGATTGCTAAAAAATACTCACAACTAGTCATACTATCCGGTATAAAACTATTAGTATCCCAAATCAAAAGAGTCCCCCCTGAGTTACCCACAACATCTCATTGAACAAATCTATAATTACTACTCCCCCACAGAGCATGTGCCCAACCTTCCTTCAAATCCTTACATTTAGTTTCTGTAACATCCCGTTTCTTTTTACATGTCTTAAGGTACATACTTAATTGTTAGAACGTTTATATTCCATTTGAATATGTGATTAATTGATTAAAGTTAAATTGATGTACACGTGAATGTATGCATGTACAAGTTTATGCATGAGTTTTAGGGTATAAAGTCGTGTAAGGCTTTATTGTGAAGTCTAGATGTATATACGAAGCGAAAATGGAGTGTACAAGTCGCGAAATTTATAGTTGGAACTAGTGGTCGAAAACTGGTCAGTTTATGCCTATTGTCGTGCCGGGGATGGCTGGGGCCACGCCGCGACATTTCATACAAATCAGAAATAGGAAGCAAGTTAAACAGGATCGAAATCCCTTCAATTGTCGCGCCGCGATGGAGTGCGGTCGCGCCGCGATAGACCTGCGGGTCTGATTCATATTTAAGCTTTTTAAAAGGGTAATCCAAGGGTAATTTCATCTTTTCGCGTATGGATCAGATTGTGGCTCAAATCCCAGCCACTTATCTCATTTCTTCATTTTCTTTTCTCTTTTCTTTCTCCATTTTCTCTCAAAACTAAAAACCCACTTAGATTCAAAGTAAGATTTGAAGGTGAAGATTTGTGAATCGATCTTTGGAGCAAGAAGTAAAATTGTTCTCCTCGTTCTTAGCTACGAGCTGATAGTGTTGGTAAGTCTTAACTCCATGTTTTGAGTTTTAGTTGATTTATGGCTAGGGTTGGTCATTTGAGAGTTGTAAGACCCATTTGGGGATTTAATGGGTGAATTTGGGTTAATTTGATGCAAGGAAACCCAAATGGTGTTAATCTAGGGTTTGGTCATGTAAATTGAGATTTGTAAGTGTTAATTGTGTGGTTAGTCACTTATACACTTGTAAAATGATGAAAGATTGTTAATGGGTTAAGTTTGACCAAAATTTGTAAGTCTAAGTGTTAAAATGGGTCAAATGGGTAATGGTTGACCTAGTTGGGTGAGATGGGTATGAAATACCCATAAATTGTGTTAGTTGGTGCTAGTAGACTTTAATCACTAGCTTTTAGTGAATTATGATGAGTCTTGGCCATTTATGGGTGGTTGTGTGTAAATGAGTCATTTAATGCAAGTGAGTCATTAAATGCTCAAGAGTTAGGTATTGGTGGTTAAGTTCCACTAGTTTGAATGTTGATTTGGGTACTTAATGTATTAGGTAATTCGCTTGAAGCTCACGGAAGTGTTTAATCACCACCGGCGTGATAAGGTGAGTGGGATAAGTATACATGTATGTATATAATGTATTTATTTATGAACAGATATGTGTTATCCGAGTTAGTGATATATGTCGTTGTTTTATGAATGGATATGTGTTGTCCGAGTTAGTGATATATGTTGTTGTACACTAACGAATTTATGAACGGATATGTGTTGTCCAAGTTAGTGATATATGTCATTGTGCACTAACGGTTTTGTGAACGGATATGTGTTGTCGTTCCGCCAAAGGGTTAGTGATATATGTTGTTGTACACTAACGATTGTTATGAACACCGATGGGAAATTCGAGTACCATTCCTTTGTACGATTGGTTAACCATGGGAGTGTGTTGTAGTGTAGCATATTATATTGTTCGTGTTATATGCTATTGTTATGCTAGCTTGTGTGTTCAGAGGTTAGTGGCGTTATACTTGAGATTTGTATGCTAATTGAATTACTAGCTTGTATGCGGTATTGTGTAAGTGATTGCAAATAGATAGGTTATATATGTATATGTATAATTATTGCACTCACTAAGCATTAGCTTATCCCTCTCGTTGTTTACCTTTTTAGATGCAGGTGCGGAGAAAGGGAAGGGGGTTATTGGGAACTAGTTTTCCCCTTGTTGGATGCTTGTTGAAGCTTTTGGAAGTCGACCTAATGTTTTGGGTAGTTTAGCCCCAAGCCATGCTCGGGTGTTGTTTAGATTAAAACTATCATGTTAATGGGTCGAACTTGTAAACAATTGATTTAAGGCCTTGTGCCTCTTATTGTAAACATTAAACTCGTTGTATGTTTTAATGGGTTGTATGGAATGGCTTACATCATTCGATTGGCACGTAAATGGTTTCTTATTAAAAAAGAAAAAAAAACATTCTCGTGTTGAATACGGGTTGGGTTGTTTCAAGTGGTATCAGATCATGGTTAAAGGGATTTAGGCGACTTGAGATAGGTGCCTAGACTTAGACTTTATTGTGTGTGCGCTTTATGCGGGACTTGTAGGACTTCGGGTCGGATCGGGTTTGGTTAGCGCATAGATCTGTGTGAACTAACTTGCTGTGATGGCCCCGTCAAAACACTTAACGGCTCCGTCACTTGGTCCCACAGCTTGATCGGACTTAAATAAATTAAATAAACAACATTGCATTCTTTTATTCAAAAAGTTTCCCAAAAAGGAAATTTAACAAAATATGTAGTTTAACAAACCTAACATATTAAATATCCAAAGTTGACATAAAACATTGTCAACAAAAAACAACCACAAGTTTAATTATTCAAAAAGAGAATGCAAGTTCAATGTTTCATAATTGTTTAACAAAAATCTGCCCAAATGCATGCAGACTCTTCTAACACAGCGGAAGTAACCAAATAACTCAAGTACCTGTGAAAACATGCGAGTAAACTGTTAACAAAAATATTGAGTGAATTATAGGTTTAAATAATTGAATAAACTTTAGACCACAAGATTTAAAATGTTAGAAAACATAAAATATTATTCCATTACCAATGAGCCACCTGGTAACCACTTAACCCTTTATTTACCCTTGCCAAACACAATAAATAATATACACTGAACAAGTGTATCTACAACAAAATACGAAGTACTAAATATTCCGATTATAAATTGCTAGCGCGACTAGCTCGAAATGGGGTTGTCAAACCCGATAGATCTATCTGCAGGATTCGCATTCACCAGTAGAAACCAGTGATTACAGTTACCAGACTATGGAATATTTTTGTTCAACACATAATGAATAATTTAAATTTAATTGCCACTTGTGTCTAAACATAAAATAAAATGCATGTAATCACATCCCAAAAATATACTTTGAAAAGTATGTAAAAAAGGGGACTATAACACACCTTAATAGCAAACGAAGTAACCACACAATTAAGCGAACAGCAAACGAAGTAAAGTGATCAGGAATGATCACAACGCCGACCTATAAATAAAGCAGGTCGATATAAATAACTAACTTAGGTCAAGTCTTAGTATGATAACTATTGTACATGTTGCAAGTAGACATAGAACAACACTCAACATGCATCGGTTTGATCGGAACAGCGTACGGACACACACTTTCTATTTTTAGCAGGTTTTCATTTTTGGAAAGTTTCTATTTTAGGAATGTTTCTATTTTTGGAAAGTTTCTATTTTAGGAAAGTTTCTATTTTTGGAAAGTTTCCAAATTTAGAAAGTTTCTATATTTAAAAAGTTGCTATTTTGGAAAGTTTATAAGTTAGGAAAGTTTCCTTAATTAGAAAGTCAACAAAAGTCAACTTAAAGTCAAAGTCAATCGAAAGTCAACTCGAAAGTCAACCTTGGTCAAACATAGTCAACATAAATTTTTAAAGTATAAGTTATATTAATAATATAAGTTATAATGTTATTTAAAGTCATATATGTATAATTATGTCATAACATAAGTTTAATTAAATTTAAATGAATTATTAAAGTTAACATAAGTTTAAATGATATAATTAATATAACATAAGTATTTAATTAATTAATTAAATATTAATCATAATATAAGTATTATTAATTAATAATAAATTTTAATCATATCATAAGTATTATTAATTAATAATGAATTATTAATCATATCATAAGTTTCTAATTATAAGTATTAAATCATAAGTATTTTAATAATGAACATTATAATTAAATAATAACTAAGCCTTATAATAATGAAATAATTAATTAATCCTTATTATAAGTCATATTATAATAATATCATAATATAAGTTTAATACTTATCATTAGTATTTTTCATTAATAATAAAAGCATTATTAATCATAAGTTTAATTAAAAGTTTAATTAAATCATAATTAGTTAATAAATGATATAATAAATATATATATCATAAGTCTTAAATTATAATAATTAATTTTTACATCATAAGTAATTTAATAATAATGAAATTCGTTATTTATATCACAAGTCTTATTTAATAACCATAAGTTTTAATTAAAAGTTCATCGGGTCATAACTTGAGCCCCGGGAATCAGTTTTCAGCGAGTCTTATATATATCTTCGCCTAACCAACCCACCCGACACATTAGTGTGCTCAAGAACACCCCAAGAACAGCCACCAAGTCGTGACCTACATCCATTATTCAACTTGGAGCTTTAATTCGTTCAAAAACATGTTTTAGTCATACCGGGAGATCCGTGGCTCGGATTTCGATAACCCGAACATGAAAGTTCATCCAATCATCAATCCTAACACAGTAGTACACCCTAAAGACTCCAAAAGTGGTCACAAAGTCGGACCATACCTGTACCAATTCGTTCTTACATTTTAATTTTAATTAAACACCATTTTAATCATATATAGAGCTCCGGGATTCGAAATAACATGAATCCGGAGTCCAAAATTAATGTCTTGATGAGAGGAACTCATATAAATACTTTAATTTCACTTTTATATCAGTTATGTTTACAGAAATGAACATACAAGCTGCTGTCCCAAAACAATCAAACCGAAAACATATAGAATCGAGCATTTCTACGCATAAATTCAACAATACAATAACATATACTCATCATACTATCAATATAACATGTAAAATCAGTAAAATATAAGAAAAATGAAAATGCTAGGGTTAGGGTTTATACTTAATCGAGAAACGAATGGTATAGACGCGTAGAGGATGATTCGGTGAATCCGAAAATGATAAAAAAGTGAATCTGAGCCATGCGAGGGAGGGCACTAAGCGCTATTTGATAAATGAGGTAATATATGTAAGACTTGCCTGCAGGCCTCATCCTAGACAAGAGAAGGAGTGCCTCTTCCAACTTTCAAGGCAAAATTGAAAGATGATGATGATGATGTGTGGTGGTGGCGACAGCCATGATGAGAGGAAGAAGAGAACACAAAATAAAATTTAGGTTAAGGGAAAATGGAAATGAAGTAGTGACGTTTAAGATAATAACACTAGTTTTCCAAATTTGCACATTACACCCCCCCTTTTTGATATTTTTGGCTGAAATATGAAGGGTGGGCCCCACTTATGGGCCAACTTGATGCTAAGAGTATTTGCTTGTGGCCCGAATGCTTGAACGAAGCCCGAAACGCAAAAACACAGCTACGCGATTAAATATTCGAAAAGATAATATATACGCGACAAATAAAATATATAAACACTATATATATATATATATATATATATATATATATATATATATATATATATATATATATATATTCATATGACATAAAAATATCATATTAAAAATAATTGGGATTCAAAAATCTCAAAAGTCTGACCGTTGGTTTGAAAACCGAAAAGATTCGCCGGATAGAAATCCATGACTCGTAGAAATGTGCAATTTAAAATATGAATACAAATATTCACATAACACATAATAAATAATATATTATTACAAAAATAATAATATAGGTCATAGAAATGACGTGGCACGAATAACAGTTAACGGTCATTAAATAATTAACGGTAAAAGATAATGGAAAAAGTAGGGTCGTTACACTTGCGCTACTTGTTTTGTGTTGTATTTGCAATCATCAAGCGAGATAGACCTTTTACTAGTAAGCTAATGCAATGTGCTCACGTAATAATGACTAGCTACCATTGTTACGGGTTCAAATCATGTCAAACGCGCGATGTACGATGATTGTTGAGCAAGATAGGGCGTTGTGGTGTGCGTATATCGTTCTCGTTTGTTCCGTTGTCTAATTTATTTCGTTTAATAGAATGAAGATGAGAAACGGGCATGATACCGAAAATGGAGGCCCAAGTGAGGATGCCGAGTTCACAACTAAGGTTGAGGCCATTTTGAAAAGGCATCACACGACCTTTCTTGAGGACGTTAGGAAGATGTTCTTAGATTCGATTGACGAGCAAGTAGTTGATCTTGTTAAGGAAAAAATTAAGACCGTTCTTCACGAAGATAATGTAGGAAGACGGGACTTTTTCTACAAGAACTTCAAAGATGCTCAACCTCCCACTTTTGAGGGCGAACGGGACCCACTAAAGAGTGCCCGTTGGATCTCCGATATGGAGGGGGCCTTTTGTACTTGTGAGTGCCCTCTCGAAAAGAAGACGAGGTATGGTTGTAGCATGTTAAGGGGTGATGCCAAGTTGTGGTGGGACGTGAAAATCCAACTTTATGGTGAAGAACAATGTATGAATTTCACTTGGGACGAGTTCAAGGCGGAGTTTTTCCAAGAGTACCGAACTTCGGCCGACCTTACTAGACTTAAGGACGAGTTGCGTACCTTGACGCAAGGGTCGATGGATTTGAACACTCTCAAAACCGTTTTCTTGTCAAAGACCCAATTTTGCCCGGAGTATGTCAAGAATGATAAAATGTTGAAAGAAGATTTTTATCGAACCTTGAACAATAGCTATCAAGAGAAGATTAGTGTTAACGTGGTGAAAAGTTTTGATGAGTTGTTCAATATGGCCAAAGGTTTTGAGTCGCTCGTCTTGAGAAAAAGTGGCTTTACTTTTGGCAAAAGGAAGTTTGAAGCTACTGATGTGCGAGCGGAGGGGTACGAAATACTATTATTTTTATTACGAAATACAATGAAATATGATACAAGTTTTAATTATTTATTTACAGATGAGATATACCTAAACTCTGCTACAACACTATAGGCAGTGTACCTAATCGTAGAGTAGTATAGTTTTAGTAAGTCCAGTTCGTTCTACATGGAGACGGCTTATTTTACACTATATTTTAAACAACTATATTTGTACAAAATATATATATTACAATTATTATTATTATAAAAAGGGGGTTTTACCGTTTAATGACTGGTTGGTCGATTTATATTTTAAGTGAAGCGTAAAGTAAATGACGATATTTAACTAACGATAAAATAAATAACAATAATTAAAATGACAATAAATAAAAGTACGAGAAAATATAAAATAAAATATATTATGCTTATTTAAACTTCCGTACTCATGATGTTTGACGTTTTGATTTTAATTTATTACCCTGGGTTAATTGTCCTTTGTCCTGGATTATTTGATATGTCTATCTGGTTTTGTCCATAATAGTCCATCGGTCATAATTATAAAGTGTGAGGGTCTTCGCCAAATTAACCTTATACCTGAAGTGTTACACAAACGGAACTTCGACTTCCAAACCCGTAAAATAACCTTTACATTACCCAAACTAACTAATATAAAACTAAACTAATATTATATATATATATATATATATATATATATATATATATATATATATATATATATATATATATATATATATATATATATTATACAGAGGGAGAGAGATATAATTGTGGTGTGTGTAATTTGGCCAGAAAACGTTGCCTTTTATAGAACCTGGCCTGCTACAGTAAGCCATGCGATCACATGATTTTTGTGCTTCCTAGCCATGCGATCGCATGGCCAGCCTGTCCAGCTCCAGTTGCTTCCAAAACGTGGGCGGCTGCTCGATTTATTTAATATATAATATAATATATATATAATTTTATATAATTATATATATATTATATTATATTCTTGTGCAATGCTTACTTGTAATTTTAGGTCCATTGTCTCGTGCATTGATGCTCGGTTCATGTCTCGGTTCTGGATTTTCGAACGTCCTTTCGCGACTTGTACACTTTTCATTCTTTAAGCCTTTATGCTTCGATAACTTGTACCTCTTGGAGTGTAACTTGTACTTTGAGCATTTTGGCCGTTTTCTTTGTAGCTTTAAAGTCTTGTACTTTTCACTTCTTCAATCGTATGATCTTCAAACGGTTGATCTTGAATATAATGTACCCGTACAATAATACAGTACAAACTTACTCTAACACTTAAAATTTTAAAGTAGAAACAAAAAATAGGACGGATGTATGTGTGTCTTCGAATTTTGTGTAGAGAGAATGTCTCTCTTTTAATTGAACTTGATCTGTCTTTAAATAATAATCATACTCCGTAAATTCATCCAACTTGACCCTCAAATCTCCTGGATCCATTATTTGCTTTTGAGTTCTTTTGATTTATTTATAAGACTAGTGCATACTTTACCCAATTTTTAATAGGTATCGATCATCATCATGTTCCATATTAGTGTAATACTTTTTCTCTTCTTTAATACTAGACTAGACACATAAGCATGCTTTATCGAAATATATATATTATTTTACAAACCATCGTGTAGTGTGTGTCGGAAAGCAATGATTCTCTCGAAATTGTGTACCTCGTTAAAACAAGAGGTAGGTGGCCAACTTTTGAGGCTTTGATTTCTTGTACATTGAGCATGCTCACTTGTACCTCTTCGCGTTTTAACGTTTTCTTGACATATTTTTCATTTCTCGCACTTCGTCTTCACTTTTATTTATTTATACAATTACAACTTAAAACTAAAACAATTACAACTAAAAGCTTATTATTTAGGACAGATATTGCTTCTAAATATGTGTTCATTTTTAGCAATATCAAATATCCCCACACTTAAATGTTGCTTGTCCTCAAGCAATATAGAACTTGAAATTAATTCACACTTTACACGAATCACTTTTTTATTCTCACACTTTATACATCAATGATTTTGATACGGCGGTATAAACAATGATAATAACAATAGAACCATGGTTAAAGGTGGGTGTGCCATCCACAGTTACCTCGGGTTCAGGTCAACGACACTTGCAATCAAATAGCCGATTTACTTTCGGTTTCCAAAGCAAAGTGCACATTTGAAAGGCGGTTTAAAGTCCCACGTGACTATGAAAATTTAGATCCTTAAGGAAATTGGATCTTTATGAAAACATTTGATATTTTTAAAATTTAAGCTAGATTTTACCCTAGACAAGTTTTTCGGAATAACCCTTCACCGGTATTTGCAAAATATTTTTGTGGGTTTTGTGGGTTTCATATTTTAAAATTTTAGCTCAAAACTTTCGGTTTTATGTCACCCGCTTGCTAATCCTAGTATTAGAAAAGCAACACGTCCAGTATACTTGCTTCGTATATTACCTTTCGGTAAACTACCGTCCGGTTGTAAAGGAAAGCGTTGAACAAGCAACTGTTAAGGCAATGTCTAATGACATGCAGATGTTTATGGTCCACAACGTGTCAGATGCAATTACTATCCTTTGTAGGAGAAATAGTAAAGATCACCCTATAATTTTTCGGTCTGGCACAAGGTCCTGTCTTCGACTATGCTATGCAACCACCATTCTTACGGTTGACACGCGATTTGGTTCAGGTTACCTAATGAATTCTAGGTGAATTCTTAGGATTTTACGTTCAATGGTAATGAACGCAATGAAAATAGGTTTTCAGAAAACAAATCGGTTTTAATTTTAATCAAAATATTTTCTCGTTCAAGCTCGAGTTTAGATATTATTGAATTCCATGAGTTTGTAATTCTCAATCTTTAAGGTCAATCTCAAGGATTGAGTAATATCAGACTTAAATGCTGATTTTTAATCTTTAAGGAGATTATTCTTTCTGGGGATCTGATTCATTAGTCTTATCAGGCTAATTTGCACGGCCTCCTCCCCATTTTACGAGACAGATCCTCTCATGGTTAGGATAAGTCTGACCATATGGCGACCCTATTTGATGCTGAGGTCCGTGGATTTCCTGCTGATTTTAGAGATGACTTTTCTAGATATTTCATCAACCTACAGCTGTTCTGGACGACAACTTCTTGACCTAAATCAAGAAGCACGTGTCTTTTTCGGAAGACTTTACTTCCTTTTAATGATGGAATTGATTCATCGTGTAGATCCATCTTTTCTTTCAAATGTATTATAATAAACCGGGTAAAACAGTTAATTTAGTCCAAAACAAAAGCACCTGCAATAACTTTACTGAAACATGTGATAGATAGTTTTTAATTGAATAACTTGGTACATTCTCCCCACACTTGGCTTTTATTCATTTCTTTCTTTGCCTTTTTATTCTCTTTTTTTCATTTTAAATGAATTCAAGCATTTTAGGTTGTTTCTCAATTTATGTCATTTCCGAGGTAACGATAATTTCGGTATTAACACCTACTTTTTATCGTTCATAAATATGTATAAACATGATTTTGAATTCATTTAGTTGAATTTTTTTTTCAAATTTTCATAAAATTTGGCAAATAAACCAAGTATAAACCCGAGAGAATTTATAACCCTTCCCCACAGTTGAGATCATGCGAATGCCCTCATTTGCATGAAATCAGACTATAATTATAAATTCATGAGGGTGATTAGTGTAGAAAAGTGATTAAAAATACCTAGTTTGTAATTTCAAAGCTCGTCGAATGATAGATGACGTCTCATCGTTCGTTACTTTTGTTGTTTTATCACACATATTTTTCTTCAAAAACGGTTGCTTTTCTGAACTGTTTTCTAATTTTTGAAAATGCGTCTTTTACCCTTACTCATTGTGCATGTTCATTAACGAGTTATGCACTAATCCGAACCCCTAATTTAATGTTAAGTGGGGTTAGACTTCCCCACACTTAGCTGACGACATGTGAAGTCGGTAGAATAAGTTCCCTGAATTAAAATAGTGAGCCAGTTATTTACATCTCGGGTGGTGTATAATATATCAATGGATTTAAAGTTTAGACTCACCCGATCGTCACTACTTAATTCTTTTTCAAGTGTAGCTTTTAGTAAATGGATATGTTTCTCTTCTGTTTCTTGGTCAAATGGATCGTTATACACCGACATACATACTTCTATAGGGTGGACAATTCCTAACATTTCATTTCGTTCATTCTCGGGATCAAAGGTTTCACCTCTATTACCCAATTGGGTGAAATCCGAGGTGTCATTATCTATTACAGCTCGTAGTTCATCTTCGGTAGATGACTCGTCTATTGAGAATATTGGGTTGGAAGGTTGTGGAATTGTGAATTTCGGGATCAAAGCAAATTCTTCTTCATTAACGGTCCTTATCGGTCCTACCACTTTGGTCTCGGGGGTAAAATTTTCAACGTTATCGTTTTCCCAAGAGTACCAATTTGTCACCCTTACTTCTTCTTCATTCATTGATGGATCGGTGATTTTGTCAGTTGAGGCTAATGTGTCGGTATGTTGTGAAATTGGTAAAACTGAATAAAAAGTATCATCAGGATAATTGGTGATTTCGGAGCTCTCGAATTCATCAAAATTCGATGATATGAGATTTTCTTGCACACGACTCCTCAGAACAACATGTGTATAGTCTGATAGAGTTTCAGCTTGCCTATTTGCAAACTCTCTCATTTGTTCATTTTGAGCGTCAAATTCTTCGAGTTTGATTTTCATATAATCTAATAAATTTTCAGACACATAATTTTCCTCATCATCTGGTTGTTGAGTTTGGATATATTCTTGGGAATAATCCCAATTTGAATTGTATTCCTCATAATCATTCCATTCAGGTTCCATGGGTGCATAATTTTCTATAGGAACGTAATAATAACATTCCCATGTTGAGTGATAATCTCCACAGATTTCACAACCAGTTATTGTTTCGTTATTCGTGATCCAAGATTGACCGAACGAATTGTCATCAACACTCGTTTGAGAGAATTGATTTAATTGATTTTGCATGTCAGAAAGAGTTTCCAACATATTCTCAAAATTTTCCATAATACACTTATTACCAAATTTTAGCTACAATGTGGTGCATTTACTAATTATCCTATCAGTTATAAAACTATAAAAATTATATAAGTTATCAAATTAATAGACTTTTCTGATTTTGCCCACGTTTCGAATAGCCAATAGATACAGCAGGTAGTCAGGACCCTTTAAATCGGAAGCCCACAACTCGCCACTAACAAATCCAACTATTACTACGAACCAGAAAATTGGCGTCTATTAATTTAATCGCTTGTAATAATTTTTTTACCGAAATTTAAAGAAAATAAAGAAAATTCTATGTCCTAAAAACTAGAGCGTAGAAATGTGAAAGAAAAAGCGCGTCGAAAAACGTCGAAAAATAAAAATAAGAAAGAAAAGTGTTGAAACTTAAAAGACTAAAAATTAAATCTAAAAAGTTGCGCCTAAAGGTATTAAAACTTAAAAGGAATTCTATATCCAAAACGGCAATAAATTAAAAGGCACTAAAATATATAAACTGCGTCGCAAAATTCTAAAGCGCCTAAATCTTAATTTAAAGAAAAAGCACTTAAGGGATTTTACGGCAAAGCCTAAAAATCTAAAAATATAAAATAACTACGGCAAAATACTAAGTTTAAAACTAATTACGTACGATAAATGTACAATTTAAAAAAACAAAAAAATGACAAAATTAATTATTTTTATAAAAATATTATTTTTATATTATTATTTTATAAAAGTATTAATTTATATAATTGATAAAACTAATTAAAACTTAAAATACAAAATTAATTAAAACTAAAACTAACTATTATTAAATTAAACCCTAATCTTAATTAATTAATAATAATAATTAAACCATAACCCTATTAGATGCTGTACGAGGATCAGGTGTCAGACCACCCCATGCGATCGCATGGGGTTTAAGCTTTGAAGCCATGCGGTCGCATGGAGATGCAGGTTCAGAATGTTGCAGGCCGAAATTTTTGCAGGTTCAGTGTTTTTTTTTGTTTACAAAATTAATATATAAGTTATATTTAAAATTATATTTTTAAGAACTAAAAATACTTTTATATATAAAATATATTTTCTTTTTATTTAAACACTTAAATAGATAAATATACTTTTTTATATATTTTTTTATGTTTTTATATATTTTTTTTCAAACTTATATTTTTACAAATATAGATTAAAAATATAGGGTTTCGCCGAGTCCCCGGCAGCGGCGCCAAAAACTGATGTGCGAGCGGAGGGGTACGAAATACTATTATTTTTATTACGAAATACAACAAAATATGATACAAGTTTTAAATATTTATTTACAGATAAGATATACCTAAACTCTGCTACAACACTATAGGCAGTGTACCTAATCGTAGAGTAGTATAGTTTTAGTAAGTCCGGTTCGTTCCACTGGGAGACGACTTATTTTACACTATATTTTAAACAACTATATTTGTACAAAATATATATATTACAATTATTTTTATTATTATAAAAAGGGGGTTTTACCGTTTAATGACTGGTTGGTCGATTTATATTTTAAGCGAAGCGTAAAGTAAATGACGATATTTAACTAACGATAAAATAAATAACAATAATTAAAATGGCAATAAATAAAAGTACGAGGAAATATAAAATAAAATATATTATGCTTATTTAAACTTCCGTACTCATGATGTTTGACGTTTTGATTTTAATTTATTACTCTGGGTTAATTGTCCTTTGTCCTGAATTATTTGATATGTCTATCTGGTTTTGTCCATAATAGTCCATCGGTCATAATTATAAAGTGCGAGGGTCTTCGCCAAATTAACCTTATACCCGAAGTCAAATATTCCAACTAATTGGGGATTTAAACCGTAATGAGGTTTTAATACATTGTTAATGATTACACCAGGTTATCGACTGTCTGTAACCCAATGTTTTAATACTTTATTAACAATTACACCAAGTGTCCTTGTATGTAATCCACCCCTATTTTAATGAGTCCATTGACTATTAATCCATTCCCTTGTCCCGTTAAATGAACGATTATTAGTATTTATAAATATACCGCCCATCGTGTCCGATCGAGTGTATGTGGTTATTTATAATTACCTTAAATTGTAAATCTCTATATTAAATTAACGAACTATCATTCAGTTAAACAAATATAAAGCCCATTAATAGCCCATAGTCCAATTTCCACAAGTGTCGGTCTTTTGTCCAAACCCCAATTATAGTACAAAGCCCAATAACCCCGTCTTAATATTTAGTCCAACATCACGATTACTTTGGCTCAAATAAGCATAATAATAACTTAGTTACGAGACATAATTGAAAAGGGAGAACTTAACTTACAATGATTAATTATCGCGTAGTGTTACACAGACGGAACTTCAACTTTCAAACCCGTAAAATAACATTTACATTACCCAAACTAACTAATATAAAATAAACTAATATTTATTATATATATATATATATATATATATATATATATATATATATATATATATATATATATATATATATATATATATATATATATATATATATATATATATATATTATTGATAACAAAATTATTGATAACACAGCCTCCCACTCACATGTATGGCATCAAGAAAAAGACATCGTTAGATCATCTAAAGCGGCTAGAGCCGATTCTAGCCATGACTTTGATTCCATTTCTGCAAAGTTAGACGCTTTCGAAAGACGAATGGAAAAGATGACGAAAGATATTCATGCAATACGAATTAGTTGTGACCAGTGTGGAGGACCACATTTGACAAAAGATTATCTCAGTATTGAACAAACAATGGAACAAAGAGAGAATGTTTCATACATAAACCAAAGGCCTGGAAATAATTATCAAAATAATTATCAACCGCCAAGATCAAACTACAATCAAAATCAGAATTATAACCGAAATGTTCCATACAACAACCAACAAGGTCCTAACAATCAATAAGTATCTAACAATACTTACAACCAGCAAAGACCTATTTTTCAAAATAAACCACCACAAACCGATGATAAAAAGCCAAATTTAGAAGATATGATGTCGAAGCTAGTTGAATCTCAAACACAGTTTTTCACATCTCAAAAACAAACCAATGAACAAAATGCTCAAACATTTAGAAATCAACAAGCTTCTATCTAAAATCTGGAACAAGAAGTGAGCAACCTAGCAAGGTTGATATGTGAAAGAAAATCGGGAAGTCTACCTAGCGATACAAATGCTAACCCCCGGAATGAAACAGCTAAAGCCATTACCACGAGAAGTGGTATTACACTTAAACCACCTGAAATGCCTGTAATTTCTGATGACTCTATTCCTACTACACAGGCACCACAGCCTGAACAAGAGAAGGAATCAGAACTGGTAGTTGAAAAGGTTAATGAAGATAACACAGTTAAGGATAAACCTTATGTTAAACCATACCAACCACCACTTCCTTACCCAAGTAAAATGAGAAAAGAAAGACTTGATGCCGAGCAATCCAAATTCTTGGATATGTTTAAACAAATAAATGTCAACCTTCCTTTCATTGATGTGATTTCAGGAATGCCAAGATATGCTAAATTCCTGAAAGATCTAATCACAAATAGAAAGAAAATGGAAGAACTCTCAGCTGTTACTATGAATGCTAATTGTTCTGCAGTGCTGTTGAATAAGATACCAGAAAAACTCTCAGATCCAGGAAGTTTCACAATTCCATGTTTTCTGGGTAGTCTTAGTTCAATAGAAGCATTGGCAGACTTAGGTGCTAGTATAAATTTAATGCCGTATTCATTATACACTAAACTAGACCTCAGAGAATTGAAACCAACATGAATAAGCATACAACTAGCCGATCGATTAGTAAAATATCCTAGAGGGATAATGTAGAACATGCTAGTTAAAGTTGGTACTTTAGTATTTCCAGTAGATTTTGTTATTCTGGACATGGAAGAAGATTCTTGAGTTCCTCTTATATTAGGAAGACCATTCTTAAACACGGCTAAAGCAATAATAGACGTGTTTGGTAAGAAACTGACCCTAAGTATAGAGGACGACAGTGTTACCTTTTCTATTGATAGAGCCATGCAACAACCACAATCTGCAGATGATACATGTTATTACATTCAAACTATAGATTCACATGCAAAATTGTTACAAGAATTTCCAAAATTACAAGGAACAGGAGAATGTTCTTTAGGAGAAGGGACTGAACCAATTGATGAAGCTGAAATGTTATCTGCACTTATGGCGAGTGAATATGAACCAACAACAGAAGAACTTCAAATGCTAAAAGAGGAAGACAGATATCGATACAAATCATCGATAGAAGAACCACCGATATCAGAGTTAAAGCCACATCCAAACCATTTGGAATACGCTTATTTAAATGGTGAATCTGAATTACCTGTAATAATATCATCTTCTCTTATGGAAAATGAAAAATCTCGACCCATTTCTGTGCTAAAAGCTCATAAACCAGCTATTGCATGGAAGATTAATGACATTAAAGGTATAAGTTCTTCATATTGCATACACAAAATCCTTATGGAAGAAGATCATAAAACATATGTGCAACGCCAACGAAGACTAAATCCAAATATGCAAGACGTTGTTAAGAAAGAAATTATTAAATTGCTAGATGCAGGTTTAATTTATCCAATCTCTGATAGTCCATGGGTGATAATGCTAAAAATGAACATATATTTCATAGCATTATCCCTCAAGAAAGACAAGCTTTTAGTTTCAATTGTTCTATTTACAAGTGATATTCATTTAAATAATAAAAGGTGAAGACAAAAGACAGATTCGACGAATTGAAGACGCAAACGACCAAAAAGCTCAAAAGTACAAAGTACAATCAAAGTGGTTCAAATTATTGATAAGAAACGTCTCAAAATTACAAAAGTACAAGTCGCAAAACGTAAAATACAAGATATTAAATTGTACGCAAGGATGTTTGAAAATCCGGAACCGGGACCAGAGTCAACTCTCAACGCTCGACGCAACGGACTAAAAATTAAAAGTCAACTATGCACATGAATATAATATAATATATAATTAATTCTTAAAATTATATATATATATTATATTATTATATAAAACCGCCAGCAAGAAGAAAACAACCAAAGTTGAGCTGTCCCAGCTGGCCATGCGATCGCATGGCTTTGAAGAAGGATTTCCATGCGGTCGCATGACCCAAAAAGTCAGGCCACACCCCTATAAATTCACAGTTTGGTGATCGATTAAACATCCATCTATCTCTCTATCTAACTCGTATAATATATATATATATATATATATATATATATATATATATATATATATATATATATATATATATATATATATATATATATATATATATATATTATAATTTTAATTTTAATTTTAATTTTAAATTCTAATAATAAGGGTATGTTAGCGAATGTTGTAAGGGTGTAAGTCGAAATTCTGTCCGTGTAACGCTACGCTATTTTTAATCATTGTAAGTTATGTTCAACCTTTTTAAATTAATGTCTCGTAGCTAAGTTATTATTATGCTTATTTAATGCCGAAGTAATCGTGATGTTGGGCTAAATATTAAAATTGGGTAATTGGGCTTTGGACCATAATTGGGGTTTGGATAAAAGAAGGACACTTGTGGAAATTAGAGTATGGGCTATTAATGGGCTTTATATTAACTAAATGATACCTCGTTGATTTAATATATAGACTTATAATTTGACGTATTTATATATAACCACATACGCTTGACTGGGTACGGTGGGCGGGATATCTATAAATACCAATAATTGTTCATTTTACCGGACACGGAACTGGATTAATAGTTAATAGACTTGTTGAAACAGGGGTGGATTACATTCAAGGGTAATTGGTGTAATTGTTAACAAAGTAGTAAAACCTTGGTTTACACGCAGTCGATAACCTGGTGTATTCATTAAACAAAGTATTAAGACCTTGTTACAATTCGAATTCCCAATTAGTTAGAATATTTGACTTCGGGAATAAGAATAATTTGACGAAGACTTCCGCACTTTATGATTATGACTGATGGACTATTATGGACAAATCTGTATGGACATATCGAATAATCCAGGATAAAGGACAATTAACCCATGGTAATAAACTAAAAGCAACACGTCGAACATCATGATTACGGAAGTTTAAATAAGCATAATTCCTTTATTTCATATTTAATTTCTTTTAATTCATATTTAATTGCACTTTTAATTATCGCACTTTTATTTACTGTCATTGTATTTAATTGCACTTTTAATTATCATACTTTCTAATTATCGCACTTTAATTATTGTCATTTACTTTACGCTTTAAATTAAGTTATATTTATTTTTAATATTTTACATTAGGTTTTAACTGCGATTAAAAGTTTTAAAATCGACAAATCGGTCATTAAACGGTAAAAGCCCCCTTTTATAATAATAATACTACTTATATATATTTTTATATTTTTACAATTATAAGTTAAAAATATAGCGTTAAACTTGGCTAGGGTTCCCTGTGGACGAACCGGACTTACTAAAAACTACACTACTGTACGATTAGGTACACTGCCTATAAGTGTTGTAGCAAGGTTTAGGTATATCCACTCTATAAATAAATAAATAACTTGTGTAAAATTGTATCGTATTTAATAGTATTTTCCTTGTAAAATATAAACTATATTATATACACCTCTACGCACATCAAGTATTTTTGGCTCCGCTGCCGGGGAAAGTTAAACGCCGAAAGCGCAACGCTATATAAAAAAAAAATTAGTTTACTTTTGTAAAATTACGCTTTTGTAAAAATGCGTTTTTAATTTTAAAAATACAAAAATATAAAAAGAAAAACAATATATATATATATATATATATATATATATATATATATATATATATATATATATATATATATATATATATATATATATATATATATATATATAAGAGTTGTTCAAAAATATATAAAATTATAAAATATTTCTATTTCTATTTTTAGTTTTTAAAAATATAAGTTTTATTTAATTTATATAAATACTTTTTTATAAATATTAAAACAGAAAAAAAAATATAAGAACTCGGCCCGATCACTGTTGAAGCCCAATATCCTGGCCCGAAAATCTACCCCATGCGACCGCATGAGATTTTAACTATCAAACCATGCGATCGCATGGCTTGATTTGACCCGCCTGGTAACCTCAGCCGACAGTAGGGTTTAGTTTAATTATTATTATTATTATTAAAACCCTAATTAGGGTTTAGTTTTTAATTAATTAGTTTAGTTTTTATTATTAATTTATATTTTTAGTTTAATTAGTTTTAATAAATTATAAAATTAATACTTTTATAAAATAAATAATATAAAAATAATATTTTTATAAAAATTGTGCTTTTTACAACTTTAAGTTTTGTTTTTATATTTTGTATCTTTTTAATCGTTTCTTAGTAATATTTGTATTTTTCGCTCATATTTAGTTTTAAGTCATAATTTTTGCCGTAGTTCTTTTTATTTCTAGATTTTTAGGCTTTGTCGTAAAATCCCTTAAGTGCTTTTTCTTTAGACTAAGATTTAGGTGCTTTAGAATTTTGCGACACCGTTTTAAGATTTTAGTACTTTTTAAGTAATTTCCGTTTTGGATATAGATTTTCTTTTAAGCTTTAATACCTTTAGACGCAACTTTTAATTTTTAGAGAGAATGTTTCATACATAAACCAAAGGCCTGGAAATAATTATCAGAATAATTATCAACCGCCAAGACCGATCTACAATCAAAATCAGAACTATAACCGAAATGTTCCATACAACAACCAACAAGGTTCAAGCAATCATCAAGTATTCAACAATACTTACAACCAGCAAAGACCTATTTTTCAAAACAAACCACCACAAACCGATGATAAAAGGCCAAATTTAGAAGACATGATGTCGAAGCTAGTTGAATCTCAAACACAATTTTTCACATCTCAGAAACAAACAATGAACAAAATGCTCATGCATTTAGAAATCAACAAGCTTCGATTCAAAATTTGGAACAGGAAGTAAGTAACCTAGCAAGGTTAATAGGTGAAAGGAAACCGGGAAGTCTACCTAGTGATACAAATGTTAACCCCCGAAATGAAACAGCTAAAGCCATTACCACAAGAAGTGGTATTACACTTAAACCACCTGAAATACCTGTAATTTCTGATGAAGCTATTCCTACTCCACAAGAACCACAATCTGAACAAGATAAGGAAACAGAACCGGTAATTGAAAAGGTTAATGAAGATAACACAGTTAAGGCTAAACCTTATGTTAAACCATACCAACCACCACTTCCTTACCCGAGTAAAATGAGAAAACAGAGACTTGAAGCCGAGCAATCCAAATTCTTGGATATGTTTAAACAAATAAATGTCAATCTTCCTTTCATTGATGTAATTTCAGGAATGCCTAGATATGCTAAATTTCTGAAAGATCTAATCATAAATAGAAAGAAAATGGAAGAACTCTCAGCGGTTACTATGAATGCTAATTGTTCTGCAGTGCTGTTGAATAAGATACCAGAAAAACATTCAGATCCAGGAAGTTTCACGATTCCATATTTTCTGGGTAGTCTTAGTTCAATAGAAGAATTGGCAGACTTAGGTGCTAGTATAAATCTAATGCCGTATTCATTGTACGCTAAACTAGATCTTGGAGAATTGAAACCAACACGAATAAGTATACAACTAGCCGATCGATCAGTAAAATATCCTAGTGGGATAATGGAAAACATGCTAGTTAAAGTTGGTACTTTAGTATTTCCAGTAGATTTTGTTATTCTGGACATGGAAGAAGATTCTCGAGTTCCTCTCATATTAGGAAGACCATTCTTAAACACGGCTAAAGAAATAATAGACGTGTTCGGTAAGAAACTGACCCTAAGTATAGAGGACGAGAGTGTTACCTTTTCTGTGGATAGAGCCATGCAACAACCGCAATCTGTAGATGATACATGTTATTATATTCAAACTATAGATTCACATGCAGAATTGTTAGAAGAATTTCCAGAATTACAAGGAACAGGAGAATGTTCTTTAGGAGAAGGAACTGAACCAATTGATGAAACTGAAATGTTAGCTACACTTATGGCTAATGGATATGAACCAACAACAGAAGAAATTCAAATGCTAAAAGAAGAAGACATATATCGATATAAATCATCAATAGAAGAACCACCGACATTAGAGTTAAAGCCACTTCCAAACCATTTGGAATATGCTTATTTACTTGGTAAATCTGAATTACCTGTAATAATATCGTCTTCTCTTACTGAAAATGAAAAATCTCAACTCATTTCTGTGTTAAAAGCTCATAAACCAGCTATTGCATGGAAAATTCATGACATTAAAGGCATAAGTCCTTCGTATGGCACACATAAAATCCTTATGGAAGAAGGTCATAAAACGTATGTGCAACGCCAACGAAGACTAAATCCTAATATGCAAGATGTTGTTAAAAAAGAAATAATTAAACTGCTAGATGCAGGTTTAATTTATCCAATTTCTGATAGTCCACGGGTAAGCCCAGTTCAATGTGTACCTAAGAAGGGTGGCATAAATGTCATTACAAATGAAAAAAATGAGCTTATTCCTACTAGAACTATAACAGGATGGCGTGTTTGTATTGATTATAGAAAATTAAATGACGCCACCAGAAGAGATCACTTTCCCTTACCTTTCATTGATCAAATATTAAAAAGATTAGCCGGAAATAGTTACTATTGTTTTCTTGATGGTTTTTTCGGATATTTTCAAATTCCAATAGCACCTGAGGACCAAGAGAAAACCACGTTCACATGCCCTTATGGTACTTTTGCTTACAAACGCATGCCATTTGGACTTTGCAACGCCCCTGCAACCTCTCAAAGGTGCATGATGGCGATTTTTCATGACATGATAGAAGAATGCATGGAAGTTTTCATGGATGACTTTTCAGTCTTTGGTGATACATTTGAATCATGTCTAGTTAATCTTGAACGAATACTTATTAGATGCGAACAATCAAATCTAGTTCTTAATTGGGAGAAATGCCATTTCATGGTTAAAGAAGGCATCGTTCTTGGTCATAAGATTTCAAAGGAAGGAATTGAAGTGGATAGAGCTAAAGTAGATGTAATTGCTAAACTTCCACATCCCACCAATGTTAGAGGAGTTAGGAGTTTTCTAGGGCATGCCGGTTTTTACCGACGTTTCATAAAAGATTTTTCTAAAATTGCCACTCCTATGAATAAACTCCTAGAAAAGGATGCTCCATTCATCTCTTCAGATGAATACATCAAATCTTTTAATATTCTTAAAGAAAAACTCACTAACGCACCGATCATGATAACTCCAAATTAGAATCTACCGTTTGAACTAATGTGCGATGCAAGTGATTTTGCAATGGGAGCCGTTTTAGGACAAAGGATTGAAAAACGATTTCAACCTATTTATTATGCTAGTAAGACGTTACAAGGAGCACAAACGAATTACACAACTACTGAAAAAGAACTCCTTGCTATTGTCTTTGCTTTTGACAAATTTCGTTCATATCTCGTTCTAGCAAAAACAGTGGTCTATACTGACCATTCTGCTCTTAGATACCTATTTTCGAAACAAGATGCTAAACTACAATTAATCCGTTGGATCTTACTCTTACAAGAGTTCGATATTGAAATCCGAGATAAAAAGGGAGCAGAAAATCTCGCAGCTGATTATCTTTCTCGTCTTGAAAATCCCGAATTAGAAGTTCTAAATGAATCAGCCATACAAGATAACTTCCCTGATGAATATCTATTGAAGATAGATTATAATGAAATTCCATGGTTTGCAGACTATGCAAACTACTTAGTATGTGGATTCCTTGAAAAAGGATTATCGTACCAAAAACGAAAGAAATTCTTTAGTGATATAAAACACTATTTCTGGGAAGATCCACATTTGTTTAAAAGTTGTCCCGATGGAATAATACGCCGATGTGTATTCGGAGATGAAGCTAGTAAAATCTTAAACCATTGTCACACAGGACCAACAGGAGGGCATTATGGGCCTCAACTCACAGCAAGAAAAGTTTACGATGCTGGATTCTATTGGCCTACAATTTTCAAAGACGCACACCTTCTTTACAAATCCTGTGATGCTTGTCAAAGGGCCGGAAAAATATTCTGTCGAGAGACATAGACACCTCTCAAATAGTACAAATATTCTACCAAGGATGCGACATCACTACAAGGAAAGACATAGATATAGCAGCTGGTGGTTCTATTATGAAGAAAATAGAAACTGATGCTTATAAAATTATTGATAACACTGCTTCCCACCCACATGAGTGGCACCAAGAAAAAGATATCGTTAGATCATCTAAAGCAGCTAGAGCCGATTCTAGCCATGACTTAGATTCCATTTTCGCAAAGATAGATGCTGTCGAGAGACGAATGGAAAAGATGACTAAAGATATTCACTCAATACGAATTAGTTGTGAGCAGTGTGGAGGACCACATTTGACAAAAGATTGTCTCAGTATTGAATTAACAATGGAACAAAGAGAGAATATTTCATACATAAACCAAAGGCCTGGAAATAATTATCAGAATAATTATCAACCGCCAAGACCAATTTACAATCAAAACCAGAACTATAACCAAAATATTCCACACAACAACCAACAAGGTCCTAGTAATCAACAAGTATCCAATAATACTTACAACCAGCAAAGACCTAATTTTCAAAACAAACCACCACAAACCGATGATAAAAAGCCGAATTTAGAAGAAATGATGACGAAGCTAGTTGAAACTCAAACGCAGTTTTTCACATCTCAAAAACAAACTAATGAACAAAATGCTCAAGCATTTAGAAATCAACAAGCTTCTATTCAAAATTTGGAACAAGAAGTAAGTAACCTAGCAAGGATAATAGGTGAAAGAAAACCGGGAAGTCTACCTAGTGATACAAATGCTAACCCCCAGAATGAAACAGCTAAAGCCATTACCATAAGAAGTGGTACAACACTTAAACCACCTGAAATACCTTTAACTTCTGATGAATCTATTCCTACTCCGCAAGAACCACAACCTGAACAAGATAAGGAAACAGAACCGGTAGTTGAAAAGGTTAATGAAGATAACACAGTTAAGGCTAAATCTTATGTTAAACCATATTAACCACCACTTCCTTACCCGAGTAAAATGAAAAAAGAGAAACTTGAAGCCGAGCAATCCAAATTCTTAGATATGTTTAAACAGATAAATGTAAATCTTCCTTTCATTGATGTGATTTCAGAAATGCCTAGATATGCTAAATTCTTGAAAGATCTAATCACAAATAGAGAGAAAATGGAAGAACTCTCGGCTGTTACTATGAATGCTAATTGTTCAGCAGTGCTGTTGAATAAGATACCAGAAAAATTATCTGATCCAGGAAGTTTCACAATTCCATGTTTTCTGGGTAGTCTTAGTTCAATAGAAGCATTGGCAGACTTAGGTGCTAGTATAAATTTAATGCCGTATTCACTATACGCTAAACTAGACCTTGGAGAATTGAAACCAACACGAATAAGCATACAACTAGCCGATCGATCAATAAAATATCCTAGAGGGATAATGGAAAACATGCTAGTTAAAGTTGGTACTTTAGTATTTCCAGTAGATTTTGTTGTTCTGGACATGGAAGAAGATTCACAAGTTCCTCTCATATTAGGAAGACCATTCTTAAACACGGCTAAAGCAATGATAGATGTGTTTGGTAAAAAACTGACCCTAAGTATAGAGGACGAGAGTGTTACCTTTTCAGTTGATAGAGCAATGCAACAACCGCAATCTGCAGATGATACATGTTATTATATTCAAACTATAGATTCACATGCAGAATTGTTAGAAGAATTTCCAGAATTACAAGGAACAGGAGAATGTTCTTTAGGAGAAGGAACTGAACCAATTGATGAACCTGAAATGTTAGCTACACTAATAGCTAATGGATATGAACCAACAACAAAAGAAATTCAAATGCTAAAAGAAGAAGACAGATATCGATATAAATCATCGATAGAAGAACCTCCGACATTAGAGTTAAAGCTACTTCCAAACCATTTGGAATACGCTTATTTACATGGTGAATCTGAATTACCTGTAATAATATCGTCTTCTCTTACTGAAAATGAGAAATCACAACTCATTTCTGTGCTGAAAGCTCATAAACCAGCCATTGCATGGAAGATTCATGATATTAAAGGAATAAGTCCTTCGTATTGTACACATAAAATCCTTATGGAAGAAGGTCATAAAACGTATGTGCAATGCCAACGAAGACTAAATCCTAATATGCAAGATGTAGTTAAGAAAGAAATTATTAAACTGCTAGATGCAGGTTTAATTTATCCAATTTCTGATAGTCCATGGGTATGCCCAGTTCAATGCGTGCCTAAGAAGGGTGGCATGACTGTCATTACAAATGAGAAAAATGAGCTTATTCCTACTAGGACTGTAACAGGATGGCGTGTGTGTATTGATTATAGAAAATTAAATGACGCCACCAGAAAAGATCACTTTCCCTTACCTTTCATTGATCAAATGTTGGAAAGATTAGCTGGAAATAGTTACTATTGTTTTCTTGATGGATTTTTCGGATATTTTCAAATTCCAATAGCACCCGAGGACCAAGAGAAAACCACATTCACGTGCCCTTATGGTACTTTTTCTTACAAACGCATGCCATTTGGACTTTGCACCCCTGTAACCTTTCAAAGGTGCATGATGGCGATTTTTCACGACATGATAGAAGAATGCATGGAAGTTTTCATGGATGACTTTTCAGTCTTCGGTGATACATTTGAATCATGTCTAGTTAATCTAGAACGAATGCTTATTAGATGTGAACAATCAAATCTAGTTCTTAATTGGGAGAAATGCCATTTCATGGTTAAAGAAGGCATCGTTCTTGGACATAAAATTTCAAAGGAAGGAATTGAAGTGGATAGAGCTAAAGTAGATGTAATTGCTAAACTTCCACATCCCACCAATGTTAGAGGAGTTAGGAGTTTTCAAGGACATGCCGGTTTTTACCGACGTTTCATTAAAGATTTTTCTAAAATTGCTACTCCTATGAATAAACTCCTAGAAAAGGATGCTCCATTCATCTTTTCAGATGAATGCATCAAATCTTTTAATATTCTTAAAGAGAAACTCACTAATGCGACGATCATGATAACTCCAAATTGGAATCTACCATTTGAACTAATGTGCGATGCAAGTGATTTTGCAATGGGAGCCGTTTTAGAACAAAGGATTGAAAAACGATTTCAACCTATATATTATGCTAGTAAGACGTTACAAGGAGCACAAATGAACTATACAACTACTGAAAAAGAACTCCTTGCTATTGTCTTTGCTTTTGACAAATTTCGTTCATATCTCGTTCTAGCAAAAACGGTGGTCTATACCGACCATTCTGCTCTTAGACACCTATTTTCGAAACAAGATGCTAAACCAAGATTAATCCGTTAGATCTTACTCTTACAAGAGTTCGATATTGAAATCCGAGATAAAAGAGGAGCAGAAAATCTCGCCGCGGATCATCTTTCTCGTCTTGAAAATCCCGAATTAGAAGTTCTAAATGAATCGGCCATACAAGACAACTTTCCTGATGAATATCTATTGAAGATAGATTATAATGAAATTCCATGGTTTGCATACTATGCAAACTACTTGGTATATGGATTCCTTGAAAAAGGATTATCGTACCAAAAACGAAAGAAATTCTTTAGTGATATAAAACACTATTTCTGGGAAGATCCACATCTGTTTAAAAGTTGTCCAGATGGAATAATACGCCGATGTGTATTCGGAGATGAAGCTAGTAAAATTTTAAACCATTGTCGCACAGGACCAACAGGAGGGCATTATGGGCCTCAACTAACAGCAAGAAAAGTTTACGATGCTGGATTCTATTGGCCTACAATTTACAAAGATGCACACCTTCTTTGCAAATCCCGTGATGCTTGTCAAAGGGCCGAAAAAATAAATCAACGTGATGAAATGCCACAAAATGTCATTCAAGTATGTGAAGTATTTGACATTTGGGGTATTGACTTTATGGGTCCATTTCCAAAATCTCATAATAATCTCTACATTCTCGTTGCCATTGATTATGTATCTAAATGGGCGGAAGCACAAGCTCTCCCAACTAACGATGCACGAGTTGTAGTCAACTTTTTAAAACGTCTTTTTGCAAGGTTTGGAATACCGAAAGCTTTAATAATTGATCGGGGAACTCATTTCTGTAATAATCAACTTGAGAAAGTTCTTAAAAGATATGGAGTAACTCATAAAATCTCCACTGCATATCATCCACAAACAAGTGGACAAGTTGAAAATACCAACCGAGCTTTAAAACGTATTCTAGAGAAAACCGTAGGATCAAATCCGAAGGAATGGTCCATTAAATTGGAGGATGCACTCTGGGCTTTTAGAACAGCCTACAAAACTCCAATTGGAACCACACCTTTTAAACTCGTTTATGGAAAAACATGTCATCTTCCAGTAGAAACTGAACACAAAGCATTTTGGGCTTTGAAAACATGTAATCTTGATTTACATGAAGCTGGACGACTACGGTTAAGTCAATTAAACGAATTAGAAGAATTAAGACATGAAGCATATGAAAATTCGTTAATCTATAAGGAAAGAACAAAGAAATGGCATGATAAAAGAATCAGAAGTTCAAAAGAATTCAAAGAAGGAGACAGAGTTCTTCTTTTCAATTCACGATTCAAGCTATTTCCTGGAAAATTGAAATCAAGATGGTCTGGACCATTCATAGTCAAAAGAGTTTTCCCATACGGAACGATAGAATTAATAAATTCAAATGGGATTGAATTTAAAGTTAATGGTCACAGAGTTAAACATTACATACATGGTCCGATGGAAGTTGACAATGAAGTTAATCATAATTTCACCACCCAAGAAAACCTTCAAAATGAAAACATAAATATGTTATCAACAACATATGAAAAATCAAAATTGGAATATATGGAGGATTCAAATTTGAGTGATGAAGAAGAATTCTTATACAAACCTCCCATTCCAAGAAACGAAGAAAAATGTGAACAAGAAGTTCAAATAGAAGTGAAAGAACCAAGAAAAGAACACCCGAAAAAGGTTTACAAACCAACTCGACTTACTAAAGAAGGAGACCCGGGTGAATTTATCATTTCTTGCTTGCTTAATGATGGTGCTGTATATAATGGACTCGCAGATTTAGGAGCAAGTGCAAATATTATGCCTCTTTCCTTATACAAAAGATTAGGCATGGGTAAATTAAAACCAACCAAAATAGGTGTTCAATCATTTGACCAAACCATTAAACACCCGGTTGGAATAACAAATAATTTACTTGTTAACGTGGGAAGTTTGACCTTTGTTGCAAACTTCATAGTGATTAATATGGAGGAAAACCTTGATATTCCTCTAATTCTAGGTCACCCATTTTTAGCAACCACCGAGGCATTCATTGATGTAAGAGAAGGTAGAATCACACTTAGGGATGGTGATACATCGATCACCTTTGTGAACCGAAAGTTTAGATCTCCACCAACCAAAACTGTTAGACCAATAAAAACGCATAAGTGTGGGGAAGATGAAGAAACACTTAATGATGATCCAATCACAAAGAATGCCGTTGATGATACGAAATTAGATGAACCCATTCTTAACAGTTCAACGAAGAAACTTTATAAACGGATTCACGATGCTAAGATTAAAGGAAACTTTAAGTTATGTAACCGATTAATATCCAATTTATCGTCAAAAGAAAAGGCGATGTTAGTTGAATTTGTGAAAGTTACGGAGGAAATCAACAAATGGATTAAAGTAAAAGTCAAAGATATACAAGTTGTTGATGATTCAATTGAAAATAATGTTAATCACAATTTCAACTAAGTTTAGGAAGGTTTATGTATTTCTGTTAGAATTAGATTTTCTGTTTTCGTGTAGTTCTCGAAAATGGAACCCGAATGGTCTTTCCCTAGGAGACCCTAAAGAACTAGTCTTCTCCCCCCATTCTGAATTTTTATTTTTTTTAGGTTTTTACGAAATGAAGACTTCCTGTGAACTAAACCATGGTCTAATGCTACACGCTTTGATCACTAAACGTAATAATGATACACTTCCGAGTGAACTAGTATCAGTAATCAGAGAAAGATTGGACGGAGTAAGAAAAGAATCCAGATGCGAAGATAATAAGTTACAATTTGGTAAAGGAAAATCAAAATCTGCAGCAAAAAGAAGAGCACTACACCTTGAAAGATGTCACAAATGCGGAAAATGGTCACATGGAGGTAAATGTTCAAATAATCAAACCTATTCAAACACCGAATTTGTTACTTTATGCAGAGACGGACCGTTCATATGTTTAGAAGAAAAAACACTGAATGCTCGAGGTTACGCCTATGTAGCCATGGAAAACCAATTAAACCGACTATCTTACGAGTGGGATAGATCGTATCACTAAGAATACTATCTCACAGGTAAGTCTGTACAGTTTTTATTTTTTATTTTCATTTTTAACCTTTTGATAATAAACGCTAATTTGTTCGCTATAAAGTATTAAATTGGTATTGAATAAAATTAGGTTTGGCGACCGAAATTATTGATATCATTCAAAAATTTATTACATCACTGCGAAATTTAACGTTTATTCTTAAGGTATAAATATCTTTAATCAATCAACACAAAATATTTCAAAAATTCGTCATGAGTTAAATTAGGTCATGGAACCGAAATTACTTTACCGAAAAGAGGGGCGTATATTTTTGATAATATTTGATTGATTAAAGTGGGATAAAAGCCAAAAAGATTTTTAATTTTATTTTAACCATGTTTTTAAAATTAATATATAAATATTAATTTAATATTGTAAACTTATTTAAAATTGTAAATATTTGAATATTTAATATAGGTTTGTATGTATAAAAACAAAAATATAAATTAAGTTTGGTGTGAATTTTTAATTTTATGCATTTTAAATTTAAGTTTGGTGTGAATTTAAAAACAAAAATTTACTTTATTTTGCTAAGTTAAAAATATGATTTTTAAAATTCGTCGTGAGTTGAAGACTAGGTCGTTGAACTGAAATTGCTTTACCCGAGGGAGGGACGAGAACTTTTATTATCATTATTTTTAATCTTATTGAATTAAAGTATGCCAAAAACATTAAAAAAAACTCAAAAAATCTAAGCTTTTAAAACAATCGCTTGAAAAAAGACAAATTTTAAAATTTTGTCGAGGGACGGACTAGGACATCGTTCTGAAACGACCTCGTCCTAAAACAAAGGAAAACAAAATTTTAAATTTATTTTAATTAATTGTTTTATAAGTTAAGGTTTTTTTTAAAAAAAAAAAGGGCCGCGACTCGCGGAGTTTGAAAGAAGCAAACACCGCAAGTCGCGGAGGATGCAAAATACAGAAAAAAAAATAAAACGGCCAGAACAGATCAGTTGCACCCACAACCACACTCCAAACTGCGAAAAAAACCCGAAAATACACACACAAACACATCTCAAATTCGTAATTTTTGGCCGTTTTTCATCAAATCTTTCACAAAATCATGTTGAGAAGAATGCTATCAAGGAATTACTCAAGAAAAACGGTAAATTTCTACACCTAAACACCATTTAATCCGAAAATTAGTGTTCTTGAGCAATTTTATACCCAATTCGATTTTGATGCTTTTTAGTGTAATTATGCTTAAATTGCTTATGTATTATGCTTGTATAACCTAGAGTGATGCTATTTAACATAATTAGAAGCCTTAAACTTCAAATTTTGAATAATCTAGGGATTGTGTTCTTGAGCAAATTTGGGGCTTTTTGATACAAACAGGTTATGGCCGATTTTTATCATGAATTATTGCTAAATTAAGTAGTGTAACATGTTTAGGTAGTTAAATGATCCAAACTTTGAGCCTAAACATGATTTTTGAGAATTAAAGTGGACTTTTTCAAGTCTAAAATTCATGAACTTGATTTTTGAGAGATAATGCCATTTGAAACTTGTTTAATTGCTAGTAATGATTATTTTGACATGTTATTTGAGTTGAATGCTTATGAACTTGGTGAACATTTTCGTATATGCTTATTTGAAAAAGTGTAGATTTGATAAAAATATGAAAATGAGCATAAGTTTGATATAAATTGGACATGTCATTGTAATTATTTTGATTGATGATTTTGCTAACACTAATGCATATTTGGATGCACAAAAATTGTGTTTGATGTGTTTTGCAGACTGAAAGGGGGTGAATCTTCATCCCAAGCTCGCAATGTTCCTCTTGAGAATGCGGAACAACAGGATGTTGATAGCTATTACAAACAAGATATACCTCACCCAGTTATGACATTTTCAGATATGCACGTGGAAAATTTGCACCCAAACTTGAGAATAGACAGACGTTGGATAGATTATCCAAAATACCAAAGGGCCTTGCATTCTCTTCATTCTAAAGCTGTTGAAGTACCCAGGGTAATAGAATGGGCACCGTTAGAAGCTGTAGAATTGGCCGAGCCAATTAGGGAATTACTTACACAGAGGTATGGTAATTCTACTTTTAACGATTGGGTACGATTATTCAACATGCGTAGATCTGTATATAAAGTATGGTGTGAAGAATTATTGTGTAGTATAGAAATAAATGATCGGGTAGCTAGTTTAACCGATCGATCTTTTATTAGATTTTTGTTAGGAGGTTCGATGCGCCACATGTCTCTACTAGACATGGCTCAGGCCTTACGTATATATACGCCTGAGGAGCTAGCATCTGCCGATTGTCGAGGGTTGATATTAAATGGTAGAAAAATTGATGAAAATTTTGATACGCATGGTGTATGGAGTCAAATGACTAGCCATCACCGATTTAAAGGGGGAAATTACTCTTATTTGGATATAGATAGAGCAGAGTTAAGAGTAATTCATAGGTTTTTAGCCAATTCGATTACACAACGAGGTAAGAATAAGGAAAAGGTAAATGAACATGATTTGTTTTATCACATGTGTATTCGAGACCCACAAAGCGCTGTAAGTATACCTTATTGTGTGGGTTATTATTTATCAGCTATGGTTAGGGGCATGAAATTGCACAGTATAATAGGAGGTGGTATATTTATTACTTTGATTGCTGAATATCTCGGTGTGGATATAAGTCGGGGGGGATTATTAATCGAAGAACCAGAACTCCGCGATACAATTGGTTTAAATGTATATCATGGTGCAAAGGTTTTGAAAAGGCGAAATAACGCCGCAGTAAGATATAATGGAAGACATCCACAGGTTGAGAGAAATCAACAGCCAGGTAATGTGGGAGGGGGAAATGAAATAACAAATATGCAAAGGTTTATAGCTTCACAAGAGTATGAAAATGCTAGACATCGAGCATTTGAAGATTGGCAAGTTCATCAAAACCAAATCATAGCTCATTGCCAACATGTAGGTAGAAACTATATTCCTACTCCATCGCCCGTATTTCCTCCCTGGTCTATAGAGATCCAACCACCGTATCCTACTTATAACCCAGCTGAAGCATTTTATAACATATACGGTTATGCATGGAACCCCTACTGGTATCAGTAACAAACCCTAATTTATTTAGTTTTATTTATTTTATTTTTGTAATGTTACTACATTAGCACTTATGTTAATATTGTAATAGTTTTTATAATTTTCTAACTTTTATTATTAGATTTTAATAATTTTTGAATGTGGGGTGATATGCCAAACTTCAAAAATATGTATATATGTTTGCAGTTTATCTTATGTACACAACAGGGTAAAACAACGCATTTTCAAAGACTGGCATTAAGTTCAGCAAAAGAAACTAATTTTGACGACAAGATGCAAAATAAATGTGATATAACAACAAGACGGAATGAACAAATGATGTGCACCATTTATCATTCAGCAAGCAAACGCCAATATGTTTGGAAACTTTGGTAAAATTTAATCATTTTTCTACGCTAATCACCTTCAATAATTTAAATTGTTACTGATTTCTTACAAATGAGGGCATTGCAAGATCTTAAGTGTGGGAAGGGGTTAAATTCTTTCGGATTTTAATTTTTTTTACTTTATACACTTGGTTATCATTAAAAATACTAGTAACGCAGTAGTTGTATTAGAATCTAGTGCTCTCTGATAATAAAGAACAGCCCTAGTCTTATATACTGACTACCAAATTCTAGTAAAATTTTTCAAAATTTTCAATTAAATGAACTCAAAATCATGTTTATACATATTTATGAATGATAAAACTAGGTTTTAACACCGAAATTATTGTTACCTCGGAAAGGACATAAATTGAGAAACAAATTAAAATGTTAGAATTCATTTAAAATGGAATAGAGGACAATAAAAAGGAAAATAAAAGCCAATTGTGGGAAAATTTACCAAGTTATTTTAAACATATGTCACATATTTCTGTAACAAATAACTGAAAATACTTTTGCTTTGGACTAAACTAAAAAGTTTTACCCGATTTACTGTAAGAAAGATGGATCTACATGATGAATCAATTCCATCATTTAAAGGAAGTAAAGTCTTCCGAAAAAGACACGCGCTTCTTGATTTAGGTCATGAAGTTGTCGTCCAGACCAGCTGTAGGTTGACGAAAAATCTAGAAAAGTGATAATGCTAAAAACGAACATATATTTCATAGCATTATTCCTTAAGAAAGACAAGCTTTTAGTTCCAATTATTCTATTTACAAGTGATATTCGTTTAAATAATAAAAGGTGAAGACAAAAGACAGATTCGACGAATTGAAGACGCAAACGACCAAAAAGCTCAAAAGTACAAAAGACAATCAAAGAGGTTCCAATTATTAATAAGAAACGTCGCGAAATTACAAGAGTACAAGATTCAAAACGCAAAGTACAAAATATAAAATTGTACGCAAGGACGTTCGAAAATCCGGAACCGGGACCGGAGTCAACTCCCAACGCTCGACGAAATGGACTAAAAATTACAAGTCAACTATGCACATAAATATAATATAATATTTAAATAATTCTTATAATTATTTAATATATTATATTACTTATAAAACGTCGGCACAAGGAAACAAGCAACATGTGAGCTCTCCCAGCTGGCCATGCGATCGCATGGCCAGGAAGAAGGAAGTCCATGCGATCGCATGGCATGAAAAGTCAGGCCACACCTCCTATAAAAATCGAGCTTTGGTGAACCAAAAACATATCCATCTTTCTCTCTTCTCTCATATATACGTAAAATATATATATATAATTTATATTTTAATTTTAATTTTAATTATAATTCTAATAATAAGGGTATGTTAGCGAATGTTGTAAGGGTGTAAGTCGAAATTCTGTCCGTGTAACGCTACGCTATTTTTAATCATTGTAAGTTATGTTTAACCTTTTTATATTAATGTCTCGTAGCTAAGTTATTATTATGCTTATTTAAAACGAAGTAATCATGATGTTGGGCTAATTACTAAAATTGGGTAATTGGGCTTTGTACCATAATTGGGGTTTGGACAAAAGAACGACACTTGTGGAAATTAGACTATGGGCTATTAATGGGCTTTATATTTGTTTAACTAAATGAAAGTTTGTTAATGTTAATATAAAGATTTATAATTGGGCGTCCCTATAAATTACCATATACACTCGATCGGACACGATGGGCGGGGTATTTATATGTACGAATAATCGTTCATTTAACCGGACACGGGAATGGATTAATAGCCACTAGAATAATTAAAACAGGGGTGAAATTACATTCAAAGGTAATTGGTGTAATTGCTAACAAAGTAGTAAAACCTTGGTTTACACGCAGTTGATAACCTGGTGTATTCATTAAACAAAGTATTAAAACCTTGTTACAATTCGAATCCCCAATTAGTTGGAATATTTAACTTCGGGTATAAGGATAATTTGACGAGGACACTCGCACTTTATATTTATGACTGATGGACTGTTATGGACAAAAACCAGACGGACATATTAAATAATCCAGGACAAAGGACAATTAACCCATGGGCATAAAACTAAAATCAACACGTCAAACATCATGATTACGGAAGTTTAAATAAGCATAATTCTTTTATTTCATATTTAATTTCTTTTATTTTATATTTAATTGCACTTCTAATTATCGCATTTTTATTGTTATTTTATTTTATCGCACTTTTAATCATCGTACTCTTTAATTATCGCAAGTTTATTTTATCGCACTTTTATTATTCGCAATTTCATTATCGTTATTTACTTTACGCTTTAAATTAAGTCTTTTATTTATTTAATATTTTACATTAGGTTTTAACTGCGACTAAAGTTTTAAAATCGACAAACCGGTCATTAAACGGTAAAAACCCCCCTTTATAATAATAATATTACTTATATATATATTTGTATTTTTATAAAAAGTAAACTAATATAGCGTTAAGCTTTGTTTAAAGATTTCCCTGTGGAACGAACCGGACTTACTAAAAACTACACTACCGTACGATTAGGTACACTGCCTATAAGTGTTGTAGCAAGGTTTAAGTATATCCATTCTATAAATAAATAAATATCTTGTGTAAAATTGTATCGTATTTAATAGTTTTTCCTAGTAAAATATAAACTATTTCGTATACACCTCGCAACACATCAAGTATTTTTGGCGCCGCTGCCGGGGAAACGCCGAAGCGAAACGCCACACACATAAAAAAAAAGATTTTTATTTTTAGTACGTTTTGTAGAAATACGTTTTAAATATTCGAAAATATAAAAATAAAAACAAAAATATAAATATTTTTTTAAGAGTTTGTAAGTTATATAAAAGTTTCTTTATCTTTATTTTATAAAAATATAAGTTTTATTTAATTTATATAAATATATTACATAATTTTATTAATTTGTTATATTTAGTTTTAAATATACGTTTTAAGTATATACATTTTAATTTGTTAATTTTATTAATTTGTTAATATAGCGTTAATTTGTTATATTTAATTTTATTAATTTGTTAATTTTATTAATTTATATAAATATACGTTTTAAGTTTCTTTATCTTTATTAATTTGTTATATTTAGTTTTATTTTAGTTTTCATTAAATTATAAAATTAATAGTTTTATAAAATAAATAATATAAAAATAATATTTTTATAAAAATTGTACTTTTTACAACTTTTTATATATTTTTATATTTTGTCCCTTTTTAATCGTTTTAGCGTAACTTTTGTATTTTTAGCTCATATTTAGTTTTAATTCATAGTTTTTGCCATAATTATTTTTACTTCTAGATTTTTAGGCTTTGCCGTAGAATTCCTTAAGTGCTTTTTCTTTAGACTAAGATTTAGGTGCTCTAGAATTTTGCGACGCCTTTTTAAGTTTTAGTTTCTTTTTAAGTTATTTCCATTTGGGATTTAGTTTTTCCTGTAAGCTTTAATATTTTTAGACACCTTTTACTATGTATCAATTATCATTCCAATTAGTAATCTCAATTTGCGATTATAATTTTAAGTTAGTTGTAGTAATAAGGTTAGGTTAGTAAAGTATTTTTAAGTTTTTATAAGTTTCTTTTATTTTTCCGTCACCTTTTATTTTTCAACCATTTTTCTTTTTCGACCTTTTTCGACGAACTCTTTTTCTTTCTTATTTCTCGCTATTCTAGTTTTAGGACATAGATTTTTATTCTACTTCTTATCTAAATTTCTTAAAATTACGAAAATTTATTTTGAGTGGTTAAATTGATAGACATCAAAATTTTCTGGTTCGTAGTGATAGTTGGATTTGTACGTGGACCGGGTTATTGGAGCCAAACAGTCCTCAATTATATTGAGACCAAACGAATCCTGCCCCTCTGCTGCATCTTTTGGCTATTCGAAACGTGGGCAAAATCAGAAAAGTCTATTGGTTGGATAACTTATTATAATTTTTCTTTCCTTTTTAAAACTAATAGGATATTCAGTGAATGCACCGAGCAAGACATTCATCACCTTTTGTACGTTCACCACCTGTAACTAGATCAAGACATTTAGCAAATATAACCGCCGTTGATTTTTCTTTAGAATCGTCATCCAGTCGACCAAGTACTTCAGTTCAAATTTCCGATAATCCATTTTTTGAACCCGACCTCACAATTGAGAATCCGGAGAATATTCAGGAACGGTTCGTAGATCCTGAACCATTAAACTTTCCTCCGGAGCCACCAATCATTCAAACAGAGATTGTTGAGGAACGAACCATTAAATCAGAATCATCTAGTGATACCGATTCAACAAATTCAATTATGGAGAATCTGGAACCTTTAAGTATGGAAGACCGAATGAGAGCTAAACGCACTGGCCAAGGTCACGCAATTACTCATCCAGATATTAATGCGCCAGATTATGAAATCAAAGGACAAATTCTACACATGGTGACTAATCAATGCCAATTTAGTGGTGCGCCGAAGGAAGATCCAAATGAACATCTACGTACCTTTAATAGGATCTGCACACTATTTAAAATCCGAGAAGTGGAGGATGAACAGATATATCTCATGTTATTTCCCTGGACTTTAAAGGGAGAAGCCAAAGATTGGTTGGAATCATTACCTGAAGGGGCGATCGATACATGGGATGTTTTAGTTGACAAATTTCTTAAACAATTCTTTCCTGCATCTAAAGCCGTAAGACTTCAAGCAGAAATTGTTACGTTTACACAGAAACCAAATGAAACTCTATATGAGGCGTGGACAAGATATGGAAAGTTGTTAAGAGGATGTCCGCAACATGGTTTAGACACCTGTCAAATAGTACAAATATTCTACCAAGGATGCGACATCACTACAAGGAAAGACATAGATATAGCAGCTGGTGGTTCTATTATGAAGAAAACCGAAACTGATGCTTACAAAATTATTGATAACACTGCTTCCCACTTACATGAGTGGCACCAAGAAAAAGATATCATTAGATCATCTAAAGCAGCTAGAGCCGATTCTAGTCATGACTTAGATTTCATTTCCGCAAAGATAGATGCTGTGGAGAGACGAATGGAAAAGATGACTAAGGATATTCACTCAATACGAATTAGTTGTGAGCAGTGTGGAGGACCACATTTGACAAAAGATTGTCTCAGTATTGAATTAACAATGGAACAAAGAGAGAATATTTCATACATAAACCAAAGGCCTGGAAATAATTATCAGAATAATTATCAACCGCCAAGACCGATTTACAATCAAAACCAGAATTATAACCGAAATATTCCATACAACAACCAACAAGGTCCTAGCAATCAACAAGTATCCAATAATACTTACAACCAGCAAAGACCTAATTTTCAAAACAAACCACCACAACAAACCGATGATAAAAAGCCGAATTTAGAAGATATGATGACGAAGCTAGTTGAAACTCAAACACAGTTTTTCACATCTCAGAAACAAACCAATGAACAAAATGCTCAAGCATTTAGAAATCAACAAGCTTCTATTCAAAATCTGGAACAAGAAGTAAGTAACCTAGCAAGGTTAATAGGTGAAAGAAAACCGGGAAGTCTACCTAGTGATACAAACGCTAACCCCCGAAATGAAACAGCTAAAGCCATTACCACAAGAAGTGGTACAACACTTAAACCACCTGAAATACCTGTAACTTCTGATGAAACCATTCCTACTCCACAAGAACCACAACCTGATCAAGATAATGAAGATAACACAGTTAAGGATAAACCTTATGTTAAACCATACCAACCACCACTTCCTTACCCGAGTAAAATGAAGAAAGAAAAACTTGAAGCCGAGCAATCCAAATTCTTGGATATGTTTAAACAGATAAATGTAAATCTTCCTTTCATTGATGTGATTTCAGGAATGCCAAGATATGCTAAATTCTTGAAAGGTCTAATCTCAAATATAAAGAAAATGGAAGAACTCTCGGCTGTTACTATGAATGCTAATTGTTCAGCAGTGCTGTTGAATAAGATACCAGAAAAACTATCTGATCCAGGAAGTTTCACAATTCCATGTTTTCTGGGTAGTCTTAGTTCAATAGAAGCATTGGCAGACTTAGGTGCTAGTATAAATCTAATGCCGTATTCACTATACGCTAAACTAGACCTTAGAGAATAGAAACCAACCAGAATAAGCATACAACTAGCCGATAGATCAATAAAATATCCTAGAGGGATAATGGAGAACATGCTAGTTAAAGTTGGTACTTTAGTATTTCCAGTAGATTTTGTTGTTTTGGACATGGAAGAAGATTCTCAAGTTCCTCTCATATTAGGAAGACCATTCTTAAACACGGCTAAAGCAATGATAGACGTGTTCGGTAAGAAACTGACCCTAAGTATAGAGGATGAGAGTGTTACCTTTTCAGTTGATAGAGCAATGCAACAACCACAATCTGCAGATGATACATGTTATTATATTCAAACTATAGATGTACATGCAGAATTATTAGAAGAATTTCCAGAATTACAAGGAACAGGAGAATGTTCTTTAGGAGAAGGTAATGAACCAATTGATGAAGCTGAAATGTTAGCTACACTTATAGCTAATGGATATGAACCAACAACAGAAGAAATTCAAATGCTAAAAGAAGAAGACAGATATCGATACAAATCATCGATAGAAGAACCTCCAAAATTAGAGTTAAAGCCACTTCCAAACCATTTGGAATACGCTTATTTACATGGTGAATCTGAATTACCTGTAATAATATCGTCTTCTCTTACTGAAAATGAGAAATCACAACTCATTTCTGTGTTGAAAGCTCATAAACCAGCCATTGCATGGAAGATTCATGATATTAAAGGAATAAGTCCTTCGTATTGCACACATAAAATCCTTATGGAAGAAGGTCATAAAACGTATGTGCAACGCCAACGAAGACTAAATCCTAATATGCAAGATGTAGTTAAGAAAGAGATTATTAAACTGCTAGATGCAGGTTTGATATATCCAATTTCTGATAGTCCATGGGTAAGCCCAGTTCAATGCGTACCTAAGAAGGGTGGCATGACTGTCATTACAAATGAGAAAAATGAGCTTATTCCTACTAGGACTGTAACAGGATGGCGTGTATGTATTGATTATAGAAAATTAAATGACGCCACCAGAAAAGATCACTTTCCCTTACCTTTCATAGATCAAATGTTGGAAAGATTAGCCGGAAATAGTTACTATTGTTTTCTAGATGGATTTTCCGGATATTTTCAAATTCCAATAGCACCCGAAGACCAAGAGAAAACCACATTCACGTGCCCTTATGGTACTTTTGCTTACAAACGCATGCCATTTGGACTTTGTAACGCCCCTGCAACCTTTCAAAGGTGTATGATGGCGATTTTTCATGACATGATAGAAGAATGCATGGAAGTTTTCATGGATGACTTTTCAGTCTTCAGTGATACATTTAAATCATGTCTAGTTAATCTGGAACGAATGCTAATTAGATGCGAACAATCAAATCTAGTACTTAATTGGGAGAAATGCCATTTCATGGTTAAAGAAGGCATCGTTCTTGGACATAAAATTTCAAAAAAAGGAATTGAAGTGGATAGAGCTAAAGTAGATGTAATTACTAAACTTCCACATCCCACCAATGTTAGAGGAGTTAGGAGTTTTCTAGGGCATGCCGGTTTTTACCGACATTTCATAAAAGATTTTTCTAAAATTGCCACTCCTATGAATAAACTCCTAGAAAAGGATGCGCCATTCATCTTTTCAGATGAGTGTATCAAATCTTTTAATATTCTTAAAGAGAAACTCACTAATGCACCGATCATGATAACGCCAAATTGGAATCTACCATTTGAACTAATGTGCGATGCAAGTGATTTTGCAATGGGAACCGTTTTAGGACAAAGGATTGAAAAACGATTTCAACCTATATATTATGCTAGTAAGACATTACAAGGAGCACAAACGAACTATACAACTACTGAAAAAGAACTCCTTGCTATTGTCTTTGCTTTTGACAAATTTCGATCATATCTCGTTCTAGCAAAAACGGTGGTCTATACCGACCATTCTGCTCTTAGATACCTATTTTCAAAACAAGATGCTAAACCAAGATTAATCCGTTGGATCTTACTCTTACAAGAGTTTGACATTGAAATCCGAGATAAAAGAGGAGCAGAAAATCTCGCCGCTGATCATCTTTCTCGTCTTGAAAATCCCGAATTAGAAGTTCTAAATGAATCGGCCATACAAGACAACTTCCCTGATGAATATCTATTGAAGATAGATTATAAAGAAATCCCATGGTTTGCAGACTATGCAAACTACTTAGTTTGTGGATTCCTTGAAAAAGGATTATCGTACCAAAAACGAAAGAAATTCTTCAGTGATATAAAACACTATTTCTGGGAAGATCCACATTTGTTTAAAAGTTGTCCCGATGGAATAATACACCGATGTGTATTTGGAGATGAAGCTAGTAAAATATTAAACCATTGTCACACAGGACCAACAGGAGGGCATTATGGGCCTCAACTAACAGCAAGAAAAGTTTATGAAGCTGGATTCTATTGGCCTACAATTTACAAAGACGCACACCTTCTTTGCAAATCTTGTGATGCATGTCAAAGGGCCGGAAAAATAAGTCAACGTGATGAAATGCCACAAAATGTCATCCAAGTATGTGAAGTATTTGACATTTGGGGTATTGACTCTATGGCTCCATTTCCAAAATCTCATAATAATCTATATATACTCGTAGCCATTGATTATGTATCTAAATGGGCGGAAGCACAAGCTCTCCCAAAAAACGATGCACGAGTTGTAGTCAACTTTTTAAAACGTCTTTTTGCAAGGTTTGGAACACCGAAAGCTTTAATAAGTGATCGGGGTACTCATTTCTGTAATAATCAACTTGAGAAAGTTCTTAAAAGATATGGAGTAACTCATAAAATCTCCACCGCATATCATCCACAAACAAGTGGACAAGTTGAAAATACCAACCGAGCTTTAAAACGTATTCTAGAGAAAACCGTAGGATCAAATCCGAAGGAATGGTCCATTAAATTGGAGGATGCACTCTGGGCTTTTAGAACAGCCTACAAAACTCCAATTGGAACCACACCTTTTAGACTTGTTTATGGAAAAGCATGTCATCTTCCAGTAGAAATTGAACACAAAGCTTTTTGGGCTTTGAAGACATGTAATCTTGATTTACATGAATCCGGACGTCTACGATTAAGTCAACTAAATGAATTAGAAGAATTAAGACATGAAGCATACGAAAATTCGTTAATCTATAAAGAAAGAATGAAGAAATGGCATGATAAAAGAATCAGAAGTTCAAAAGAATTTAAAGAAGGAGACAGAGTTCTTCTTTTCAATTCACGATTCAAGCTATTTCCTGGAAAATTGAAATCAAGATGGTCTGGACCATTCATAGTCAAAACAGTTTTCCCATACGGAACGATAGAATTGATAAATTCAAATGGGATTGAATTTAAAGTTAATGGTCACAGAGTTAAACATTACATACATGGTCCGATGGAAGTCGACAACGAAGTTAATCACAATTTCGACACCACAGCTAACTAAGTGTGGGGAGAATCAAGTCTTTAAAGGATAATATGTATTTCTGTTAGAGTTAGATTGTCTGTTTTCGTGTAGTTCTCGAAAATAGAACCCGAATGGTCTTTCCCTAGCAGACCCTAAAGAACTAGTCTTCTCCCCCCATTCTGAATTTTTATTTTTTTTTAGGTTTTTTACAAAATGAAGACTACCTGTGAACTAAACCATGGTCTAATGCTACACGCTTTGATCACTAAACGTAATAATGACATACTACCGAGTGAATTAGTATCAGTAATCAGAGAAAGAATGGACGGAGTTAGAAAAGAATCCAGATGCAAAGATAATAAGTTACAATTTGGTAAAGGAAAATCAAAATCCGCAGCGAAAAGAAGAGCACGACACCTAGAACGATGTCACAAATGCGGAAAATGGTCACATGGAGGTAAATGTTCCAATAATCAAACCTATTCAAATACCGAATTTGTTACTTTATGCAGAGACGGACCGTTCATATGTTTAGAAGAAAAGACACTGAATGCTCGAGGTTACGCCTATGTAGCCATGGAAAACCAATTAAACCGACTATCTTATGAATGGGATAGATCATATAACTAAGAAATTTATCTCACAGGTATGTTTGTACAGTTTTTTTTTTATTTTTATTTTTTAACCTTTTGATAATAAACGCTAATTTGTTCGCTAAAAAGTATTAAATTGGTATTAAATAAAATTAGGTTTGGCGACCGAAATTATTGATATCATTCAAAAATTTATTACATCACTGCGAAATTTAACGTTTATTCTTAAGGTATAAATATCTTTAATCAATCAACCCAAAATATTTCAAAAATTCGTCATGAGTTAAATTAGGTCTTGGAACCGAAATTACTTTACCGAAAAGAGGGGCGCATATTTTTGATAATATTTGATTGATTAAAGTGGGATAAAAAGCCAAAAAGATTTTTAATTTTATTTTTACCATGTTTTTAAAATAAATATTTAAATCTTAAATTAATATTGTAAACTTTGTAAAAACAATATTTTTAAAATTGTAAATATTTGAATTTTTAAATTAAGTCTGGTGTGAATTTTTAATTTTTAAAATATGAATTTTTAATTTTATGCATTTCAAATTTTAAGTTTGGTGTGATTTTTTTTAATATTAATTTTGAATTTTATATTTATGTTGTGTGAATTTAAAAACAAAAATTTACTTTATCTCATTAAGTTAAAAATATGATTTTTAAAATTCGTCGTAAGTTGAAGACTAGGTCTTTGAACCGAAATTGCTTTACCCGAGGGAGGGACGAGAACTTTTATTATCATTATTTTTAATCTTATTGAATTAAAGTATGCCAAAAACATTAAAAAACCAAAAAAATCTTTACTTTTAAAAACCGCGCTTTGATTTGACAAATTTTAAAATTTTGTCGAGGGACAGATTAGGACAACGATCCGAAACGGCCTCGCTCCTAAAGGAAAACAAAATTTTTAAAAATTTAATTAATTATAAGTTTTATAAAGCATAAGGTTTTACCAAAAAAAAAAAAAAAAAGGCTGAAAACACTGTAGCCGGCACCCCATGCGATCGCATGGGGTTTGCACTTGGAACCCATGCGATCGCATGGGGACCAAATGCTGGTCAGGAACAAATACAGCAGAGAGTCTGCTTCTACACCACAACACACACACATACCCGAAAATACTCCCAAATATTCACCAAATTTCACCAAAATTCACCGTAATTCGTCATTTTTCTTGCTCTAATCATGCCTAGATTCTCATTCTTCAGCAAATTGGTAAAAATTACACTCCTAAACTCTATAAATTCCTAGTTTTTGTGATAATTACCAATTTTTTACCTAATGCAATTTTGTTAATTTCTAGTGTAATTAGTGTTAAATTGTTAGTATTTTATGCATGTATAACCTAGATTGATGCTATTTAACATGATTTGAAGCCAAAAACTTCAAAATTTTTAGAAATCTAGGGTTTGTGTTCTTGAGCAATTTGGGGCTTTTTGATATAAACAGGTTATGGCCGATTTTTGTCATGAATTATTGCTAAATTGAGTAGTGTAACATGTTTAGATAATTAAATGATCCAAACAATGATCCTAAACATGATTTTTGGAGATTAAAGTGGACTTTTTAAGTCCAAAATTCATGAACTTGATTAATGTGATATATTTGCCATTTGAGACTTGTTTAATTATTAATAATGAATATTCTGACATGTTATTTGAGTTAAATGCTTATGAATTTTGTATACATTTTCATATGTGCTTATTTGAAAAGTGTAGAATTGTGAAAAATTGTGAAAATGTGTATAAGTTTAATTTTGATTTAACATGTTATAGTGATTGTTTTAAGTTGTTATTTTGCTAACACTAATGCATATTTGGATGCACAATTTTTGTGTTTAATGTGTTTTACAGAGAGCCGATACTGGAGGTTCAGGAGCATCATCATCTAGACGACCAGCACCAGAACCAGAACCAGAAATGCAACACGAACAAGAACCACAACAGGAACAACAACAGCCTGATCAGCACATACCTTATTATGATCCAGTACAGTTTGTTGATGAATTCATAGTATTCCCAATGAGGCCGCCAGTAGAATTCCCAACGATTCCTGAGCACACTCTACATCCTAATCTGAGATTTGATAGAAGATGGAGAGATTACGAGACATATCAAAGGAACAAATTCAAATTGGTAACAAAAAATGTAGAGGTGCCAAGGGTAATTGATTGGGCCCCTTTGGAAACGGTCCATCTAGCTGACCGTGTTAGACAGCTTTTAGTTCAAAGGTATGGCAGTTCTTCTTTTACAGATTGGGAACGTCTTTTCACCATTCGTAGACCTGTATATAAGGAATGGTGTGTTGAGTTGATGAGTACTGTATCACTTGATACAAATATAGTTAGGATAGATGATAGAAGATTTCTTAGGTTTATCCTTGGCGGTAGGATGTACAGAATGTCCATGCTGGACATGGCCAGGGCCTTACAGATATATACTCCTGGTGAGTTGCTATTACCCGATTGTACAAACTTGATTCATTATGGTGAACGGGTAGATAGTAACTTTGACGCTGACGCCATTTGGAGGCGTATGTCACATTTTGATGTTTTTACACGAGCAGGAGGACACTCCTATACACATATTGACAGAGCCGAGCTTCGTATTATTCATAGATTTTTGGCCAACTCGATTACACAAAGAGGTCATAATAAAGAAAAAATTACCTTATATGATTTATTCTACCTAAAGTGTATTCGGGATCCTAGAAGCTTTGTCAATATCCCTTACTGTGTTGCTTTTTATTTATCTAAAATGGTAGAGGGAATGCAGGACGGGAGTATAATAGGAGGAGGTATTTTTGTTACTCTCATTGGAGAGTATTTAGGTGTTGATAGGAACCAAGGGGGTCCATTACAGATTTGTAGAGAACAGGTTGAGCCCTTAGGATTGAAAGTTTATGTGGGTGCTAAGGTATTGAAAAGTAGACGTAACCAGGCAGTACCCTATGAGGGATCTCATCCTCAGGTAGAGAGAGGCTCAGACGAGGAAATGGAGGAGGCGGAAGACATTAGGGATGTCTTTCGAGATGCTATTCTTGACGTCCACGTTCGTATAGATGAGGAAGCAATGACGAACGCGGCAAGACATAGTATGTATGAGCAATGGAACTCCGAGCGAGTATACGAGGATTATAGGCGACGCCAACACGATAGCTGGTTAGTTCATCAGCACCAAATCATGAGCCAGCTATCATATCAGGTACCAAATAACTATGTACCTACTCGACCTGCTCATTTTCCGCCACATAGCCCCGATATCCGACCACCCTTTAACCGGTATGACTATAACCAAGCCTATCAGAACACCTATAACCAACAATGGAACCCACCCGATGAGATGAACTGGAACCCCTATCCAGACTGATTTAGTTCCAATTGGTTATTTTTATGATTTTTATGTTTTTATCTTTTGACTTTTTCATGTTTAAACTTATGTTATTGGATAAATTTGTGTAATTTTTATTATTTTATTATTATTGTGTACTAATATTTCATATTTAGAATTTGAAAGTGGGATATTAAGTCCCATTTCAAATTGCCATGCATGATTATACTTGTATGTATGTATATTGTCGATTGTTCAAAACAGGGTAAAACAGCGCATTTTCAAAGACTGGCATTAAGTTCAGCAAAAGCTACTAATTTTGACGACAAGATAACAAATAAATGTGATGTCACAACAGACGGAATGAACAAATGATGTGCACCATTTATCATTCAGCAAACAAACGCCAATATATTTGGAAACTTTGGTAAAATTTAATCATTTTCACACAAATCACCCTCAATAATTTAAATTGTTACTGATTTCTTGCAAATGAGGGCATTGCAAGATCTTAAGTGTGGGAAGGGGTTAAATTCTTTCGGATTTTAAAAATTTTTACTTTATACACTTGGTAACCATTAAAAATACTAGTAACGTAGTAGTTGTATTAGAATCTAGTGCTCTCTGATAATAAAGAACAGCCCTAGTCTTATATACTGACTACCCAATTCTAGTAAAATTTTTCAAAATTTTCAATTAAATGAACTCAAAATCATGTTTATACATATTTATGAACGATAAAACTAGGTGTTAACACCGAAATTATTGTTACCTCGGAAAGGACATAAATTGAGAAACAAACCAAAATGTTGAAATTCATTTAAAATGGAATAGAGGACGATAAAAAAAAGGGAAAATAAAAGCCAAGTGTGGGAAAATTTACCAAGTTATCTTAAACATATGTCACATATATCTGTAACAAATAACTGAAAATACTTTTGCTTTGGAATAAACTAAACTGTTTTACCCAATGAAAGAAAAGAAAAGATGGATCTACACGATGAATCAATTCCATCATTAAAAGGAAGTAAAGTCTTCCGAAAAAGACACGCGCTTCTTGATTTAGGTCAAGAAGTTGTCGTCCAGACCAGTTGTAGGTTGACGAAAAATCTAGAAAAGTCATCACTAAAATCAGCAGGAAATCCATGGACCTCAGCATCAAACAGGGTAGCCATGTGGTCAGATTTATCCTAACCATGAGAAGGATTTATCTTGTAAAATGGGGGGGCACCATGCAAATTAGCTAGATAAGACTAATGAATCAGATCCCTAGAAAGGATAATCTCCTTAAAGATTAAAAATCAGCTTTAAAGACTGATATTACTCAATCCTAGAAATTGACCTTAAAGATTGAGAATTACAAACTCATGGAATTCAATGATATCTAAACTCGAGCTTGAACGAGAAAATATTTTGATCAAAATTACAAACCGATTTGTTTTCTGAAAACCCTATTTTTAATGCGTTCATTACCATTGAACGTGAAATCCTAGGAATTCACCTGGAATTCATTAGGTCACCTGAACCAAATCGGGTGTCAACCGTAAGAACGGTGGTTGCATAGTGGTCAAAGACAGGACCTTGTGCCATACCGAAAAATCATAAGGGTAAGCTTTACTATTGCTCCTACCAAGGATAGTAATTGCGTCCGACACGTTATAGACCATAATTAAAAGCATGTCAGGGGACATTGCCTTAACAGTTGCTTGTTCAACGCTTTCCTTTACAACCGGACGGTAGTTTACCGAAAGGTAATATACGGGACAAGTAAACTGGACGTGTTGCTTTCCAAATACAAGGTTAGCAAGTGGGTGACACAAAATCGCAAGTTTTGAGCTAAAATTTTCAAATCTGAAACCCACCAAACCCACAAAAATATTTTGCAAACACCGGTAAAGGGTTATTCCGGAAAACTTATCTAGGGTAAAAACTAGATTTAATTTTCAAAAGATCAAATGTTTTCATAAAGATCCAATTTCCTTAATGGATCTAAATTTTTATAGTCATGTGGGACTGTAAACCATATCGTTACTACCATTGTTTATACCGTCGTATAAAAATCACTGATGTACAAAGTGTGAAGAATAAAGAAGTGATTCTAGTATTTCAAGACGATATTGCTTGAGGACAAGCAACGCTCAAGTGTGGGAATATTTGATAATGCTAAAAACGAACATATATTTCATAGCATTATTCCTTAAGAAAGACAAGCTTTTAGTTGCAATTATTCTATTTACAAGTGATATTCGTTTAAATAATAAAAGGTGAAGACAAAAGACAGATTCGACGAATTGAAGACGCAAACGACCAAAAAGCTCAAAAGTACAAAAGACAATCAAAGAGGTTCCAATTATTAATAAGAAACGTCTTGAAATTACAAGAGTACAAGATTCAAAACGCAAAGTACAAAATATAAAATTGTACGCAAGGACGTTCGAAAATCCGGAACCGGGACCGGAGTCAACTCTCAACGCTCGACGAAATGGACTAAAAATTACAAGTCAACTATGCACATAAATATAATATAATATTTAAATAATTCTTATAATTATTTAATATATTATATTATTTATAAAACGTCGGCACAAGGAAACAAGCAACATGTGAGCTCTCCCAGCTGGCCATGCGATCGCATGGCCAGGAAGAAGGAAGTCCATGCGATCGCATGGCATGAAAAGTCAGGCCACACCTCCTATAAAAATCGAGCTTTGGTGAACCAAAAACATATCCATCTTTCTCTCTTCTCTCATATATACGTAAAATATATATATATATAATTTATATTTTAATTTTAATTTTAATTATAATTCTAATAATAAGGGTATGTTAGCGAATGTTGTAAGGGTGTAAGTCGAAATTCTGTCCGTGTAACGCTACGCTATTTTTAATCATTGTAAGTTATGTTTAACCTTTTTATATTAATGTCTCGTAGCTAAGTTATTATTATGCTTATTTAAAACGAAGTAATCATGATGTTGGGCTAATTACTAAAATTGGGTAATTGGGCTTTGTACCATAATTGGGGTTTGGACAAAAGAACGACACTTGTGGAAATTAGACTATGGGCTATTAATGGGCTTTATATTTGTTTAACTAAATGAAAGTTTGTTAATGTTAATATAAAGATTTATAATTGGGCGTCCCTATAAATTACCATATACACTCGATCGGACACGATGGGCGGGGTATTTATATGTACGAATAATCGTTCATTTAACCGGACACGGGAATGGATTAATAGCCACTAGAATAATTAAAACGGGGGTGAAATTACATTCAAGGGTAATTGGTGTAATTGCTAACAAAGTAGTAAAACCTTGGTTTACACGCAGTTGATAACCTGGTGTATTCATTAAACAAAGTATTAAAACCTTGTTACAATTCGAATCCCCAATTAGTTGGAATATTTAACTTCGGGTATAAGGATAATTTGACGAGGACACTCGCACTTTATATTTATGACTGATGGACTGTTATGGACAAAAACCAGACGGACATATTAAATAATCCAGGACAAAGTACAATTAACCCATGGGCATAAAATTAAAATCAACACGTCAAACATCATGATTACGGAAGTTTAAATAAGCGTAATTCTTTTATTTCATATTTAATTACTTTTATTTTATATTTAATTGCACTTCTAATTATCGCATTTTTATTGTTATTTTATTTTATCGCACTTTTAATTATCGTACTCTTTAATTATCGCAAGTTTATTTTATCGCACTTTTATTATTCGCAATTTCATTATCGTTATTTACTTTACGCTTTAAATTAAGTCTTTTATTTATTTAATATTTTACATTAGGTTTTAACTGCGACTAAAGTTTTAAAATCGACAAACCGGTCATTAAACGGTAAAAACCCCCCTTTATAATAATAATATTACTTATATATATATTTGTATTTTTATAAAAAGTAAACTAATATAGCGTTAAGCTTTGTTTAAAGATTTCCCTGTGGAACAAACCGGACTTACTAAAAACTACACTACTGTACGATTAGGTACACTGTCTATAAGTGTTGTAGCAAGGTTTAAGTATATCCATTCTATAAATAAATAAATATCTTGTGTAAAATTGTATCGTATTTAATAGTTTTTCCTAGTAAAATATAAACTATTTCGTATACACCTCGCAACACATCAAGTATTTTTGGCGCCGCTGCCGGGGAAACGCCGAAGCGAAACGCCACACACATAAAAAAAAAGATTTTTATTTTTAGTACGTTTTGTAGAAATACGTTTTAAATATTCGAAAATATAAAAATAAAAACAAAAATATAAATATTTTTTTAAGAGTTTGTAAGTTATATAAAAGTTTCTTTATCTTTATTTTATAAAAATATAAGTTTTATTTAATTTATATAAATATATTACATAATTTTATTAAAACAGAAAAAAAAAAAAAAAAAAATTTAATTCGGCCTGTACTGTAGCAGCCCACTCTATGGCCCGAAACCCTAGCCCATGCGATCGCATGGCTGGGCAACTGAGGACTCATGCGATCGCATGAGCCCATCTGACACGCCAGATTTGACTTCCTGCTGCAATAATTACGAAATTATTATTATTATTATATAATTAAAACCCTAATTAGGGTATTTTTTTTTTTTATTAGTTTAGTTTTTATTATTATTAATTTGTTATATTTAGTTTTATTTTAGTTTTCATTAAATTATAAAATTAATAGTTTTATAAAATAAATAATATAAAAATAATATTTTTATAAAAATTGTACTTTTTACAACTTTTTATATATTTTTATATTTTGTCCCTTTTTAATCGTTTTAGCGTAACTTTTATATTTTTAGCTCATATTTAGTTTTAATTCATAGTTTTTGCCATAATTATTTTTACTTCTAGATTTTTATGCTTTGCCGTAGAATTCCTTAAGTGCTTTTTCTTTAGACTAAGATTTAGGTGCTCTAGAATTTTGCGACGCCTTTTTAAGTTTTAGTTTCTTTTTAAGTTATTTCCATTTGGGATTTAGTTTTTCCTGTAAGCTTTAATATTTTTAGACACCTTTTACTATGTATCAATTATCATTCAAATTAGTAATCTCAATTTGCGATTATAATTTTAAGTTAGTTGTAGTAATAAGGTTAGGTTAGTAAAGTATTTTTAAGTTTTTATAAGTTTCTTTTATTTTTCCGTCACCTTTTATTTTTCAACCATTTTTCTTTTTCGACCTTTTTCGACGAACTCTTTTTCTTTCTTATTTCTCGCTATTCTAGTTTTAGGACATAGATTTTTATTCTACTTCTTATCTAAATTTCTTAAAATTACGAAAATTTATTTTGAGTGGTTAAATTGATAGACATCAAAATTTTCTGGTTCGTAGTGATAGTTGGATTTGTACGTGGACCGGGTTATTGGAGCCAAACAGTCCTCAATTATATTGAGACCAAACGAATCCTGCCCCTCTGCTGCATCTTTTGGCTATTCGAAACGTGGGCAAAATCAGAAAAGTCTATTGGTTGGATAACTTATTATAATTTTTCTTTCCTTTTTAAAACTAATAGGATATTCAGTGAATGCACCGAGCAAGACGTTCATCACCTTTTGTACGTTCACCACCTGTAACTAGATCAAGACATTTAGCAAATATAACCGCCGTTGATTTTTCTTTAGAATCGTCATCCAGTCGACCAAGTACTTCAGTTCAAATTTCCGATAATCCATTTTTTGAACCCGACCTCACAATTGAGAATCCGGAGAATATTCAGGAACGGTTCGTAGATCCTGAACCATTAAACTTTCCTCCGGAGCCACCAATCATTCAAACAGAGATTGTTGAGGAACGAACCATTAAATCAGAATCATCTAGTGATACCGATTCAACAAATTCAATTATGGAGAATCTGGAACCTTTAAGTATGGAAGACCGAATGAGAGCTAAACGCACTGGCCAAGGTCACGCAATTACTCATCCAGACATTAATGCGCCAGATTATGAAATCAAAGGACAAATTCTACACATGGTGACTAATCAATGCCAATTTAGTGGTGCGCCGAAGGAAGATCCAAATGAACATCTACGTACCTTTAATAGGATCTGCACACTATTTAAAATCCGAGAAGTGGAGGATGAACAGATATATCTCATGTTATTTCCCTGGACTTTAAAGGGAGAAGCCAAAGATTGGTTGGAATCATTACCTGAAGGGGCGATCGATACATGGGATGTTTTAGTTGACAAATTTCTTAAACAATTCTTTCCTGCATCTAAAGCCGTAAGACTTCAAGCAGAAATTGTTACGTTTACACAGAAACCAAATGAAACTCTATATGAGGCGTGGACAAGATATGGAAAGTTGTTAAGAGGATGTCCGCAACATGGTTTAGACACCTGTCAAATAGTACAAATATTTTACCAAGGATGCGACATCACTACAAGGAAAGACATAGATATAGCAGCTGGTGGTTCTATTATGAAGAAAACCGAAACTGATGCTTACAAAATTATTGATAACACTGCTTCCCACTCACATGAGTGGCACCAAGAAAAAGATATCATTAGATCATCTAAAGCAGCTAGAGCCGATTCTAGTCATGACTTAGATTCCATTTCCGCAAAGATAGATGCTGTGGAGAGACGAATGGAAAAGATGACTAAGGATATTCACTCAATACGAATTAGTTGTGAGCAGTGTGGAGGACCACATTTGACAAAAGATTGTCTCAGTATTGAATTAACAATGGAACAAAGAGAGAATATTTCATACATAAACCAAAGGCCTGGAAATAATTATCAGAATAATTATCAACCGCCAAGACCGATTTACAATCAAAACCAGAATTATAACCGAAATATTCCATACAACAACCAACAAGGTCCTAGCAATCAACAAGTATCCAATAATACTTACAACCAGCAAAGACCTAATTTTCAAAACAAACCACCACAACAAACCGATGATAAAAAGCCGAATTTAGAAGATATGATGACGAAGCTAGTTGAAACTCAAACACAGTTTTTCACATCTCAGAAACAAACCAATGAACAAAATGCTCAAGCATTTAGAAATCAACAAGCTTCTATTCAAAATCTGGAACAAGAAGTAAGTAACCTAGCAAGGTTAATAGGTGAAAGAAAACCGGGAAGTCTACCTAGTGATACAAACGCTAACCCCCGAAATGAAACAGCTAAAGCCATTACCACAAAAAGTGGTACAACACTTAAACCACCTGAAATACCTGTAACTTCTGATGAAACCATTCCTACTCCACAAGAACCACAACCTGATCAAGATAAGGAAAAAGAACCAGTAGTTGAAAAGATTAATGAAGATAACACAGTTAAGGATAAACCTTATGTTAAACCATACCAACCACCACTTCCTTACCCGAGTAAAATGAAGAAAGAAAAACTTGATGCCGAGCAATCCAAATTCTTGGATATGTTTAAACAGATAAATGTAAATCTTCCTTTCATTGATGTGATTTCAGGAATGCCAAGATATGCTAAATTCTTGAAAGATCTAATCTCAAATAGAAAGAAAATGGAAGAACTCTCGGCTGTTACTATGAATGCTAATTGTTCAGCAGTGCTGTTGAATAAGATACCAGAAAAACTATCTGATCCAGGAAGTTTCACAATTCCATGTTTTCTTGGTAGTCTTAGTTCAATAGAAGCATTGGCAGACTTAGGTGCTAGTATAAATCTAATGCCGTATTCACTATACGCTAAACTAGACCTTGGAGAATTGAAACCAACCAGAATAAGCATACAACTAGCCGATAGATCAATAAAATATCCTAGAGGGATAATGGAGAACATGCTAGTTAAAGTTGGTACTTTAGTATTTCCAGTAGATTTTGTTGTTTTGGACATGGAAGAAGATTCTCAAGTTCCTCTCATATTAGGAAGACCATTCTTAAACACGGCTAAAGCAATGATAGACGTGTTCGGTAAGAAACTGACCCTAAGTATAGAGGATGAGAGTGTTACCTTTTCAGTTGATAGAGCAATGCAACAACCACAATCTGCAGATGATACATGTTATTATATTCAAACTATAGATGCACATGCAGAATTATTAGAAGAATTTCCAGAATTACAAGGAACAGGAGAATGTTCTTTAGGAGAAGGTAATGAACCAATTGATGAAGCTGAAATGTTAGCTACACTTATAGCTAATGGATATGAACCAACAACAGAAGAAATTCAAATGCTAAAAGAAGAAGACAGATATCGATACAAATCATCGATAGAAGAACCTCCGAAATTAGAGTTAAAGCCACTTCCAAACCATTTGGAATACGCTTATTTACATGGTGAATCTGAATTACCTGTAATAATATCGTCTTCTCTTACTGAAAATGAGAAATCACAACTCATTTCTGTGTTGAAAGCTCATAAACCAGCCATTGCATGGAAGATTCATGATATTAAAGGAATAAGTCCTTCGTATTGCACACATAAAATCCTTATGGAAGAAGGTCATAAAACGTATGTGCAACGCCAACGAAGACTAAATCCTAATATGCAAGATGTAGTTAAGAAAGAGATTATTAAACTGCTAGATGCAGGTTTGATATATCCAATTTCTGATAGTCCATGGGTAAGCCCAGTTCAATGCGTACCTAAGAAGGGTGGCATGACTGTCATTACAAATGAGAAAAATGAGCTTATTCCTACTAGGACTGTAACAGGATGGCGTGTATGTATTGATTATAGAAAATTAAATGACGCCACCAGAAAAGATCACTTTCCCTTACCTTTCATAGATCAAATGTTGGAAAGATTAGCCGGAAATAGTTACTATTGTTTTCTAGATGGATTTTCCGGATATTTTCAAATTCCAATAGCACCCGAAGACCAAGAGAAAACCACATTCACGTGCCCTTATGGTACTTTTGCTTACAAACGCATGCCATTTGGACTTTGTAACGCCCCTGCAACCTTTCAAAGGTGTATGATGGCGATTTTTCACGACATGATAGAAGAATGCATGGAAGTTTTCATGGATGACTTTTCAGTCTTCGGTGATACATTTAAATCATGTCTAGTTAATCTGGAACGAATGCTAATTAGATGCGAACAATCAAATCTAGTACTTAATTGGGAGAAATGCCATTTCATGGTTAAAGAAGGCATCGTTCTTGGACATAAAATTTCAAAAGAAGGAATTGAAGTGGATAGAGCTAAAGTAGATGTAATTGCTAAACTTCCACATCCCAACAATGTTAGAGGAGTTAGGAGTTTTCTAGGGCATGCCGGTTTTTACCGACGTTTCATAAAAGATTTTTCTAAAATTGCCACTCCTATGAATAAACTCCTAGAAAAGGATGCGCCATTCATCTTTTCAGATGAGTGTATCAAATCTTTTAATATTCTTAAAGAGAAACTCACTAATGCGCCGATCATGATAACGCCAAATTGGAATCTACCATTTGAACTAATGTGCGATGCAAGTGATTTTGCAATGGGAGCCGTTTTAGGACAAAGGATTGAAAAACGATTTCAACCTATATATTATGCTAGTAAGACATTACAAGGAGCACAAACGAACTATACAACTACTGAAAAAGAACTCCTTGCTATTGTCTTTGCTTTTGACAAATTTCGATCATATCTCGTTCTAGCAAAAACGGTGGTCTATACCGACCATTCTGCTCTTAGATACCTATTTTCAAAACAAGATGCTAAACCAAGATTAATCCGTTGGATCTTACTCTTACAAGAGTTTGATATTGAAATCCGAGATAAAAGAGGAGCAGAAAATCTCGCCGCTGATCATCTTTCTCGTCTTGAAAATCCCGAATTAGAAGTTCTAAATGAATCGGCCATACAAGACAACTTCCCTGATGAATATCTATTGAAGATAGATTATAAAGAAATCCCATGGTTTGCAGACTATGCAAACTACTTAGTTTGTGGATTCCTTGAAAAAGGATTATCGTACCAAAAACGAAAGAAATTCTTCAGTGATATAAAACACTATTTCTGGGAAGATCCACATTTGTTTAAAAGTTGTCCCGATGGAATAATACGCCGATGTGTATTTGGAGATGAAGCTAGTAAAATATTAAACCATTGTCACACAGGACCAACAGGAGGGCATTATGGGCCTCAACTAACAGCAAGAAAAGTTTATGAAGCTGGATTCTATTGGCCTACAATTTACAAAGACGCACACCTTCTTTGCAAATCTTGTGATGCATGTCAAAGGGCCGGAAAAATAAGTCAACGTGATGAAATGCCACAAAATGTCATCCAAGTATGTGAAGTATTTGACATTTGGGGTATTGACTTTATGGGTCCATTTCCAAAATCTCATAATAATCTATATATACTCGTAGCCATTGATTATGTATCTAAATGGGCGGAAGCACAAGCTCTCCTAAAAAACGATGCACGAGTTGTAGTCAACTTTTTAAAACGTCTTTTTGCAAGGTTTGGAACACCGAAAGCTTTAATAAGTGATCGGGGTACTCATTTCTGTAATAATCAACTTGAGAAAGTTCTTAAAAGATATGGAGTAACTCATAAAATCTCCACCGCATATCATCCACAAACAAGTGGACAAGTTGAAAATACCAACCGAGCTTTAAAACGTATTCTAGAGAAAACCGTAGGATCAAATCCGAAGGAATGGTCCATTAAATTGGAGGATGCACTCTGGGCTTTTAGAACAGCCTACAAAACTCCAATTGGAACCACACCTTTTAGACTTGTTTATGGAAAAGCATGTCATCTTCCAGTAGAAATTGAACACAAAGCATTTTGGGCTTTGAAGACATGTAATCTTGATTTACATGAAGCCGGACGTCTACGATTAAGTCAACTAAATGAATTAGAAGAATTAAGACATGAAGCATACGAAAATTCGTTAATCTATAAAGAAAGAACGAAGAAATGGCATGATAAAAGAATCAGAAGTTCAAAAGAATTTAAAGGAGACAGAGTTCTTCTTTTCAATTCACGATTCAAGCTATTTCCTGGAAAATTGAAATCAAGATGGTCTGGACCATTCATAGTCAAAAGAGTTTTCCCATACGGAACGATAGAATTGATAAATTCAAATGGGATTGAATTTAAAGTTAATGGTCACAGAGTTAAACATTACATACATGGTCCGATGGAAGTCGACAACGAAGTTAATCACAATTTCGACACCACAGCTAACTAAGTGTGAGGAGAATCAAGTCTTTAAAGGATAATATGTATTTCTGTTAGAGTTAGATTGTCTGTTTTCGTGTAGTTCTCGAAAATGGAACCCGAATGGTCTTTCCCTAGCAGACCCTAAAGAACTAGTCTTCTCCCCCCATTCTGAATTTTTATTTTTTTAGGTTTTTACAAAATGAAGACTGCCTGTGAACTAAACCATGGTCTAATGCTACACGCTTTGATCACTAAACGTAATAATGACATACTACCAAGTGAATTAGTATCAGTAATCAGAGAAAGAATGGACGGAGTTAGAAAAGAATCCAGATGCGAAGATAATAAGTTACAATTTGGTAAAGGAAAATCAAAATCCGCAGCGAAAAGAAGAGCACGACACCTAGAACGATGTCACAAATGCGGAAAATGGTCACATGGAGGTAAATGTTCCAATAATCAAACCTATTCAAATACCGAATTTGTTACTTTATGCAGAGACGGACCGTTCATATGTTTAGAAGAAAAGACACTGAATGCTCGAGGTTACGCCTATGTAGCCATGGAAAACCAATTAAACCGACTATTTTATGAATGGGATAGATCATATAACTAAGAAATTTATCTCACAGGTATGTTTGTACAGTTTTTATTTTTTTATTTTTATTTTTTAACCTTTTGATAATAAACGCTAATTTGTTCGTTAAAAAGTATTAAATTGGTATTAAATAAAATTAGGTTTGGCGACCGAAATTATTGATATCATTCAAAAATTTATTACATCACTGCGAAATTTAACGTTTATTCTTAAGGTATAAATATCTTTAATCAATCAACCCAAAATATTTCAAAAATTCGTCATGAGTTAAATTAGGTCTTGGAACCGAAATTACTTTACCGAAAAGAGGGGTGCATATTTTTGATAATATTTGATTGATTAAAGTGGGATAAAAAGCCAAAAAGATTTTTAATTTTATTTTTATCATGTTTTTAAAATAAATATTTAAATCTTAAATTAATATTGTAAACTTTGTAAAAACAATATTTTTAAAATTGTAAATATTTGAATTTTTAAATTAAGTCTGGTGTGAATTTTTAATTTTTAAAATATGAATTTTTAATTTTATGCATTTCAAATTTTAAGTTTGGTGTGATTTTTTTTAATATTAATTTTGAATTTTATATTTATGTTGTGTGAATTTAAAAACAAAAATTTACTTTATCTCATTAAGTTAAAAATATGATTTTTAAAATTCGTCGTAAGTTGAAGACTAGGTCTTTGAACCGAAATTGCTTTACCCGAGGGAGGGACGAGAACTTTTATTATCATTATTTTTAATCTTATTGAATTAAAGTATGCCAAAAACATTAAAAAACCAAAAAAATCTTTACTTTTAAAAACCGCGCTTTGATTTGACAAATTTTAAAATTTTGTCGAGGGACAGATTAGGACAACGATCCGAAACGGCCTCGCTCCTAAAGGAAAACAAAATTTTTAAAAATTTAATTAATTTTAAGTTTTATAAAGCATACGGTTTTACAAAAAAAAAAAAAAAAAAAAAAAAGGCTGAAAACACTGTAGCCGGCACCCCATGCGATCGCATGGGGTTTGCACTTGGAACCCATGCGATCGCATGGGGACCAAATGCTGGTCAGGAACAAATACAGCAGAGAGTCTGCTTCTACACCACAACACACACACATACCCGAAAATACTCCCAAATATTCACCAAATTTCACCAAAATTCACCGTAATTCGTCATTTTTCTTGCTCTAATCATGCCTAGATTCTCATTCTTCAGCAAATTGGTAAAAATTACACTCCTAAACTCTATAAATTCCTAGTTTTTGTGATAATTACCAATTTTTTACCTAATGCAATTTTGTTAATTTCTAGTGTAATTAGTGTTAAATTGTTAGTATTTTATGCATGTATAACCTAGATTGAAATTTGGTGAATTGAAGACAAAAGACAGATTCGACGAATTGAAGACGCAAAAGATCAAAAAGCTCAAAAGTACAAAATACAATCAAAGAGGTTCCAATTATTGATAAGAAACGTCTCGATATTACAAGAGTACAAGATTCAAAACACAAAGTACAAGATATTAAATTGTACGCAAGGACGTTCGAAAATCCGGAACCGGAACCAGAGTCAACTCTCAACGCTCGACGCAACGGACTAAAAATTACAAGTCAACTATGCACATGAATATAATATAATATATAATTAATTCTTAAAATTTATATATATATTATAATATATTTAAAAATCGTCGGCAAGAAAGGTTCCAAATTAGTGTGAGCTGGAAAAACGAACTCCGCGAGTTGCGGAGTTTGCAGTGCAAAAATTACGCGAGTCGCGGAGCTTTCCTGGACTCAAATCCCTATAAAAGGCAACGCAGTTTGATCGTTTTTAACATCTTAAAAAAATCTCTCTTTCTCTATATGTATACGTAAATATTTATATTTATATTTTAATTTTAATTTTAATTTTAAATCCTAATAATAAGGGTATGTTAGCGAATGTTGTAAGGGTGTAAGTCGAAATTCTGTCCGTGTAACACTACGCTATTTTTAATCATTGTAAGTTATGTTTATATTATTTTCATTAATGTCTCGTAGCTAAGTTATTATTATGCTTATTTAAATCGAAGTAATCATGATGTTGGGCTAATTACTAAAATTGGGTAATTGGGCTTTGTACCATAATTGGGGTTTGGATAAAAGAACGACACTTGTGGAAATTAGACTATGGGCTATTAATGGGTTTTATATTAACTAAACAATACCTTGTTAATTTAATATACAAACTTATAATTTGATGTATTTATATTTAACCACATACGCTTGACTGGGTACGGTGGGCGGGATATCTATAAATACCAATAATTATTCATTTTACCGGACACGGAACTGGATTAATAGTTAATAGACTTGTTCAAATAGGGGTGAATTACATTCAAGGGTAATTGGTGTAATTGTTAACAAAGTAGTAAAACCTTGGTTTACACGCAGTCGATAACCTGGTGTATTCATTAAACAAAGTATTAAAACCTTGTTACAATTCGAATCCCCAATTAGTTGGAATATTTGACTTCGGGAATAAGAATAATTTGACGAAGGCTTTCACTCTTTATATTTATGACTGATGGACTATTATGGACAAATCTGTATGGACATATTAAATAATCCAGGACAAAGAACAATTAACCCATGGGCAAAAAAATAAAATCAACACGTCAAACATCATGATTATGGAAGTTTAAATAAGCATAATTCTTTTATTTCATATTTAATTTCCTTTATTTTATATTTAATTGCACTTCTAATTATCGCACTTTTATTTATTGTTATTGTATTTAATTGCACTTTTAATTATCGTACTTTTTAATTATCGCAATTTTATTTTATCACACTTTTATTTATCGCAATTTCTTTATCGTTATTTACTTTACGCTTTAAATTAAGTCTTGTATTTATTTTTAATATTTTACATTAGGTTTTAACTGCGACTAAAGTTTTAAAATCGACAAACCGGTCATTAAACGGTAAAAACCCCCCTTTATAATAATAATATTACTTATATATATATATTTGTATTTTTATAAAATAAAACTAATATAGCGTTAAGCTTTGATTAAAAGATTCCCTGTGGAACGAACCGGACTTACTAAAACCTACACTACTGTATGATTAGGTACACTGTCTATAAGTGTTGTAGCAAGGTTTAACTATATCCATTCTATAAATAAATAAATAAATATCTTGTGTTAAATTGTATCGTATTTAATAGTATTTTCCTGCTAAAATTTAATAGTATTTTATACCCCTTAGCTTTAACATCAATAAGTCAACGTGATGAAATGCCACAAAATGTCATTCAAGTATGTGAAGTATTTGACATTTGGGGTATTGACTTTATGGGTCCATTTCCAAAATCTCATAATAATCTATACATTCTCGTAGCCATTGATTATGTATCTAAATGGGCTGAAGCACAAGCTCTCCCAACTAACGATGCATGAGTTGTAGTCAACTTTTTAAAACGTCTTGTTGCTAGGTTTGGAACACCGAAAGCTTTAATAAGTGATCGGGGTATTCATTTTTGTAATAATCAACTTGAGAAAGTTCTCAAAAGATATGGAGTAACTCATAAAATCTCAACCGCTTATCATCCACAAACAAGTGGACAAGTTGAAAATACCAACCGAGCATTAAAATGTATTCTAGAGAAAACCATAGGATCAAATCCGAAGGAATGGTCCATAAATTGGAGGATGCACTCTGGGCTTTTAGAACAGCCTACAAAACTCCAATTGGAACCACACCTTTTAGACTTGTTTACGGAAAAGCATGTCACCTTCCAGTAGAAATTGAACACAAAGCATTTTGGGCTTTGAAGACATGTAATCTTGATTTACATGAAGCTGGACGTCTACGATTAAGTCAACTAAATGAATTAGAAGAATTAAGACTTGAGGCATATGAAAATTCCTTAATCTATAAGGAAAGAACGAAGAAATAGCATGATAAAAGAATCAGAAGTTCAAAAGAATTTAAAGAAGGAGACAGAGTTCTTCTTTTCAATTCAAGATTCAAGCTATTTCCTGGAAAATTGAAATCAAGATGGTCTGGACCATTTATAGTCAAAAGAGTTTTCCCATACGGAACAATAGAGTTAATAAATTCAAATGGGATTGAATTTAAAGTTAATGGTCACAGAGTTAAACATTACATACATGGTCCGATGGAAGTTGACAATGAAGTCAATCATAATTTCACCACCCAAGAAAACCTTCGAAATGAAAACATAAATATGTTATCAACAACATATGAAAAATCAAAATTGGAAAATAGGGAGGATTCAAATTGGAGTGATGAAGAAGAATTCTTATACAAACCTCTCATTCTAAGAAATGAAGAAAAAGAAGTTCAAACAGAAGTGAAAGAACCAAGAAAAGAACACCCGAAAAAGGTTTACAAACCAACTCGACTTACTAAAGTAGGAGACCCGGGCGAATTTATCATTTCTTGCTTGCTTAATGATGGTACTGTATATAATGGACTCGCAGATTTAGGAGCAAGTGCAAATATTATGCCTCTTTCCTTATACAAAAGATTAGGTATGGGTAAATTAAAACTGACCAAAATAGGTGTTCAATCATTTGACCTAACCATTAAACACCCGGTTGGAATAGCAAATAATTTACTTGTTAACGTGGAAAGTTTGACCTTTGTTGCAAACTTCATAGTGATTAATATGGAGGAAAACCTTGATATTCCTCTAATTTTAGGTCGCCCATTTTTAGCAACCACCGAGGCGTTCATTGATGTAAGAGAAGGTAGAATGACACTTAAGGATGGTGATAAATCGATCACCTTTGTGAACCGAAAGTTTAGATCTCCACCAACCAAAACTGTTAAACCAATAAAAACACATAAGTGTGGGGAAGATGAAGAAACACTTAATGATGATCCGATCACAAAGAACCCCGTTGATGATACGAAATTAGATGAACCCGTTTTTAACAGTTCAACGAAGAAACTTTATAAATGAATTCACGATGCTAGGATTAAGAGAAACTTTAAGTTATGTAACCGATTAGTATCAAATTTATTGCCAAAAGAAAAGGTGATGTTAGTTGAATTTGTGAAAGTTACGGAGGAAATCAACAAATGGATTGAAGCAAAAGTCAGAGATATACAAGTTGTTGATGATCCAATTGAAAATAACGCTAATCACAATTTCAACACCACATCTAACTAAGTGTGGAGAGATTCGAATCTTTTTAGGGTAATATATATTTCTGTTAGAGTTAGATATTCTGTTTTCGTGTAGTTCTCGAGAATGGAATCCGAATGGTCTTTCCCTAGCAGACCATAAAGAACTAGTCTTCTTCCCCCATTCTGAATTTTTATTTTTTTTAGGTTTTACAAGATGAAGAATTCCTGTGAACTAAACCATGGTCTAATGCTACACGCTTTGATCACTAAACATAATAATGACACACTCCCGAGTGACCTGGTATCAGTAATAAGAGCCAAATTGGACGGAGTAAGAAAAGAACTCAGAAACGATCATAATAAGTTACATTTTGGTAAAGGAAAATCAAAATCCGCAGCGAAAAGAAGAGCACGACACCTTGAAAGATGTCACAAATGCGGAAAATGGTCACACGAAGGAAAATGCTCGACGAATCAGACACATTCCAATACCGAGTTCGTTACTTTATGCAGAGAAGGACCGTTCATATGTTTTGAAGAAAAATTGTTGAATGCTCGAGGTTATGCCTATGTAGCTATGGAAAACCAATTAGTCCGACTATCTTATGAGTGGGCTAAAGCAGGTCACTGAGAATTCTACCTCACAGGTAAGTATGTATAGTTTTTATTTTTATTTTTATTGCTTTTAACCTTTTGATCATAAACGCTGAATCGTTCGCTATAACGTATTAAATTGCTATTCAATAAAATTAGATTTTGCGACCGAAATTATTGATATCATACAAAAATTTATTACATCACTGCGAAATTTACCGTTTATTCTTAAGGTATAAATATCTTTAATCAATCAACCCAAAATATTTCAAAAATTCGTCAGGAGTAAAACTAGGTAATATAACCGAAATTACTTTACCGAAAAAGAGGGGCGTATATTTTTGATAATATTTGATTGATTAAAGTGGGATAAAAGACCAAAAAGATTTTTAATTTTTATTTTTACTTTGTTTTTAAAATTAATATATTAATATTAAATTATTATTATAAACTTTTTAAATCAATATATTTAAGTTTGTAAATATTTGAAAATTTTATGTTTTTAATATAAGTTTGTATGTATAAAAACAAAATTATAATATAAATTTGGTGTGAATTTTTAATTTTAATAATATGAATTTTTAATTTTATGCATTTTAAATTTAAGTTTGGTGTAAATTCATCGTGAGTTGAAAACTAGGCCGTTGAACCGAAATTGCTCTACCCAAGGGAGGGACGAGAATTTTTATTATCATTATTTTTAATATTATTGAATTAAAGTATGCCAAAAACATTTAAAAAACCCAAAAATCTTTGCTTTTAAAACAATGCTTAAAAATGACAAATTTTAAAATTTTGTCGAGGGACGGACTAGGACAACGATCCGAAACAACCTCGTCCTAAATAACAAGGACAACAAAATTTTAATATTTATTTTAATTATATGTTTTATAAGTTATAAGGTTTTTATTAAAAAAAAAAAATGGCAGACCCCATGCGATCGCATGGGGTTTCCCCTTAAAAACCATGCGATCGCATGGGAGGGAATTCCTGGCCAGAAACAAAAACCCAGTCGAGCTGTGTTCTGTTTCCACACAACACACACACAAATACACGAACATACACCCCAAAACCTCTCAATATTCATCATTTTAACACCAAATTTCTCGCTACAATCCGTTCTAAACATGAATTTGATAAGAAGTTTATCAAGAAGGGTAACAATTTCACCCCTAAACCTCTTTAAATTTGATTTTTAGTGTTCTTGAGCTATATTTTACCTAATTTGATTTTGTTAATTTCTAGTGTAATTAGAGTTAAATTGTTAGTATATTATGCATGTATAACCTAGATTGATGCTATTTAACATGATTTGAAGCCAAAAACTTCAAAAATTATAGGAATCTAGGGTTTGTGTTCTTGAGCAATTTGGGGCTTTTTGATATAAACAGGTTATGGCCGATTTTTGTCATGAATTATTGCTAAATTAAGTAGTGTAACATGTTTAGGTAGCTAAATGATCCAAACTTTGATCCTAAACATGATTTTTGAGAATTAAAGTGGACTTTTTAGCTATAAAATTTATGAACTTGATTAAATTGATGTAAATGCCATTTGAAATTTGTTTAATTGCTAGTAATGGTTGTATTAACATGATATTTGAATTGAATGCTTATGAACTTTGTAAACATTTTCATATATGCTTATTTGAAAAAGTATAGAATTGTAAAAATTGTGAAAATACGTATAAGTTTAATTTTGATTTAACATGTTATTGTAATTGTGTTAATTTGTTATTTTGCTAACACTAATGCATATTTGGATGCACAAATTTTGTGTTTAATGTGTTTTGCAGAGATTTACTAATACTGAAACTGGAGGTGCATCATCATCATCTAGACAACCACAACCGGAACCTGAACCAGAAATGCAATATGAACCTGAACCGGAACAACAACAGGAACCACAACAACAACCTGATCAACACGTACCTTATTATGATCCGCTACAATTTATTGATGCCTTTATAGTATTTCCGATGCATCCACCTGTAGAATACCCAACGATTCCTGAACACACGTTGCATCCTAATCTAAGATTTGATAGAAGCTGGAGAGATTACCCAACATATCAAAGTAACAAATTCAAACTGATACCGAAAAATGTAGAAGTGCCAAGGGTAATCGATTGGGAGCCTTTGGAAAGGGTCCAACTTGCTAACTCAGTTAGACAGCATTTGATCCAAAGGTATGGCAGCTCTTCTTTTCACGATTGGGAACGGTTATTCACCATTCGTAGACCTGTATATAAGGAATGGTGTATTGAGCTTATGAGTACTATTTCGTTAAATGCGGATGTAGATAGGTTAGATGATAGAAGTTTTCTTAGATTTATACTTGGCCGTAGGATGTACAGGATGTCCATGCTGGACATGGCCAGGGCTTTGCAGATATATACTCCTGGTGAATTATTACTACCCGATTGTATGAATTTGATTTATCGTGGTGAAAGGGTAGATAGGAATTTTGACGCGAACGCCGTCAGGAGGCGTATGTCAGATTATAATGTTTTTACGCTGGGAGGAAAACACTCCTACTTACATATTAACAAAGCCGGGCTTCGTATAATTCATAGATTTTTGGCTAACTCGATTACACAGAGAGGTCACAATAAGGAGAAAATGACCTTACATGATTTATTTTACCTTAAGTGTATTCGAGACCCAAGAGGCTTTGTTAATATCCTTTACTGTGTTGGTTTTTATTTGTCTAAGATGGTGGAAGGAATACAGGAAGGGGGAATAATAGGACGAGGTATTTTTGTTACTCTCATTGGAGAGTATTTGGGTGTAGATAGGGATTAAGGTGGTCCACTTTTGAAATGTAGGGAACGGGTTGAGCCTTTAGGATTGAGGGTCTATCAGGGTGCTAAGGTATTAAAAAGCAGACGCAATCAGGCAATACCCTATGTTGGTAGTCATCCTCAGGTAGAGAGAGGTTCAGATGAGGAAATGGAGGAAGCGGATGACATTAGGGATGTCATTAGGGAGGCTATGACTGACGTCTACCAGCGTGTAGATGAGGTAGATATGATAAACGGGGAGAGATTTAGTCGGATGGAGCAGTGGCAAGCCCAGAATGATTACGAGCATTCCAGGCAATGACAAAATGATAGATGGGACTATCATCAGCGTCAGATCATGAGCCGGCTGTCACCTCAGGATCACTACGTTCCGACCCGACCTGCTTACTATCCTCCACACCAACCCGAGATGAGACCACCATATACTCTCTACGACCCTAACCAGGCCTACCAGTACACCTATCACCAACCATGGAACCCGGACAATGACATGAACTGGAACCCCTATCCAGATTCATATAGTTCCTGTTGGTGATTTTTATGATTTTTATCTTTTTATTATTTTTATTTATTTATGTTTAAACATATGATATTGTGATACATTAATGTATTGTTTAATATTTTTATTATTTTGTACTAATATTTCATATTTGATTTGAAAGTAGGATTTTAAGTCCCATTTCAAATTACCATGCATGTTTATATTTGTATTGTATGTATTTTATTTCATATACACAACAGGGTAAAACATCGCATTTTCAAAGACTGGCATTAAGTTCAGCAAAAGCTACTGATTTTGACGATAAAACGAATAACAAATGTGATGTAACAACAAGACGGAATGAACAAATGATGTGCACCATTTATTATTCAACAAACAAACGCCAATATGTTTGGAAACTTTGGTAAAATTTAATCATTTTTCTACGCTAATCACCCTCAATAATTTAAATTGTTATTGATCTCTTGCAAATGAGGGCATTGCATGATCTTAAGTGTGGGAAGGGGTTAAATTCTTTCGGATTTTAAATTTTTTTTTATACACTTGGTTACCATTAAAAATACTAGTAACGCTGTAGTTGTATTAGAATTTAGTGCTCTCTGATAATAAAGAACAACCCTAGTCTTATATACTGACTACCCAATTCTAGTAAAATTTTTCAAAATTTTCAATTAAATGAACTCAAAATCATGTTTATACATATTTATGAACGATAAAACTAGGTGTTAACACCGAAATTATTGTTACCTCGGAAAGGACATAAATTGAGAAACTACCCAAAATGTTAGAATTCATTTAAAATGGAATAGAGGACAATAAAAAGGCAAAGAAATGAAAATAAAAGCCAAGTGTGGGAAAAATTTACCAAGTTATTTAAAACATATATCACATATTTTTGTACAAATAACTGAAGATACCTTTGTTTTGGACAATTTTATCAGTTTTACCCAATTTACTGTAATATATTTGAAAGAAAGATAGATCTACACGATGAATCAATTCCATCATTAAAAGGAAGTAAAGTCTTCCGAAACAGACACGCGCTTCTTGATTTAGGTCAGGAAGTTGTCATCCAGACCGGTTGTAGAGTCTACGAAAAACCTTGAAATGTTTTCTCGAAAATCAGCTGGAAATCCACGGACCTCAGCATCAAACAGGGTCGCCAAGTGGTCAGACTTATCCTAACCATGAGAGGATCTGTCTCGTAAAATGGGGAGGACGCCGTGCAAATTAGCTTGATAAGACTAATGAATCAGACCTCCTGAAAGGATAATCTCCTTAAAGATTAAAAAATCAGCATTTAAGCCTGATATTACTCAATCCTTGAGATTGACTTTAAAGATTGAGAATTACAAACTCATGGAATTCGATGAAATCTAAACTCGAGCTTGAACGAGAAAATATTTTGATCAAATTAAAACCGATTTGTTTTCTGAAAACCTATTTTCAATGCGTTCATTACCATTGAACGTAAAATCCTAGGAATTCACCTGGAATTCATTAGGTCACATGAACCAAATTGGATGTCAACCGTAAGAACGGTGGTTGCATAGCATGGTCGAAGACAGGACCTTGTGCCAGACCGAAAAACTATAGGATGATCTTTACTATTGCTCCTACAAAGGATAGTAATTGCATCCGACAGGTTATAGACCATAATTAAAAGCATGTCAGGGGACATTGCCTTAATAGTTGCTTGTTCAACGCTTTCCTTTACAACCGGACAGTAGTTTACCAAAAGGTAATATACAGAGCAAGTAAACTGGATGTGTTGCTTTCCCAATACAAGGTTAGCAAGTGGGTGACACAAAACCGCAAGTTTTGAGCTAAAATTTTTAAATCTGAAACCCACCAAACCCACAAAAATAATTTCGTAAACACCGGTGAAGGGTTATTCCGGAAAACTTATCTAGGGTAAAAGCTAGATTAAATTTTCAAAAGATCAAATGTTTTCATAAAGATCCAATTTCCTTAAGGATCTAAATTTTTATAGTCATGTGGGACTGTAAACCACAACGTTACTATCATTGTTCATACCGCCGTATAGAAATCACTGATGTACAAAGTGTGAAGAATAAAGAAGTGATTCTAGTATTTTTATTTCAAGACTATATTACTTGAGGACAAGCAACGCTCAAGTGTGGGAATATTTGATAATGCTAAAAACGAACATATATTTCATAGCATTATCCCTCAAGAAAGACAAGCTTTTAGTTGCAATTGTTCTATTTACAAGTGATATTCATTTAAATAATAAAAGGTGAAGACAAAAGACAGATTCGACGAATTGAAGACGCAAACGACCAAAAAGCTCAAAAGTACAAAGTACAATCAAAGTGGTTCAAATTATTGATAAGAAACGTCTCAAAATTACAAAAGTACAAGTCGCAAAACGCAAAGTACAAGATATTAAATTGTACGCAAGGACGTTCGAAAATTCGGAACCGGGACCAGAGTCAACTCTCAACGCTCGACGCAACGGACTAAAAATTACAAGTCAACTATGCACATGAATATATATAATATATAATTAATTCTTAAAATTATATATATATTATATTATTATATAAAACCGTCGGCAAGAAGAAAACAACCAAAGTTGAGCTGTCCCAGCTGGCCATACGATCGCATGGCTTTGAAGAAGGATTTCCATGCGGTCGCATGACCCAAAAAGTCAGGTCACACCCCTATAAATTCTCAGTTTGGTGATCGATTAAACATCCATCTATCTCTCTATCTCACTCGTATAATATATATATATATATATATATATATATATATATATATATATATATATATATATATATATATATACACATATATATATATTATAATTTTAATTTTAATTTTAAATTCTAATAATAAGGGTATGTTAGCGAATGTTGTTAGGGTGTAAGTCGAAATTCTGTCCGTGTAACGCTACGCTATTTTTAATCATTGTAAGTTATGTTCAACCTTTTTAAATTAATGTCTCGTAGCTAAGTTATTATTATGCTTATTTAATGTCGAAGTAATCGTGATGTTGGGCTAAATATTAAAATTGGGTAATTGGGCTTTGGACCATAATTGGGGTTTGGATAAAAGAAGGACACTTGTGGAAATTAGACTATGGGCTATTAATGGGCTTTATATTAACTAAATGATTCCTCGTTGATTTAATATATAGACTTATAATTTGACGTATTTATATATAACCACATACGCTTGACTGGGTACGGTGGGCGGGACATTTATAAATACCAATAATTGTTCATTTTACCGGACACGGAACTGGATTAATAGTTAATAGACTTGTTGAAACAGGGGTGGATTACATTCAAGGGTAATTGGTGTAATTGTTAACAAAGTAGTAAAACCTTGGTTTACACGCAGTCGATAACCTGGTGTATTCATTAAACAAAGTATTAAGACCTTGTTACAATTCGAATCCCCAATTAGTTGGAATATTTGACTTCGGGAATAAGAATAATTTGATGAAGACTTTCGCACTTTATGATTATGACTGATGGACTATTATGGACAAATCCGTATGGACATATCGAATAATCCAGGACAAAGGACAATTAACCCATAGTAATAAACTAAAAACAACACGTCGAACATCATGATTACGGAAGTTTAAATAAGCATAATTCCTTTATTTCATATTTAATTTCTTTTATTTCATATTTAATTGCACTTTTAATTATCGCACTTTTATTTACTATCATTGTATTTAATTGCACTTTTAATTATATATATATATATATATATATATATATATATATATATACGCACTTTAAATTAGGTTTTATTTATTTTTAATATTTTACATTAGGTTTTAACTGCGACAAAAAGTTTTAAAATCGACAAACCGGTCATTAAACGGTAAAAACCCCCTTTTATAATAATAATACTACTTATATATATTTTTGTATTTTTACAATTATAAGTTAAAAATATAGCGTTAAACTTGGCTAGAGTTCCCTGTGGACGAACCGGACTTACTAAAAACTACACTACTGTACGATTAGGTACACTGCCTATAAGTGTTGTAGCAAGATTTAGGTATATCCACTCTATAAATAAATAAATAACTTGTGTAAAATTGTATCGTATTTAATAGTATTTTCCTTGTAAAATATAAACTATTTTATATACACCTTTACGCACATCAATGGGTAAGCCCAGTTCAATGTGTACCTAAGAATGGTGGCATGACTGTCTTCACAAATGAAAAAGATGAGCTTATTCCTACTAGGACTGTAACAGGATGACGTGTTTGTATTGATTATAGAAAATTAAATGACGCTACCAGAAAAGATCACTTTCCCTTACCTTTCATTGATCAAATGTTGGAAAGATTAGCCGGAAATAGTTACTATTGTTTTCTTGACGGTTTCTCCGGATACTTTCAAATTCCAATCGCACCCAAGGATCAAGAGAAAACCATTTTCACGTGCCCTTATGGTACTTTTGCTTAAAAACGCATGCCATTTGGACTTTGCAATGCCCCTGCAACCTTTCAAAGGTGCATGATGGCGATTTTTCACGACATGATAGAAGAATGCATGGAAGTTTTTATGGATGACTTTTCAGTCTTCGGTGATACATTTGAATCATGTCTAGTTAATCTTAAATGAATGCTTATTAGATGCGAGCAATCAAATCTAGTTCTTAATTGGGAGAAATGTCATTTCATGGTTAAAGAAGGCATCGTTCTTGGTCATAAAATTTCAAAGGAAGGAATTGAAGTGGATAAAGCTAAAGTAGATGTAATTGCTAAACTTCCACATCCCACCAATGTTAGAGGAGTTAGGAGTTTTCTAGGGCATGCCGGTTTTTACCGACGTTTCATAAAAGATTTTTCTAAAATTGCCACTCCTATGAATAAACTCCTTGAAAAGGATGCTCCATTCATCTTTTCGGATGAATGCATCAAATCTTTAAATATTCTTAAAGAAAAACTCACTAATGCACCAATCATGATAACTCCAAATTGGAATCTACCATTTGAACTCATGTGCGATGCAAGTGATTTTGCAATGGGGGTCGTTTTAGGACAAAGGATTGAAAAACAATTTCAACCTATCTATTACGCTAGTAAGACATTACAAGGAGCACAAACAAATTATACAACTATTGAAAAAGAACTCTTTGCTATTGTCTTTGCTTTTGACAAATTTCGTTCATATCTCGTTCTAGCTAAAACGGTGGTCTATACCGACCATTCTGCTCTTAGATATCTATTTTCAAAACAAGATGCCAAACCAAGATTAATCCGTTGGATCTTACTCTTACAAGAATTCGATATTGAAATCCGAGACAAAAAGGGAGCAGAAAATCTCGCCGCTGATCATCTTTCTCGTCTTGAAAATCCTGAATTAGAAGTTCTAAATGAATCGGCCATACAAGATAACTTTCCTGATGAATATCTTTTGAAAATCGATTATAATGAAATTCCTTGGTTTGCAGACTATGCAAACTACTTAGTATGTGGATTCTTTGAAAAAGGGTTGTCGTACCAAAACCGAAAGAAATTCTTTAGTGATATAAAACACTATTTTTGGGAAGATCCACATTTGTTTAAAAGTTTTCCCGATGGAATAATACGCCGATGTGTATTCGGAGATGAAGCTAGTCAAATCTTAAACCATTGTCACACATGACCAACAGGAGGGCATTGTGGACCTCAACTCACAGCAAGAAAAGTCTATGACGCTGAATTTTATTGGCCTACAATTTTCAAAGACGCACACCTTCTTTGTAAATCTGGCGATGCTTGTCAAAGGGCCGGAAAAATAAGTCAACGTGATGAAATGCCACAAAATGTCATTCAAGTATGTGAAGTATTTGACGTTTGGAGTATTGAATTTATGGGTCCATTTCCAAAATCTCATAATAATCGCTACATTCTCGTTGCCATTGATTATGTATCTAAATGGGCGGAAGCACAAGCTCTCCCAACTAACGATGCACGAGTTGTAGTCAACTTCTTAAAACGTCTTTTTGCAAGGTTCGGAACACCGAAAGCTTTAATAAGTGATCGGGGTACTCATTTTTGTAATAATCAACTTGAGAAAGTTCTCAAAAGATATGGAGTAACTCATAAAATCTCAACCGCTTATCATCCACAAACAAGTGGACAAGTTGAAAATACCAACCGAGCTTTAAAACGTATTCTAAAGAAAATCGTAGGATCAAATCCGAAGGAATGGTCCATGAAATTGGAGGATACACAATGGGCTTTTCGAACAGCCTACAAAACTCCAATTGGCACCACACCATTTAAACTCGTTTACGGAAAAGCATGTCATCTTCCAGTAGAAATTGAGCACAAAGCATTTTGGGCTTTGAAGACATGTAATCTTGATTTACATGAAGCCGGTCGTCTACGATTAAGTCAACTAAATGAATTAGAAGAATTAAGACACGATGCATATGAAAATTCGTTAATCTATAAGGAAAGGACGAAGAAATGGCATGATAAAAGAATCAGAAGTTCAAAAGAATTCAAGGTAGGAGACAGAGTTCTTCTTTTCAATTCACGATTCAAGCTATTTCCTGGAAAATTGAAATCAAGATGGTCTGGACCATTTATAATCAAAAGAGTTTTTCCATACGGAACAATAGAGTTAATAAATTCAAACGGGATTGAATTTAAAGTTAATGGTCACAGAGTTAAACATTACATAGATAATCCAATGGAAGTTGAAGATGAAGTTAATCACAATTTCGATACCACAGCCAACTAAGTGTGGGAAGATTCGAACATGGAATCCAAATGGTCTTTCCCTAGCAGACCCTAAAGAACTAGTCTTCTCCCACCATTCTGAATTTTTATTTCTTTTAGGTTTTACGAGATGAAGAATTCCTTTGATCTGAACCATGGTCTACTACTACACGCTATGATTACTAAACGTAATGATAACATCTTCCTGAGTGAACTGGTATCATTAATAAGAGGCAAAATGGACGAAGTGAGGAAAGAACTCAGGAAAAATCATCATAAGACACATTTTGGTAAAGGAAAATCAAAATCCGCAACAAAAAGAAGATCACGACACCTTGAAAGATGTCATAAATGCGGAAAATGGTCACACGAAGGGAAATGTTCGAGCAATCAAACATATTCAAATACCGAATTTGTTACTCTATGCAGATAAGGACCGTTCATATGTTTAGAAGAAAAGTTATTGAAAAATCGAGGTTACGCTTATGTAGCTATGGAAAACCAAATCACACGACTCTCCTATGAGTAAACTAAAGCAGGTCTCTGAGAATTCTATCTCACATGTAGGTATGTACAGTTTTTATTTTTTATTTTATATTATTGGTTTTAACCTTTTGATAATAAACGCTGAATCGTTCACTATAAAGTATTAAATTGATATTTAATAAAATTAGGTATGCGAAATCGAAATTATTGATATCATACAAAAATTTAATTCCACTGCAAAATTTACCGTTTATTCATAAGGTATAAATATCTTTAATCAATCAATCCAAAATATTTCAAAAATTCGTCAGGAGTAAAACAAGGTAAAATAGCTGAAATTACTTTACCCAAAAGAGGGACGTATATTTTTGATAATATTTGATTGATTAAAGTGGGATAAAAGACCAAAAAGATTTTTATTTTTATTTTTACCTTGTTTATTTTTAAATTAATATATAACTATATTATTTAAATGTAAGTTTGAAAAATTAATGTATATAAATATTATTAATATTTATATGAAATTTTAATATGCATTTTAAAATTTAAGTTTGGTGTGAATTTAAAAACAAAAATGTACTTTATATCATTAAGTTAAAAATATGATTTCTAAAATTCGTCGCGAGTTGAAGACTAGGTCGTTGAACCGAAATTGCTTTACCCAAGGGCGGGACGAGAAATTTTAATATCATTATTTTTAATCTTATTAATTTAAAGTATGCCAAAAATATATATATATAAAAAAATACCCCACCCCATGCGATCGCATGGGATTTGCAAAGGGGATCCATGCAATCGCATGGAGGCAAAAACCTGGACAGAAACATAAAGGTAAAAATACTCTAAAATACTCTGACTCCACACAAAACACACACACATATACACGAAAATACTCTAAAATCCTCCCTAAAATCATCATTTTTTAACCAAAATTCACGAAATTCGTCACAATAATCCGCTATAATCATGTCTTTTCTCAGATGGGGAAGCAGAAAGGTAAAAATTTCACCCCTAAACTCCTAAATTTCCTAATTTTTTGTGATAATTACAAATATTTATCCTAATTTGATTTTGATAATTTCTAGTGTAATTAAAGTTAAATTGTTAATATATTATGTGTGACAACCCGAAAATTTCCAACCAAATTTAAACTTTAATCTTTATATGTTTCCGACACGATAAGCAATATTTGTTAAGTTAAATTTCAAGAATTTTAAACTATGTTCATACATTCATTCAACCTCTACCAAGTTCCAACGATTCACGAACCATTAAACGAATATGATTATATATGTATATGTGTATATATATTATAACTTGAAACGTAAATAAAATATTAGATTAAATACTTTATATGATTGTATCTGTTTCAAAATGTTTATCAATGAAATTAGAAGATAAGATCAAATGATTGAATTATCAGATATATTGAATTATGATTACAAGTCTCTGTTGAAAGGCCCACGCTGATTTGAGAAATCTTTCCATTTTAACAATATTCAAAAAATGGTAAAGTGATTTATAAATAAGAACAAATTGTCAATCATTGAGAACTAGACAAAGGATAGTGGAAGATTGAATCTTATAAAGACTCGATTGATCTATTTAGTTTCAAACGTACAAAAACGTTTTCAGTTTAAAAAGAACTTTATTATTAAAACGTATATAACTTTTATAAATATCTAGAACCACTTTTGACAACTCATTACTTAACAAGTATGATAAAGATAATGATATTTATATTTTATTTTATTATATATATATATATAACGATTTAAATTAATATTATATATATTTATACGCGTATTATACGTACATAGTTTTATACTTTTACTATACTTAAACTTTACCTTTACTTTATTTTTACTTTACTTTAACTTTAATAATTCACTTTAATAATTCATACTTTAATAATTCACTTTAATAATTCATACTTTAATAATTTACTTTAATAATTCATACTTTAATAATTCACTTTAATAATTCATACTTTAATAATTCACTTTAATAATTCAAAAATCTATTATAAATAGAATTCAATAGGTTTCATTATTTCATAGAAACTTGAAAATATTTTTCTCTAAACTCTCTCAATCGATTTACATATATATATATTTACTCCGTATTATTTCAAGATATTGATTTAGATAAAATTATCGTTCTTATTATTTTTATCATTACTATTATTATTAAAAGTATCGTTAGTATTAAAACTATCATTTTAACAAAAATTATCATTAATGTCATTGTTACTATAAATATTGATATTTTTATAATAATAATTATTATTACAAAATAATACAACTTTTACTTACTATCATTATAGATATTATTTTATCAAATAAATATGTGATACAAACATATTTTACTACGTGTAATAACTTACTTTAATAATACCTATCATATTATCTTTATGATATTAAATGAACCCTATAAATTTTATTACTTAATATATATAAAAGTATATTTTATTATATAAATTTAATATAAAATTATATTTATTAATAAATAAATTATATTATTTACTCTAATAAATCTTTTAAAAATATAAAACGAGGATATTTAAACTATATATTAATCATGTATAGATTTTTGGAAATTATTTTGAGTCAAATTTACTTTTGTTGACTTTTGCATATTAGTCTCGAGCATTAGGATTGTGGTACACTATGACTTGACCTAATTTGTTAGACAAATATTGACCAAGACATAAATATATATAATTAATTTAGGTTCGTGAATCCGAGGCCAACCTTGCACTTGTTCAATGACGTTATATGTATTTTTACTACGAAATACAGTATGGTGAGTTTCATTTGCCTTTTTACCCTTTATATTTTTGGGACTGAGAATACATGCGCTTTTATAAATGTTTGACGAAATAGACACAAGTAATTGAAACTACATTCTATGGTTAAATTATCGAAATCGAATATACCCCTTTTTATTAAAGTCTGGTAATCTAAGAATTAGGGAACAGACACCCTAATTGACGCGAATCCTAAAGATAGATCTATTGGGCCTAACAAACCCCATCTAAAGTACCGGATGCTTTAGTACTTCGAAATTTATATCATGTCCGAAGGAGGATCCCGGAATGATAGGGGATATTCTTATATGTATCTAGTTAATGTAAGTTACCAGGTGTTCACCATATGAATGATTATTTTTGTCTCTATGCATGGGACGTATATTTATGAGAACTGGAAATGAAATTCTTGTGGTCTATTAAAATGATGGAAATAAATGATTATGATAAACTAATGAACTCACCAACCTTTTGGTTGACACTTTAAAGCATGTTTATTCTCAGGTGTTAAAGAAATCTTCCGCTGTGCATTTGCTCATTTTAAAGATATTACTTGGAGTCTTTCATAGCATATTTCGAAGAACGTTGCATTCGAGTCATTGAGTTCATCAAAGATTATTATTAAATCAATTTATAGTTGGATAGTGGATATTATGAAATGGTATGCATGCCTGTCAATTTTCGATGTAAAGAAAGTTTGTCTTTTAAAAACGAATGCAATGTTTGTAAAATGTATCATATAGAGGTCAAATACCTCGTAATGTAATCAACTATTGTGAATCGTTTATAATGTATATGAACATGTCCTTTCAGTTGGTATCAGAGCGGTGGTCTTAGCGAACCAGGTCTGCATTAGTGTGTTTAACTGATAAGTCGATAGGATGCATTAGTGAGTCTGGACTTCGACCGTGTCTGCATGTCAAAATTTTTGCTTTTCATTTTGTGTCGAAAATTAACTACTTATCATCCTCAGGAAATTACCTGCTTATCATTTTTAGTCTAAGACACGTCTTGCTGCATTGATTGCATGAATAGTGTATAGACAAAAATTCATATCTTAGCATATCTACTAAATCATATCTTATCGTATCTGTTACTTTAAACTTTGCCTGACATATCCCGTAAAGTCCTCCGTAATCTACGAAATCGTTTGATCTATATATATATATACATATATATATATACATATATATATATATATACATATATATATACATATATATATATATATATATATACATATATATATATGTATACATATATATATATACATATATATATATATATATATATATATTCTATGTAATTAGAATACCATCCGTTAGCCTAAATCATTTCTTATCAAAAAAAAAAATTCTTTATCCAATCGTACGAAATAGAATTCGTCATCAGTTCAAGTCACTCAGATTCCGAAATGGAATCCCATTCAAGCTCCGAAAGCAGTGTGACCGGAATAAATCAACCAATCCGTCATCACCTATTCTAGATGAATTGGGGATGGGTTCGTAGCCTCCTCAATCATTGGAGACAAGAAGAAGGTGAACCTGAAGCACTTACCGGCGAACCTGTCCGAAACACCATTTTCTCGCTCATTTCCAGAGTATCTCGTCACGATTATATATTACATCAAATTTTAGATTTTATTTATCCGCTCGTCCGAACCGACAATCACTACGGTGTAATAGAAGAAGTCAACGAGCTTCGCGCTCGGGTAGTGGCTTTGGAGAATATGGTGCAGAGATTACAAACACCAGCAGCAGCATCAGCAGCATAACCAGTACCACCATCATCAATGCCAACAGTACCATTACCACCTCCAACCACAACCGCGTCGTAAACCTCAACTTCACAATCTGTCCCACGAGCATCAACGTCATACGCACCATAGATACCAAGGAGTACCAACAACAATAACTGACGAAGTCTTAATTCATAACTTCATTGGAGAAACATTCTGCGGCGATTATGTAATCTCTAAAGTCTTAGAGATTATCTAATCTAGCCCTAACCATAAATCAGTTAAGCGAACCAAAATGATAGAAGGAAGAGTAGAAACCCTGACAAAAATGATGTGTGATTAACAAGCTAAACTTGCTTTACCAACAGCATCAACAGTACTATCAGTGTTACCAGCATCGTCAGTACAGTCAACATCCGAATCAACAACACATATAACATCACAAACTCCGTCAGTTCAAGAATCACTGTGGACATCATTACGAATCAATAACGTGTATATTGTATCAACGAGTTATGAAGAATTAACTCATTCCCTCTGAAGAAATTATATGTATATTATATATATATATATATATATATATATATATATATATATATATATATATATATATATATATATATATATATATATATATATATATATATATATATATATATATATATATATTGAAATAAATCTTTCCGTGCTAAGCTATTGTGTGTGAATCTTAACTACTCGGTTAATTCATATTACAAATATGCAATAATGTACGTCCTTTGGCCGCAACTTAACTAGCGTTAACTACAATCTCTGTCGCAATTCAACAAATTCCAATTCATAATAAATCAAGTATATATTTGATTTTACACTTTCATCATCGATGTACCCGAAACTTTTTAGATAACATCATTCGTACTTTGCGAAATTCACAAGAATTCCACGAACCGAACATCATACATCAACAAATAACGAAGTATTGATTCATAATTTCAATGTCATTAAAGAAATACTGCGTAAAAGTTATGTACTTTTTAAAGCCTTTAGGGATTATTCAATTCTAGTTTCAACCGTAAATCAAATGAGTTTAATTTAACATTAACTCATTAAATCTATGTTACATCTAAAGAAAATATACATATATATATTTTCATAAAGACTGTAATAAAATTCTTTTGTACAAAATATTAATTGTGAAATTTTTTATAACGGGTAGGTAATACCCGAGAGATATATAAATTCACAATTAATATGTTACATTCTTCGAATCTGATTCAGCAAATCATCCATTATACTCCCTACTTTCACAACAATATACATTTTTTTTTATAGAAATCAAAACAACCATACTCATTCAAAATTTAATTACATATTCTGATTTTGAAATCTCAAAATTCAACTTGAGATATGACCAAAATCATCACTCTTAGATCCTTACATCTTTCACAAGCTATATTTTGACTTTAAAACTGTGTTAGAACATCAAATGTATGTTAACGATTACAATCTGTGTTCAAACCCTTCGAAAATTTCTGAAGACACTTCGAATGATGAGCAATCGAGATGATGATCCAACCACATGTTACCCACAGTTATGTACCCGAAAAACTCTTGAAACCAAAGTAAAAGTTTAAACAACGTATCCGCGTCAGATTCTTTGGCATTTATTAGCAAAAATAACTTTGCGACTCCTATTCAAAGTAGCCAGTTTTGTCACAGCTCCAGCAAGTCAACTTCGACTTTTCAGTCAGACTAACCTTATTATAACCTTGAGATATACACCATTGTTACCAGGGAACCTTTTACATTCCACCACATTATTAGCAAATGTACCAACAACTTCATTACCCTTTGACTTTAGCCTCTCCAAAAAGTCATTATAATTATTCATTGAAACCCCATCATTTACTCATTCGCATCTTGTAATGAGAATTGCCATACGAATCATTGGGAATTAGCAGTCAGTATTTTGAAATCTCGCAGCATGCCTACGCCAACAGTTATACGTGTATATATAACGTCTATCTTCTGGACTTAATTTGAATGTGAAGTTTCTGAAAAACACTCCGAACTACGAATTGGTTCTCCGAAAGAAAAAAATGCTGATGAAGCAGCAAAAACTATAAACGACTTTAAACGGTAAAAGCTGGATGATAATGATGAAGTGTGCTGGCAAAGCGCAGAAAAAGAGAAGTTTTGGAACTGGAAAACGGATTGAGCAAAGTAGGAAGGAGGCTGTGGACAAATTACAAAGACTGAACCTGACTTCAAAGGATCAAAATGATTCAGTACCTGCTGAAGTCATTAACGAATACCTTGCTCCTGACTCTAAACCCCTGCGGACAATATTCTTCATCATCCTCTGATATTAGAAATTCTAAAATATCATCATATCTTTCATTATAAATATCCTCCATATTTCTGAAGATATTTTCTTAATTTTTCTTATTTGAAATCATTTACCTCTTCGCGCTATCTGTATTACATCATAAAAGAAACTATTTTAGTTTCTAAATTATGAAACATTCAAGTTTAAAATAGGAATATTTTGAAGTAGTGTTGGGAACTGAAGCATGAATTAGTATAATATAATGACACTTAATCAATGTGATTATATTACAGTAAGTCATGCTGAGTTTCTAAATGGAACGTGATGATTCACAGATCATAACATCATCATGTGCCATGTTATACGACTCTTGTATTCTATTTAACCTCTAAAATATCAAGAAAATATTTCTTGATGATTCGGCCTCTTCCAAGGTATTCTAGTAATTTGACAAGTCAAGATCGTACCATCACAATTTCCTTCCTAGAAAATTAACAATGTTCATTCCGAAATTCATATCTGTGAATTCTGGACCATTACAAGCGGTGCTTAATCGCAAGAAGAAGAAACAAAAGGACAAAACTCTGAAATAGAAATTGGGGTATAAACTGCAGCAAATAAAAGAGAGCATTAACTGTGAATGATAATGATTATAGAAGACAGAAGCAAAGACTTTGAAATATAAGGGGACATATAAAGCCCAACGACAAACCAGAAATTATAAACCATATATCGATGCATATAGCAATATAAAGACACGGGAGAACTAGAAACACTATAAACCCAAGAGTATAGTAGAAGTAAATAGATTCTTTCAGCGGTAGATGAAAAAGAAGAATGACCGATATGAAAGTTAGAAGTATATCGAGAATCAGAACTGGATGGAGCATATTGATGAATACTTTAAAATATGAGTTGAGGGGGAAAGAATAGAAGGTGATGAAACATGACTAGGAACTTAGAAATCAACAAATTTAACTCACACAATGGCGGAATAAGTGAATCAAACCCTCTAGTGAATAGGTTAAGTTTTTTTTTTTTTGATTAATTTAGTCAAACCACAACTAAATCAAGTGTGATTAGATCAACACATAGAGCTATTATTCACCACCTGGGTGATTTGGACTGCGAGAGAATCAGAGGAGCTCACTAGATCTGAGTGTGTGTAACAAATGAGAGGCTTAACCTAAAATGAAGAACATAAGACTTTATATACCCCTGCTGTTGACTCACCCATACGATTCATTCATCACACGTACGAGTTGGCTTCATCAGCCGTACGGGTGATCACTCACTCGTGTCTTCTCATTTAGGTTGTAATTGTGACTTAGCTCAGCATCAACCGTGCATATGAGCCTGTCAGCCGTACTAGTGAGGCTTCACTCGTACGTCTGACTAAGTCTAACATAGTCAAACATCTAAATCTCGTTCCTGCAGTTCCTGTAACCACATACAAACACGGATAGGATAATAACGAGCAATCATGGTGGCCTGTAAATTGTTGTACCTGCAATGGACGTGGGTAGATGTCTAGGGACTTGCATAAAATGCATCAATAGAAGGTGTGAGTTGTAAGGTAACGAAGGAGGTGAATTTATAAGAAAATCTCCGACAGAACAATTAAAATGGACGATCGCATTTAAAGCGGATCCTAATTCCCTTGATTACCGGAGAGTAAAATCTTATTAAGAAGATTTTCTTCAAATCCCTTGAAATCTGGGAATCAATCATATCTACGTCAAATGATAAGATGAATCTACACTTACTCATTTTACTCTTCTATGTTAGCTTCATTCGTACTCTTCATATAAATGGATTGTTTATCCAAATTATTCGCTGATGATAAAACTCTAATTTTCAGCCCATATGCATCATGAAAACATACTTATTATCATTCATGACCTTTCCACTCAAATTTCGGGAAGAAATTTCTTTAACGGGTAGGTACTGTGACAACCCGGAAATTTCCAACCAAATTTAAACTTTAATCTTTATATGTTTTCGACACGATAAGCAATATTTGTTAAGTTAAATTTCAAGAATTTTAAACTATGTTCATACATTCATTCAACCTCGACCAAGTTCCAACGATTCACGAACCATTAAACGAATATGATTATATATGTATATGTGTATATATATTATAACTTGAAACGTAAACAAAATATTAGATTAAATACTTTATATGATTATATCTGTTTCAAAATGTTTATCAATGAAATTAGAAGATAAGATCAAATGATTGAATTATCAGATATATTGAATTATGATTACAAGTCTCTGTTGAAAGGCCTACGTTGATTTGAGAAATCTTTCCATTTTAACAATATTCGAAAAATGGTAAAGTGATTTATAAATAAGAACAAATTGTCAATCATTAAGAACTAGACAAAGGATAGTGGAAGATTGAATCTCATAAAGACTCGATTGATCTATTTAGTTTCAAACGTACAAAAACGTTTTCAGTTTAAAAAGAACTTTATTATTAAAACGTATATAACTTTTATAAATATCTAGAACCACTTTTGACAACTCATTACTTAACTAGTATGATAAAGATAATGATATTTATATTTTATTTTATTAAATATATATAACGATTTAAATTAATATTATATATATTTATACGCGTATTATACGTACATAGTTTTATACTTTTACTATACTTAAACTTTACCTTTACTTTATTTTTACTTTACTTTAACTTTAATAATTCACTTTAATAATTCATACTTTAATAATTCACTTTAATAATTCATACTTTAATAATTCACTTTAATAATTCATAATTCATACTTTAATAATTCACTTTAATAATTCAAAAATCTATTATAAATAGAATTCAATAGGTTTCATTATTTCATAGAAACTTGAAAATATTTTTCTCTAAACTCTCTCAATCGATTTACATATATATATTTACTCCGTATTATTTCAAGATATTGATTTAGATAAAATTATCGTTCTTATTATTTTTATCATTACTATTATTATTAAAAGTATCGTTAGTATTAAAACTATCATTTTAACAAAAATTATCATTAATGTCATTGTTACTATAAATATTGATATTTTTATAATAATAATTATTATTACAAAATAATACAACTTTTACTTACTATCATTATAGATATTATTTTATCAAATAAATATGTGATACAAATATATTTTACTACGTGTAATAACTTACTTTAATAATACCTATCATATTATCTTTATGATATTAAATGAACCATATAAATTTTATTACTTAATATATATAAAAGTATATTTTATTATATAAATTTAATATAAAATTATATTTATTAATAAATAAATTATATTATTTACTCTAATAAATCTTTTAAAAATATAAAACGAGGATATTTAAACTATATATTAATCATGTATAGATTTTTAGAAATTATTTTGAGTCAAATTTACTTTTGTTGACTTTTGCATATTAGTCTCGAGCATTAGGATTGTGGTACACTATGACTTGACCTAATTTGTTAGACAAATATTGACCAACACATAAATATATATAATTAATTTAGGTTCGTGAATCCGAGGCCAACCTTGCACTTGTTCAATGACGTTATATGTATTTTTACTACGAAATACAGTTTGGTGAGTTTCATTTGCCTTTTTACCCTTTATATTTTTGAGACTGAGAATACATGCGCTTTTATAAATGTTTGACGAAATAGACACAAGTAATTGAAACTACATTCTATGGTTGAATTATCGAAATCGAATATGCCCCTTTTTATTAAAGTCTGGTAATCTAAGAATTAGGGAACAGACACCCTAATTGACGCGAATCCTAAAGATAGATCTATTGGGCCTAACAAACCCCATCCAAAGTACCGGATGCTTTAGTACTTCGAAATTTATATCATGTCCGAAGGAGGATCCCGGAATGATAGGGGATATTCTTATATGTATCTAGTTAATGTCGGTTACCAGGTGTTCACCATATGAATGATTATTTTTGTCTCTATGCATGGGACGTATATTTATGAGAACTGGAAATGAAATTCTTGTGGTCTATTAAAATAATGGAAATAAATGATTATGATAAACTAATGAACTCACCAACCTTTTGGTTGACACTTTAAAGCATGTTTATTCTCAGGTGTTAAAGAAATCTTCCGCTGTGCATTTGCTCATTTTAAAGATATTACTTGGAGTCTTTCATAGCATATTTCGAAGAACGTTGCAATTGAGTCATTAAGTTCATCAAAGATTATTATTAAATTAATTTATAGTTGGATAGTGGATATTATGAAATGGTATGCATGCCTGTCAATTTTCGATGTAAAGAAAGTTTGTCTTTTAAAAATGAATGCAATGTTTGTAAAATGTATCATATAGAGGTCAAATACCTCGTAATGTAATCAACTATTGTGAATCGTTTATAATGTATATGAACATGTCCTTTCAGTTGGTATCAGAGCGGTGGTCTTAGCGAACCAGGTCTGCATTAGTGTGTTTAACTGATAAGTCGATAGGATGCATTAGTGAGTCTGGACTTCGACCGTGTCTGCATGTCAAAATTTTTGCTTATCATTTTGTGTCAAAAATTAACTACTTATCATCCTCAGGAAATTACCTGCTTATCATTTTTAGTCTAAGACACGTCTTGCTGCATTGATTGCATGAATAGTGTATAGACAAAAATTCATATCTTAGCATATCTACTAAATCATATCTTATCGTATCTGTTACTTTAAACTTTGCCTGACATATCCCGTAAAGTCCTCCGTAATCTACGAAATCGTTTGATCTATATATATATATATACATATATATATATATATATATATATATATATATATATATATATATATTGAAATAAATCTTTCCGTGCTAAGCTATTGTGTGTGAATCTTAACTACTCGGTTAATTCATATTACAAATATGCAATAATGTACGTCCTTTGGCCGCAACTTAACTAGCGTTAACTACAATCTCTGTCGCAATTCAACAAATTCCAATTCATAATAAATCAAGTATATATTTGATTTTACACTTTCATCATCGATGTACCCGAAACTTTTCAGATAACATCATTCGTACTTTGCGAAATTCACAAGAATTCCACGAACCGAACATCATACATCAACAAATAACGTAGTATTGATTCATAATTTCAATGTCATTAAAGAAATACTGCGTAAAAGTTATGTACTTTTTAAAGCCTTTAGGGATTATTCAATTCTAGTTTCAACCGTAAATCAAATGAGTTTAATTTAACATTAACTCATTAAATCTATGTTACATCTAAAGAAAATATACATATATATATATTCATAAAGACTGTAATAAAATTCTTTTGTACAAAATATTAATTGTGAAATTTTTTATAACGGGTAGGTAATACCCGAGAGATATATAAATTCACAATTAATATGTTACATTCTTCGAATCTGATTCAGCAAATCATCCATTATACTCCCTACTTTCACAACAATATACATTTTTTTATAGAAATCAAAACAACCATACTCATTCAAAATTTAATTACATATTCTGATTTTGAAATCTCAAAATTCAACTTGAGATATGACCAAAATCATCACTCTTAGATCCTTACATCTTTCACAAGCTATATTTTGACTTTAAAACTGTGTTAGAACATCAAATGTATGTTAACGATTACAATCTGTGTTCAAACCCTTCGAAAATTTCTGAAGACACTTCGATTGATGAGCAATCGAGATGATGATCCAACCACATGTTACCCACAGTTATGTACCCGAAAAACTCTTGAAACCAAAGTAAAAGTTTAAACAACGTATCCGCGTCAGATTCTTTGGCATTTATTAGCAAAAATAACTTTGCGACTCCTATTCAAAGTAGCCAGTTTTGTCACAGCTCCAGCAAGTCAACTTCGACTTTTCAGTCAGACTAACCTTATTATAACCTTGAGATATACACCATTGTTACCAGGGAACCTTTTACATTCCACCACATTATTAGCAAATGTACCAACAACTTCATTACCCTTTGACTTTAGCCTCTCCAAAAAGTCATTATAATTATTCATTGAAACCCCATCATTTACTCATTCGCATCTTGTAATGAGAATTGCCATACGAATCATTGGGAATTAGCAGTCAGTATTTTGAAATCTCGCAGCATGCCTACGCCAACAGTTATATGTGTATATATAACGTCTATCTTCTGGACTTAATTTGAATGTGAAGTTTCTGAAAAACACTCCGAACTACGAATTGGTTCTCCAAAAGAAAAAAATGCTGATGAAGCAGCAAAATCTATAAACGACTTTAAACGGTAAAAGCTGGATGATAATGATGAAGTGTGCTGGCAAAGCGCAAAAAAAGAGAAGTTTTGGAACTGGAAAACGGATTGAGCAAAGTAGGAAGGAGGCTGTGGACAAATTACAAAGACTGAACCTGACTTCAAAGGATCAAAATGATTCAGTACCTGCTGAAGTCATTAACGAATACCTTGCTCCTGACTCTAAACCCCTGCGGACAATATTCTTCATCATCCTCTGATATTAGAAATTCTAAAATATCATCATATCTTTCATTATAAATATCCTCCATATTTCTGAAGATATTTTCTTAATTTTTCTTATTTGAAATCATTTACCTCTTCGCGCTATCTGTATTACATCATAAAAGAAACTATTTTAGTTTCTAAATTATGAAACATTCAAGTTTAAAATAGGAATATTTTGAAGTAGTGTTGGGAACTGAAGCATGAATTAGTATAATATAATGACACTTAATCAATGTGATTATATTACAGTAAGTCATGCTGAGTTTCTAAATGGAACGTGATGATTCACAGATCATAACATCATCATGTGCCATGTTATACGACTCTTGTATTCTATTTAACCTTTAAAATATCAAGAAAATATTTCTTGATGATTCGGCCTCTTCCAAGGTATTCTAGTAATTTGACAAGTCAAGATTGTACCATCACAATTTCCTTCCTAGAACATTAACAATGTTCATTCCGAAATTCATATCTGTGAATTCTGGACCATTACAAGCGGTGCTTAATCGCAAGAAGAAGAAACAAAAGGAAAAAACTCTGAAATAGAAATTGGGGTATAAACTGCAGCAAATAAAAGAGAGCATTAACTGTGAATGATAATGATTATAGAAGACAGAAGCAGAGACTTTGAAATATAAGGGAACATATAAAGCCCAACGACAAACCAGAAATTATAAACCATATATCGATGCATATAGCAATATAAATACACGGGAGAACTAGAAACACTATAAACCCAAGAGTATAGTAGAAGTAAATAGATTCTTCCAGCGGTAGATGAAAAAGAAGAATGACCGATATGAAAGTTAGAAGTATATCGAGAATCAGAACTGGATGGAGCATATTGATGAATACTTTAAAATATGAGTTGAGAAGGAAAGAATAGAAGGTGATGAAACATGACTAGGAACTTAGAAATCAACAAATTTAACTCACACAATGGCGGAATAAGTGAATCAAACCCTCTAGTGAATAGGTTAAGTTTTTTTTTTTTTTGATTAATTTAGTCAAACCACAACTAAATCAAGTGTGATTAGATCAACACATAGAGCTATTATTCACCACCTGGGTGATTTGGACTGAGAGAGAATCAGAGGAGCTCACTAGATCTGAGTGTGTGTAACAAATGAGAGGCTTAACCTAAAATGAAGAACATAAGACTTTATATACCCCTGCTGTTGACTCACCCATACGATTCATTCATCACACGTACGAGTTGGCTTCATCAGCCATACGGGTGATCACTCACTCGTGTCTTCTCATTTAGGTTGTAATTGTGACTTAGCTCAGCATCAATCGTGCGTATGAGCCTGTCAGCCGTACTAGTGAGGCTTCACTCGTACGTCTGACTAAGTCTAACATAGTCAAACATCTAAATCTCGTTCCTGCAGTTCCTGTAACCACATACAAACACGGATAGGATAATAACGAGCAATCATGGTGGCCTGTAAATTGTTGTACCTGCAATGGACGTGGGTAGATGTCTAGGGACTTGCATAAAATGCATCAATAGAAGGTGTGAGTTGTAAGGTAACGAAGGAGGTGAATTTATAAGAAAATCTCTGACAGAACAATTAAAATGGACGATCGCATTTAAAGCGGATCCTAATTCCCTTGATTACCGGAGAGTCAAATCTTATTAAGAAGATTTTCTTCAAATCCCTTGAAATCTGGGAATCAATCATATCTACGTCAAATGATAAGATGAATCTACACTTACTCATTTCACTCTTCTATGTTAGCTTCATTCGTACTCTTCATATAAATGGATTGTTTATCCAAATTATTCGCTGATGATAAAACTCTAATTTTCAGCCCATATGCATCATGAAAACATACTTATTATCATTCATGACCTTTCCACTCAAATTTCGGGAAGAAATTTCTTTAACGGGTAGGTACTGTGACAACCCGGAAATTTCCAACCAAATTTAAACTTTAATCTTTATATGTTTTCGACACGATAAGCAATATTTGTTAAGTTAAATTTCAAGAATTTTAAACTATGTTCATACATTCATTCAACCTTGACCAAGTTCCAACGATTCACGAACCATTAAACGAATATGATTATATATGTATATGTGTATATATATTATAACTTAAAACGTAAACAAAATATTAGATTAAATACTTTATATGATTATATCTGTTTCAAAATGTTTATCAATGAAATTAGAAGATAAGATCAAATGATTGAATTATCAGATATATTGAATTATGATTACAAGTCTCTGTTGAAAGGCCCACGTTGATTTGAGAAATCTTTCCATTTTAACAATATTCGAAAAATGGTAAAGTGATTTATAAATAAGAACAAATTGTCAATCATTGAGAACTAGACAAAGGATAGTGGAAGATTGAATCTCATAAAGACTCGATTGATCTATTTAGTTTCAAACGTACAACAACGTTTTCAGTTTAAAAAGAACTTTATTATTAAAACGTATATAAGTTTTATAAATATCTAGAACCACTTTTGACAACTCATTACTTAACTAGTATGATAAAGATAACGATATTTATATTTTATTTTATTAAATATATATAACGATTTAAATTAATATTATATATATTTATACGCGTATTATACGTACATAGTTTTTTACTTTTACTATACTTAAACTTTACCTTTACTTTATTTTTACTTTACTTTAACTTTAATAATTCACTTTAATAATTCATACTTTAATAATTCACTTTAATAATTCATACTTTAATAATTCACTTTAATAATTCATAATTCATACTTTAATAATTCACTTTAATAATTCAAAAATCTATTATAAATAGAATTCAATAGGTTTCATTATTTCATAGAAACTTGAAAATATTTTTCTCTAAACTCTCTCAATCGATTTACATATATATATTTACTCCGTATTATTTCAAGATATTGATTTAGATAAAATTATCGTTCTTATTATTTTTATCATTACTATTATTATTAAAAGTATCGTTAGTATTAAAACTATCATTTTAACAAAAATTATCATTAATGTCATTGTTACTATAAATATTGATATTTTTATAATAATAATTATTATTACAAAATAATACAACTTTTTCTTACTATCATTATAGATATTATTTTATCAAATAAATATGTGATACAAACATAGTTTACTACGTGTAATAACTTACTTTAATAATACCTATCATATTATCTTTATGATATTAAATGAACCATATAAATTTTATTACTTAATATATATAAAAGTATATTTTATTATATAAATTTAATATAAAATTATATTTATTAATAAATAAATTATATTATTTACTCTAATAAATCTTTTAAAAATATAAAACGAGGATATTTAAACTATATATTAATCATGTATAGATTTTTAGAAATTATTTTGAGTCAAATTTACTTTTGTTGACTTTTGCATATTAGTCTCGAGCATTAGGATTGTGGTACACTATGACTTGACCTAATTTGTTAGACAAATATTGACCAACACATAAATATATATAATTAATTTAGGTTCGTGAATCCGAGGCCAACCTTGCACTTGTTCAATGACGTTATATGTATTTTTACTACGAAATACAGTTTGGTGAGTTTCATTTGCCTTTTTACCCTTTATATTTTTGAGACTGAGAATACATGCGCTTTTATAAATGTTTGACGAAATAGACACAAGTAATTGAAACTACATTCTATGGTTGAATTATCGAAATCGAATATGCCCCTTTTTATTAAAGTCTGGTAATCTAAGAATTAGGGAACAGACACCCTAATTGACGCGAATCCTAAAGATAGATCTATTGGGCCTAACAAACCCCATCCAAAGTACCGGATGCTTTAGTACTTCGAAATTTATATCATGTTCGAAGGAGGATCCCGGAATGATAGGGGATATTCTTATATGTATCTAGTTAATGTCGGTTACCAGGTGTTCACCATATGAATGATTATTTTTGTCTCTATGCATGGGACGTATATATATGAGAACTGGAAATGAAATTCTTGTGGTCTATTAAAATAATGGAAATAAATGATTATGATAAACTAATGAACTCACCAACCTTTTGGTTGACACTTTAAAGCATGTTTATTCTCAGGTGTTAAAGAAATCTTCCGCTGTGCATTTGCTCATTTTAAAGTTATTACTTGGAGTCTTTCATAGCATATTTCGAAGAACGTTGCAATCGAGTCATTGAGTTCATCAAAGATTATTATTAAATCAATTTATAGTTGGATAGTGGATATTATGAAATGGTATGCATGCCTGTCAATTTTCGATGTAAAGAAAGTTTGTCTTTTAAAAACGAATGCAATGTTTGTAAAATGTATCATATAGAGGTCAAATACCTCGCAATGTAATCAACTATTGTGAATCGTTTATAATGTATATGAACGAGTCCTTTCATTATGCTTGTATAGCCTAGATTGATGCTATTTGTCATGATTTGAAGCTTTAAACTTCAAAATTTTTAAAAATCTAGGATTTGTGTTCTTGTGCAATTTGGGACTTTTTGATATAAACAGGTTATGGCCGATTTTTGTTATGCATTATTGCTAAATTAAGTAGTGTAACATGTTTAGGTAGGTAAATGATCCAAACTTTGATCCTAAACATGATTTTTGAGCATCAAAGTGGACTTTTTAAGTCTAAAAATCATGAACTTGATTAATTTGATATAAATGCCATTTGAAACTTGTTTAATTGCTAGTAATGATTATTTTGACATGTTATTTGAGTTGAATGCTTATGAACTTTGTATACATTTTCATATATGCTTATTTGAAAAATTGTAGAATTGATAAAAATATGAAAATGAGTATAAGTTTAATATGGATTAAACATGTTATTGTAATTGTTTTAATTTGTCATTTTGCTAACATTAATGCACATTTGGATGCACAAATTTTGTGTTTAATGTGTTTTGCAGAGAAATACAGATACGAACGGTGCATCATCATCTAGACGACCTGAACAAGAACCTGATCAAGAACCGCAACCGGAACCACAACCTGAACAACAACAACATTATGATCAACACGTGCCATACTATAAGCCGGAGCCACAATTTTTTACCGCCTACGTAATATTTCTCGTTCATCATGTAATAGAACACTCAAGAATTCATGAACGGGAGTTACACCCCAATCTAAGGTTTGATAGAAGTTGAAGAAATTACCCGACGTACCAAAGTAACAAATTTAAGCTTTGGACCAAAAATGTAGAAGTACCATGGGTAATAGATTCGGAGCCTTTGGTAAGGGTCAACCTAGCTAACTCAGTTAGGCAGCATCTAATCCAAAGGTATGGTAGCTATTCTTTTCCCAATTGGGAACGTTTATTTACCACTTGTAGGCCTGTATATAAGGAGTGGTGTATTGAGCTAATGAGTACTATAGCCTTAAATAAGGATGTAGATAGGTTAGATGATAAGACTTTTCTTAGATTTTTACTTGGAGGTAGGATGTACAGGATGTCTATGATAGACATGGCTAGGGCTTTACAGATTTACACCCCCACTGAATTATTATCGCCTGATTGTACACCTTTAATTTATCACGGTGAGAGGGTAGATAGAGATTTTGACCCTAACGCCGTATGGAGGCGTATGTCAAATTTTAATGTTTTTACACGGGGAGGAAGACACTCCTATTTAGATATTAATAGAGCCGAGCTCCGTATAATACATAGATTTTTAGCTAACTCGATTACACAAAGAGGTAAAAACAAGGAGAAAATGACTTTAAATGATTTATTTTATCTTAAGTGCATTCGAGACACTAGAGGCTTTGTTAATATTCCCTACTGTGTTGGGTATTATTTGTCCAAAGTTGTGGAAGGTATACAGGATGGGGGAATAATAGGAGGAGGCATTTTTGTTACTCTCATTGGAGAGTATTTAGGTGTGGATAGGGAACACGGGGGTCCAATGATGGTGGTTGAGGAACAAACCGATACTATAGGTTTGCAGGTTTATCAGTGTGCAAAGGTACTAAAACGGAGGCACAATATGCCAATACCATATCATGGCACCCATCCACAGGTAGAGAGGGGTTCGGATGAGGAGATGGAGGAAGCAGATGACATCAGGGATGTCATTAGGGATAGTTTTACTGACATTTTACTGACATCATCAGTATGAGTAGTGGCAAGCCGCGAATGAGAATGAGAATTCCAGGCGACGCCAACACGATAGCTAGCAAGTTCATCAGCACCAAATTATGAGCCAGCTATCATATCAGGTACCACATAACTACATCCCGACTCGACCTGCTTACTATCCACCACATCAGCCCGACATGCGGCCACCCTTTGACCTGTACGACCCCAACCAAGTCTACCAGAACATTTATCACCAACCATGGAACCCGAGCGATGATATAAACTGGAACCCCTATCAAAATCAATAGTGTTCCATTGGTGATGTCTTATCTTTTATTATTTTTATCTATTTATGTTAAACATTTAACATTTTGATACTTTTATGTAATGTTTAACATTTTTATTATTGTGTACTAATATTTCATTTTTGTAATTTGAAAGTGGAATATTAAGTCCCATTTCAAATTACCATGCATGTTTATATTTGTATCGTATGTATTTTATCTCATGTACACAACAGGGTAAAACAGCGCATTTTCAAAGACTGGCATTAAGTTCAGCAAAAGCAACTAATTTTGACGACAAGATGCAAAATAAATGTGAAATAACAACTGCAGGAATGAACAAATAATGTGCACCATTTATCATTCAACACAAACAACAATATGTTTGGAAACTTTGGTAAAATTTAATCATTTTTCTACGCTAATCACCCTCAATAATTTAAATTGCTACTGATTTCTTGCAAATGAGGGCATTGCAAGATCTTAAGTGTGGGAAGAGATTAAATTCTTTCAATTTTAAATTTTTTTGACTTATACACTTAGTTTAATAGCCACCGTTAAACTTTACTAGTAACGCAATAGTTGTATTAGAATCTAGTGCTCTCTGATAATAAAGAACAGTCCTAGTCTTATATACTGACTATCCACTTCTAGTAAAATTTTTAAAAATTTTTAACTAAATGAACTCAAAATCATGTTTATACATATTTATGAACGATAAAATTAGGTGTTAACATCGAAATTATTGTTACCTTGGAAAGGACATAAATTGAGAAACAACCCAAAACGCTTGAATTCATTTAAAATGGAATAGTAGAGAATAAAAAGGCAAAGAAAGAAAAATAAAAGCCAAGTGTGGAAAAAATTTACCAAGTTATTTAGAACATATATCACATATTTTTGTACAAATAATGGAAGATACTTTTGTTTTGGACAATATTAATCAGTTCTACCCAGTTTATTGTAATATAAATAGAATTTATAAGGAAGTACATTCTTTCGAGAAAAGGACACGCGCTTCTTGATTTAGGTCAGGAAGTTGTCGTCCAGACCAGTTGTAGGGACTACGAAAAACCTTGAAAAGTTTTCTTGAAAATCTGCTGGAAATCCACGGACCTCAGCATCAAACAGGGTCGCCAAATGGTCAGACTTATCCTAACCATGAGAGGATCTGTCTCGTACAATGGGGAGGCACCGTGCAAATTAGCTTATAAGACTAATGAATCAGATCCCCAGAAAGGATAATCTCCTTATAGATCAAAAATTAGCTTTTAAGCCTGAGATTACTCAATCCTTGAGATTGACCTTAAAGATTGAGAATTCAAACTCATGAAATTCGATGATATCTAAACTCGAGCTTGAACGAGAAAATATTTTGATCAAATTACGAACCAATTTGTTTTCTGAAAACCCATTTTCAATGCGTTCATTACCATTGAACGTAAAATCCTAGGAATTCACCTGGAATTCATTAGGTCACCTGAACCAAATCGGGTATCAATCGTAAGAACGGTGGTTGCATAGCATGGTCGAAGACAGGACCTTGTGCCAGACCGAAAAAATTATAGGGTGATCTTTACTATTGCTCCTACAAAGGATAGTAAATGCATCCGACACGATATAGACCATAATCAAAAGCATGTCATTAGACATTGCCTTAACAGTTGCTTGTTCAACGCTTTCCTTTACAACCGGATGGTAGTTTACCGAAAGGTAATATACGGAGCAAGTATACTGGATGTGTTGCTTTCCCAATACAAGGTTAGCAAGTGGGTGACATAAAACCATAAGTTTTGAGCTAAAATTTTCAAATCTGAAACCCACGAAACCCACAAAAATAATTTGCAAACACCGGTGAAGGGTTATTCCGGAAAACTTGTCTAGGTTAAAATCTAGCATGTATTTTCAAAAGATCAAATATTTTCATAAAGATCTAATTTCCTAAAGGATCTAAATTGTAAGATCCAATTTCTTAAAGGATCCAATTTCCTAAAGGATCTAAAATCTAGCATGTATTCTCTCAACTTTTTCTCTCTAAATTATAAGTAACAACTTTATTTTTATTTCTTCTTTTTCTTTTAAAAATCACCAAGTATCATCATCAATTTACTTATTTGTTGTTAAAGATCAAACTTTCTAGTTTGTATCTTCATGAATCTTGCTTCTTCCATCCTTTGTTTGATGAGGAACCAAGAACAAGGATCTAAGCTTGTTAGCTTATGGTTCTACACTTGAAATATTATAAAGATCTAAAGTTCATAAGCTTTAAGATCTTACTTGTGTTCATGTTTTGTAAACTTAAGGTTTATTTTCTTAAGATCCAAGCTTTGGCTTGAATCTTCTTAAGTATGAAACAAACATGAACTTATTAATTGTAACTTTAGTTTATTTCTTTCTTTTGTAAGTATTTCAATTGGTGATTTATTTAATTTTGGTCAAGTATTACTAGTTAAACTTGATCTCATTTTTCTTGGAACTAAAGTTTAAACTTTGTAAGTTCAAGAACATGGAAGTTAAACTTTCTAGTTATAACTTCATACACTTATGTTAGATCTAAGTTTCTATAGCTTATGATCTTCCAATTTTGTCTAAAACAAAAGCTTATAAGCTTATATACATTTTACAAGATAAAAATCTAAGTTTCATAACTTATGGTTTTATTAAAGTAAAGATCCAAGTTCCATAACTTAGGGTTTAACTTAAGAACACTAGATCTAGACTTTCTAGTCTAGGATCTTCAAGATCTAACAAAGATCTAAGTTCTAAAACTTAAGATCTTGTTTATTTATGATAATGCTAAAAACGAACATATATTTCATAGCATTATTCTTCAAGAAAGACAAGCTTTTAGTTCCAATTGTTCTATTTACAAGTGATATTCTTTTAAATAATAAAAGGTGAAGACAAAAGAGAGATTCGACGATTTGAAGACGCAAACGACCAAAATGCTAAAAAGTACAAAGTACAATCCAAGTAGTTCAATTTATTGATAAGAAACGTCTCAAAATTACAAGAGTACAAGCCGCAAAACGCAAAGTACAAGATATTAAATTGTACGCAAGGACGTTCGAAAATCCGGAACCGGGACATGAACCAACTATCAACGCGCGACGCAACGGAGCTAAAATTACAAGTCAACAATGCACAAGAATATAATATAATATATAATTAATTATATAAAATTATATATATATTATGTTATATATTAAATAAATACGCGCAGCCCACGTTTTGGAATCATGTGTGATCAGGAAAAGGCTGCCATGCGATTGCATGGCCTGGAGGCTTTAAACCCATGCGATCACATGGTTCACTGTAGCTGGCCACATCTATAAATTGAAGCATTTTTCGGACAAAATAATGACACCTTCATCATACTTCAATCTCACTCTCTCAATATATATATTTATATTTATATTTTAATTTTAATTTTAAGTTAATAATAATAATAAGGTTATAAGTGGCGAATGTTTTAAGTTTGTAAGTCGAAATTCTGTCCGTGTAACACTACGCGATTAATACTCATTGTAAGTTATGTTCAACCTTTTTAAATTAATGTCTCGTAGCTAAGTTATTATTATGCTTATTTAAGCCGAAGTAATCATGATGTTGGACTAAATATTAAAGACGGGGTTATTGGGTTTTGGACCATAATTGGGGTTTGGACAAAAGAACGACACTTGTGGGAATTGGACTCTGAGCTATTAATGGGCTTTATATTTGTTTAACTGAATGATAGTTCGTTAATTTAATACAGAGATTTACAATTTGAGGTAATTATAAATAACCACATACACTCGATCGGACACGATGGGCGGGATATTTATAAATACTAATAATCGTTTATTTAACCGGACACGGGAATGGATTAATAGTCAATGGACTCATTAAAACAGGGGTGAATTACATACAAGGACACTTGGTGTAATTGTTAACAAAGTATTAAAACCTTGGGTTACACGCAGTCGATATCCTGGTGTAATTATTAAACAAAGTATTAAGACCTTGTTACAGTTTAAGTCCCCAATTAGTTGGAGTATTTGACTTCGGGTACAAAGTTAATTTGACGATGACACTCGCACTTTATATTTATAACTGATGGATCATTATGGACAAAAACCAGATGAACGTATCAAATAAACCAGGACAAAGGACAATTAACCCTCGGTAATAAACTAAAATCAACACGTCGAACATCATGATTATGGAAGCTTAAATAAGCATAATTTCTTTAATTTATATATCATCGTACTTTTATTTACCGTCATTTTATTTATCGTACTTTAAATTATTGCACTTTTATTTATCGCACTTTTATTTATCGTCATTTACTTTACACTTTAAATTAAGTTGTATTTTTATTTAATATTTTACATTAGGTTTTAATTGCGACTTAAGACGTAAAATCGATAAACCGGTCACTAAACGGTAAAACCCCCCCTTTTATAACAATAATAATATTACTTATATATATGTTTTTATACAAATATAGTTTAAAATAAATATAGCGTTAAACTTAGCTGACTCCCTGTGGAACGAACCAGACTTACTAAAAACTACACTACTCTACGATTAGGTACACTGCCTATAAGTGTTGTAGCAAGGTTTAGGTATATCCATTCTATAAATAAATAAATAACTTGTGTGAAATTGTATCGTATTTAATAGTATTTCGTAGTAAAATATAATCTATTTCGTACTACACCTCGAACAACATCAATTTAGTTTACATTCAAGTTTATAGCTTAATATTACTATTAGAACTCATGTATGTGTCGGATATAAGATCTTGATGTAACTTTGGTTCATCAACCTTCTTACAACCCTTAAATGAGTTGTGCTATATATCTTAGACATACACTAGTGTCATGATGGTCGAAACTTGGTAAAGATGATGCAAACACATCAACGAGTTGTACACTTGAAGCTACAAGCATCAAGGATGAGAACTGTGATGAACATCAAGCACCAAGAACCCACCGGAGCACTTTTCTTACTATTTTTGAGGTCTGATCAATCTCCTGGGCTACTGGAAAAGTTGATTTCCAGATTTTTTGGTTCGAGTAGATGACTTTTCGTTTAGGACTCGTCTTAATCCGATTTACGGTTTAGGATTTATAGCCTTCCGAAAGTCACTACACCCTTATAACGTTGTGCTAAAATTTTTGACCTACTCGCACTTAAATCGTCGTCGCAGTCAAACGAAGACGAGTTTGGTTCTAAAAATTGGTCAGTGGTTGAAGGACTCATATACGGAGCCATAGCCACTGACTACGCGTCTTTTCGATTTGTATAGAGGTCGTAGCAACTGAACTAAGTCAGCCTTTGTTTTGATCTCTATTCTTGATTGAAAACTTACTTTACTTTTTACTTATGTTGTTGATGATGATGATACTTAAGACCTAATTTACATACTATTAAACCTTTGGTAATGATTTACTGACTTAGTAACTTTTCACTTAGGTTGAGGACCTTTCGGACCAACTACTTGCTTACTTATCTTGTACCTACTTTACTACTTTTCACTGTGAGTTATAGCATCCCTTTTTACTTTAACTATTTTGGGAACTGAGAATACATGCGCTTTTTACATTTTACATACTAGGCACGAGTACTTAAACTTTATATATGTGTAGGTTATATAACGGCATAAACTTTCCCCTTAGCTCGGTAACGTTTAGTCATTGGTTTTTGAACCGGTGAACGCGAATCTTAGATATGGATCCATAGAGTTTGACATCCCCACTCGGGCTAGTCGCACTAGCATTTAACGGGTGTTTAATACTTCGTAAACTTACGCACTCGCCAAGTGTACTTTTAGGGGGTAATATTACGTTAAGTTATTTACCAAGTGCCCACGATTAAGCATATACTTTTCATACTGTTTTGAAATACTGAAATCTCGTGGCCTACCTTACATTACTGTTACACTTAAACTATAGCTCACCAATATTAGTGTTGACATTTTTAAGCATGTTTTCTCAGGTGCTTAGAGGTTTGATGCTTCCGCTGTAGTAGTCTTGCTGTGTAGACTCCCGCTGCTTTTGTTAGAGATGTCTCTGCATGAAACGTTTACCTTGCATTCACAAACTATGTTACTTTTGAAACAATGTATTTGTAATGACCTTTGGGTCTCGTACTCGTAGAAGCCTACTATCGTTTGTAAAACTTATGACGTTGGTTATGACGTCACCTTTTCTTATGAATGCAAACTTATTTTAAAACAGCATATAGTGTTTGACCTTGTAATGATCCTGTTGTTGACGATCCGTACACGTTAATTTTGTACTGGGCGTCACATTTGGTATCAGAGCATTGGTTGTAGGGAATTAGGTTGCATTAATAAGTCTAGACCGGACCGAGTAGGATTCACTAATATGACTAATCTACAACTTGCTAGTTTACTTGTTTTTGTGGAACTTGCTGCATGCTGCTGCTTACTTTTACTGCTATATGTCGTATACTGCTACTTGTTTTCACTACTGCATGCTACTATCTGCTTTCGATTGCATGATACTTCTGTAGGATTTGTTATTATTGCTATGCTACTTACTGCTACAGATGATCTAGACTGTCGTAGTTACTTTGCCTAATACTTGCTTGCTATATGACTTACTGACATGGAAAAAGTTATTTTTCCTTGTTCAGATGTCGGATATCCCGCCCATCATCATTGACTTGGACAGCGACTCAGATTCATCTACCACCACGCCTGCTACTGTTGCTGACTCACAGATCCCGTCATCGCTACCATCCAGTGACCCTGGCGATTCATCCTCTGGGGACAGTAGCCACGCACCTGACCTGATGATCATCTCCGACGGAGACGAGGAGCCAGAGGAGATTCCAGCTCCACCTAGCCCAGGACTCCCGGAGCCACATCACCATTCCGGTGGTGCTGTGATTCCTGGGAGAAATAAGGACGGTCCTTTCCGTAATGTAGCTAACATTTCAGCTTCTTCTTCTTTTAGCATTTGAATTTCTTCTGTTGTTGGTTCATATACATTAGCCATAAGTGTAGCTAATATTTCAACTTCTTCAATTGGTTCAGTTCCTTCTCCTAAAGAACATTCTCCTGTTCCTTGTAATTCTGGAAATTCTTCTAACAATTCTACATGTGAATCTATAGTTTGAATATAATAACATGTATCATCTGCAGATTGCGGTTGTTGCATGGCTCTATCAACAGAAAAGGTAACACTCTCGTCCTCTATACTTAGGGTCAATTTCTTACCAAACACTTCTATTATTGCTTTGGCCGTGTTTAAGAATGGTCTTCCTAATATAAGAGGTACTCGAGAATCTTCTTCCATGTCCAGAATAACAAAATCTACTGGAAATACTAAAGTACCAACTTTAACTAGCATGTTCTCCATTATCCCTCTAGGATATTTTACTGATCTATCTGCTAGTTGTATACTTATTCGTGTTGGTTTCAATTCTCCAAGGTCTAGTTTAGCGTATAGTGAATACGGCATTAGATTTATACTAGCACCTAAGTCTGCCAATGCTTCTATTGAACTAAGACTACCCAGAAAACATGGAACCGTGAAACTTCCTGGATCTGATAATTTTTTTGGTATCTTATTCAACAACACTGCAGAACAATTAGCATTCATAGTAACAGCCGAGAGTTCTTCCATTTTCTTTCTATTTGTGATTAGATCTTTCAGAAATTTAGCATATCTAGGCATTTGTGAAATTACATCAATGAAAGGAAGATTGACATTTATTTGTTTAAACATATCCAGGAATTTGGATTGCTCGGCTTCAAGTCTCTCTTTTCTCATTTTACTTGGGTAAGGAAGTGGTGGTTGGTATAGTTTAACATAAGGTTTAGCCTTAACTGTGTTATCTTCATTAACCTTTTCAACTACCGGTTCTGTTTCCTTATCTTGTTCAGGTTGTGGTTCTTGTGGAGTAGGAATAGCTTCATCAGAAATTACAGGTATTTCAGGTGGTTTAAGTGTAATACCACTTCTTGTGGTAATGGCTTTAGCTGTTTCATTCCGGGGGTTAGCATTTGTATCACTAGGTAGACTTCCCGATTTTCTTTCACCTATTAACCTTGCTAGGTTGCTCACTTCTTGTTCCAAATTTTGAATAGAAGCTTGTTGATTTCTAAATGCTTGAGCATTTTGTTCATTCATTTGTTTCTGAGATGTGAAAAACTGTTTTGAGAATCAACTAGCTTTGACATCATGTCTTTTAAATTTGGCTTTTTATCATCGGTTTGTGGTGGTTTATTTTGAAAATTAGGTCTTTGCTGGTTGTAAGTATTATTGGATACTTGTTGATTACTAGGACCTTGTTGGTTGTTGTATGGAACATTTCGGTTATAATTCTGGTTTTGATTGTAGTTTGGTCTTGGCGGTTGATAATTATTTCTAGGCCTTTGGTTTATGTATGAAACATTCTCTCTTTGTTCCATTGTTAATTCAATACTGAGACAATCTTTTGTCAAATGTGGTCCTCCACACTGCTCACAACTAATTCGTATTGAGTGAATATCTTTAGTCATCTTTTCCATTCGTCTCTCGACAGCATCTATCTTTGCAGAAATGGAATCGAAGTCATGGCTAGAATCGGCTCTAGCTGCTTTAGATGATCTAACGATATCTTTTTCTTGATGCCACTCATGTGAGTGGGAAGCAGTGTTATCAATAATTTTGTAAGCGTCAGTTGCTGTTTTCTTCATAATGGAACCACCAGCTACTATATCTATGTCTTTTCGTGTAGTGATGTCGCATTCTTGGTAGAATATTTGTACTATTTGACAAGTGTCTAAACCATGTTGCGGACATCCCCTCAATAACTTTCCAAATCTTGTCCATGCTTCATATAGAGTTTCATTTGGCTTCTGTTTGAACGTAACAATTTCTCCCTGAAGTCTTACGGCTTTAGATGCCGGAAAGAATTGTTTAAGAAATTTTTCAACTAAAACATCTCATGTATCAATCGCCCCTTCGGCTAACGATTCTAACCAATCTTTGGCTTCTCACTTTAAAGTCCAGGGAAATAACATGAGATATATATCTGTTCATCCTCAACTTCTCGGATTTTAAATAGTGTGTAGATCCTATTAAATGTCCGAAGATGTTCATTTGGATCTTCCTTCGGTGCACCACTAAATTGGCATTGATTAGTCACCATGTGTAGAATTTGTCCTTTGATTTCATAATCTGGCGCATTAATGTCAGGTTGAGTAATTGCGTGACATTGGCCAGTGCGTTTAGCTCGCATTCGGTCTTCCATACTTAGAGGTTCCAGATTTTCCATAATTGAATTTGTTGAATCTGAATCACTAGAGGATTCTGATTTAATGGTTAGTTCCTCAACAATTTCTGTTTGAATGATTGGTGGTTCCGGAGGAAAGATTAGTGGTTCAGGATCTATGAATTGTCCCTGAATATTCTTCAGATTCTCAATTGTGAGGTCGGGTTCAAAAGATGGATAATCGGAAATTTGAATTGGAGTACTTGGTCTACTTGATAACGACTCTAAAGAAAAATCAACGGCGACAATATTTGCTAGATGTCTTGATCGAGTTACAAGTGGTGAACGTACAAAAGGTGGTGAACGTTTTGCTCGGTGCATTCACTGAATATCCTATTAGTTATAAAAGATAAAAATTATATAAGTTATCAAATTAATAGACTTTTCTGCTTTTGCCCACGTTTCGAATAGCCAATAGATGCAGCAGGGAGCCAGAACCCTTTAAATCGGAAGCTCACAACTCAGCCACTAACAAATCCAACTATTACTACGAAGCAGAAAATTTTGGATGTCTATCAATTTAACCGCTTAAAATAATTTTTCGTTGAATTTTAAAGAAATTTTATAGAAGAAATAGAAAATTCTAAGCCCTAAAAACTAGAGTGCCGAGAAATAAGAAAGAAAAAGAGCGCGTCGAAAAACGTCGAAAAATAAAAGGCTGAAAAATAATAGGCGTCGAAAAATAAAAATAAGAAAGTAGCGCGTCGAAACTTAAAAGTCTAAAAACTAAGAATTAAAAGTTGCGTTTAAGTGTATTAAAGCTTAAAAGGAATTCTATATCCCAAATGGCAATAACTTAAAAAGGTACTAAAATTTAAAAACGGCGTCGCAAAATTCTAAAGCACCTAAATCTTAGTCTAAAGAAAAAGCACTTAAGGGATTTTACGACAAAGCCTAAAAATCTAGAAATAAAAATAACTATGGCAAAAACTATGAATTAAAACTAAATACGAACGAAAAGTACAAATATTACGCGAAAACAAATAAAAAGATACAAAATATAAAAATAAACTTAAAGTTGTAAAAAAAACAATTTTTAGAAAAATATTATTTTTAAATTAATATTTTATAAAAGTATTAAATTTTATAAGTAATAAAACTAATTAAAACCTAAAAATACAAATTTAATTAACTAAAACTAATTAATATTTTAATTAAACCCTAATTAATAATAATAATTAATTAAACAACCCTAATTTCATAATTAATGTTGTGATGTTTGACCTGTCAGAGACCTCCGCGAGTGCGGATGCCAACTGGCAAAAAGTACCGCGAGTGCGGATACCTCAGATGCAGGTCAAAAAATTCGACAGGTTCTATTTTTTTTTTATTATTATACTTTTTATGTTTTGTTTTTTTAATTTTCTATTTTTATTTTATATAAAATGTTTTATAATATAACTAAAACTTATATTTTAAATAAAAATAACTTATTAGTATTTTATAACTAAAAATACCTTCTTTTTTTTTAAAGACTTAAAGATATATATTTTTTATGTTTTTATATTTTTGATATTTAAAACTTATGTAAATATATTTTTACAAAAAAATAACGTAAAAACTATTTTTTTTAATAGCGTCTCGCTTCGGCGTTAAGTGTTGTTCCTCGGCAGCGGTGCCAAAATACTTGATGTTATGCGAGGGGTATATGAAATAGTTATATTTTTACAACGAAATACTATTAAATACGATACAATTTTACACAAGATATTTATTTATTTATAGAATGGATATACCTAAACCTTGCTACAACACTTATAGGCAGTGTACCTAATCGTACAGTAGTGTAGTTTTTAGTAAGTCCGGTTCGTTCTACATGGATCTTTTAAACAAGCTTAAAGCTATATTTTTAAAAACTATATTTGTAAATAAATATATATATTGCAATTATTATTATAAAAGGGGGTTTTTACCGTTTAATGACCGGTTTGTCGATTTTAAAACTTTAGTCACAGGTAAAACCTAATGTAAAATATTAAGAATAAATATAACTTAATTTAAAGCGTAAAGTAAATAACGATAATGAAATTGCGATAAATAAAAGTGCGATAAAATAAAATTGCGATAATTAAAGAGAACAATAATTAAAAGTGCAATTAAATAAAATGACAATAAATAAATGAGCGATAATTAAAAGTGCAATTAAATATGAAATAAAGGAATTATGCTTATTTAAACTTCCGTAATCATGATGTTTGACGTGTTGATTTTAGTTTATTACCATGGATTAATTGTCCTTTGTCCTGGATTATTCAATATGTCCGTCTGATTTTTGTCCATAACAGTCCATTTGTCAAAATTATAAAGTGCGAGTGTCCTCGTCAAATTATCCTTATATCCGAAGTCAAATATTCCAACTAATTGGGGATTTAAATTGTAACAAGGTTTTAATACTTTGTTTAATAATTACACCAGGATATCGACTGCGTGTAACCCAAGGTTTTAATACTTTGTTAACAATTACGCCAAGTGTCCTTGTACATAATTCACCCCTGTTTTAATAATTCCAATAACTATTAATCCATTCCCGTGTCCGGTTAAATGAACGATTATTCGTACATATAAATATCCCACCCATCGTGTCCGATCGAGTGTATATGGTTATTTATAGGTACGTCCAATTGTAAATCTTTATATTAAATTAACAAACTATCATTTAATTAAACAAATATAAAGCCCATTAATAGCCCATAGTCTAATTTCTACAAGTGTCGTTCTTTTGTCCAAACCCCAATTATGGTCCAAAGCCCAATTACCCAATTTTAATATTTAGCCCAACATCACGATTACTTCGGCTTAAATAAGCATAATAATAACTTAGCTACGAGACATTAAATTAAAAATAACATTAACCATAACTTACAGTGATTAAAAATAGCGTAGCGTTACACGGACAGAATTTCGACTTACACCCTTACAACATTCGCTAACATACCCTTATTATTAGAATTTAAAATTAAAATTAAAATTATAATATATATATATATATATATATATATATATATATATATATATATATATATATATATATATATATATATATATATATATATATACGTGAGATAGATAGAGGAAAGATTAGAAAAAGTGTGTAAAATTCGTGCAGAATTCGATGGCTTTTATAGGCCCACGTTGTACTGTAGAGCTCCGCGAGTGCGGATGTCTCCTTCACAAAAGTACCGCGAGTGCGGATGTCTGGAAACCAGCTCACATATTAGATCCAAAACGTAGGCAGCGAAAAATTATATTATATAATAATATATATAATTAATTATATATTATATTTTATTCTTATGCATAGTTGACTTGTAATTTTTGGTCCGTTGCGTCGAGCGTTGAGAGTTGACTTTGGTCCCCGTTCCAGATTTTCGAACGTCCTTTCGTATGATTTAATATCGTGTACTTTGTGTTTTGCGTCTTGTAACCTCATAAAGATGCATATCAGAAGCCAAAAAGCTCAAAATCCCACTAACAAAAGCGTCTCCAGCACCCGTAGTGTCCATAGCCACTTTGTTACGTTTAATAATTTAATTTTAATGATTTATTTGTTTTGCCTTTCTAAAAAAATGATTTATTTGTTTGATTACGATTTGTAACTAATAGCTGTGATTGTGTAGGATGAGAAACAGTTGAGAGAAGCTCTTATGTTTGCGAACGCATGTGGGGCCCTTGCTGTAACCAAGAAAGGAGCGATTCCCGCTATGCCGACAAGAGAGGAAGTTCATAAAATATTGGAACAACAAGGCTGAGTAAATTTTAATTTTGAGACGTTTCTCATCAATAATTTGAACCACTTTGATTGTACTTTGTACTTTTGAGCTTCTTGGTCATTTGCGTCTTCAATTCGTCAAATCTGTCTTTTGTCTTCACCTTTTATTATTTAAACGAATATCACTTGTAAATAGAACAATTGCAACTAAAAGCTTGTCTTTCTTGAGGGATAATGCTATGAAGTATATGTTCGTTTTTAGCATTATCAAATATTCTCACACTTGAGCGTTGCTTGTCCTCAAGCAATATAGTCTTGAAATAAAAATACTAGAATCACTTCTTTATTCTTCACACTTTGTACATCAGTGATTTCTATACGGCGGTATAAACAATGGTAGTAATGTTGTGGTTTACAGTCCCACATGACTATGAAAATTTAGATCCTTAAGGAAATTGGATCTTTATGAAAACATTTGATCTTTTGTAAATTCAATCTAGCTTTTACCCTAGATAAATTTTCCGAAATAACCCTTCACCGGTGTTGCAAAATGTTTTTGTGGGTTTAGTGGGTTTCAGATTTGAAAATTTTAGCTCAAAACTTACGGTTTTGTGTCACCCACTTGCTAACCTTATATTGGGAAAGCAACACGTCCAGTATACTTGTTCCGTATATTACCTTTCGGTAAACTACCGTCCGGTCGTAAAGGAAAGCGTTGAACAAGCAACTGTTAAGGCAATGTCCCCTGATATGCTTTTAATTATGGTCTATAACGTGTCGGATGCAATTACTATCCTTTGTAGGAGCAATAGTAAAGCTCACCCTATAGTTTTTCGGTCTGGCACAAGGTCCTGTCTTTGACCATGCTATGCAACCACCGTTCTTACGGTTGATACCCGATTTGGTTCAGGTGACCTAATGAATTCTAGGTGAATTCCTAGGATTTTACGTTCAATGGTAATGAACGCATTGAAAATGGGTTTTCAGAAAACAAATCGGTTTGTAATTTTGATCAAAATATTTTCTCGTTCAAGCTCGAGTTTAGATATCATCGAATTCCATGAGTTTGTAATTCTCAATCTTTAATGTCAATCTCTAGGATTGAGTAATATCAGACTTAGAAGCTGATTTTTAATCTTTAAGGAGATTATCCTTTCTGGGGATCTGATTCATTAGTCTTATCAAGCTAATTAGCACGGCGCCCTCCCCATTTCTCGAGACAGATCCTCTCATGGTTAGGATAAGTCTGACCACATGGCGACCCTGTTTGATGCTGAGGTCCGTGGATTTCCAGCTGATTTTCGAGAAAACTTTTCAAGGTTTTTCGTAGACTCTACAACTGGTCTGGACGACAACTTCCTGACCTAAATCAAGAAGCGCGTGTCTTTTTCGGAAGACTTTATTTCCTTTTAATGATGGAATTGATTCATCGTGTAGATCCATCTTTCTTTCAAATATATTACAATTTTCCGGGTAAAATGGTTAATTTTGTCCAAAACAAAAGTATCTTTGTACAAAATATGTGATATATGTTTTAAAGAACTTGGTAAATTTTTCCCACACTCGGCTTTTATTTTCCTTTCTTTGCCTTTTTATTGTCCTCTATTCCATTTTAAATGAATTCTAACATTTTGGGTTGTTTCTCAATTTATGTCCTTTCCGAGGTAACAATAATTTCGGTGTTGACACCTAGTTTTATCGTTCATAAATATGTATAAACATGATTTTGAATTCATTTATTTGAAAATTTTGAAAAATTTTACTAGAATTGGGTAGTCAGTATATAAGACTAGGGCTTTTCTTTATTATCAGAGAGCACTAGATTCTAATACAACTACTGCGTTACTAGTATTTTTAATGGTAACCAAGTGTATAAGTCTAAAAATTTTAAAAATCCGAAATAATTTAACCCCTTCCAACACTTAAGATCTTGCAATGCCCTCATTTGCAAGAAATCAGTACAATTTAAATTATTGAGGGTGATTAGCGTAGAAAAATGATTAAATTTTACCAAAGTTTCCAAACATATTGGTGTTTGTTTGTTGAATGATAAATGGTGCACATTATTTGTTCATTCCGTCTTGTTGTTTCATCACATTTGTTTTTCGTTTTGTCATCAAAAGTACTAGCTTTTGCTGAACTTAATGCCAGGCTTTGAAAATGCGCTGTTTTACCCTGTTTTGTACATGAAATAAACTACAAACATATATATATACATATTTTTAAAGTTAGATATATCACCCCACATTCAAAAATTATTAAAAATCTAATAAGAAAAGTTAGAAAATTAGAAAAACTATTAAAGTATTAGAAGAAATATTAAAAGTATAAAACTACAAGTTACCAAATAATTAAAAATAAGCATAAAAGAAAATCAGGGTTGATAAGGATGGTGCCAGTAGGGATCCCATTCATAGCCGTATGTACTGTAGAATGCCTGAGCTGGGTCATATGTAGGGTACGGTGGTCTGGTCTGTATAGTCCAGGGAGGAAATACGGGCATTGGAGTCTCAATGTAAGCTGCATTTATGTGTGCACGATGACTCATGATTTGGTTTTGATGATACTGTCAATCTTGAAATGCTCGTTGTCTAGCCATTTCATACTCATGATGAGCCATAAAAAGTTTCATTTCTGTCATCTCATTCCCCCCTCCCGCGTTATCTTGCTGCTGATCTCTTTTGACCTGTGAATGCGAGCCATCATATGGTGCTGCAGCGTTATGTTTTTTCTTTAAAACTTTAGCACCATGATATACTTTCAAACCAATTGTATCACGGGGTTCCGGTGCTGCAATTATTAATCCCCCCGATTTCTATCGACACCGAGTTACTCAGCAATTAGAGTAACAAAGATACCACCTCCTATTATACTATTAGGCAGTATACTCTTAACTATAGATGATAAATAATAACCCACACAATAAGGTATACTCACAGCGATCTGTGGGTCTCGAATACACATGAGATAAAATAAATCATTCTCATTTACTTTCTCTTTGTTCTTACCTCGCTGTGTAATCGAGTTTGCTAAGAACCTATGGATTACTCTTAGCTCAGCTCTATCAATATCAGTATAAGAGTTATTCCCCCCACAAAATCGGTTATGCCTAGTCATTCTACTCCATACACCATTCATATCAAAATTCTCATCAACCCTCCTACCCTTAACTATCAACCTTTGACAATCAGTAGATGCTAGTTCCTCAGGCGTATATATACACAAAGCCTGAGCCATGTCTAGTAGAGACATATGGCGCATCACACCTCCTAATGAAAATCTAATAAAACTACGATCGGTTAAGGTAGATACCCGATCATTTATTTTAATACTACACAATAACTCCACACACCATTCTCTATATACACGCCTACGTATATTAAACAAACGTTCCCAATCAGTAAAAGTAGAATTACCATACCTTTGTGTAAGTAATTCTCTGATTGGACCGGCCAATCCAACTGTTTCTAACGGTTCCCAATCTATGACTCTAGGTACTTCAACAACATTAGACTGAAGGGTGTGCAAGTTCCTCTGGTATTTTGGATAATCTATCCAATGTCGATCAAACCTTAAATTAGGATGTAAATGTGCCAATTCTATATTTGAATATGGAATGTATTGATGTGGTAGATCTTGTCTATATAGGTCATTAATCTCCTGTTCTTCTACATTCTCAGGAGGAGCATTGTGAGCCCGAGATGCGGATGAAGATTCACCCCTTTCAGTCTGCAAAATACATTAATCACAATTTTTGTGCATCCAAATATGCATTAGTGTTAGCAAAATCATAAATCAAAACAATTACAATGACATGTTTAATCTATATTAAACTTTATACACATTTTCATAATATTAACAATTCTACACTTTTACAAATGAACATATATGAGAATGTATACAATGTTCTTTAGCTTTTATCTCAAATAACATGTCAAAATAATCATTACTAGCAATTAAACAAGTTCCAATTGACATTCATATCAATTAAATTGAGTTCATGCATTTTTGACTCAAAAAGTCCACTTTAATTCTTGAAAATTATGTTTAGGATCAAAGTTTTGATCATTTAGCAACCTAAACATGTTACACTACTCAATTCAGTATAAACTAACAACAAAATTCGGCCATAACCCGTTTATATCAAAAAAGCCCCAATTTTGCTCAAGAACACAAACCCTAGATTACTCAAAATTTGAAGTTTAAGGCTTCTAATCATGTTAAATAGCATCAATCTAGGTTATACAAGCACAATATACAATCAATTTAAACACAATTACACTAGAAATCATCAAAATCAAATTATGAATATTTTTGTTCAAGAACACTAATAATCCGAATTAAAGGGTTTTTAGATGTAGAAATTACCGATTTTCTTGAGTAACTTCTTGGTAGCATCCTTCTCAACATGATTTTAGCAAAAAATTTGATGTTTATCGGTGAAAAATCGCGATTTTGGGAGTGGTTTTGTGGGTTTTTTCGCAAAAAATGAGATGGGGTGTGTGGAAACTGGTCTGTTTGACCAGTTTATCTGGGTTGGGATTCCAGACCTCCACGAGTGCGGTGGTGGGTACCCACAAAGTACCGCGAGTGCTGGTTTTTTTTTATAAAAACTTTATACTTAATAAAACATATAATTAAATTAAATTTTAAAAATTTGTTTCTTTTTAGGATGAGGGCGTTTCGGATCATCGTCCTAGTCTGTCCCTCGACAAAATTTTAAAATTTCGTCATTTTTTAAAGCGTTGTTTTAAAAGTAAAGATTTTTGGGTTTTTTAATATTTTTGGCATACTTTAATTCAATAAGATTAAAAATAATGATAATAAAAGTTCTCGTCCCTCCCTTGGGTAGAACAATTTCGGTTCAACGGCCTAGTTTTCAACTCACGACGAATTTTAAAAATCATATTTTTAACTTAACGAAATAAAGTACATTTTTGTTTTTAAATTCACACCAAACTTAAATTTAAAATGCATAAAATTAAAAATTCATATTATTAAAATTACAAATATACACCAAATTTATATTATAATTTTGTTTTTATATAAATTTATATTAAAAACATAAATTTTTCAAATATTTACAAACTTAAATATGTTGATTTTAAAAAGTTTAAAATATCAATTTAATATTTATATATTAATTTAAAAATAAAGTAAAAATAAAATTAAAAATCTTTTTGGTCTTTTAACCCACTTTAATCAATCAAATATTATCAAAAATATACGCCCTCTTTTCGGTAAAGTAATTTTGGCTATATTACCTAGTTTTACTCCTGACGAATTTTTGAAATATTTTGGGTTGATTGATTAAAGATATTTATACCTTAAGAATAAACGATAAATTTCGCAGTGATGTAATAAATTTTTGTATGATATCAATAATTTCGGTCGCAAAACCTAATTTTATTGAGTACCAATTTAATACTTTATAGCGAACGATTTAGCGTTTATTATTAAAATGTTAAAAATAATAAAAATAAAAATAAAAACTGTACATACTTACCTGTGAAATAGAATTCTTAGTGACCTGCTTTAGCCCACTCATAGGATAGTCGGACTAATTGGTTTTCCATAGCTACATAGGCATAACCTCGAGCATTCAACGTTTTTTCTTCGAAACATATGAACGGTCCATCTCTGCATAAAGTAACGAATTCGGTATTGGAATATGTTTGATTATTTGAACATTTACCTTCGTGTGACCATTTTCCGCATTTGTGACATCTTTCAAGGTGTCGTGCTCTTCTTTTCGCTGCGGATTTTGATTTTCCTTTACCAAAATGTAACTTATTATTTTCGTTCCTGGATTCTTTTCTTACTCCGTCCAATTTACCTCTGATTAATGATACCAATTCACTTGGAAGGGTGTCATTATTACGTTTAGTGATAAAAGCGTGTAGCATTAGACCATGGTTTAGTTCACAGGAAGTCTTCATCTCGTAAAACCTAAAAAAAAAAAAATTTCAGAATGGGGGGAGAAGACTAGTTCTTTAGGGTCTGCTAGGGAAAGACCATTCGGGTTCCATTCTCGGAAACTACACGAAAATAGAAAATCTAACTCTAACAGAAATACATATTATCCTTTAAAGACTTGATTCTCCCCACACTTAGTTAGCTGTGGTGTCGAAATTGTGATTAACTTCATCTTCAACTTCCATTGGACTATCTATGTAATGTTTAACTCTGTGACCATTAACCTTAAATTCAATCCCATTTGAATTTATTAATTCTACTGTTCCGTATGGGAAAACTCTTTTGACTATAAATGGTCCAGACCATCTTGATTTCAATTTTCCAGGAAATAGCTTGAATCGTGAATTGAAAAGAAGAACTCTGTCTCCTTCCTTAAATTCTTTTGAACTTCTGATTCTTTTATCATGCCATTTCTTCATTCTTTCCTTATAGATTAACGAATTTTCGTATGCTTCATGTCTTAATTCTTCTAATTCGTTTAGTTGACTTAACCGTAGACGTCCAGCTTCGTGTAAATCAAGATTACATGTCTTCAAAGCCCAAAATGCTTTGTGTTCAATTTCTACTGGAAGATGACATGCTTTTCCGTAAACGAGTCTAAAAGGTGTGGTTCCAATTGGAGTTTTGTAGGCTGTTCTAAAAGCCCAGAGTGCATCCGCCATTTTCATGGACCATTCCTTCGGATTTGATCCTACGGTTTTCTCTAGAATACGTTTTAAAGCTCGGTTGGTATTTTCAACTTGTCCACTTGTTTGTGGATGATAAGCGGTGGAGATTTTATGAGTTACTCCATATCTTTTAAGAACTTTCTCGAGTTGATTATTACAAAAATGAGTACCCCGATCACTTATTAAAGCTTTCGGTGTTCCGAACCTTGCAAAAAGACGTTTTAAAAAGTTGACTACAACTCGTGCATCGTTAGTTGGGAGAGCTTGTGCTTCCGCCCATTTAGATACATAATCATTGGCAACGAGAATGTAGAGATTATTATGAGATTTTGGAAATGGACCCATAAAGTCAATACCCCAAATGTCAAATACTTCACATACTTGAATGAAATTTTGTGGCATTTCATCACGTTGACTTATTTTTCCGGCCCTTTGACATGCATCACAAGATTTGCAAAGAAGGTGTGCTTCTTTGAAAATTGTAAGCCAATAGAATCCAGCATCGTAAACTTTTCTTGCTGTGAGTTGAAGCCCATAATGCCCTCCTGTTGGTCCTGTGTGACAATGGTTTAAGATTTGACTAGCTTCATCTCTGAATACACATCGGCGTACTATTCCATCGGGACAACTTTTAAACAAATGTGGATCTTCCCAGAAATAGTGTTTTATATCACTTAAGAATTTCTTTCGTTTTTGGTACGATAATCCTTTTTCAAGGAATCCACATACTAAGTAGTTTGCATAGTCTGCAAACCATGGAATTTCATTATAATCTATCTTCAATAGATATTCATCAGGAAAGTTGTCTTGTATGGCCGATTCATTTAGAACTTCTAATTCAGGATTTTCAAGACGAGAAAGATGATCAGCGGCGAGATTCTCTGCTCCCTTTTTATCTCGAATTTCAATATCGAACTCTTGTAAGAGTAAGATCCAACGGATTAATCTTGGTTTAGCATCTTGTTTCGAAAATAGGTATCTAAGAGCAGAATGGTCGGTATAGACCACCGTTTTAGCTAGAACTAGATATGAACGAAATTTGTCAAAAGCAAAGACAATAGCAAGGAGTTCTTTTTCAGTAGTTATGTAGTTCGTTTGTGCTCCTTGTAACGTCTTACTAGCATAATATATAGGTTGAAATCGTTTTTCAATCCTTTGTCCTAAAACGGCTCCCATTGCAAAATCACTTGCATCGCACATAAGTTCAAACAGTAGACTCCAATTTGGAGTTATCATGATTGGCGCATTAGTGAGTTTTTCTTTAATAATATTAAAAGATTTGATGCGTTCATCTGAAAAGATAAATGGAGCATCCTTTTCTAGGAGTTTATTCCTAGGAGTGGCAATTTTAGAAAAATCTTTTATGAAACGTCGGTAAAAATCGGCATGCCCTAGAAAACTCCTAACTCCTCTAACATTGGTGGGATGTGGAAGTTTAGCAATTACATCTACTTTAGCTCTATCCACTTCAATTCCTTCCTTTGAAATTTTATGACCAAGAACGATGCCTTCTTTAACCATGAAATGGCATTTCTCCAATTAAGTACTAGATTTGATTGTTCGCATCTAATAAGCATTCGTTCAAGATTAACTAGACATGTTTTAAATGTATCACCGAAGACTGAAAAGTCATCCATGAAAACTTCCATGCATTCTTCTATCATGTCGTGAAAAATTGCCATCATGCACCTTTGAAAGGTTGCAGGGGCGTTGCAAAGTCCAAATAGCATGCGTTTGTAAGCAAAAGTACCATAAGGGCACGTGAATGTGGTTTTCTCTTGATCCTCGGGTGCTATTGGAATTTGAAAATATCCGAAAAAACCATCAAGAAAACAATAGTAACTATTTCCGGCTAATCTTTCCAACATTTGATCAATGAAAGGTAAGGGAAAGTGATCTTTTCTGGTGGCGTCATTTAATTTTCTATAATCAATACAAACACGCCATCCTGTTACAGTCCTAGTAGGAATAAGCTCATTTTTCTCATTTGTGATGACAGTCATGCCACCCTTCTTAGGTACGCATTGAACTGGGCTTACCCATGGACTATCAGAGATTGGATAAATTAAACCTGCATCTAGTAGTTTAATAATTTCTTTTTTAACAACATCTTGCATATTAGGATTTAGTCTTCGTTGGCGTTGCACATACGTTTTATGACCTTCGTCCATAAGGATTTTATGTGTGCAATACGAAGGACTTATGCCTTTAATATCAAGAATCTTCCATGCAATAGCTGGTTTATGAGCTTTCAGCACAGAAATGAGTTGAGATTTTTCATTTTCAGTAAGAGAAGACGATATTATTACAGGTAATTCAGATTCACCATGTAAATAAGCATATTCCAAATGGTTTGGAAGTGGCTTTAACTCTAATGTCGGTGGTTCTTCTATCGATGATTTATATCGATATCTGTCTTCTTCTTTTAGCATTTGAATTTCTTCTGTTGTTGGTTCATATACATTAGCCATAAGTGTAGCTAACATTTCAGCTTCTTCAATTGGTTCAGTTCCTTCTCTTAAAGAACATTATCCTGTTCCTTGTAATTCTGGAAATTCTTCTAACAATTCTACATGTGAATCTATAGTTTGAATATAATAACTTGTATTATCTGCAGATTGCGGTTATTGCATGGCTCTATCAACAGAAAAGGTAACACTCTCGTCCTCTATACTTAGGGTCAGCTTCTTACCAAACACGTCTATTATTGCTTTGGTCGTGTTTAAGAATGGTCTTCCTAATATAAGAGGTACTCGAGAATCTTCTTCCATGTCCAGAATAACAAAATCTACTGGAAATACTAAAGTACCAACTTTAACTAGCATGTTCTCCATTATCCCTCTAGGATATTTTACTGATCTATCTGCTAGTTGTATACTTATTCGTGTTGGTTTCAATTCTCCAAGGTCTAGTTTAGCGTATAGTGAATACGGAATTAGATTTATACTAGCACCTAAGTCTGCCAATGCTTCTATTGAACTAAGACTACCCAGAAAACATGGAATCGTGAAACTTCCAGGATCTGATAATTTTTCTGGTATCTTATTCAACAACACTACAGAACAATTAGCATTCATAGTAACAGCTGAGAGTTCTTCCATTTTCTTTCTATTTGTGATTAGATCTTTCAGAAATTTAGCATATCTAGGCATTCCTGAAATTACATCAATGAAAGGAAGATTGACATTTATTTGTTTAAACATATCCAGGAATTTGGATTGCTCGGCTTCAAGTCTCTCTTTTCTCATTTTACTTGGGTAAGGAAGTGGTGGTTGGTATGGTTTAACATAAGGTTTAGCCTTAACTGTGTTATCTTCATTAACCTTTTCAACTACCGGTTCTGTTTCCTTAACTTGTTCAGGTTGTGGTTCTTGTGGAGTAGGAATAGCTTCATCAGAAATTACAGGTATTTCAGGTGGTTTAAATGTAATACCACTTCTTGTGGTAATGGCTTTAGCTGTTTCATTCCGGGGGTTAGCATTTGTAACACTAGGTAGACTTCCCGGTTTTCTTTCACCTATTAACCTTGCTAGGTTGCTCACTTCTTGTTCCAAATTTTGAATATAAGCTTGTTGATTTCTAAATGCTTGAGCATTTTGTTCATTCATTTGTTTCTGAGATGTGAAAAACTGTGTTTGAGAATCAACTAGCTTTGACATCATGTCTTCTAAATTTGGCTTTTTATCATCGGTTTGTGGTAGTTTATTTTGAAAATTAGGTCTTTGCTGGTTGTAAGTATTATTGGATACTTGTTGATTACTAGGACCTTGTTGGTTGTTGTATGGAACATTTCGGTTATAATTCTGGTTTTGATTGTAGTTTGGTCTTGGCGGTTGATAATTATTCTGATAATTATTTCCAGGCCTTTGGTTTATGTATGAAACATTCTCTCTTTGTTCCATTGTTAATTCAATACTGAGACAATCTTTTGTCAAATGTGGTCCTCCACACTGCTCACAACTAATTCGTATTGAGTGAATATCTTTAGTCATCTTTTCCATTCATCTCTCGACAGCATCTATCTTTGCAGAAATGGAATCGAAGTCATGGCTAGAATCGGCTCTAGCTGCTTTAGATGATCTAATGATATCTTTTTCTTGATGCCACTCATGTGAGTGGGAAGCAGTGTTATCAATAATTTTGTAAGCGTCAGTTGCTGTTTTCTTCATAATGGAACCACCAGCTGCTATATCTATGTCTTTTCGTGTAGTGATGCCGCATCCTTGGTAGAATATTTGTACTATTTGACAAGTGTCTAAACCATGTTGCGGACATCCTCTCAATAACTTTCCAAATCTTGTCCATGCTTCATATAGAGTTTCATTTGGCTTCTGTTTGAACGTAACAATTTCTCCTTGAAGTCTTACGGCTTTAGATGCCGGAAAGAATTGTTTAAGAAAATTTTCAACTAAAACAACCCAAGTATCAATCGCCCCTTCAGGTAACGATTCTAACCAATCTTTGGCTTCTCCCTTTAAAGTCCAGGGAAATAACATGAGATATATCTGTTCATCCTCAACTTCTCGGATTTTAAATAGTGTGCAGATCCTATTAAATGTACGAAGATGTTCATTTGGATCTTCCTTCGGTGCACCACTAAATTGGCATTGATTAGTCACCATGTGTAGAATTTGTCCTTTGATTTCATAATCTGGCGCATTAATGTCAGGTTGAGTAATTGCGTGACCTTGGCCAGTGCGTTTAGCTCGCATTCGGTCTTCCATACTTAGAGGTTCCAGATTTTCCATAATTGAATTTGTTGAATCTGAATCACTAGAGGATTCTGATTTAATGGTTGGTTCCTCAACAATTTCTGTTTGAATGATTGGTGGTTCCGGATGAAAGATTAGTGGTTCAGGATCTATGAATTGTCCCTGAATATTCTCCGGATTCTCAATTGTGAGGTCGGGTTCAAAAAATGGATTATCGGAAATTTGAATTGGAGTACTTGGTCGACTTGATAACGACTCTAAAGAAAAATCAACGGCGACAATATTTGCTAGATGTCTTGATCGAGTTACAAGTGGTGAACGTACAAAAGGTGGTGAACGTTTTGCTCGGTGCATTCACTGAATATCCTATTAGTTATAAAAGATAAAAATTATATAAGTTATCAAATTAATAGACTTTTCTGCTTTTGCCCACGTTTCGAATAGCCAATAGATGCAGCAGGGAGCCAGAACCCTTTAAATCGGAAGCTCACAACTCAGCCACTAACAAATCCAACTATTACTACGAAGCAGAAAATTTTGGATGTCTATCAATTTAACCGCTTAAAATAATTTTTCGTTGAATTTTAAAGAAATTTTAGAGAAGAAATAGAAAATTCTAAGCCCTAAAAACTAGAGTGCCGAGAAATAAGAAAGAAAAAGAGCGCGTCGAAAAACGTCGAAAAATAAAAGGCTGAAAAATAATAGGCGTCGAAAAATAAAAATAAGAAAGTAGCGCGTCGAAACTTAAAAGTCTAAAAACTAAGAATTAAAAGTTGCGTTTAAGTGTATTAAAGCTTAAAAGGAATTCTATATCCCAAATGGCAATAACTTAAAAAGGTACTAAAATTTAAAAACGGCGTCGCAAAATTCTAAAGCACCTAAATCTTAGTCTAAAGAAAAAGCACTTAAGGGATTTTACGGCAAAGCCTAAAAATCTAGAAATAAAAATAACTATGGCAAAAACTATGAATTAAAACTAAATACGAACGAAAAGTACAAATATTACGCGAAAACAAATAAAAAGATACAAAATATAAAAATAAACTTAAAGTTGTAAAAAAATACAATTTTTACAAAAATATTATTTTTAAATTAATATTTTATAAAAGTATTAAATTTTATAAGTAATAAAACTAATTAAAACCTAAAAATACAAATTTAATTAGCTAAAACTAATTAATATTTTAATTAAACCCTAATTAATAATAATAATTAATTAAACAACCCTAATTTCATAATTAATGTTGTGATGTTTGACCTGTCAGAGACCTCCGCGAGTGCGGATGCCAACTGGCAAAAAGTACCGCGAGTGCGGATACCTCAGATGCAGATCAGATGCAGGTAAAAAAATTCGACAGGTTCTATTTTTTATTATTTTTATTATTATACTTTTTATGTTTTGTTTTTTTAATTCTCTGTTTTTATTTTATAGAAAATGTTTTATAATATAACTAAAACTTATATTTTAAATAAAAATAACTTATTAGTATTTTATAACTAAAAATACCTTCTTCTTTTTTAAAGACTTAAAGATATATATTTTTTATGTTTTTATATTTTTGATATTTAAAACTTATGTAAATATATTTTTACAAAAAAATAACGTAAAAACTAAATTTTTTTCTTTTAATAGCGTCTCGCTTCGGCGTTAAGTGTTGTTCCCCAGCAACGGCACCAATAATACTTGACGTTATGCGAGGGGTATATGAAATAGTTATATTTTTACAACGAAATACTATTAAATACGTTACAATTTTACACAAGATATTTATTTATTTATAGAATGGATATACCTAAACCTTGCTACAACACTTATAGGCAGTGTACCTAATCGTATAGTAGTGTAGTTTTTAGTAAGTCCGGTTCGTTCCACAGGGATCTTTTAAACAAGCTTAACGCTATATTTTTAAAAACTATATTTGTAAATAAATATATATATTGCAATTATTATTATAAAAAGGGGTTTTTACCGTTTAATGACAGGTTTGTCGATTTTAAAACTTTAGTCGCAGTTAAAACCTAATGTAAAATATTAAGAATAAATATAACTTAATTTAAAGCGTAAAGTAAATAACGATAATGAAATTGCGATAAATAAAAGTGCGATAAAATAAAATTGCGATAATTAAAGAGAACGATAATTAAAAGTGCAATTAAATTAAAATGACAATAAATAAAAGAGCGATAATTAAAAGTGCAATTAAATATGAAATAAAGGAATTATGTGTAGTGACCCGAACTTTTCCATGTTGTTATATATTAATTGAGATTGATATTTACATGATTAAATGTTTTCCAACATGTTAAGCAATCAAACTTGTTAAGACTTGATTAATTGAAATATGTTTCATATAGACAATTGACCACCCAAGTTGACCGGCGATTCACGAACGTTAAAACTTGTAAAAACGACATGACGATATATATATGGATATACATATGGTTAACATGAGATTATGATAAGTAAGTATCTCCATAAGTATATTAACAATGAGTTATATACATATAAACAAGACTACTAACTTAAGGATTTCGAAACGAGACATATATGTAACGATTATCGTTGTAACGACATTTAAATGTATATATATCATATTAAGATATATTAATATATCATAATATCATGATAATATAATAATTTAACATCTCATTAGATATAATAAACAATGGGTTAACAACATTAATTGAGATCGTTAACTTAAAGGTTTCAAAACAACACTTACATGTAACGACTAATGATGACTTAACGACTCAGTTAAAATGTATATACATGTAGTGTAATTAGATGTATTAAAATACTTTTGGAAGACTTCAAGACATATATCAAAACACTCATACTTAACGAAAATGGTTACAGTTACTTTCCCATTCTTTTCTTTCATCAAGAATTCTAGTCGTATTCTTACCCGTATTATACACAGCTTCAAAACGTACTTACTATGGGTATATACCAATAGGAACTAGCATGGGATTCCACTCTTGATTATGTCATGTATGACTAATCAATTTTAACTTCTACCATGAGCTAGTCAACTAACTAGAACTCCTTTTAACCCCACTCACCACTCACCAATTACCACTCATCATTCACTTCATTTCACTTCCAATTCTCTTTCTAATTCTCTCTCAACACACACACACACACTATTATGAACGTATTTTTCCAGTAGTTAATCATCATCTTCATCAAAAATCACTTCAATAATCAAGCTATAATCATCATAGGAAGAACACTTCAAGAACACTTCAAAAATCCCTTCAAGTTTACTAATTTACTTCCAAGCTTTCTAATCCATTCCAAGTAATCATCTAAGATCAAGAAACCTTTGTTATATACAGTAGGTTATCTTTCTTATTCAAGGTAATATTCATATTCAAACTTTGATTCAATTTCTATAACTATAAACTATCTTAATTCGAGTAAAAATTTTACTTGAACTTGTTTTTGTGTCATGATCCTACTTCAAGAACTTTCAAGCCATCCAAGATCCTTTGAAGCTAGATCATTTCTTATCACTTCCAGTAGGTTTACCTACTAAACTTGAGGTAGTAATGATGTTCATAACATCATTCGATTCATATATATAAAACTATCTTATTCGAAGGTTTAAACTCATAATCACTAGAACATAGTTTAGTTAATTCTAAACTTGTTCGCAAACAAAAGTTAATCCTTCTAACTTGACTTTTAAAATTAACTAAACACATGTTATATATCTATATGATATGCTAACTTAATGGTTTAAAACCTGGAAACACGAAAAACACCGTAAAACCGGATTTACGCCGTCGTAGTAACACTGCGGGCTGTTTTGGGTTAGTTAATTAAAAATTATGATAAACTTTGATTTAAAAGTTGTTATTCTGAGAAAATGATTTTTATTATGAACATGAAACTATATCCAAAAATTATGGTTAAACTCAAAGTGGAAGTATGTTTTCTAAAATGGTCATCTAGACGTCGTTCTTTCGATTGAAATGACTACCTTTACAAAAATGACTTGTAACTTATTTTTCCGACTATAAACCTATACTTTTTCTGTTTAGATTCATAAAATAGAGTTCAATATGAAACCATAGCAATTTGATTCACTCAAAACGGATTTAAAATGAAGAAGTTATGGGTAAAACAAGATTGGATAATTTTTCTCATTTTAGCTACGTGAAAATTGGTAACAAATCTATTCCAACCATAACTTAATCAACTTGTATTGTATATTATGTAATCTTGAGATACCATAGACACGTATACAATGTTTCAACCTATCATGTCGACACATCTATATATATTTCGGAACAACCATAGACACTCTATATGTGAATGTTGGAGTTAGGTATACAGGGTTGAGGTTGATTCCAAAATATATATAGTTTGAGTTGTGATCAATACTGAGATACGTATACACTGGGTCGTGGATTGATTCAAGATAATATTTATTGATTTATTTCTGTACATCTAACTGTGGACAACTAGTTGTAGGTTACTAACGAGGACAACTGACTTAATAAACTTAAAACATCAAAATATATTAAAAGTGTTGTAAATATATTTTGAACATACTTTAATATATATGTATATATTGTTATAGGTTCGTGAATCAACAGTGGCCAAGCCTTACTTCTCGACGAAGTAAAAATCTATGAAAGTGAGTTATAGTCCCACTTTTAAAATCTAATATTTTGGGATGAGAATACATGCAGGTTTTATAAATGATTTACAAAATAGACACAAGTACGTGAAACTACATTCTATGGTTGAATTATCGAAATCGAATATGCCCCTTTTTATTAAGTCTGGTAATCTAAGAATTAGGGAACAGACACCCTAATTGACGCGAATCCTAAAGATAGATCTATTGGGCCTAACAAACCCCATCCAAAGTACCGAATGCTTTAGTACTTCGAAATTTATATCATATCCGAAGGGTGTCCCAGAATGATGGGGATATTCTTATATATGCATCTTGTTAATGTCGGTTACCAGGTGTTCACCATATGAATGATTTTTATCTCTATGTATGGGATGTGTATTGAAATATGAAATCTTGTGGTCTATTGTTACGATTTGATATATATAGGTTAAACCTATAACTCACCAACATTTTTGTTGACGTTTAAAGCATGTTTATTCTTAGGTGAATATTAAGAGCTTCCGCTGTTGCATACTAAAATAAGGACAAGATTTGGAGTCCATGTTTGTATGATATTGTGTAAAAACTGCATTCAAGAAACTGATTTCGATGTAACATATTTGTATTGTAAACCATTATGTAATGGTCGTGTGTAAACAAGATATTTTAGATTATCATTATTTGATAATCTACGTAAAGCTTTTTAAACCTTTATTTATGAAATAAAGGTTATGGTTTGTTTTAAAAATGAATGCAGTCTTTGAAAAACGTCTCATATAGAGGTCAAAACCTCGCAACGAAATCAATTAATATGGAACGTTTTTAATCAACAAGAACGGGACATTTCAGTTGGTATCCGAGCGTTGGTCTTAGAGAACCAGAATTTTGCATTAGTGTGTCTTATCGAGTTTGTTAAGATGCATTAGTGAGTCTGGACTTCGACCGTGGTTACTTGAAAAATGATTGCTTAACAAATTTTGTTGGAAACTATATATTTTTAACATGTGAATATTATGTGATATATTAATCTCTTAACGCGTTTGATATTATGTGATAGATGTCTACCTCTAGAACAAGTCCCATTGACTCACCTAATAATAATGAAGAGTCAAATGTAAATTGGAATGATTCATGGACTGATTCACAAGTTCCCGAAGAGGAACCGGAAGAAGAGTCGGAACCAGAAGAAGAATCGGAACCGGAAGAAGAATCGGAACCGGAAGAAGAATCGGAACCGGATGAAGAAATAGAACCGGTGGGGGAAATAATAAAACGGTTAAGTAAAAGAAAATCCTCAACCAACCGACCAAGGTTAATTATGGTCAATGGTGTTTTCGCTAAGGAAGCAAAATATTGGGAGGATTACCAATTCTCCGATGAATCGGATTCTGACGAGAATTCCGATGATGTTATAGAAATTACCCCAACTGAATTTAAAAAGGCAAAAGAAAATAATATGGGAAAGGGCATAAAAATAGAGAAATCTAATTCCAACCCCGATGAACTTTATATGTATCGTCAACCCCCGAAGTCCTTAAGTTGTAACAATGACCCGGGAACCTCTAAACCACCAGGTTTTTCTAAACCAATGTGGAAAACGACGGCTCGTATTAGGGGAACATCATATATCCCTAGAAACTTGGCAAAACGAACCAAAACCGAAGAAGAAGAAACAAGCGAGTCGGAATAAGATAGTTGTATTCGTGTGGTGTAATATATGTAATATAGTGTGCTTATGCTTTATGATATATGTAAAAATTGCTTGTATTAATAAGTATTTTTTTTTTTACGAATCTAACTCTTGTCTATTTTACAGTATAAAAACACAAAATGGATAGACAACCCAATATTTTAAGAGACCTACCCGGAGACATGATTGATGAAATCTTGTCTAGAGTCGGTCAGAATTCTTCGGCACAACTATTTAAGGCGAGATCAGTTTGTAAGACATTCGAAGAACGTTCCAAGAATGCCTTGGTTTATAAAAGGCTTTCGTTCGAAAGATGGGGGATATCACATTGGGAAATCCATAAGTTACGATGTGTTTACTTTGACTCATATATTGCGAGGAACCCAAATGCTATTTTACGCAATGGGTTAAGAAATTATTTTGACTCAATATATCCGAATATTGGACTTCGTGATTTAGAAAAAGAGGCTAACATGCAACATAAAGAAGCATGTTATGCTTACGGATTAGTAATGTTCTCTTCTCACCAAAGTGAGAACAAGAACATCGGCCTACAACTATTAAACAAAACGTTCCCACAAGTGACGGAGTCGGTAATTGGGGTAAGAAATGAGGTTTTTAGATTGTTACGGGACTGTTGGACATTACGTAACCCTCGTCCCTTTGACGACGTTACAACACGCTGTCTTATCAACGGCCATAACGGTTATGTTCCACAAGACCAAGGATGGGAAGTAGTCCTAGTAAAACCAGAATGCATGACTTGTTTCTGGACGTATGAATTACGTGTCTTTATTGCCTTTGCTGAACGACTTGTGTACTAGCTAGAATTATCTTCACAACTATCTTGTATCAAAGTTATTGTGTGCTATATTTCATGCTTTATGTAAAATAAGCGGTATTGTAAGTTTGTAAAATATTGTATAAAAGTTTGAACGCGAAATATTATTATAATCAGTTTTTCATATAGAATTGTAGTAGTTGAATTGTATATTAGCTACTAAGTATGAACTTAACGGGTAGGTACTACCCGAATTTAAACTTATAAAACGCTAATATGAAGAAAAAGCTTTTATAAATGAGTTCATATTATGCTACGAAATACTATTAACTACTCTTAATATTCTGTATGATTAACTTGTTCCATTTGACTATTTTGAAGGAAATGGCACCGACTACTCGACACACTGTGAATATGAATGAAGAGGAATTCCGTACTTTTCTAGCTTCAAACATAGCCGCAGTACAGGCTGTGCTACATACCAACAATAACCTTGGATCTAGCAGTACAGGAAATCGTGTAGGATGCACCTACAAAGAATTCACTGCCTGCAAACCTTTGGAATTTGATGGAACCGAAGGACCGATCGGATTGAAACGGTGGACCGAGAAGGTCGAATCGGTGTTGCCATAAGTAAGTGTACTGAAGAGGACAAAGTAAAGTACGCTACGCATACTTTCACAGGTTCTGCGTTAACATGGTGGAATACCTATCTAGAGCAAGTGGGACAAGACGATGCGTACGCACTACCGTGGTCAGCATTCAAGCACTTGATGAACGAGAAGTACCGTCCCAGAACCGAGGTCAATAAGCTCAAGACAGAACTTAGAGGGTTACGAACCCAAGGATTTGATATTACCACGTACGAAAGACGATTCACAGAATTGTGCCTATTGTGTCCGGGAGCATTCGAAGATGAGGAAGAGAAGATTGACGCTTTTGTGAAAGGATTACCGGAAAGAATCCAAGAAGATATAAGTTCACACGAGCCCGCCTCCATACAACAGGCATGTAGAATGGCTCACAAACTAGTGAACCAGATTGAAGAAAGAATTAAAGAACAGACTGCTGAAGAGGCCAATGTAAAGCAAGTCAAAAGAAAGTGGGAGGAAAACGGTGATAAGAATCACCAATACAACAACAACAGCAATTACAACAATAATCGCAACAATTATCCCAACAATCGCAACATCAATCGCAACTACAACAAACGGCCCAACAACAACAACAACAACAACAACAACAGCAACTACAACAATCATCCCAACAACAATAATAACTGCAACAACAACAACAATCAGAAGCAGCTGTGCCAAAGGTGTGAAAAGTATCACTCGGGGTTCTGCACCAAATTTTGCAACAAGTGTAAAAGAAATGGTCATAGCGCGACGAAGTGTGAAGTCTACGGACCAGGGGTTAATAGAACGAAAGGAACAAATGGTGTCAGAATGAGTAATGGCGGAGCAAGTAGTGTCGGAGCAAGTTATGAATGTAGTTTGTTATAAATGTGGAAAACCGGGCCACATTATTAGAAATTACCCGAACCAGGAGAACACGAATGGACAAGGCCGCGGAAGAGTTTTCAATATTAATGCGGCAGAGGCACAGGAAGACCCGGAGCTTGTTACGGGTACGTTTCTTATTGACAATAAATCTGCTTACGTTTTATTTGATTCGGGTGCGGATAGAAGCTATATGAGTAGAGATTTTTGTGCTAAATTAAGTTGTCCATTGACGCCTTTGGATAGTAAATTTTTACTCGAATTAGCAAATGGTAAATTAATTTCAGCAGATAATATATGTCGGAATCGAGAAATTAAACTGGTTAGCGAAACATTTAAGATTGACTTGATACCAGTAGAGTTAGGGAGTTTTGATGTGATAATCGGTATGGACTGGTTGAAAGAAGTGAAAGCAGAGATCGTTTGTTAAAAAATGCAATTCGCATTATACGAGAAAAAGGAAAACTCTTAATGGTGTACGGAGAAAAGGGCAACACGAAGCTACATCTTATTAGTAATTTGAAGGCACAAAAACTAATAAGAAAACGTTTCTATGCTGTTCTAGCACACGTCGAGAAAGTACAAACTGAAGAAAAGAGCATCAATGATGTTCCCGTCGCAAAAGAATTTCCCGATGTATTTCCGAAAGAATTACCGGGATTACCCCCACATCGATCCGTTGAATTTCAAATAGATCTTGTACCAGGAGCTGCACCAATAGCTCGTGCTCCTTACAGACTCGCACCCGGTGAGATGAAAGAACTGCAAAGCCAATTACAAGAACTTTTAGAGCATGGTTTCATTCGACCAAGCACATCACCGTGGGGAGCTCCTGTTTTGTTTGTCAAGAAGAAAGATGGTACATTCAGGTTGTGTATCGACTACCGAGAGTTGAACAAACTTACCATCAAGAACCGCTACCCACTACCGAGAATTGACGACTTATTTGATCAACTACAAGGCTCGTCTGTTTATTCAAAGATTGACTTACGTTCTGGGTATCATCAAATGCGGGTGAAAGAAGATGATATTCCAAAGACTGCTTTCAGAACACGTTACGGTCATTACGAGTTTATGGTCATGCCATTTGGTTTAACTAATGCACCAGCTGTGTTCATGGACCTTATGAACCGAGTGTGTGGACCATATCTTGACAAGTTTGTCATTGTTTTCATTGATGACATACTTATTTACTCAAAGAATGACCAAGAACACGGTGAACATTTGAGAAAGGTGTTAGAAGTATTGAGGAAGGAAGAATTGTACGCTAAATTTTCAAAGTGTGCATTTTGGTTGGAAGAAGTTCAATTCCTCGGTCACATAGTGAACAAAAAAGGTATTAAGGTGGATCCGGAAAAGATAGAAACTGTTGAAAAGTGGGAAACCCCGAAAACTCCGAAACACATACGCCAGTTTTTAGGACTAGCTGGTTACTACAGAAGGTTCATCCAAGACTTTTCCAGAATAGCAAAACCCTTGACTGCATTAATGCATAAAGGGAAGAAATTTGAATGGAAGGATGAACAAGAGAAAGCGTTTCAGTTATTGAAGAAAAAGCTAACTACGGCACCTATATTGTCATTACCTGAAGGGAATGATGATTTTGTGATTTATTGTGACGCATCAAAGCAAGGTCTCGGTTGTGTATTAATGCAACGAACGAAGGTGATTGCTTATGCGTCTAGACAATTGAAGATTCAGGAGCAAAATTATACGACGCATGATTTGGAATTAGGCGCGGTTGTTTTTGCATTAAAGACTTGGAGGCACTACTTATATGGGGTCAAAAGTATTATATATACCGACCACAAAAGTCTTCAACACATATTTAATCAGAAACAACTGAATATGAGGCAGCGTAGGTGGATTGAATTGTTGAATGATTACAACTTTGAGATTCGTTACCACCCGGGGAAGGCAAATGTGGTAGCCGATGCCTTGAGCAGGAAGGACAGAGAACCTATTCGAGTAAAATCTATGAATATAATGATTCATAATAACCTTACTACTCAAATAAAGGAGGCGCAACAAGGAGTTTTAAAAGAAGGAAATTTAAAGGATGAAATACCCAAAGGATCGGAGCAGCATCTTAATATTCGGGAAGACGGAACCCGGTATAGGGCTGAAAGGATTTGGGTACCAAAATTTGGAGATATGAGAGAAATGGTACTTAGAGAAGCTCATAAAACCAGATACTCAATACATCCTGGAACGGGGAAGATGTACAAGGATCTCAAGAAACATTTTTGGTGGCCGGGTATGAAAGCCGATGTTGCTAAATACGTAGGAGAATGTTTGACGTGTTCTAAGGTCAAAGCTGAGCATCAGAAACCATTAGGTCTACTTCAATAACCCAAAATCCCAGAATGAAAATGGGAAAACATTACCATGGATTTCATCACTAAATTGCCAAGGACTGCAAGTGGTTTTGATACTATTTGGGTAATAGTTGATCGTCTCACCAAATCAGCACATTTCCTGCCAATAAGAGAAGATGACAAGATGGAGAAGTTAGCACGACTGTATTTGAAGGAAGTCGTCTCCAGACATGGAATACCAATCTCTATTATCTCTGATAGGGATGGCAGATTTATTTCAAGATTCTGGCAGACATTACAGCAAGCATTAGGAACTCATCTAGACATGAGTACTGCCTATCATCCACAAACTGATGGGCAGAGAGAAAGGACGATACAAACGCTTGAAGACATGCTACGAGCATGTGTTATTGATTTCGGAAACAGTTGGGATCGACATCTACCGTTAGCAGAATTTTCCTACAACAACAGCTACCATTCAAGCATTGAGATGGCGCCGTTTGAAGCACTTTATGGTAGAAAGTGCAGGTCTCCGATTTGTTGGAGTGAAGTGGGGGATAGACAGATTACGGGTCCTGAGATTATATAAGAAACTACCGAGAAGATCATCCAAATTCAACAACAGTTGAAAACCGCCCAAAGTCGACAAAAGAGCTACGCTGACATTAAAAGAAAAGATATAGAATTTGAAATTGGAGAGATGGTCATGCTTAAAGTTGCACCTTGGAAAGGCGTTGTTCGATTTGGTAAACGAGGGAAATTAAATCCAAGGTATATTGGACCATTCAAGATTATTGATCGTGTCGGACCAGTAGCTTACCGACTTGAGTTACCTCAACAACTGGCGGCTGTACATAACACTTTCCACGTCTCGAATTTGAAGAAATGTTTTGCTAAAGAAGATCTCACTATTCCGTTAGATGAAATCCAAATCAACGAAAAACTCCAATTCATCGAAGAACCCGTCGAAATAATGGATCGTGAGGTTAAAAGACTTAAGCAAAACAAGATAGCAATTGTTAAGGTTCGATGGAATGCTCGTAGAGGACCCGAGTTCACCTGGGAGCGTGAAGATTAGATGAAGAAAAAATACCCGCATCTATTTCCAGAAGTTTCGTCGACACCTTCAACAGCTTAAAATTTCGGGACGAAATTTATTTAACGGGTAGGTACTGTAGTGACCCGAACTTTTCCATGTTTATATATATTAATTGAGATTGATATTTACATGATTAAATGTTTTCCAACATGTTAAGCAATCAAACTTGTTAAGACTTGATTAATTGAAATATGTTTCATATAGACAATTGACCACCCAAGTTGACCGGCGATTCACGAACGTTAAAACTTGTAAAAATGACATGACGATATATATATGGATATACATATGGTTAACATGAGATTATGATAAGTAAGTATCTCCATAAGTATATTAACAATGAGTTATATACATATAAACAAGACTACTAACTTAAGGATTTCGAAACGAGACATATATGTAACGATTATCGTTGTAACGACATTTAAATGTATATATATCATATTAAGATATATTAATATATCATAATATCATGATAATATAATAATTTAACATCTCATTAGATATAATAAACAATGGGTTAACAACATTAATTGAGATTGTTAACTTAAAGGTTTCAAAACAACACTTACATGTAACGACTAATGATGACTTAACGACTCAGTTAAAATGTATATACATGTAGTGTAATTAGATGTATTAAAATACTTTTGGAAGACTTCAATACATATATCAAAACACTCATACTTAACGAAAATGGTTACAGTTACTTTCCCATTCTTTTCTTTCATCAAGAATTCTAGTCGTATTCTTACCCGTATTATACACAGCTTCAAAACGTACTTACTATGGGTATATACCAATAGGAACTAGCATGGGATTCCACTCTTGATTATGTCATGTATGATAATCAATTTTAACTTCTACCATGAGCTAGTCAACCAACTAGAACTCCTTTTAACCCCACTCACCACTCACCAATTACCACTCATCATTCACTCCATTTCACTTCCAATTCTCTTTCTAATTCTCTCTCAACACACACACACTATTATGAACGTATTTTTCCAGTAGTTAATCATCATCTTCATCAAAAATCACTTCAAGAATCAAGCTATAATCATCATAGGAAGAACACTTCAAGAACACTTCAAAAATCCCTTCAAGTTTACTAATTTACTTCCAAGCTTTCTAATCCATTCCAAGTAATCATCTAAGATCAAGAAACCTTTGTTATATACAGTAGGTTATCTTTCTTATTCAAGGTAATATTCATATTCAAACTTTGATTCAATTTCTATAACTATAAACTATCTTAATTCGAGTAAAAATCTTACTTGAACTTGTTTTTGTGTCATGATCCTACTTCAAGAACTTTCAAGCCATCCAAGATCCTTTGAAGCTAGATCATTTCTTGTCACTTCCAGTAGGTTTACCTACTAAACTTGAGGTAGTAATGATGTTCATAACATCATTCGATTCATATATATAAAACTATCTTATTCGAAGGTTTAAACTCGTAATCACTAGAACATAGTTTAGTTAATTCTAAACTTGTTCGCAAACAAAAGTTAATCCTTCTAACTTGACTTTTAAAATTAACTAAACACATGTTATATATCTATATGATATTCTAACTTAATGGTTTAAAACCTGGAAACACGAAAAACACCGTAAAACCGGATTTACGCCGTCGTAGTAACACTGCGGGCTGTTTTGGGTTAGTTAATTAAAAATTATGATAAACTTTGATTTAAAAGTTGTTATTCTGAGAAAATGATTTTTATTATGAACATGAAACTATATCCAAAAATTATGGTTAAACTCAAAGTGGAAGTATGTTTTCTAAAATGGTCATCTAGACGTCGTTCTTTCGACTGAAATGACTACCTTTACAAAAAGGACTTGTAACTTATTTTTCCGACTATAAACCTATACTTTTTCTGTTTAGATTCATAAAATAGAGTTCAATATGAAACTATAGCAATTTGATTCACTCAAAACGGATTTAAAATGAAGAAGTTATGGGTTAAACAAGATTGGATAATTTTTCTCATTTTAGCTACGTGAAAATTGGTAACAAATCTATTCCAACCATAACTTAATCAACTTGTATTGTATATTATGTAATCTTGAGATACCATAGACACGTATACAATGTTTCGACCTATCATGTCGACACATCTATATATATTTCGGAACAACTATAGACACTCTATATGTGAATGTTGGAGTTAGCTATACAGGGTTGAGGTTGATTCCAAAATATATATAGTTTGAGTTGTGATCAATACTGAGATACGTATACACTGGGTCGTGGATTGATTCAAGATAATATTAATCGATTTATTTCTGTACATCTAACTGTGGACAACTAGTTGTAGGTTACTAACGAGGACAGCTGACTTAATAAACTTAAAACATCAAAATATATTAAAAGTGTTGTAAATATATTTTGAACATACTTTAATATATATGTATATATTGTTATAGGTTCGTGAATCAACAGTGGCCAAGTCTTGCTTTTCGACGAAGTAAAAATCTGTGAAAGTGAGTTATAGTCCCACTTTTAAAATCTAATATTTTGGGATGAGAATACATGCAGGTTTTATAAATGATTTACAAAATAGACACAAGTACGTGAAACTACATTCTATGGTTGAATTATCGAAATCGAATATGCCCCTTTTTATTAAGTCTGGTAATCTAAGAATTAGGGAACAGACACCCTAATTGACGCGAATCCTAAAGATAGATCTATTGGGCCTAACAAACCCCATCCAAAGTACCGGATGCTTTAGTACTTCAAAATTTATATCATATCCGAAGGGTGTCCCGGAATGATGGGGATATTCTTATATATGCATCTTGTTAATGTCGGTTACCAGGTGTTCACCATATGAATGATTTTTATCTCTATGTATGGGATGTGTATTGAAATATGAAATCTTGTGGTCTATTGTTACGATTTGATATATATAGGTTAAACCTATAACTCACCAACATTTTTGTTGACGTTTAAAGCATGTTTATTCTCAGGTGAATATTAAGAGCTTCCGCTGTTGCATACTAAAATAAGGACAAGATTTGGAGTCCATGTTTGTATGATATTGTGTAAAAACTGCATTCAAGAAACTAATTTCGATGTAACATATTTGTATTGTAAACCATTATGTAATGGTCGTGTGTAAACAGGATATTTTAGATTATCATTATTTGATAATCTACGTAAAGCTTTTTAAACCTTTATTTATGAAATAAAGGTTATGGTTTGTTTTAAAAATGAATGCAGTCTTTGAAAAACGTCTCATATAGAGGTCAAAACCTCGCAACGAAATCAATTAATATGGAACGTTTTTAATCAATAAGAACGGGACATTTCATTATGCTTATTTAAACTTCCGTAATCATGATGTTTGACGTGTTGATTTTAGTTTATTACCATGGGTTAATTGTCCTTTGTCCTGGATTATTCAATATGTCCGTCTGGTTTTTGTCCATAACAGTCCATCAGTCATAAATATAAAGTGCGAGTGTCCTCGTCAAATTATCCTTATATCCGAAGTCAAATATTCCAACTAATTGGGGATTTAAACTGTAACAAGGTTTTAATACTTTGTTTAATAATTACACCAGGATATCGACTGCGTGTAACCCAAGGTTTTAATACTTTGTTAACAATTACGCCAAGTGTCCTTGTACATAATTCACCCCTGTTTTAATAATTCCATTAACTATTAATCCATTCCCGTGTCCGGTTAAATAAACGATTATTCGTACATATAAATATCCCGTCCATCGTGTCCGATCGAGTGTATATGGTTATTTATAGGTACGTCCAATTGTAAATCTTTATATTAAATTAACAAACTATCATTTAATTAAACAAATATAAAGCCCATTAATAGTCCATAGTCTAATTTCTACAAGTGTCGTTCTTTTGTCCAAACCCCAATTATGGTCCAAAGCCCAATTAACCAATTTTAATATTTAGCCCAACATCACGATTACTTCGGCTTAAATAAGCATAATAATAACTTAGCTTCGAGACATTAAATTAAAAATAACATTAACCATAACTTACAGTGATTAAAAATAGCGTAGCGTTACACGGACAGAATTTCGACTTACACCCTTACAACATTCGCTAACATACCCTTATTATTAGAATTTAAATTTAAAATTAAAATTATAATATATATATATATATATATATATATATATATATATATATATATATATATATATATATATATATATATATATATATATATACGTGAGATAGATAGAGGAAAGATTAGAAAAAGTGTGTAAAATTCGTGCAGAATTCGATGGCTTTTATAGGCCCAAGTTATACTGTAGAGCTCCGCGAGTGCGAATGTCTCCTTCACAAAAGTACCGCGAGTGCGAATGTCTGGAAACCAGCTCACATATTAGATCCAAAACGTGGGCTGCGTAAAATTATATTATATAATAATATATATAATTAATTATATATTATATTTTATTCTTATGCATAGTTGACTTGTAATTTTTGGTCCGTCGCGTCGAGCGTTGAGAGTTGACTTTGGTCCCGGTTCCGGATTTTCGAACGTCCTTTCGTATGATTTAATATCGTGTACTTTGCGTTTTGCGTCTTGTACTCTTGTAATTTTGAGACGTTTCTCATCAATAATTTGAACCACTTTGATTGTACTTTGTACTTTTGAGCTTTTTGGTCATTTGCATCTTCAATTCGTCGAATCTGTCTTTTGTCTTCACCTTTTATTATTTAAACGAATATCACTTGTAAATAGAACAATTGCAACTAAAAGCTTGTCTTTCTTGAGGGATAATGCTGTGAAGTATATGTTCGTTTTTAGCATTATCATCCGTGCTCGGGTAGCTGAGCTTGAGGACCAGGTGTCCCACATGATGGACATCCTTTACCCACCGTCACCATAGGGCTATTGTATTAGATTTCATTATGTAATCCCGTTTGTAGTTTCATGTTTTGCTCATGTATTGTACGAACCGTATGTGGATGTATGCAACTTTCTTATTTAATGAATGGAACTTAGGGTTGTTTAATTTTTGGTACGGTGTTCTATTTACGTTACTAAAAGATGATTTTATGGTATATTTATCTAGTTGCATTACTTAATTAACATGCGATGTGTTGATTCCATGTTGGTTACCATATACTGTATTATTATTTATTGAATGCTGGATTTTGACTTAAGTTGAAATTTCTGTTTCGAAGATCAATAGCAAACGGAAGATCAACGCCCACAGCAGCACAGATTGAGGAGATGATAACTGAACGAGTAGTCGCAGCAATTGCGAATGTCAACCCCCAAGATCCACCTGTTAACCAGAACAATCATAACGGGTGCACCTATAAGGAATTTCAAAGCTGCAAGCCCCACAATTTCAGTGATACTGAGGGGCCGGTTGGACTAACGAGGTGGTTGGAGAAATTGGAAGCTGTGTTCCTTGTGAGCAACTGCTCAGAAATGAACAAGACTAAGTATGCCTCCTGTACACTGTCGGACAACCTGGTGGAACACACTTGCTACATCGTGGGAGGAATTTAAGGGGGCTATGATCGAAGAGTAATGCCCCAGAACAGAGATTCAGAAAATGGAAGCTGAGTTTTGGGGGTTGAAGGTTGTGGGAAATGATCTTTATGGTTATAACCGAAGGTACCTGGAATTAGCTCTGATGTACCCCACGATGGTTACCCCGGAATTTAAGCGAATGGAACAGTATTTGTGGGGACTTCACAAGTCTATTCAGGGAAATGTCACCTCTTCAAAACCAGCTAATGTCCCTGAAGCTATGCGCATGACGCACACCCTGATGAACCAAATTACCAGTAAAGAACCAGAAAATGCAAAATCAGAATCGGGAGCTAGTAATGAGAAACGTAAGTGGGACAGCAACAAGGGAAGGGTCTTTGATCAAAACCCAGCTAAGAGACATGAAAGTTTCAAGGGAAACAACGACGGGAGGAACCCCAACCCGAACCCTAGCTCAAACCCTAACTACAAGGGTAGTCTTTCGCACTGCAAGAGATGCTACAAGCATCATACCGGGTACTGCAACGTGGTCTGTGAAAAGTGTAAAAGGACTGGGCATATTGGCAAAGACTGCAAGATCACCACCCCAACTGTGAAGATAAACCCTACTGGACTAAGGAAGTGCTATGAGTGTGGACAACAGGGCCACTTCAGGAATGAATGTCCCAACAAGAGAAAGGACGTCGAGCCAGTGCGTGGAAGAGCTTTCAACGTAAACGCAAGGGATGCCCGTGAGAACCCCGACTTGGTTACAGGTATATTCACTATCAACAATCTATTAGCTTCTGTCCTATTTAATACTGGTGTCGATAGGAGTTATGTATGTTGACACTTTTGCTCTAAGATAAATTGGTCGTTAGTTCCTTTAAAAGAGAGTATGCTTGTTGAGGTAGCCAATGGAAAACTTGAGAAAGTTGACCAAATTAGCCGAGGAGGTATTATCAACATAGCTGGTGTGGATTTTGAGATTGACTTGATACCCATCAAATTGGGAAGTTTTGATGTGATTGTCGGTATGGACTGGTTGACCAAGGTAAGGGCTGACATCATCTGTAGAGATAAACCTATTCGTATACCACACGGAGATGGTGAGCCAATGATTATTTACGGAGAGAGATGTAACTCGAAGCTGAACCTCATTAGTTGCATGAAGGCACAAAAGATCATGAAGAAAGGACGTCTTGCCATTTTAGCACATGTGAAGACATTAGAAACCGAGGTGAAGAGCGTGGATGATGTACGAATTGTGAACGAATTTCCCGATGTCTTCCCAGAAGAATTGCCTAGATTACCGCCATTGAGAGCAGTGGAGTTTCAGATCGATTTAGTGCCAGGAGCTGCACCTGTAGCTCGCGCACCTTATCGACTCGCACCTTCCGAAATGCAAGAGTTGCAGAGCCAACTACAAGAACTGGTAGACCGTGGATTTATCCAACCAAGTTCTTTACCTTGGGGCGCACCTGTTTTATTTGTGAAGAAGAAGGACGGATCTTTCTGCATGTGTATCGATTATCGTGAGCTGAACAAATTGACGATCAAGAATCGGTATCCCCTTCCCAGAATTGACTATCTTTTCGATCAGCTGCAAGGATCAAGCGTTTACTCTAAGATCGATTTGCGATCAGGTTATTACCAGCTGAGGGTGAAGGAGAGTGATGTGATGAAAACTGCGTTCAGAACCCGTTATGGTCATTATGAGTTTCTCGTGATGCCATTCAGTCTAACCAACGCACATGCCATGTTTATGGATCTCATGAATCGTGTATGCAAGCCATACCTGGATAAGTTCGTTATCGTCTTCATAGATGATATCCTCATCTACTCCAAAAGCGAAGAAGAACATGAGCAACATCTTCGACTAGCGAAGATGATAAGTTCGTTATAACAATAAATGCCTTTTCCAGTATGGAACGCGGTTTTATCTTCATCTTCCAAAGCTATTGGTATCTGATGGTATCCTTTTGCAGCATCTAAAAAACACTTGTAAGGATAGGCGTGCAAAGATTCCACCTTAAGATCAATTTCAGGAAGTGGATAATTATCTTTTGGACAAGCTTTGTTTATGTCTTTAAAGTCTATACACATCCTCCACGATCCATCAGGTTTTTTCACCAAAACAGGGTTCGCAACCCATGTTTGATATTTTACTTCGCGCAATATTCCTGCATTAACTAATTTAGCAACTTTCGCAGATAACCACTTCATGCGATCTGGAGCCATTCCTCTGCGCTTTTGCACAATAGGCTTTAACGCTGGATTAGCATTTAATCTATGTTCTGCAACATTTCGCGGAACCTCAGTCATATCTTGCTCACTCCAAGCAAATACATCCATATACGCAACAAGCAATTGCACAATCTTCCTTCGTATTTTCGCATTTAATTCAGCGCCAATTTTAATTTTTTGATCAACATACTTAGGATTCACAACGACCGTATTATCTTCTTCAAATTTATGTGCAACAACTGTGTCTTGCGTGCTTATAGCCGCACAGGCATAGTCATAGAATTTATTGTTGCCACACCTTTGCAAGTAGTGAATTTAACCATTCCGTGTATTGTAGATGGCACTATTCCAAGCTTTCGCAACGCAAATCTTCCCAATAACATGTTATAACGAGAAGCAGCACGTATAACATAGAAATCTAACTACGTTTTCCTTGTCAACTTCACCTCTATTTCGTTGCACAATTCAATTTCTAATGATAATTGCCCCATGGGCCAAGCGGATTCACCCGCGAAACCAGATAAGGATATCGCGGTTGGCTTTAGATCTGCTTTGATACATTCTGGTAGTTGACGAAAGCATTGCTCGTATATCAAATCTATACTACTACCAGTATCAACATGTATTTTCATAATTGTGATCCCCGTATTTGCAATTTTACACCATATGACTAATGGCATGTCATTCATTTCGCGATTTTGCGTAAATGGAAATGTAATAGGCGCGAATTGCCATTTTTCAAACACTTCTACTACTTTTCTCTTTTTGAATCCTTTTTTCTTGTGTACTGTGCTTACTATTCTCGCATCTTGCACTTTTTTCAATTCTTTTGACAAACTTTTGTTTAAACAGGTTTCGCGTGCTCTATGCACCTTCAAATTCATATTTACAACTTTCTTAGTAGCCAAAAGCTTTTGTCGCCTCGTCATTTCGCTTTATTCGCAACTATTGTTACACGAATTGCATATTCCTGCAACATAATGAAGAAAATAACACGATTAGAATTAGAAAATGAGTTTAATAGCTCGATTGTGACGAACGCAAACTTCTCATTCCAATTCTATTCGTGTCCCACGGATGGCGCCAATTGATTAATCCTAGATTATCCTATTAAGGTTAATCAAGGATTGAGTGCAATGAGGGGGTATAATAGATGTCGATTATGGTTTTGGGACCTTATTGTCATATTTCGTTAAGTGCTAAACGATCAACAACCATGTCCCGGTCTTCGTAAATTACCTTAACCAAGCAATAATCAAGTCTCGGGCAAAGTCACGAGAGAGATTAATATGGCTAGAGCAATTCTTCCAGAATCAACAACCTAAAATGAGAGGTCAAGCTCCCTATTTATAGGCTCAGGAGTTACGCGGAAGTAAGATGTGCGGGCACTTAGGAATTCCGCACAAACACTGCGAGAATCCTTCGCACTCTTTAATATTCTACGTAATTCTACCGCATTCATTTGAGCTTTACCACGGTTTCAGTGTCTTGTGCTTTTGCCTTTAAATGCCTTTCCGCATTAAAAATATACATATACATATGTATGTATATGATCAAGTACCCCAGTTTATTGTGTTACATTTTTGCAAAAAACGTAAGACAATAAACTCTAAAAAAATAAAATTTGCAGTTTATCCGCATGTGCATACAATTCATGCACAATGTTTCACTTAAAGACATGATTCATGTTTACAACGGCTATTTTTCCATTCACTGAGTTTTGTTGCGTATATAGCCGTTGAATAAAAATGCCGTTGAGATGTATTCTCTCAATATATATATATAGGAACTGATTATCATTTCATCCATCATATATTATCTCTTTCTGATATTATCCATCGATACCAGCATCCCTTTAAAACCCTTTCATTTTACACACACAATCTTCTTATTCATTTATCATTATGAGGGTTTCCGAGTTGAAAAGAAAGATGACACAAAACAATTTCTCGCAGAGAGGCTCAAAAGCCCTAAATCAAGAGCATCATCAAAACCTGCACAGAAATCTCCTACCACCAGCACCCATCAAACAACTGTGACTCCCAGTAAATGACCTGCCACATCTCCTCTTACAGGATCTTCAAAGAGGTTTACGCGGTCTAGCTCAGTTGTTCCCACTGCATCCGAGACTGGTAATGTGCAAATGATGTTTACTATTGTTGCTTTAATTAACACCTATATTTTTCGATTATGTTAATACATCTTTCTCTTCCTTAGAAGAAGCATCTATTACTCCACCACCATCAACACAGACAAGTTCTCCACCAACATTTGATTTATCCAAATACGAAGACATTTGGCGCACTCCTCCCAGCACTGTTAAATCAATTAAAGTGGATGGCCTTTAAGGCTATTTATGCGCCTCCCCAGAAGCTGCACTGGATCAACGGCAGCATATGAAGCTTGCCCTTCCTCATGATTTGCGTGCTGAGTTTAGTAAACTCTCACATAGCGACACATTCAACTGCTTTGCCCAAAACATCTATATGTCATTTGCCTCTGCGTTTGATGCAATGTTACGCCAAGAAAAGTTTAGTGAAGTTTTGAAAAAAGAACAAACCAAGAACGCAATCACTCAGTCCCAACTGTCACCCACCACCACAAAATTACAAGCAACAAAAAATTTTGTGGATGACTTGAAAAAACAACTGTCTGAGAAAGCCATTGAAATGGACAATCTTCAAGCCGCCCATGATTCAATGAAAACCAAGCTACTTCAAACCCAAACCGAGCTATCTGCAGCTTTATCCGCAAAAACGACTACGGAATCAAACTACGCGAAACTTCGCGAATATCTACCTGAACTTGGGCAAAAAGTTATGGATTCTGCCGATGTTTCACAACGATTTGATACGTATGTCACCGCACTTCAACAGCTTGAGCGAGTGAAATTTTTGCAGGAGATTAGCAAGATTACTGACTACCGGAACCAATGCCGGAATATATTGAGAAATTAATCTGCCCTCTTGAAGAGGCAGAAGAAATGGTCGCATTGGCCAGGGAAGGAATCCGCGTTATTCCTATTCCAAAATTAGAGGCTCTAAGTCAAAACAAGGATGCTCCCGTCGAAGACATTATTGATTTAGACTTAACCAATAAGGAATAGGATTTCACAATTACATACGCACCTATAGGCGCGTTATAATGATTTGATTTGCTTGTACTTTCCGCGGTATTATAATAAAATTTATTTATCAATTGCAATTGCTTCCATTTATATAGCGCTTTTCAAAACATTATTCATAATTACGAGCATTGTCCTTTGCAATATCATTGTTTACTATTGTGCACATAACAAACAATTACTTTATGCGAAACAACATGTATGCAAGTGCTATTCTGCACATTATGAATCTTCTAAGTCCGTTGAAACGATCCTTAGGTAAAAACTTGTGTTTATTGTGAAGCATCCAAGTATGACTAGATCTAATACTTTGGGCAAGAGTTAGCAAACTGATTTCCTTTCGCATACACTTTAAACTATTTTTGTTAACTACCAAGTGGTCTTTACCATCACTTGTTTAATTTCATTTATGGTGTTGTATTAAACGCATAATAATTACAAACTACACATAAACACGCAATTGTTGCTATGAACAGAAACTTGAGCGTTATTCATTTCACATAATAGTGCAAACTTATTTGCTATGTATTAACATGAATCCCTAAAATGCGCATAGAATTTCGCACATTTCTTTTGATTACACGTAATATCTTTTCAACAAAGTAGCATGCCACGCGTTAGGTATGTTACGTCCTTCAACGTCCTGGAGTTTATAAGAGCCTACCGCATTGATTCCCACTATTTGGTATGGACCTTCCCAATTGGGTCCCAACTTCCCTTGTTTTTCAGCACGACTTGCTTCATTATTCTGCAAAACCCATTCTCCTACATCAAAGGCTAATGCGCGTACTTTTTTGTTGTAATACTTAGCAATTTGTTGCTTATTATTTTCTTCGTGTATTGCGGCCATAAGCATGTGCTCTTCAATGAAATTTAGGTTTTCACAAATGCCATCTGCATTCACGCTTTCATCAAAATTAGCAACCCTATGCCTCTCAACAAAGACTTCCGCGGGGATCATTGCTTCTGAATCATATACTAGGCTAAAAGGTGTTTCGCCTGTACTTTTCTTAAAAGTAGTGCGATGAGCTCATAGTACATTTGAAAGTTCATCAACCCACCCATTCCGTTTTTCATTCAAACGCTTTTTAATACCACTAACAATATCACAATTAGTGACCTCGCACAATCCATTTGCCTGCGGATGTGCCACTGATGTAAATTTTTGAATTATATTCAACTCCGTACACCAACTTAAAAACGGATCCTTTGCAATCTGTGCTTCATTATCACTTACAAGCTCCCGCGGAATACCAAATCTGCACACAATGTATTCCCATACAAAATTCCGCACTTGCACGCCAGTGATTGTGCGTAAAGCCTTTGCCTCTACCCATTTAGTGAAATAATCAATGGCTACAATCAGGAACTTTACATTCCCTGCACCTGGTGGAAAGGGTCCCACAATATCAATGGCCCATTTATAAAATGGCCATGGTGAATCAATTGGAATCATGTCATGCCTTGGTTTGCGATTCTGCGGTGCGTGCCGTTGACAGCTTTTACACCTTTTTACTGTTTGCGCAACATCACGATATAGGGTAGGCCAAAAGTAACCCATTCGCATTATTTTCGCGGCAATCATTTTATAACCTGAATGAAGAGCACAAGATCCACTATGCACTTCCTCAACAATCGTTGCTACTTCTGCGGGCCCTACACACCGCATTAATGGTCCCAAATACGATTTGCGATATAACACATCATTTTAAATCACATACATAGGTGATCTTTCGCGCACCAAATGAGCTTTCTTTTTATCTTCTGGCAATGCATCATTTCGCAGATAATTGACAATAGGATCCATCCAATTTGGTGCAACCTCTTCGATAGTCGCAACAAATAAACTTCCATCTATGGATTTATTGGGAAGTTCTTCTACCCAGACCTGCTTTTGAAAGTGCGAAAATTCCAATGCAGCGAATTTTCTCAATGCGTCCGCCTTTTTATTTTGACTTCTCGATACTTGTGATAACTCAAAGAATTCAAATTTCTCCACGGAATCCTGCACAAGTTTTAAATACTTCTGCATAGATAACTCATGGGCTTCAAAAGAGCCATTGAATTGGTTTGCCACCAGCTGCGAATCAACATATGCGCACAACTGCGAAATATTCATCTTATGCGCCATATTTAATCATGCAAGCAACGCTTCGTATTCAGCCTCATTGTTTGTTACTTCAAAATTAAACGTAGCCCGTATGTATGTTCTTCTCCATTTGGTTTGGACAACAATAATCCCGTGCCTGCTCCTTCAATACACGATGCACCATCTCTATATAAATCCCAGATTTCGTGCTGAAGTGGCTTTAATTGTGTTCTCTCATGGATAACCTCCAAGTCACCCATCATTTCTGCAAGGTAATCAGCCAAAACTTGACCTTTTACGGATGTACGCGGTAGATACGATATTTCAAATGCTCCAAGCTCAATCGCCCATTTGGCAAGTCTTCCAAATATCGCAGGTGTGCTCAAAACATTCTTAATCGGCAAATCAGTTAAGACATGTATTGGATGACCTTGAAAGTATCTGCACAACCTTCTTGACGTCAAAACTAACGCGTAAATAAATTTTTCAATCAGCACATAATTTATTTCACTTCCCGCAAGCGCCTTGCTAATGAAATAAACTGGCTTTTGGATCTTGTTCCTTTCCGCAACAAGTACTGAGCCAAATGCTTCATTCGCAACCGATAAATAAAGGTACAATATTTCGCCATCAACAGGCGCGATCAATGTAGGCAATGTAGAAAGTAATTGCTTCATCTCTTGAAATGCCTTATCTACTTCTTCAGTCCATACAAGGTTCTTCTGCTTCAAACAACCTTTAAGAGTGCGAAAGAAAGGTAACTGTCTTTCCGCGGCCTTTGAAAGAAATCTGGTTAAAGCCGCGATTTTTCCAGTTAGACTTTGTACTTCCTTAACGGTTTTAGGTGCGGTCATGTTTACGATTGCAGCAATTTTCTTAGGGTTTGCTTGTATACCTTGCTCAGTGATATAATATCCTAGAAACTTGCCTTCCCTTTCCCCAAACTACATTTAGATGGATTCAATTTCATGTTGATTTTTCGCAAACTTTCAAATGTTTCTTGCATATCAATCAAAATATTTTCTTGCGTTTCACTTTTAACAACAAGATCATCAACATAAGCCTCCAGATTACGACCTATCTGTCCTTCAAACGCTTTATCAATTAATCGCTGATAAGTTGCTCCCGCATTTTTAAGGCCAAAAGGCATTTTAATATAACAATAAATGCCTTTTCCAGTATGGAACGCGGTTTTATCTTCATCTTCCAACGCCATTGGTATCTGATGGTATCCTTTTGCAGCATCTAAAAAACACTTGTAAGGATAGGCGTGCAAAGATTCCACCTTAAGATCAATTTCAGGAAGTGGATAATTATCTTTTGGACAAGCTTTGTTTATGTCTTTGAAGTCTATACACATCCTCCACGATCCATCAGGTTTTTTCACCAAAACAGGGTTCGCAACCCATGTTTGATATTTTACTTCGCGCAATATTCCTGCATTAACTAATTTAGCAACTTCCGCAGATAACCACTTCATGCGATCTGGAGCCATTCCTCTGCGCTTTTGCACGTTAGGCTTTAACGCCGGATTAGCATTTAATCTATGTTCTGCAACATTTCGAGGAACCCCAGTCATATCTTGCTCACTCCAAGCAAATACATCCATATACGCAACAAGCAATTACACAATCTTCCTTCGTATTTCCGCATTTAATTCAGCGCCAATTTTAATTTTTTGATCAACATACTTAGGATTCACAACGACCATATTATCTTCTTCAATTTTATGTGCAACAACTGTGTCTTGCGTGCTATAGCCGCACAAATTGGTGGCATAGTCATAGAATTTTTTGTTGCCACACCTTTGCAAGTAGTGAATTTAACCATTCCGTGTATTGTAGATGGCACTATTCCAAGCTTTCGCAACGCAAATCTTCCCAATAACATGTTATAACGAGAAGCAGCACGTATAACATAGAAATCTAACTGTGTTTTCCTTGTCAACTTCACCTCTATTTCATTGCACAATTCAATTTCTAATGATAATTGCCCCATGGGCCAAGCGGATTCACCCGCGAAAGCAGATAAGGATATCGTGGTTGGCTTTAGATCTTCTTTGATACATTCTGGTAGTTGACGAAAGCATTTCTCATATATCAAATCTATACTACTACCAGTATCAACATGTATTTTCATAATTGTGATCCCCGTATTTGCGATTTTACACGATATGACTAATGGCATGTCATTCATTTCGCGATTTTGCGCAAATGGAAATGTAATAGGCACGAATTGCCATTTTTCAAACACTTCTACTGCTTTTCGCTTTTTGAATCCTTTTTCTTGTGTACTGTTCTTACTATCCTCGCATCTTGCACTTTTTTCAGTTCTTTTAACAAACTTTTGTTTAAACAGGTTTCGCGTGCTCTATGCACCTTCAAATTCATATTTACAACTTTCTTAGTAGCCAAAAGATTTTGTCGCCTCGTCATTTCGCTTTATTCGCAACTATTGTTACACGAATTGCATATTCCTGCAACATAATGAAGAAAATAACACGATTAGAATTAGAAAATGAGTTTAATAGCTCGATTGTGATGAACGCAAACTTCTCATTCCAATTCTATTCGTGTCCCACAGATGGCGCCAATTGATCAATCCTAGATTATCCTATTAAGGTTAATCAAGGATTGAGTGCAATGAGGGGGTATAATGGATGTCAATTATGGTTTTGGGACCTTATTGTCATATTTCATTAAGTGCTAAACGATCAACAACCATGTCCCGGTCTTCGTAAATTACCTTAACCAAGCAATAATCAAGTCTCGGGCAAAGTCACGAGAGAGATTAATATGGCTAGAGCAATTCTTCCAGAATCAACAACCTAAAATGAGAGGTCAAGCTCCCTATTTATAGGCTCAGGAGTTACGCGGAAGTAAGATGTGCGGGCACTTAGGAATTGCGCACAAACACTGCGAGAATCCTTCGCACTCTTTAATATTCTGCGTAATTCTACCGCATTCATTTGAGCTTTACCGTGGTTTTAGTGTCTTGTGATTTTGCCTTTAAATGCCTTTCCGCATTAAAAATATACATATACATATGTATGTATATGATCAATCAGCAAGTGGGAAACCCCCACTACTCCGACTCATATCCGCCAATTTTTAGGTCTCGCCGGTTAGTACCGAAGATTTATTGAAGGTTTCTCTCTGATTGCGCGTCCTTTGACTGCGCTGACTCACAAAGGGAAGAAGTTCGTTTGGGAAACTGAACAAGAAATAGCATTTCAAACCTTGAAGCAGAAGTTAACCACCGCGCCTATCTTATCACTTCCTGAAGGCAGTGATGATTTTATCGTATACTGCGATGCCTCGAAAAATGGTTTTAGTTGCGTATTGATGCAAAGAACGAAGGTCATTGCTTATGCTTCTCGTCAACTGAAGATTCACGAGCGAAACTACACTACTCATGATCTGAACTTGTAGCCGTTGTTTTTGCGCTCAAATTTTGGAGACACTATCTTTATGGAACTAAAAGTACTATCTTCACCCACCACAAAAGCCTCCAACAAATATTCGATCAGAAACAACTGAACATGAGACAGCGATGATGGATCGAGACGCTGAACGACTATGATTGTGAACTTCATTACCATCCTGGCAAGGCCAATGCTGTAGCCGACGCTTTGAGCCGAAAGGAGAGGATGGCACCTCTTCGTGTCCGAGCCCTAAACATCACCATTCATTCGAATCTCAACAGCCAAATCCGAGTAGCCCAAGATGAGGCTCTCAAGGAGAAAAATATTTCTCATGAACACTTGAACATTCTCGTCTCTCGATTCGAGGTTAAGGAGACTGGACTCCGATACTTCGCCGGAAGAATTTGGGTGCCTAGTTATGGGGATTTGCGAAGCCTCATTCTAGACGAAGCCCACAAGTCAAGATATTCGATTCATCCAGGAGCCGAAAAAATGTACTACGATCTCAAGGAACAGTATTGGTGGCCTAATCTTAAGAAGGACGTTGCTACTTATGTTGGAAAGTGTTTGACTTGCTCGAAAGTTAAGGCCGAACATCAAAGGCCATCTGGGTTACTTCAGCAACCAGAAATCCTGTAATGGAAGTGGGAAAGGATAACGATGGACTTCATCATGAAACTAACAAAGACGGTGGGCGGATACGATACCATCTGGGTTATCGTTGACCGTCTTACCAAATCTGCACACTTCTTAGCCATGAAGGAAATGGATACGATGGAAAAACTTGCTCAACTATAAATAAAGGAAATTGTATCTTGTCATGGTGTACCCTTATCGATTATTTCAGACCGAGATGCCCGTTTTGCTTCAGATTTTGGCGTTCTTTGCAAGAAGCCTTGGGGACTCGTCTCGACATGAGTACTGTGTATCATCCACAGACCGACGAATAAAGCAAACGCACGATTCAGACTTTGGAGGACATGTTGCGTGCTTATGTTATTGATTTCGGGAAGGCTTGGGAAAGGCATTTGCCGCTAGCCGAATTCTCTTACAACAACAGTTATCATTCGAGTATTAATGCTGCACCTTTCGAAGCGTTGTATGGCCGCAAATTTCATTCTCCTATTTGTTGGGCTGAAGTAGGTGAAAAGGAAATCACCGGACCCGAGTTAGTCCATGAAACAACCGAGAAGATTGTCCAAATTCAAGCGAGACTCAAGATGGCCCGTGATCGCCAAAAGAGTTATGCCGACCTTAAACGTAAAGACTTCGAATTTAACGTGGGTGACCGTGTAATGTTGAAGGTCGTACCTTGGAAAGGTGTAATCTGTTTTGGAAAACGTGGGAAGTTCAACCCGCGATACATTGATCCTTTCGAAATCTTGGAGCGTGTTGGACCCGTTGCTTACCGACTGGATCTTCTGACTCAACTGAGCTCCGTTCATCCTACCTTCCACGTATCGAATTTGAAGAAATGTCTTGCTGAACCGGAACTTGTCATACCACTGGAAGAACTTACGATTGATGACAAAATCCACTTCGTGGAAGAACCTGTTGAAATTATGGACCGCGAGGTCAAAACTTTGAAAAACAAGATTCCGATCATCTGAGTCTGATGGAATGACAAACGAGGACCCAAGTTTACCTGGGAACGAGAGGATCAGATGATGCAGAAGTATCCTCACCTTTTCCCAACTCCTCCATCTACCTCAGCTTAAAATTTCGGGACGAAATTTTCTTTAACAGGTGGGTAATGTAACGACCCTGGATTTTTCGACTTATATTATTAATATTTATTATTAATACTTGCGTGTTAATAAATGTATTCTTATACATTTTACTTGTCACCGTAATTGACTTTCCATGTCCCGACTCGTCTTTTCGACACGTGCTTTTCTCGAATAATATTTCGAATATTATTTACGTTCATAATTAATTATTATTAATTATTTCTAATTAATTAATGTAAGTAGTTAATTACTTGGGCTTGTTACTAAGTTGTGCATACTTATACATGGGCTTTTGTTATGGACTTGGACTATCAAGGCCCACCCTACATTTCTTAATGGACTAGTTAGTGAGCCCATCATTATGCTTGTGATTTATTAAGGATAAAGTAGGATTAATTAGTTAAGTGAGGAGACAAATGTTTCAAGCATGCATGATCACTTTCCCATTCATTTAACCTTATACACTTTCCTATCCAACACCACTCTCCCACACATGAAAGTTGGAAATTGACTTCCCCTTTTGGACCCCTATAAACCGTCAGCCTTTTTTGGGTGGGGAGGGAGTTCAAATTTTTGTTGTTGTTACTTATATGCTAGTGAACTCCATTCCACACACACATCATACTTACACTTTATTTTCTCTCAACTTTTTCTCTCTAAATTGTAAGTAACAACTTTATTTTTCTTTCTTCTTTTTCCTTTAAAAATCACCAAGTATCATCATCAATTTACTTGTTTGTTGTTAAAGATCAAACTTTATAGTTTGTATCTTCATGAATCTTGCTTCTTCCATCCTTTGTTTGATGAGGAACCAAGAACAAGGATCTATGCTTGTTAGCTTATGGTTCTACACTTGAAATATTATAAAGATCTAAAGTTCATAAGCTTTAAGATCTTACTTGTATTCATGTTTTGTAAACTTAAGTTTTATTTTCTTAAGATCCAAGCTTTGGCTTGAATCTTCTTAAGTATGAAACAAACATGAACTTATTAATTGTAACTTTAGTTTATTTCTTTCTTTTGTAAGTATTTCAATTAGTGCTTTATTTAATTTTGGTCAAGTATTACTAGTTAAACTTGATCTCATTTTTCTTGGAACTAAAGTTTAAACTTTGTAAGTTCAAGAACATGGAAGTTAAACTTTCTAGTTATAACTTCATACACTTATGTTAGATCTAAGTTTCTATAGCTTATGGTCTTCCAATTTTGTCTAAAACAAAAGCTTATAAGCTTATATACATTTTACAAGATAAAAATCTAAGTTTCATAACTTATGGTTTTATTAAAGTAAAGATCCAAGTTCCATAACTTAGGGTTTAACTTAAGAACACTATATCTAAACTTTCTATTCTAGGATCTTCAAGATCTAACTAAGATCTAAGTTCTACAACTTAAGATCTTGTTCATTTAGTTTACATTCAAGTTTATAGCTTAATATTACTATTAGAACTCATGTATGTGTCGGATCTAAGATCTTGATGTAACTTTGGTTCATCAACCTTCTTACAACCCTTAAATGAGTTGTGCTACATATCTTAGACATACACTAGTGTCATGATGGTCAAAACTTGGTAAATATGATGCAAACACATCAACGAGTTGTACACTTAAAGCTACAAGCATCAAGGATGAGAACCGTGATGAACATCAAGCACCAAGAACCTACCGGAGCACTTGGATTATTGTTTTTGAGGTCTGATAATTCACCTGGGTTACTGGAAAAGTTAATTTCCAGATTTTTCGGTCCGGGTAGATGACTTTTCGTTTAGGACTCATCTTAATCCGATTTACGGTTTAGGATTTATAGCCTTCTGAAAGTCACTACACCCTTATAACGTTGTGCTGAAATTTCTGACCTACTCGCACTTAAACCGTCGCCACAGTCAAACGAAGACGAGTTTGGTTCTGAAAATTGTTCAGTGGTTAAAGGACTCATATACGGAGCCATAGCCACTAACTACGCGTCTTTTCGATTTGTATAGAGGTCGTATCAGCTGAACGAAGTCAGCCTTAGTTTCGATCTCTATTCTTGATTGAAAACTTACTTTACTTTTTACTTATGTTGTTAATGATGATGATACTTAAGACCTAATTTACATACTGATAATGCTAAAAATGAACATATATTTCATAGCATTATCTCTCAAGAAAGACAAGCTTTTGGTTGCAATTGTTCTATTTACAAGTGATATTCATTTAAATAACAAAAGGTGAAGACAAAAGACATATTCGACGAATTGAAGACGCAAACGACCAAAAAGCTAAAAAGTACAAAGTACAATCAAAGTGGTTCAAATTATTGATGAGAAACGTCTAAAAGTTACAAGAGCACGAGCCGTGAAACACAAAGTACAAGATATTAAATTGTATGCAAGGACGTTCGAAAATCCGGAACCGGGACCAGAGTCAACTCTCAACGCGCGATGCAACGGAGCTAAAATTACAAGTCAGCGGAGTACAAGAATATAATATAATATATAATTAATTATATAAAATTATATATATTATTATATTATATATATTATAAAACTCGAGCAGCCCACGTTTTTGGAAGCATATGTCACCAAGAAAAGGCGGCCATGCGACCGCATGGCCAGGAAGCACAAAATCCATACGGTCGCATGGATCACTGAAGCAACTGAGTTCCTATAAAGTTCGCGTGTTTTGGCCGAATTTTTTACACCTTTTATCAATCTCTCTCTCACGATATATATATATATATATATATATATATATATATTTTATAATTTTAATTTTAATTTTAATTTTAATTTTAATTTTAATTTTAATTTTAATTTTAATTTTAATTTTAATTTTAATTTTAATTTAAGATTAATAATAATAAGGTTATGTTAGCGAATGTTGTGAGTGTGTAAGTCGAAATTCTGTCCGTGTAACGCTATGCTATTATTAATCATTGTAAGTTATGTTCAACCTTTTTAAATTAATGTCTCGTAGGTAAGTTATTATTATGCTTATTTAAATCGAAGTAATCATGATGTTGGGCTAAATATTAAAGACGGGGTAATTGGGCTTTTTACCATAATTGGGGTTTGGACAAAAGAACGACACTTGTGAAAATTGGACTATGGGCTATTAATGGGCTTTATATTAACTAAACGATACCTCGTTAATTTAATATAGAGATTTACAATTTGACGTATCTATATATAACCACATACGCTTAATCGGGTACGGTGGGCGGGATATCTATAAATATGAATTATCGTTCATTTTACTGGATACGGGAATCGATTAATAGTTAATGGACTCGTTGAAACAAGGGTGGATTACAATCAAGGGTAATTGGTGTAATTGTTAACAAAGTAGTAAAACCTTGGATTACACGCAGTCGATAACCTAGTGTATTCATTAAACAAAGTATTAAGACCTTGTTACAGTTCGAATCCCCAAATAGTTGGAATATTTGACTTCGGGTATAAGGATAATTTGATGAAGACTCTCGCACATTATATTTATGACTGATGGACTATTATGGACAAAACCGTATGGACATATCGAATAATCCAGGACAAAGGACAATTAACCCATGGTAATAAATTAAAATCAACACGCCAAACATCATAATTATGGAAGTTTAAATAAGCATAATTCCTTTATTTCATATTTCATCACAATTTTATTTATCGTCTTTTTAATTATCGTACTTTTTAATTATCGCAATTTTATTTATCGTCATTTTATTTATCGCACTTTAAATTATCGGATTTTTATTATCGTTATTTACTTTATGCTTTAAATTAAGTCATTTGTATATTTAATATTTTACATTAGGTTTTAATTGCGACTAAAGTTTTAAAATCGACAAACCGGTCATTAAACGGTAAAAATGCCCTTTTATAATAATAATAATACTACTTATATATATATATATATATATATATATATATATATATATATATATATATATATATATATATATATATATATATATATATATATATATATATATATATATATAGCGTTAAACTTGGCTAGTGTGATGACCCGGAAATTTCCGACCAAATTTAAACTTAATCTTTATATGATTTCGATACGATAAGCAAAGTATGAAATGTTAAGTCTAGAAAATTTTGAAAACAATGTTCATATATTCAAAGTTGACCGTTGACCGTTGACTGTGTCCGACGATTCACGAACAACTATTTGTAAATAGATTAATATATTTAAAAATATATATATAATAATAATTTGAATTGTAATTTAAAATAATATAAAATATAATAAAAGTTATTAGGAATCTATGTATATATGTAGATTATATTAAATATAATTATTAAATAATAGTAATACTCGTTTGTCGATTCGTTGGTATTTAAATAAGTGATTCAAACTTATGTATTTTTAAAATAAACGAAAGCTCATTAATAGACTACGTAAACTTCAGACTTGTTGAAAATACATTTACTATCTTATTTTTGAATTTTAATTAATTTGTATATTTTAGTTGGAATTGAGCTCGAATGACAGGTAAATTTCTATGATCGATATGAAATGAGTTTAAACTCAAAATTATGAGAAGTTTAAAATTAAACGTTGGTCTATAATTAAGTTTTATCAACTGTAAGTTTGTTAAAAATATAATTAAATACCCCGAGTTAAGTTTAGTACTCCGTACATGTTACTTGGAACGAAAAATAAATAATTAACGAATCTTTTTGATCAGGTTCCAAACAGTTAATGATTGAAATAATAAAATATAGTTAGACTAAAAATTTGGAATTTTTAGGAACACTTTTATATTTTAATTGTTTAGAAATGGGCACGATATTATATCCTATTAAACACTGCCGGCAGAGTGATAGTAAATTAATCCGTGAACTTCAATTATCAATTGAATTACTGTTTCTTACTTTATACTTTTGTTTCTTTGTTTTGCCATACCCCACTCCAATTCAACTTTTGTGTCTTGTTTTAGTTCATTTGAAGAACCAATATATCTGATCATGATTATTACTGTTTTAATTTCAATCATCACCAGTCGAATCCAATATCTATTCTATCTATTCTATCTATTATATCTATTATATCTATTCTATCTTTCTACCTTTTCTTCTATCTTCTATCTTCTATCTTCTATCTTCTATATCTATATAATATATATACATATAACATACAAATACACGACATGAACTTGAAACCTCTTCTAAATCACCACCGGAGTACCACACCTCACCACCACCTTCATGATAATTGATCACCACTCTTATCATTTTTATGAAACCCATCATGAACCAAAACAATCGCCACCCTATTCTGTGTCGTTTCTATTGTTGACAAACGTAAACTACCACAAACCTGTTTTAATCACCACCTTTGAACAATCACTAAACTATTTTCTGTTTTCTATTACCTTCACCCGATCTCCACCACCATTTTACCACCACAGACACAACACATTCAAACCATCGATCAACCTTTACTGTCACTACTACTGCCACACTACTTCGTTTCTATTGTGAACCTTTGAAACCATTTGCTCCTAGCCGCTTCTCGATGATCACAACACAACTAAACCGAATCACCATCATCGAACTCGTTTCAATTGTTGTTATACTCTCTTCTTTTATCAACACCAACGAACACCCTCCATCACCACCTTGTGATTCTGTCTCTTGTTTCGATCATGAACCCAAAACCACCAAAACCACCATCACCCTACTCTCTCTCTTCTCTCTCTCGTTACTTTCCTTCTTTCTTCACGAACCCACACACACGTATACAAACCTTGTTCCTTCTACTACTCATTAGCTGTTTCTTTTCCCGTTTTAAAACCAACAATAACCGCTACTATATCTGTTTCTAATTTGTTACAAAGCGAAGGACCTTCACCTTTCTTCAACCACTACTGCCACTAATGGTGTTCCTATTTCAGTTACGAAACCACAACGGTACGTATGCTGTTATTCTTGTTTCCATTTTCTATCGAAACACAAACGAAAAACCAAGCACCTTTATTAAAGATAATGATGAAATAAAGAAGGAATAATTTACGAAATACGTTTGAAGTAATTGAGACAAATGGATGGCTGCTGTTATACACGAGGTGACACCCACTACCCAATCCACTATCACGTTTTTTAGTTAAGTAGAGAATCAAAGAAACCCTCTAATTTGGCCGACCAGGATGACCCACATGGGTAACACATGAGTTAAAGTTTTATATTTTTGTGTTACACTAGAAGAATGATGATGATATTATGTTGATGTTGAACACCACTTGCGATCTAATTGTGGAAGGGTTCTTTTATTTGGGTCATCGGTTTTGTATTAGGCTAGAAAGATTCAAATTTTTTTTTTTGGACTGCATATTCCCTTTATAAATTTTGGGCCGTGCTTCATTATTTTAATTGGGCTAAGTAGATTAACATAGAAGGTAGAAACCGATATACATATATGATTTGTGATAATGTGATTAGATGATCATAATATTTTGTTGATGATAATGGCAAGTAAATGAAAATGTTATGATCATGACTAAGATGAACTGTAAGATGTTAATGAGTTGAGTGTGATTCTGTGATGAAAATGATATACGGTGATCATGATGAAATGATTATTATGATGACGATGATGGTTATTATGATGATAGAATGATGGAGATGATGAACGAGATCGTAGACGAAGGAATTGAAAGAAGATGATGATTATTAGGATTGTGATTAGGATGAACATAAAAATGAAAAAGATGATGATGGTATTATGATGTCACGATTAGGATGTATGATAATAGCGATTTTTGATGAGGAACCGTATAAATTTATGAGGATTAGATAATGACCATGTTAAAGATGATAATTATATATGTAATCAAGATAACGATGGTGCTGAGTGTTGATGAAGAAGATTATATGATAATGATGCACATGATAATAATGAATATTTTAGGTTAATCAACTGCAATATATTTATGTTATTCATGATCGAGCTTCAGGAGGAAAACAAACAGGTCAACGAAATTTTAATTGGGTTATCAAACTGTTAAATAGGTTTTTGCACTAGGCTTCCTAAGCGGACTAGTTACATGGGCTAAAGAAATTGTTGTTGGGCTTCTCAAAACTGGTTAAGTATAGGTGGGTGACGAATTAATTCAAGAAACAAAAATTCGTGGAATGGTTTGTGGTGTTATTGTTTAGCGAGAGGTCGCGGGTTCGAGCCTGGGCATGGGCATTATTCTTAGGCCAAATTCTTTGAGGTAGTTATCTTTATTATTACTATTTCATTATTATTATTATTATTATTATTATTATTATTATTATTATTTTTATTATTATTATTATTATTATTATTATTATTATTATTATTATTATTATTATTATTATTAGGAATATAAGTATTAATATTATATTATCATTAATATTAATTAAAATTATCATTTTATTTAGATTAACATTATTAGTAAAAGTATTATTAATTATTATTTTTATCATTATTATCATAATTAATATTATTATTACTCATTATTAGTATTAGGTATTAATATCAATATTATATTTTTATTATAAAATAACTTATTATTATTAATATTATCATTATCAAGATTTTTATATATCATTATCATTATTTTTACTATCAATACTATTAGTTATTATTATTATTATTATTATTATTATTATTATTATTATAAAAATATTACAAATTTCCTATTATTAATATCATTTTACCAAGTAGAGTATTAATGATATAAAAACACATTTTTTTTATAATCATATATATTAATATAATTTCAAATACATTTAATTAAGTTATTAATGAAACACATAATCTATTAAAATAACATTTTTAATATATATATATATATATATATATATATATATATATATATATATATATATATATATATTAGATTACAAATAGAGGTGTTAATATATACACTTGATATAGGTTCGTGAATCCGAGGCCAACCTTGCATTGTTCAGTATCGTTGTATGCATATTTTTACTACAAAATGTCGTATGGTGAGTTTCATTAATCCCTTTTTAAATGCTTTTGCAATATATATTTTTGGGACTGAGAATACATGCGCAGTTTTTATAAATGTTTTACGAAATAGACACAAGTAATCGAAACTACATTATATGGTTGAATTATCGAAATCGAATATGCCCCTTTTTATTAAGTCTGGTAATCTAAGAATTAGGGAACAGACACCCTAATTGACGCGAACTCTAAAGATAGATCTATCGGGCCCAACAAGCCCCATCCAATGTACCGGATGCTTTAGTACTTCGAAATTTATATCATGTCCGAAGGAGGATCTCGGAATGATGGGGATATTCTTATATGTATATTGTGAATGTCGGTTACCAGGTGTTCAATCCATATGAATGATTTTTTGTCTCTATGCATTGGACGTATTTATGAGAACTGGAAATGAAATTCTTGTGGTCTATTAAAATAATGGAAATGATTATTTATGTTAAACTAATGAACTCACCAACCTTTTGGTTGACACTTTAAAGCATGTTTATTCTCAGGTATGAAAGAAAGTTTCTGCTGTGCATTTGCTCATATTGCATGAAGTCGTACATGGCATATAGAAGTTAGTTCATCGCGATGGTACCAGATGTTATTGTATTCGTTCAGAAGATTTTGGACGGGGTATGACATGTGGTATCAGAGCGGTGGTCTTAGCGAACCAGGTCTTGCATTAGTGTGTCTAACTATTAGATGTTAGGATGCATTAATGAGTCTGGACTTCGACCTAATAGTTGTTAGGATAAATTAATAAGTCTAGACTTGAACCTGGTCCGCATGTCAAAAGTTTTGCTTATCATTTCGTGTCGAAGATTACCTGCTTACCATTCTTAGTCTAAACACATCTTACTGCATTGACTGCATGAATAGTGTATAGACAAAATACATATCTTAGCGCATCTGCTACCATAAACTTTGCCTGATATATTCCGTAAATTCTCCGTAATCTACGAAATATTTTGTTCTAGATATATATATATTCTATGTAATTAGAATATCATCCGATATCCAAAAATCATTTCATATCGAAAAATCCTTTACTCAATCATACGCAATGGAACTCACCACTAGTTCAAGTCCCTCGAATTCCGATATAGAGTCCCACTCCAGCTCCGAAAGCAGCGTCACCAGAATGAATCAATCACGCAGACATCCACAATTCATTTGATGAGTTCGTAGTCGACGTAATCAATGGAGACGAGAAGAAGATGATACTTTCCACCAACCGAATTTCCCTCTTGGTGATAAATCTGAAGCACTCACCGGCGAACCAATTCGAAACACCATTTTCACTCTAATTTCCCGAATATCTCGCCACGAACATATCATATCTCATATTCTAAACTTTATTCATTCACTGGTTCCAACCGACAATCATCCCGGAGTAATAAGTCAACGAGCTTCGCACCCGAGTTGTAGCCGTGAAAAGTATGGTGCAAAATGTACCAGCTTCAGCAACATTACCGGCATCAACAGTACCACCAACAACAACATCCGCATCCCAAGCCTCAATTTCACAATCTGTTCAACGAACAACAACATCATACGCACCATAGATACCAAGGAGTACCAACAGCAATTAACAATGAAGTATTGAACTATAACTTCATTAATATTCTGCGAAGAATATGTGGATCCTAATAGTTTTAGAGATTACTTATTCTAGCTCAAACCGAAAATCAAATGAGTCTAATATTATATTGACTCATTAAATCCATGATTACATCTGAAGAAAATATATATGTATATATATTTTCATAAAGATTGTGATTAAAAATTATTTCGCACAAACTGTTAATGGTGAAAATATTTTAACGGGTAGGTAATACCCGAGGAATATTTAGATTTCACATTAATAATTTACACTGTACATTTTTCGAATCTGATTCAACGGTCATTACTATCCTACTTACATCCACAGATATATGAATCCATTCACCACAGAATAACCGATCTCATCCACAATCGATTACATATTCTGATTTTAATATATCAGAATTCAAGTCAAGAAATAACCGATACCAGCATTTTTAAATTTCTACATCTTTCAAAGTTATACTCTGACTTCAAAACTGTGCTAGAACATCACTTATATACGCAAAACTCATAAAAATATTCATGTCGATTACAATCTGCATTCAAACCTTTCATAATTCTTGGAAACACCTCAATCGAGAGGATGAACCATCTGCACTTCATCTACGGAAGAAAAGATTGATGCATATAGTTATTCACCTAAAAAAAAACGCTCGAAACCTGAGTAAACGTTTAACACGTATATGTGCTAACTTCTTTGGCGTTGTTATTACCAAAAATAACTTTGCAATTTCCCTTCTAAATTAGCCAATTTTGTCACAGCTCCAACAAGTCAACTTTGACATTCATTTGGATTAGTCTTATTATAACCTTGATATATAAGATTGCCTTTCATCATCGTTACCGGAGAATCGTATATATTCCACCACATTAGCAGTAAACTTACCAGCAACTTCATTACTCATTGGCTTAAGTCTCTCCGAAGAACCATTATAGTTGTTCGTTAAAACCTATTCATATACTCATTCACATCTTATAACGAGAATTGCCATACCAATTATCGAGAATCCGCAATCAGTATTTCGAATCTCGCAACGTTTCTACATCAACAGTTATATGTATACATATAACCTTTAGAATTATGATCTTCCATTCTGAAATTCTGAAAAGCACTCTAGCCTACGAATCAGTTCTTTGAGTTTTGAAAAAGCTGAATGAAGCAGCAAGAACCTGTAGACAACCGTAAATGACCTTAACCGTCAAAAGTTTGATGAAAAAAAAAGTATGTCGGCAAAGCTCAGAAAAGTTGGAACTGATAAACGAATCGAACAAATCATGAAGGAGGCTATGGACAAATTACAAATACTAAACCTTCCTTCAAAGAATCTAAATGATTCAATGCATGCTGAAGTTATTATCGAATACCTTGCTCCTGACTCTAAACCTTTACGGGAAAATCTTCTGCATCATCCATCCATATTAGAAATTCTAAGAGATCATCGTATCTTTCATTATAAATATCCTCGATATTTCTGAAGATATTTTCATAAATATTCTTATCCAATATTAATTATCTCTCCGCTCTATCGGTGTCATATCATATAAGGAAACTGTTTTAGTTTCTAAAATCTTAAAAATTCGAATCTAAAATATGAATGTTTTTGAAGTAGTGTTGGGAACTGATGCATGAGTTAGTATAATATAATGACACTTGATCAACGTGATTATATTACAGTAATTCATGCTGAGTTTCTAATGGAATGTGATGATTCACAGAACATACCGTTATCATGTGCCATTTACACGACTCTTACATTCTACTCAATCTCTAAACATATCAAGAACATATTTTCTTGATAGTTCTATCTTTCCGGATATTCTGGTAAGTTACAAAATCAAGATCGCGCCATTACGATTTCCTTCTTAGAACATTAACTATGTTCATTTCAAAATCCATACGAATTCTGGACCATTATTCGCTTGTCTGGAAGTCGGGAAGAGGAGACGGAAGTATGGGACCCTTGAATATAAAAGAAAATATAAAGCCCGATAACAATACATAAATTACAAACCGTGTATATCAATGTTTATAGCAACATAAAGACACGGGAGGATTTAAAAGCCCTATAACCCCAAGGACAAAGTAGAAGTAAGCAGATTCCTCTGGTGAAAGTTGGAAAAGATGAATGAGGGTTGTGATAGTAAGGATAAGGACAAGGATCAGAAATGGAGTTAGCATTTTCATAAACTTTAGAATTTGGGAATTTGGTATAGGAATGGTAAAAGTAACAGAATGGAAGAAGTTAATTTATAGTAAAATATCTGATAGAAAAATCAAGGCAGATCTCCGTATTTAATTAGAGAATCTAAATTTTTTTATTCGTCGAAGAATCAAATCTTTTAGATTTAGAAGATTTTCTTTAAATCCCTTGAATTCCGGAATTCAACAGTGACTACGTCAAAAGTTAAGACGAACCTCTATTTACTCCATTTCACTTTTTTGTGACAGCTTCACTTGTATGCTTGACATAATCAAATCTTTCTATCTATATTAATCAATATTGATAAAACTCTATTTATCAACTCATATTCATCAGGAAAAACATTCTTATTGTTAGCCATGACGACCTCACTCAAATTTCGGGACGAAATTTCTTTTAACGGGTAGGTACTGTGATGACCCGGAAATTTCCGACCAAATTTAAACTTAATCTTTATATGATTTCGATACGATAAGCAAAGTATGAAATGTTGAGTCTAGAAAATTTTGAAATCAATGTTCATATATTCAAAGTTGACCGTTGACTGTGTCCGACGATTCACGAACAACTATTTGTAAATAGATTAATATATTTAAAAATATATATATAATAATAATTTGAATTGTAATTTAAAATAATATAAAATATAATAAAAGTTATTAGGAATCTATGTATATATGTAGAGTATATTAAATATAATTATTAAATAATAGTAATACTCGTTTGTCGATTCGTTGGTATTTAAATAAGTGATTCAAACTTATGTATTTTTAAAACAAACGAAAGCTCATTAATAGACTACGTAAACTTCAGACTTGTTGAAAATACATTTACTATCTTATTTTTGAATTTTAATTAATTTGTATATTTTAGTTGGGATTGAGCTCGAATGACAGGTAAATTTCTATGATCGATATGAAATGAGTTTAAACTCAAAATTATGAGAAGTTTAAAATTAAACGTTGGTCTATAATTAAGTTTTATCAACTGTAAGTTTGTTAAAAATATAATTAAATACCCCGAGTTAAGTTTAGTACTCCGTACATGTTACTTGGAACGAAAAATAAATAATTAACGAATCTTTTTGATCAGGTTCCAAACAGTTAATGATTGAAATAATAAAATAGACTAAAAATTTGGAATTTTTAGGAACACTTTTATATTTTAATTGTTTAGAAATGGGCACGATATTATATCATATTAAACACTGCCGGCAGAGTGATAGTAAATTAATCCGTGAACTTCAATTATCAATTGAATTACTGTTTCTTACTTTATACTTTTGTTTCTTTGTTTTGCCGTACCCCACTCCAATTCAACTTTTGTGTATTGTTTTAGTTCATTTGAAGAAACAATATATCTGATCATGATTATTACTGTTTTAATTTCAATCATCACCAGTCGAATCCAATATCTATTCTATCTATTATATCTATTTTATCTATTCTATCTTTCTACCTTTTCTTCTATCTTCTATCTTCTATATCTATATAATATATATACATATAACATACAAACACACGACATGAACTTGAAACCTCTCCTAATCACCACCGGAGTACCACACCTCACCACCACCTTCACGATAATTGATCACCACTCTTATCATTTTTATGAAACCCATCATGAACCAAAACAATCGCCACCCTATTCTGTGTCATTTCTATTGTTGACAAACGTAAACTACCACAAACCCGTTTTAATCACCACCTTTGAACAATCACTAAACTATTTTTTGTTTTCTATTACCTTCACCCGATCTCCGCCACCATTTTACCACCACAGACACAACACATTCAAACCATCGATCAACCTTTACTGTCACTACTACTGCCACACTACTTCGTTTCTATTGTGAACCTTTGAAACCATTTGCTCCTAGCCGCTTCTCGATGATCACAACACAACTAAACTGAATCACCATCATCGAACTCGTTTCAATTGTTGTTATACTCTCTTCTTTTATCAACACCAACGAACACCCTCCATCACCACCTTGTGATTCTGTCTCTTGTTTCGATCATGAACCCAAAACCACCAAAACCACCATCACCCTACTCTCTCTCTTCTCTCGCTCGTTACTTTCCTTCTTTCTTCACGAACCCACACACACGTATACAAACCTTGTTCCTTCTACTACTCGTTACCTGTTTCTTTTCCCGTTTTAAAACCAACAATAACCGCTACTGTATCTGTTTCTAATTTGTTATAAAGCGAAGGACCTTCACCTTTCTTCAACCACTACTGCCACTAATGGTGTTCCTATTTCAGTCACGAAACCACAACGGTTCGTATGCTGTTATTCTTGTTTCCATTTTCTATCGAAACACAAACGAAAAACCAAGCACCTTTATTAAAGATAATGATGAAATAAAGAAGGAATAAGTTATGAAATACGTTTGAAGTAATTGAGACAAATGGATGGCTGCTGTTATACACGAGGTGACACCCACTACCCAATCCACTATCACGTTTTTTAGTTAAGTAGAGAATCAAAGAAACCCTCTAATTTGGCCGACCAGGATGACCCACATGGGTAACACATGAGTTAAAGTTTTATATTTTTGTGTTACACTAGAAGAATGATGATGATATTATGTTGCTGTTGAACACCACTTGCGATCTAATTGTGGAAGGGTTCTTTTATTTGGGTCATCGGTTTTGTATTAGGCTAGAAAGATTCAAATTTTTTTTTTTTTGGACTGCATATTCTCTTTATAAATTTTGGGCCGTGCTTCATTATTTTAATTGGGCTAAGTAGATTAACATAGAAGGTAGAAACTGATATACATATATGATTTGTGATAATGTGATTAGATGATCATAATATTTTGTTGATGATAATGGCAAGTAAATGAAAATGTTATGATCATGACTAAGATGAACTGTAAGATGTTAATGAGTTGAGTGTGATTCTGTGATGAAAATGATATACGGTGATCATGATGAAATGATTATTATGATGACGATGATGGTTATTATGATGATAGAATGATGGAGATGATGAACGAGATCGTAGACGAAGGAATTGAAAGAAGATGATGATTATTAGGATTGTGATTAGGATGAACATAAGAATGAAAAAGATGATGATGGTATTATGATGTCACGATTAGGATGTATGATAATAGCGATTTTTGATGAGGAACCGTATAAATTTATGAGGATTAGATAATGACCATGTTAAAGATGATAATTATATATGTAATCAAGATAACGATGGTGCTGAGTGTTGATGAAGAAGATTATATGATAATGATGCACATGATAATAATGAATATTTTAGGTTAATCAACTGCAATATATTTATGTTATTCATGATCGAGCTTCAGGAGGAAAACAAACAGGTCAACGAAATTTTAATTGGGTTATCAAACTGTTAAATGGGTTTTTGCACTAGGCTTCCTAAGCGGACTAGTTACATGGGCTAAAGAAATTGTTGTTGGGCTTCTCAAAACTGGTTAAGTAGAGGTGGGTGATGAATTAATTCAAGAAACAAAAATTCGTGGAATGGTTTGTGGTGTTATTGTTTAGCGAGAGGTCGCGGGTTCGAGCCCGGGCATGGGCATTATTCTTAGGCCAAATTCTTTGAGGTAGTTATCTTTATTATTACTATTTCATTATTATTATTATTATTATTATATTATTATTATTATTATTATTATTATTATTATTATTATTATTATTATTATTATTATTATTAGGAATATAAGTATTAATATTATCATTATTATTAATTAAAATTATCATTTTATTTAGATTAACATTATTAGTAAAAGTATTATTAATTATTATTTTTATCATTATTATCATAATTAATATTATTATTACTCATTATTAGTATTAGGTATTAATATCAATATTATATTTTTATTATAAAATAACTTATTATTGATATTATTAATATTATCATTATCAAGATTTTTATATATCATTATCATTATTTTTACTATCAATACTATTAGTTATTATTATTATTATTATTATTAATATTATAAAAATATTACAAATTTCCTATTATTAATATCATTTTACCAAGTAGAGTATTAATGATATAAAAACACATTTTTTTATAATCATATATATTAATATAATTTCAAATACATTTAATTAAGTTATTAATGAAACACATAATCTATTAAAATAACATTTTTAATATATATATATATATATATTAGATTACAAATAGAGGTGTTAATATATACACTTGATATAGGTTCGTGAATCCGAGGCCAACCTTGCATTGTTCAGTATCGTTGTATGCATATTTTTACTACAAAATGTCGTATGGTGAGTTTCATTAATCCCTTTTTAAGTGCTTTTGCAATATATATTTTTGGGACTGGGAATACATGCGCTGTTTTTATAAATGTTTTACGAAATAGACACAAGTAATCGAAACTACATTATATGGTTGAATTATCGAAATCGAATATGCCCCTTTTTATTAAGTCTGGTAATTTAAGAATTAGGGAACAGACACCCTAATTGACGCGAACTCTAAAGATAGATCTATCGGGCCCAACAAGCCCCATCGAATGTACCGGATGCTTTAGTACTTCGAAATTTATATCATGTCCGAAGGAGGATCCCGGAATGATGGGGATATTCTTATATGTATATTGTGAATGTCGGTTAGCAGGTGTTCAATCCATATGAATGATTTTTTGTCTCTATGCATGGGACGTATTTATGAGAACTGGAAATGAAATTCTTGTGGTCTATTAAAATAATGGAAATGATTATTTATGTTAAACTAATGAACTCACCAACCTTTTGGTTGACACTTTAAAGCATGTTTTTCTCAGGTATGAAAGAAAGTTTCCGCTGTGCATTTGCTCATATTGCATGAAGTCGTACATGGCATATAGAAGTCAGTTCACCGCGATGGTACCAGATGTTATTGTATTCATTCAGAAGATTTTGGACGGGGTATGACAGCTAGCTCCCTGTGGAACGAACCGGACTTACTAAAAACTACACTACTGTACGATTAGGTACACTACCTATAAGTGTTGTAGCAAGGTTTAGGTATATTCACTCTATAAATAAATAAATAACTTGTGTAAAATTGTATCGTATTTAATAGTATTTCGTAATAAAAATATAACTATTTCGTACACTACCCTGCACACATCAAGTATTTTTGGCGCCGCTGCCGGGGACTCTTAAACGCCGAAAGCGAAACGCTATATATAAAAAAAAAAAGATTTTTATTAAGTTTTAATTTATTTTTGTAAAAATACGTTTTAAATATTAAAAATACAAAAATATAAAAAGAAAAACAAAAATATATATATTTTTAAGAGTTGTTCAAAATATATAAAATTATAAAGTATTTTTATTTCTATTTTAGTTTTTAAATATAAGTTTTATTTAATTTATATAAATATTTTATATAAATATAAAAACAGAAAGAAAAAAAAGAGTAAAAGTAATCGGGCCCAACTGTAGCAGCCCAACATCTGGCCTGGATCCACGAACCATGCAATCGCATGGATTTACAACACTCAGCTCATACGATCGCATGAGCTGATTTGACAGGACTGGTACATCAGCTAAATCGAATTAGGGTTTGATTAATATATAATTATTATTAATTAATTTAGATTAGGGTTTTGTTTTAATATTAATTAGTTTTAGTTTTATTTATTTTGTATTTTAAGTTATAATTAGTTTTATTAAATATATAAACTTAATACTTTTGTAAAATAATAATATAAAAATAATATTTTTATAAAAATTGTATTTTTACAACTTTAAGTTTTATTATTATATTATATATCTTTTTATTCGTAATATTTGTATTTTTATCGTTCGTAATTAGTTTTAAGATTAGTTTTAGCCGTAGTTATTTTTATTTCTAAATTTTTAGGCTTTGCCGTAAAATCCCTTAAGTGCTTTTTCTTTAGACTAAGATTTAGGTGCTTTAGAATTTTGCGACGCCTTTTTAAGATTTTAGAACCTTTTTAAGTTATTGCCGTTTTGGATATAGAATTCCTTTAAGCTTTAATACCTTTAGACACAACTTTTAGACTTTTAAGTTTCGACGCTACATTTTATTATTTTTCGACCTTTTATTTTTTCGACGATTTTCGACGCGCTCTTTTTCTTTCTTATTTCTCGACGCTCTAGTTTTTAGGACATAGAATTTTCTATTTCTTCTCTAAAATTTCAAAACAAAAAATTATTTTAAGTAGTTAAATTGATAGACATCCAAAATTTTCTGGTTCGTAGTAATAGTTGGATTTATTAGTGGCGAGTTGTGGGCTTCCGATTTAAAGGGTCCTGGCTACCTGCTGCATCTATTGGCTATTCGAAACGTTGGCAAAATCAGAAAAGTCTATTAATTTGATAACTTATATAATTTTTTTTTTACTTTTATAACTAATAGGATATTCAGTGAATGCACCGAGCAAAACGCTCACCACCTTTCATACGTTCACCACCTGTAACTCGATCAAGACATCTCGCCAATATTTTCGCCGTTGATTTTTCTTTAGAATCGTCATCTAGTCGACCAAGTACTCCAATTTAAATTTACGATAATCCATTTTTTGAACCCGACCTCACAATTGAGAATCCGGAGGATATTCAGGGACAATTCAGAGATCCTGAACCACTAATCATTCCTCCTGAACCACAAATCACTCATCCAGAGATTGTCGAGGAAGAAACCATTAAATCAGAATCCTCTAGTGATTCAGATTCAAAAAATTCAATCATGGATAATCTGGAACCTCTAAGTATGGAAGACCGAATGAGAGCTAAACGTACTGGCCAAGGTCATGCAATTACTCAACCAGACATTAATGCACCAGATTATGAAATCAAAGGACAAATCCTACACATGGTAAGTAATCAATGCCAATTTAGTGGCGCGCCGAAGGAAGATCCAAATGAACATCTTCGAACCTTTAATAGGATCTGTACTCTATTTAAAATCAGAGAAGTGGAGGATGAACAGATATATCTCATGTTATTTCCCTAGAATTTAAAGGGAGAAGCCAAAGATTGGTTAGAATCGTTACCTGAAGGGGCGATTGATACATGGGATGTCTTAGTTGAAAATTTTCTTAAACAATTCTTTCCGGCATCTAAAGCCGTGAGACTTCAAGGAGAAATAGTTACGTTCACGCAAAAGCCAAATGAAACTCTATATGAGGCGTGGACAAGATTTGGAAAGTTGTTAAGAGGATGTCCGCAACATGGTTTAGACACTTACCAAATAGTACAAATATTCTACCAAGGATGCGACATCACTACAAGAAAAGACATCGATATAGCAGCTGGTGGTTCCATTATGAAGAAAACCGCAACGAAAGCTTATAAAATTATTGATAACACTGCTTCCCACTCACATGAGTGGTACCAAGAAAAAGATATCGTTAGATCATCTAAAGTGGCTAGAGCCAATTCTAGCCATGACTTTAATTCCATTTCAGCAAAGATAGATGCTGTCGAGAGACGAATGGAAAAGATGACTACAGATATTCACTCAATACGAATTAGTTGTGAGCAGTGTGGAGGACCACATTTGACAAAAGATTGTCTCAGTATTGAACAAACAATAAAACAAAGAGAGAATGTTTCATACATGAAGCAAGGGCCTGGAAATAATTATCAGAATAATTATCAACCGCCAAGACCAATCTACAATCAAAATCAGAATTATAACCGAAATGTTCCATACAACAACCAACAAGGTCCTAGCAATTAACAAGTATCCAATAATACTTACAATCATCAAAGACCTATTTTTCCAATTAAACCATCATAAACCGATGATAAAAAGCCAAATTTAGAAGACATGATGTCGAAGCTAGTTGAATCTCAAACGCAATTTTTCACATCTAAGAAACAAACTAATGAACAAAATGCTCAAGCATTTAGAAATCAACAAGCTTCTATTCAAAATCTGGAACAAGAAGTAAGCAACCTAGCAAGGTTAATAGGTGAAAGAAAATCGGGAAGTCTACCTAGTGATACAAATGCTAACCCCCGGAATGAAACAACTAAAGCCATTACCACAAGAAGTGGTATTACACTTAAATCACCTGAAATACATGTTATTTCTAATGACTCTATTCCTACTCCACAAGAACCACAACCTGAACAAGATAAGGAATCAGAACCGGTAGTTGAAAATGTTAATGAAGATAACACAGTTAAGGCTAAACCTTATGTTAAACCATATCAACCACCACTTCCTTACCCGAGTAAAATGAGAAAAGAAAGACTTGAAGCCGAGCAATCCAAATTCTTGGATATGTTTAAACAAATAAATGTAAATTTTCCTTTCATTGATGTAATTTCAGGAATGCCAAGATATGCTAAATTTCTAAAAGATCTAATCACAAATAGAAAGAAAATGGAAGAACTCTCGGCTGTTACTATGAATGCTAATTGTTCTACAGTGCTGTTGAATAAGATACCAGAAAAATTATCAGATCCAAGAAGTTTCACAATTCCATGTTTTTTGGATAGTCTTAGTTCAATAGAAGCATTGGCAGACTTAGGTGCTAGTATAAATCTAATGCCGTATTCACTATACACTAAACTAGATCTCAGAGAATTGAAACCAACACGAATAAGCATATAACTAGCCGATCGATCAGTAAAATATCCTAGAGGGATAATGGAAAACATGCTAGTTAAAGTTGGTACTTTAGTATTTCCAGTAGATTTTGTTATTCTGGACATGGAAGAAGATTCTCGAGTTCCTCTCATATTAGGAAGACCATTCTAAAACACGGCTAAAGCAATAATAGACGTATTTGGTAAGAAACTGACCCTAAGTATAGAGGACGAGAGTGTTACCTTTTCTGTTAATAGAGCCATGCAACAACCACAATCTGCAGATGATACATGTTATTACATTCAAACTATAGATTCACATGCAGAATTGTTAGAAGAATTTCCAGAATTACAAGGAACGGAAATATATTCCTTAGGAGAAGGAACTGAACCAATTAATGAAGCTGAAATCTTAGCTACACTCATGGCTAATGGATATGAACCAACAACAGAAGAAATTTAAATGCTAAAAGAGGAAGACAGATATCGATACAAATCATCGATAGAAGAACCACCGACATTAGAGTTAAAGCCACTTCCAAACCATTTGGAATATGCTTATTTACATGGTGAATCAGAATTACCTGTAATAATATCGTCTTCTCTTACTGAAAATGAAAAATCTCAACTCATTTCTGTGCTAAAAGCTTATAAACCAGCTATTGCATGAAAGATTCATGACATTAAAGGCATAAGTCCTTCGTATTGCACACATAAAATCCTTATGGAAGAAGGTCATAAAACGTATGTGCAACGCCAACGAAGACTAAATCCTAATATGCAAGATGTTGTTAAAAAAGAAATTATTAAACTACTAGATGCAGGTTTAATTTATCCAATCTCTGATAGTCCATGGGTAAGCCCAGTTCAATGCGTACCTAAGAAGGGTGGCATGACTGTCATCACAAATGAGAAAAATGAGCTTATTCCTACTAGGACTGTAATAGGATGGCGTGTCTGTATTGATTATAGAAAATTAAATGACGCCACCAGAAAAGATCACTTTCCCTTACCTTTCATTGATCAAATGTTGGAAAGATTAGCCGGAAATAGTTACTATTGTTTTCTTGACGGTTTCTCCGGATACTTTCAAATTCTAATAGCACCCGAGGACCAAGAGAAAACCACATTCACGTGCCCTTATGGTACTTTTGCTTATAAACGCATGCCATTTGGACTTTGCAACGCCCCTGCAACCTTTCAAAGGTGCATGCTAGCGATTTTTCACGACATGATAGAAGAATGCATGGAAGTTTTCATGGATGACTTTTCAGTCTTCGGTGATACTTTTGAAACATATCTAGTTAATCTTGAACGAATGCTTATTAGATGCGAACAATCAAATCTAGTACTTAATTGGGAAAAATGCCATTTCATGGTTAGAGAAGGCATCGTTATTGGTCACAAAATTTCAAAGGAAGGAATTGAAGTGGATAGAGCTAAAGTAGATGTAATTGCTAAACTTCCACATCCCACCAATATTAGAGGAGTTAGGAGTTTTCTAGGGCATGCCGGTTTTTACCGACGTTTCATAAAAGATTTTTCCAAAATTGCCACTCCTTGAAAAGGATACTCCATTCATCTTTTCAGATGAATGCATCAAATCTTTTAATATTCTTAAAGAAAAAACTCATGAATGCGCCGATCATGATAACTCCAAATTGGAATCTACCGTTTGAACTTATGTGCGATGCAAGTGATTTTGCAATGGGAGCCGTTTTAGGACAAATGTTTGAAAAACGATTTCAACCTATTTATTACGCTAGTAAGACGTTACAAGGAGCACAAACGAATTACACAACTACTGAAAAAGAACTCCTTGCTATTGTCTTTGCTTTTGACAAATTTCGTTCATATCTCGTTCTAGCTAAAACGGTTGTCTATACCGACCATTCTGCTCTTAGATATCTATTTTCGAAGCAAGATGCAAAACCACGATTAATCCGTTGGATCTTACTCTTACAAGAGTTCGATATTGAAATCCGAGACAAAAAGGGAGCAAAAAATCTCGCAGCTGATCATCTTTCTCGTCTTGAAAATCCTGAATTAGAAGTTCTAAATGAATCGGCCATACAAGATAACTTTCCTGATGAATATCTATTGAAGATAGATTATAATGAAATTCCCTGGTTTACAGACTGTGCAAACTATTTAGTATGTGGATTCCTTGAAAAAGGGTTGTCGTACCAAAAATGAAAGAAATTCTTTGGTGATATAAAACACTATTTCTGAGAAGATCCACATTTGTTTAAAAGTTGTCCCGATGGAATAATACGCCGATGTGTATTCGGGGATGAAGCCAGTCAAATCTTAAACCATTGTTGCACAGGACCAACAGGAGGGCATTATGGGCCTCAACTCACAGCAAGAAAAGTTTACGATGCTGGATTCTATTGGCCTACAATTTTCAAAGACGCACACCTTCTTTGTAAATCCTGTGATGCTTGTCAAAGGGCCAGAAAAATAAGTCAACGTGATGAAATGCCACAAAATGTCATTCAAGTATGTGAAGTATTTGACATTTGGGGTATTGACTTTATGGATCCATTTCCAAAATCTCATAATAATCTCTACATTCTCGTTGCCATTGATTATGTATCTAAATGGGCGGAAGCACAAGCTCTCCCAACTAACGATGCACGAGTTGTAGTCAGCTTTTTAAAACGTCTTTTTGCTAGGTTCGGAACACTGAAAGCTTTAATAAGTGATCGGGGTACTCATTTTTGTAATAATCAACTTGAGAAAGTTCTCAAAAGATATGGAGTAACTCATAAAATCTCCACTGCTTATCATCCACAAACAAGTGGACAAGTTGAAAATACCAATTGAGCTTTAAAACGTATTCTAGAGAAAATCGTAGGATCAAATCTGAAGGAATGGTCCATGAAATTGGAGGATGCACTCTGGGCTTTTAGAACAGCCTACAAAACTCCAATTGGAACCACACCTTTTAAACTCGTTTATGGAAAAGCATGTCACCTTCCAGTAGAAATTGAGCACAAAGCATTTTGGGCTTTGAAGACATGTAATCTTGATTTACATGAAGTTGGACGTCTACGGTTAAGTCAATTAAACGAATTAGAAGAATTAAGACATGAAGCATATGAAAATTCGTTAATCTATAAAGAAAGAACGAAGAAATGGCATGATAAAAGAATCAGAAGTTCAAAAGAATTTAAAGAAGGAGACAGAGTTCTTTTTTTCAATTCACGATTCAAGCTATTTCCTGGAAAATTGAAATCTAGATGGTCTGGATCATTCATAGTTAAAAGAGTTTTCCCATACGGAATAATAGAGTTGATAAATTCAAATAGGATTGGATTTAAAGTTAATGGTCACAGAGTTAAACATTACATACATGGTCCGATGGAAGTTGACAATAAAGTCAATCATAATTTCACCACCCAAGAAAACCCTCAGAATGAAAACATAAATATGTTATCAACAACATATGAAAAATCAAAATTGAAAGACGTGGAAGCTTCAAATTGGAGTGATGAAGAAGAATTCCTATACAAACCTCCCATTCCAAGAAACGAAGAAAAATGTGAACAAGAAGTTCAAGTAGAAGTGAAAGAACCAAGAAAAGATCACTTGGAAAAGGTTAACAAACCAACTCTACTTACTAAAGTAGGAGACCCAGGTGAATTTATTATTTCTTGCTTACTTAATGATGGTGCTATGTATAATGGACTCGCAGATTTAGGAGCAAGTACAAATGTTATGCCTCTTTCCTTATACAAAAGATTAGGTGTGGGTAAATTAAGACCAACCAGAATAGGTGTTCAATTATTTGATCAAACCATTAAACACCCGGTTGGAATAGCAAACAATTTACTTGTTAAAGTGGGAAGTTTGACCTTTGTTGCAAACTTCATAGTTATTAAATGGAGGAAGACCTTGATATTCCTCTAATTTTAGGTTGCCCATTTTTAGCAACCACCGAGGCGTTCATTGATGCAAGAGAAGGTAGAATGACACTAAGGGATGATGACAAATCGGTCACCCTTGTGAACCAAAAGTTTAGATCTCCACCAACCAAAACTGTTGAACCAATAAAAATGCCTAAGTGTGGGGAAGATGAAGCAACAACCAATGCTGACCTGATAACAAAGAACCCCGCTGTTAATACAAAATTAGATGAACCCGTTTTCAACAGTTCAACGAAGAAACTTTATAAACGGATTCAAGATGCTAGGATTAAGGGGAACTTTAAGTTATGTAACCGATTAGTATCCAATTTGTCGCCTAAAGAAAAGGAAATGTTAGTAGAATTTGTGAAAGTTACAGAAGAAATCAACAATTGGCTTGAAGCAAAAGTCAGAGATATACAAATTGTTGATAGTCCAATTGAAAACGAAGTTAATCACAATTTCGACACCACAGCTAACTAAGTGTGGGGAGAATCAAGTCTTTTTAAGGATAATATATATTTCTGTTAGAGATAGATATTCTGTTTTCGTGTAATTCTCGAGAATGGAATCCGAATGGTCTTTCCCTAGCAGACCCTAAAGAACTAGTCTTCTCCCTCTATTCTGAATTTTTATTTCTTTTAGGTTTTACGAGATGAAGAATTACTTTGATCTGAACCATGGTCTACTACTACACGCTATGATTACTAAACGTAATAATAACATCTTCCCGAGTAAACTGGTATCATTCATAAGAGGCAAAATGGACGAAGTGAGGAAAGAACTCAGGAAAGATCATCATAAAACACACTTTGGTAAAGAAAAATCAAAATCCAAAAAAAAAAAAAAGAGCACGACACCTTGAAAGATGTCATAAATGCGGAAAATGGTCACATGAAGGTAAATGTACGAACAATCAAACATATCCAAATACCGAATTTGTTACTCTATGCAGAGAAGGATCGTTCATGTGTTTAGAAGAAAAGTTATTGAATAATCGAGGTTATGCTTATGTAGCTATGGAAAATCAAATCACACGACTCTCCTATGAGTCGGCTAAAGCAGGTCTCTAAGAATTCTTTCTCACAGGTAAGTATGTACAGTTTTTATTTTATTTTATTGCTTTTAATCTTTTGATAATAAACGCTGAATCGTTCGCTATAAAGTATTAAATTGATATTCAATAAAATTAGGTATGCGAAACCGAAATTATTGCTATCATACAAAAATTTATTACATCACTGCGAAATTTACCGTTTATTCTTAAGGTATAAATATCTTTAATCAATTAACCCAAAATATTTCAAAAATTCGTCAGGAGTAAAACTAGGTTATGGAACCGAAATTACTTTACCGAAAAGAGGAGTGTATATTTTTGATAATATTTGATTGATTAAAGTGGGATAAAAGACCAAAAAGATTTTTAATTTTATCTTTACCATGTTTTTAAAATTAATATTATAAATTTTTTTAAAAAAATCAATATATTTAAGTTTTTAAATATTTTAAAAATTAATATTTTCAATATAAGTTTGTAAAATTAATGTATAAAAATATTAATAATATGAATTTTTAATTCTATACATTTTAAATTTAAGTTTGGTGTGAATTTAAAAAAAAAATGTACTTTATTTCATTAAGTTAAAAATGTGATTTCTAAAAATTCGTCGTGAGTTGAAGACTAGGTCGTTGAACCGAAATTGCTTTACCCGAGGGCGGGACGAGAAATTTTATTATCATTATTTTTAATCTTATTGAATTAAAGTATGCCAAAAACATTAAAAAATCCAAAAATCTTTGCTTTTAAAACGACGCTTAAAAAGTGACAAATTTTAAAATTTTGTCGAGAGACGAACTAGGACAACGATCCAAAACGCCCTCATTCTAAAAGAAACAAATTTTTAAAATTTATTAATTTATGTTTTCTTAGTTAAAGGTTTTTATAAAAAAAAATAAAAAAAAAATGACCCCATGCGATCGCATGGGATTTGTGCTGCAAAACCATGCGATCCCATGGTGATAAAAAACTGGGCTGGATAAAATTTCCCAGCTCGCTGTTCTGTCTCACACAACACACATATACAAACACGAACACACACACTAAAACACTCCTCAAATCACCATTTTTCAACCAAATTTCACCAAATTTGTCACAATAATCCGCTACAATCATGTCTTTTCTCAGATGGGGAAGCAGAAAGGTAAAGATTTCACCCCTAAAACTCTTTAAATTCGAATTTTAGTGTTCTTGAGCTAAATTTTACCTAATTTAATTTTGTTAATTTCTATTGTAGTTAGAGTTAAATTGTTAGTATATTATGCATGTACAACCTAGATTGATGCTATTTAACATGATTTGAAGCCTTAAACTTCAAAAATTTTAGGAATCTATGGTTTGTGTTCTTGAGCAAATTGGGGCTTTTTGATATAAACAGGTTATGGCCAATTTTTGTCATGAATTATTGCTAAATTAAGTAGTGTAACATGTTTAGGTAGCTAAATGATCTAAACTTTGATCATAAACATGATTTTTGAGAATTAAAGTGCACTTTTTAAGTCTAAAATTCATGAACTTGATTAAATTAATGTAAATGCCATTTGAAACTTGTTTAATTGCTAGTAATGGTTATTTTAACATGTTATTTGAGTTGAATGCTTATAAACTTTGTAAACATTTTCATATATGCTTATTTGAAAAAGTGTAGAATTGATAAAAATATGAAAATGAGCATGAGTTTAATATAGATTAAACATGTCATTGTAATTATTTCAAGTTGTTATTTTGCTAACACTAATGCATATTTGGATGTACAAATTTTGTGTTTAATGTGTTTTGCAGAGAAATACTGATTCTGATGGTGCATCATCATCATCATCTAGGCAACCTGCTCCGGAACCACAGCCATAAATGCAATATGAGCCACAATATGAATCAGAACCTGAACAGGAACAACAACAAGAACAACAATATCATAATGATCAACACATACCATATTATGATCCGCAACAAGAATATGTTAATGCCTACGTACAATTTCCGATTCATCCAATAACAGAACACCCAACGATTGATGAAGAGCTTTTGCATCCCAATTTGAGATTTGATCGAAGTTGGAGAGATTACCCGACGTACCAAAGTAACAAATTTAAACTGGTAACGAAAAATGTAGAAGTACCGAGGGTAATCGATTGGGAGCCTTTGGAAAGGGTCCAACTAGCTAACTCAGTTAGGCAGCATCTGATCCAAAGGTATGGGAACTCTTCTTTTCCCAATTGGGAACGTTTATTCACCATTCGTAGGCCTGTATATAAGGAATGGTGTGTTGAGCTTATGAGTACTATATCACTTGATACGGATGTAGTTAGGTTAGACGATAGGAATTTTCTTAAATTTTTACTTGGCCGTAGGATGTACAGAATGTCCATGCTGGACATGGCCAGGGCTTTACAGATTTACACTCCTTCTGAATTACTACTACCTAATTGTACAAATTTGATTTATCATGGTGAAAGGGTAGATAGGAATTTTGACGCAGATGCCGTCTGGAGGCGTATGTCAAATTACAATGTTTTTACGCGGGGAGAAAGACACTCCTATTTAGATATTAACAAAGCCGAGCTTCGTATTATACATAAATTTTTAGCTAATTCGATTACACAAAGAGGTAACAACAAGGATAAAGTGACTCAACACGATTTATTTTACCTTAAGTGTATTCGAAACACTAGAAGCTTTGTTAATATTCCCTACTGTGTTGGTTTTTATCTGTCCAAAATGATGGAAGGAATACAGGACGGGGGAATAATAGGAGGGGGTATTTTTGTTACTCTCATTGGAGAGTATTTGGGTGTAGATAGGGATCAAGGGGGTCCACTGATGGTGTGTAGAGAACAGGTTGAGACTTTAGGATTGCGGGTCTATCAGGGTACAAAGGTATTAAAGAGCAGACGCAATCAGGCAGTACCATATGAGGGCCGTCATCCACAGGTAGAGAGAGGTTCAGATGAGGAAATGAAGGAACCGGATGACATTAGGGATGTCATTAGGGAGGCTGTTACTGATGTTTACCAGCGTATAGATGAGGTAGAAATGACAAACGAGGCTAGACATAGTCAGTTCGAGCAGTGGTACGCCGAGAATGTGTACGAGCATTCCAGGCAACGATAGCATGATAGATGGCACTATCATCAGCATTAGATCATGAGCCAGCTATCACCTCAGGTACCAAATAACTACGTACCGACCCAACCTGCTTACTATCCGCCACACCAGCCCGATATGCGACCACCATTTACTCTCTACGACCCTAACCATGCCTATCAGTACACCTATAACCAACCGTGGAACCCGACTGACGACATGAACTGGAACCCCTATCCAGATTGATACAGTTCCCATTGGTGATTTTTATCTTTTTACTATTTTTATTTACTTATGTTTAAAACATAAAATATTATGATACTTTTATATAATTTTTAACATTTTTCTATTTTGTTACTAATATTTCGTATTTATAATTTGAAAGTGGGATGTTAAGTCCCATTTCAAATTACCATGCATGTTTATATTTGTATTGTATGTATTTTATCTCATGTACACAACAGGGTAAAACAGCGAACTTTCAAAGACTGACATTAAGTTCAGCAAAATCTACTAATTTTGACGACAAAACGAAAAACAAATGTGATGTAACAACAAGACGGAATGAACAAATGATGTGCACCATTTATCATTCAACAAACAAACGCCAATATGTTTGGAAACTTTGGTAAAATTTAATCATTTTTCTACGCTAATCACCCTCAATAATTTAAATTGTTACTGATTTCTTGCAAATGAGGGCATTGCAAGATCTTAAGTGTGGGAAGGGGTTAAATTCTTTCGGATTTTTAAAATTTTAAATTTAAACACTTGGTTACCATTAAAAATACTAGTAACACAGTAGTTGTATTAGAATCTAGTACTCTCTGATAATAAAGAACAGTCCTAGTCTTATATACGGACTACCCAATTCTAGTAAAAATTTCAAAAATATTTCAAATAAATGAATTCAAATTCATGTTTATACATATTTATGAACGATAAAACTAGGTGTTAACACCGAAATTATTGTTACCTCGGAAAGGACATAAATTGAGAAACAACCCAAAATGTTAAAATTCATTTAAAATGGAATAGAGGAAAATAAAAAGGCAAAGAAAGGAAAATAAAAGCCAAGTGTGGGAAAAATTTACCAAGTTATTTAAAACATATATTACATATATTTGTACAAATAATTGAAAATACTTTTGTTTTGAACAATATTAATCAGTTTTACCCAGTTTATTGTAATATAAAGGGAATTTAAAAGGAAGTAAAGTGTTCCGAGAAAAAGACACGCGCTTCTTGATTTAGGTCAGGAAGTTGTCGTCCAGACCAGTTGTAGAGTCTACGAAAAACCTTGAAAAGTTTTCTCAAAAATCAGCTGGAAATCCACGGACCTCAGCATCAAACAGGGTCGCCAAGTGGTCAGACTTATCCTAACCATGAGAGGATCTGTCTCGTACAATGGGAGGGCACCGTGCAAATTAGCTTATAAGACTAATGAATCAGATCCCCATAAAGGATAATCTCCTTAAAGATCAAAAATCAGCTTTTAAGACTGATATTACTCAATCGTTGAGATTGACCTTAAAGATTGAGAATTCAAACTCATGGAATTCAATGATATCTAAACTCGAGCTTGAACGAGAAAATATTTTGATCAAAATTACAAACCGATTTATTTTCTGAAAACCCATTTTTAATGCGTTCATTACCATTGAACGTAAAATCCTAGGAATTCACCTGGAATTCATTAGGTCACCTAAACCAAATCGGGTGTCAACCGTAAGAACGGTGGTTGCATAGCATGGTCAAAGACAGGACCTTGTACCAGACCAAAAAAAACTATAGGGTGATCTTTACTATTGCTCCTACAAAGGATAGTAATTGCATCTGACACGTTATAGACCATAATCAAAAGTATGTCACGGGACATTGCCTTAACAGTTGCTTGTTCAACGCTTTCCATTACAACCGGATGGTAGTTTACCAAAAGGTAATATATGGAGCAAGTAAACTGGACGTGTTGCTTTCCCAATACAAGGTTAGCAAGTGGGTGACACAAAACCGCAAGTTTTGAGCTAAAATTTTCAAATCTGAAACCCACAAAACCCACAAAAACAATTTCGCAAACACCGGTGAAGGGTTATTCCGGAAAACTTATCTAGGGTAAAAGCTAGAATGAATTTTCAAAAGATCAAATGTTTTCATAAAGATCCAATTTCCCTAAAGGATCTAAATTTTCATAGTCATGTGGGACTGTAAACCACAACGTTACTATCATTGTTCATACCGCCAAATCGAAATCACTGATGTACAAAGTGTGAAGAATAAAAAAAGTGATTCTAGTATATTTATTTCAAGACTATATTGCTTGAGGACAAGCAACGCTCAAGTGTGGGAATATTTGATAATGCTAAAAACAAACATATATTTCATAGCATTATCCTTCAAGAAAGACAAGCTTTTGGTTGCAATTGTTCTATTTACAAGTGATATTCATTTAAATAACAAAAGGTGAAGACAAAAGACAGATTCGACGAATTAAAGACGCAAACGACCAAAAAGTTAAAAAGTACAAAGTATAATCAAAGTGGTTCAAATTATTGATGAGAAACGTCTAAAAGTTACAAGAGTACGAGCCGTGAAACACAAAGTACAAGATATTAAATTGTACGCAAGGACGTTCGAAAATCCAGAACCGGGACCAGAGTCAACTTTTAACGCGCAACGCAACGGAGCTAAAATTACAAGTCAACGAAGTACATAAATATAATATAATATATAATTAATTATATAAAATTATATATATTATATTATATATATTATAAAACTAGAGCAGCCCACGTTTTTGGAAGCATATGTCACCAGGAAAAGGCGGCCATGCGACCGCAAGGCCAGGAAGCACAAAATCCATGCGGTCGCATGGATCACTGTAGTAGCTGAGGTCCTATAAAGTTCGCGTGTTTTGGCCGAATTTTTTACACCTTTTATCAATCTCTCTCTCACGATATATATATATATATATATATATATATATATATATATATATATATATATATTATAATTTTAATTTTAATTTTAATTTAAGATTGATAATAATAAGGTTATGTTAGTGAATGTTGTGAGTGTGTAAGTCGAAATTCTGTCCGTGTAACGCTACTCTATTATTAATCATTGTAGGTTATGTTCAACCTTTTTAAATTAATGTCTCGTAGCTAAGTTATTATTATGCTTATTTAAATAGAAGTAATCATGATGTTGAGCTAAATATTAAAGACGGGGTAATTGGGCTTTGTACCATAATTGGGGTTTGGACAAAAGAACGACACTTGTGGAAATTGGACTATGGGCTATTAATGGGCTTTATATTAACTAAACTATACCTCGTTAATTTAATATAGAGATTTACAATTTGACGTATATATATATAACCACATACGCTTAATCGGGTACGGTAGGCGGGATATCTATAAATACGAATTATCGTTCATTTTACTGGACACGGGAATGGATTAATAGTTAATGGACTCGTTGAAACAAGGGTGGATTACATTCAAGGGTAATTGGTGTAATTGTTAACAAAGTAGTAAAACCTTGGATTACACGCAGTCGATAACCTGGTGTATTCATTAAACAAAGTATTACGACCTTCTTACAGTTCAAATCCCCAATTAGTTGGAATATTTGACTTCGGGTATAAGGATAATTTGATGAAGACTCTCGCACTTTATATTTATGACTGATGGACTATTATGGACAAAACCGTATGGACATATCGAATAATCCAGGATAAATGACAATTAACCCATGGTAATAAATTAAAATCAACACGTCAAACATCATAATTACGAAAGTTTAAATAAGCATAATTCCTTTATTTCATATTTCATCGCAATTTTATTTATCGTCTTTTTAATTATTGTACTTTTTAATTATCGCAATTTTATTTATCGTCATTTTATTTATCGCACTTTAAATTATCTCATTTTTATTATCGTTATTTACTTTACGCTTTAAATTAAGTCATTTGTATATTTAATATTTTACATTAGGTTTTAATCGCGACTAAAGTTTTAAAATCGACAAACTCGTCATTAAACGGTAAAAATCCCTTTTATAATAATAATAATACTACTTATATATATATTTATATTTTTACAATTATAGGTTAAAAATATAGCATTAAACTTGGCTAGCTCCCTGTGGAACGAACCGGACTTACTAAAAACTACACTACTGTACGATTAGGTACACTGCCTATAAGTGTTGTAGCAAGGTTTAGGTATATCCACTCTATAAATAAATAAATAACTTGTGTAAAATTGTATCGTATTTAATAGTATTTCATAATAAAAATATAACTATTTCGTACACTACCCTGCACACATCACATACTATTAAACCTTTGGGAACGATTTACTGACTTAGTAACTTTTGACTTAGGTTGAGGACCATTCGAACCAACTACTTGCTTACTTATCTCGTACCGACTTTACTACTTTTCACTGTGAGTTATATCAGCCCTTTTTACTTTAACTATTTTGGGAACTGAGAATACAGGCGCTTTTTACATTTTACATACTAGGCACGAGTACTTAAACTTTATATATGTGTGGGTTATATAACGGCATAAACTTTCCCCTTAGCTCGGTAATGTTTAGTCATTGATTTTTGAACCGGTGAACGCGAATCTTAGATATGGATCAATAGGGTTTGACATCCCCACTCGGGCTAGTCGCGCTAGCATTTAAAGGGTGTTTAATACTTCGTAAATTTACGCACTCGCCAAGTGTACTTTTAGGGGGTAATATTACGTTAAGTTAGTTACCAATTTCCCATGGTTGAGCATATACTTTTCATACTGTTTTGAAATACTGAACTCTCGTGGCCTACCTTACATTACTGTTACACTTAAACTATAGCTCACCAACATTCGTGTTGACGTTTTTAAGCATGTTTTCTCAGGTGCTTAGAGGTTTGATGCTTCCGATGTAGCAGTCTTGCTGTGTAGAATCCCGCTGCTTTTGTTAGAGATGTCTCTGCATGAAACGTTTACCTTGCATTCACAAACTATGTTACTTTTGAAACAATGAATTTGTAATGACCTTTGGGTCTCGTACTTATGTTAATTGCTTCTTTTCGTAGAAGCCTACTATCGTTTGTAAAACTTATGACGTTGGTTATGACGTCACCTTTTCTTATGAATTCAAACTTATTTTAAAACAACATATAGTGTTTGACCTTGTAATGATCCTGTTGTTAACGATCCGTACACGTTAATTTTGTACGGGGCGTCACACTTACGATTCGGCTATCATCAAGTGCGGGTCCGTGAGGAAGATATAAAGAAAACAGCTTTTCGAACTCGTTACGGGCATTTTGAGTTTGTAGTTATGCCTTTTGGTCTTACGAATGTACCGGTGGCATTCATGGATCTCATGAACCGGGGGTGCCAACCTATGTTTGACAAGTCGGTAATTGTGTTCATTGATGACATACTTGTCTATTCGAAAAGTATGAAGGAACATGAACAACATTTACGTGAAGTGTTGAAGACGTTGTGGAAGGAGAAGTTGTAAGCTAAATTCTCCAAATGTGAATTTTGGCTAAGGGAAGTTCAATTCCTTGGTCACATTGTGAACAAAGAAGGTATTCAAGTAGATCCGGGGAAGATAGAGACGATGAAGAGTTGAGGACAACCGACTACACCTACAGAAATCCAAAGTTTTGTTGGATTGGCCGGTTATTATCGTCGGTTTATCCAAGACTTTTCTAAAATTGCTTCTCCATTGACGAAGTTGACGAGAAATAACGTGAGGTTTTGATGTTAAAGAAGAGGGGTACGAAATAGTTATATTTTTGTTGCAAAATACTATTAAATACGATACAATTTTACACAAGTTATTTATTTATTTATAGAGTGGATATACCTAAACCTTGCTACAACACTATAGGCAGTGTACCTAATCGTACAGTAGTGTAGTTTTTAGTAAGTCCGGTTCGTCCACAGGGAACTAGCCAAGTTTAACGCAATATTTTTAAAACTATATTTGTATATATATATATATATATATATATATATATATATATATATATATATATATATATATATATATATATATATATATAAATAATATTATTATTATTATAAAAGGAGGTTTTTACCGTTTAATAACCGGTTTGTCGATTTTATGTCTTAAGTCGCAGTTAAAACCTAATGTAAAATATTAAAAATAAATATAACTTATTTTAAAGCGTAAAGTAAATGACAATAATTAAAGTGCGATAAATTAAAGTGTGATAAATAAAATGACAATAAATAAAATTGCGATAATTAAAAAGTACGATAATTAAAAGTGCGATAAATAAAATGACAGTAAATAAAAGTGCGATGAAATATAAAATAAAGGAATTATGCTTATTTAAACTTCCGTAATCATGATGTTTGACGTGTTGATTTTAATTTATTACCATGGGTTAATTGTCCTTTGTCCTGGATTATTCGATATGTCCATCTGGTTTTTGTCCATCAGTCATAAATATAAAGTGCGAGTGTCCTCGTCAAATTATCCTTATATCCGAAGTCAAATATTCCAACTAATTGGGGACTTAAACTGTAATAAGGTTTTAATACTTTATTATCAATTACACCAAGTGTCCTTGAATGTAATCCACCCCTGTTTTAATGAGTCCATTAACTATTAATCCATTCCCGTGTCCGGTCAAATGAACGATTATTAGTATTTATAAATATCCCGTCCATCGTGTCTGATCGAGTGTATATGGTTATTTATGGATATGTCAAATTGTAAATCTCTATATTAAATTAACGAACTATCATTCAGTTAAACAAATATAAAGCCCATTAATAGCCCATAGTCCAATTTCCACAAGTGTCGGTCTTTTGTCCAAACCCCAATTATGGTACAAAGCCCAATAACCCCGTCTTTAATATTTAGCCCAACATCACGATTATTTCGGCTTAAATAAGCATAATAATAACTTAGCTACTAGACATTAATTTAAAAAGGTTGAACATAACTTACAAAGAGTATTAATCGCGTAGCGTTACATGGAGAGAATTTCGAGTTACAAACTTAAAACATTCGCCACTATAACCTTATTATTATTAAACTTAAATTAAAATTAAAATTATAAAATATAAATATATATATATCGTATATGATATGAGAAAGGAAAAGAAAAAGATGTTGAAATCGATCAGAATGCGCGGCCTTTTATAGGCCTACGTTTCACTGTACAGCTCCGCGAGTGCGGAGGTCTTCTTCTTTAAAGCTCCACGAGTGCGGAGGTCTGGAATCCAGCTCATAAATCAAATTCAAAACGTGGGCTGCGTATAATTATAATATATAATAGTATAAATAATTAATTATATATTATATTATATTCTCGTGCATAGTTGACTTGTAATTTTTGGTCCGTTGCGTCGCATGCTGAAAGTTGATTCATGTCTCGGTTCCGGATTTTCGAACGCCTTTTCGTACAATTTAATATCTTGTACTTCGTGTTTCACGGCTTGTACTCTTGTAATTTTTAGACGTTTCTCATCAATAATTTGAACCACTTGGATTGTACTTAGTACTTTTTAGCTTTTTGGACGTTTACGTCTTCAAATCGTCATTTTCTTCTTTTGTCTTCGCACTTATTTACTTAAATGATTATTACATAAAAATAGAACAATAATAACTAAAAGATTTACATATTGGAAGGATATTGATACTAAATATATGTTCCTTTTTAGCATTATCAAATATCCCCACACTTGAACGTTGCTTGTCCTCAAGCAATACAGAACTTGAAATTAAATCACACTTCACTCGAATCACTTTTTTATTCTCACACTTTATACATCAGTGATTTTAATATGGCGGTATAAACAATGATAGTAACGATGTGGTTTACAGTCCCACATGACTATGAAAATGTAGATCCTTTAAGGAAATTGGATTTTTATGAAAATATTTGATCTTTTGAAAATTCATTCTAGCTTTTACCATAGATAAGTTTTCCGGAATAACCCTTCACCGGTGTTTGCAAAATATTTTTGTGGGTTTTGTGAGTTTCAGATTTTTAAAATTTTAGCTCAAAACTTGTGGTTTTGTGTCACTCACTTGCTAACCTTATATTAGGAAAGCAACACGTCCAGTTTACTTGTCCCGTATATTACCTTTCAGTAAACTACCGTCCGGTTGTAAAGGAAAGCGTTGAACAAGCAAATGTTAAGGCAATGTCTAATGACATGCTTTTGATTATGGTCTAGATCGTGTTGGATACAATTACTATCCTTTGTAGGAGCAATAGTAAAGATCACCCTATAGTTTTTCGGTCTGGCACAAGGTCCTGTCTTCGACCATGCTATGCAACCACCGTTCTTACGGTTGACACCCGATTTGGTTCAGGTGACTTAATGAATTCCGGTGAATTCTTAGGATTTTACGTTCAATGGTAATGAACACATTGAAAATAGGTTTTCAGAAAACATATCGGTTTTAATTTGATCAAAATATTTTCTCGTTCAAGCTCGAGTTTAGATATCATTGAATTCCATGAGTTTGAATTCTCAATCTTTAAAGTCAATCTCAAGGATTGAATAATATCAGGCTTAAAAGCTGATTTTTAATATTTAAGGAGATTATCCTTTCTGGGGGTGTGATTCATTAGTCTTATCAAGCTAATTTGCACAGCGCCCTCCCCATTTTACGAGACAGATCCTCTCATGGTTAGGATAAGTTTGACCACTTGGCGACCCTGTTTGATGCTAGGGTCCGTGGATTTCCAGCTGATTTTAGAGATGACTTTTCTAGATTTTTCGTCAACCTACAGCTGGTCTGGATGACAACTTCCTGACCTAAATCAAGAAGCGTGTGTCTTTTTCGGAAGACTTTACTTCCTTTTAATGATGGAATTGATTCATCGTGTAGATCCATCTTTCTTTTAAATATATTACAGTAAATAGGGTAAAACTGATTATTATCGTCCAAAACAAAAGTACCTGCAATAATCTTGTACAAAAATATGTGATATATATCTTTCTTTGCCTTTTATTCTCTTCTATTCCATTTTAAATGAATTCAAGCGTTTTGGGTTGTTTCTCAATTTATGTCTTTGCCGAGGTAACAATAATTTCGGTATTATCACCTAGTTTATCGTTCATAAATATGTATAAACATGATTTTGAATTCATTTAATTGAAAATTTTTCAAATTTTCACAAAATTTGGCAATTAAACTAAGTGTAAACCCGAGAGAATTTATAACCCTTCCCCACACTTGAGATCATGCAATGCCCTCATTTGCATGAAATCAGACTATAATTATAAATTCATGAGGGTGATTAGTGTAGAAAAGTGATTAAAAATACCCAGTTTGAAATTTCTAAGCTCGTCGAATGATAGATGGCGCGCCTCATCGTTCATTCCTTTTGTTGTAATTTCACATATGTTTTGCGTCTTATCGTCAAAATTAGTAGCTTTTGCTGAACTTTTAATGTCAGTCTTTGAAAATGCGCTGTTTTACCCTGTTTTGTACATAAGATAAACTACAAACATATATATAAAATATATATATTTTTTATATAAAATCTTTATTTATTAAAACAATTTAAATGAATAATTTTTTAAATTTTGTTTCCTTTTACTTTAGGTAGTTTCGGTATGTTTACCTAGTCCGTCCCTTGACAAAATTTAAAATTTGTCGTTTTTAAAGCGATTGTTTTAAAAGCAAAGAATTTTGGGTTTTTTAATTTTTTAGGTATACTTTAGATCAATAATATTAAAAATAATGATAACAAAATTTTTCGCCCCGCCCTCGGATAAAGCAATTTCGGTTCCATGACCTAGTCTTCAACTTACGATGAATTTTAGAAATCATTTTTTTAAACTTAATGAAATAAAGTAAATTTTGTTTTTAAAATCACACAAAACTTAATTTAAAAATGCATAAAAATTTCATATAAAACCTATAAAACAAAAAAATTAGAATGGGGGGAGAAAACTAGTTCTTTAGTGTCTGCTAGCGGAAAAGACCAATCGGATTCCATTCTCGGAACTACATGAGAACAGAACAACTAACTATAGACAATGTTTTCTTTTTAGAACATTTGAATCTCCCCACACTTAGGTAGCTGTGGTGTCGAAATTGTGATTAACTTCATTGTCAATTTCTCTTGGACCATAATCAACTTGCATATCTGTGACTTTTGCTTTAAGTCATTGGTCGAATTCTTGTGTAATATCCACAAATTCAACTAGTTTTTCCTTTTCTTTAGGCGATAGATTGGATATTAACCGGTTACATAACTTAAAGTTCTCCTTGGTTCTAGCATCGCGAATACGTTTAATAAGTTTCTTCATTGAACTGTTAATAACGGAGTCATTTAATTTTGTATCAACAACGGGGTTCTTTGTTATCAGGTCATCATTAGGTATTACTTCATCTTCCCCACACTTAGGCATTTTATTATTGTTAAGCACTACCGTTGGAGTTGGTAAAACAACACGGTTCTTACCAATCGTTTTTGTTGGTTCAATGGTTTTGGTTGGTGGAGATTTAGTCTTTCGAATCACAAAGGCGACCGATTTGTCACCATCACTAAGTGTCATTCTACCCTTTCTTACATCAAATAACGCCCCGGTGGACGCTAAGAATGGTCGACCTAAAATTAGAGGAATGTTTGAGTCCTCTTCTATGTCAATAACAACAAATTCGACTAAAAAGGTTAAGTTACCCACTTGAACGGGTAGGTTGTCAGCAATTCTAACTGGGTACCTAATGGTTTGATCAAAGAGTCGAACACTCATCTCTGTTGGACTTAACTCACCTACTCCTAATCTCTTATATAATGAAAGAGGCATAACACTCACATTCGCACCTAAATCTGCTAGTGCATCATACATGACACAATCACTAAGTAGACAAGGAACAATAAATTCACCCGGATCACCCAACCTGGGTGGAGGTTTCGGTGGAACTGTCTTCTCCGGGTTTATTTTTACGGTTTTTATTTCTTGCACTTTGTTATTCTTCTTCTTTTTTCCAGAGGTATCACAAACTTTATTATCTATTACTTGCTCATACTCAACTCCTTTTCTTGGAAACGGGATGGGTGGTCTGTATGGTGCCACCACTGGCTTTACATACTCGAGTGGTGGTGGTAGTGTTGTAACTTCTTCATTGTTACTCACATCGAAAACCTTCCCATCTTCTGGTGCTGTTTTTTCAGAATTTGTTGACACCATATTAACATTCTCATTCCGAGAATTTACTTCAGTATTACTCGGTAGCTTTCCTTGTTCCCTCTCACTCATCATGCTAGCAAGAGTACCTACATGTTTTTCTAGATTCAAAATGGAAGCTTGTTGAGTTCTTAATGACTGATCAACCCTCTCATTTGTTTGGGTTTGAGATATAATAAATTGTGTTTGAGATTCCATTAGCTTTGCCATCATTTCTTCCAGATTTGGCTTTTTCTCTTCGGTTTGTTGTGGTGGTTTATACAAGCTAGGTCTTTGTTGATTGAAAGTGTTGTTTTGAGTTGGTTGGTTATTCGGACCTTGTTGGTTATACGAGTTATTGTTGGGTCCATTTGGATTGTAAAGAATGTTTTGATTTCGATTAAAGTTTGGCCTTGGTGGTTGATAAGTATTTTGATAATTATTTCCCGGCCTTTGGTTCATGTAGGAAACATTCTCACGTTGTTCCATTGTTTGCTCAATGTGACATTCTTTCTTTAAGTGTGGTCCACCGCATTGCTCACAACTGATTCGTATTGCGTGAATATCTTTATTCATCTTTTCCATTCGTCTCTCAAAAGCATCTATTTTTGCGGAAACGGAATCAAAGTCATGGCTAGAATCGGCTCTAGCCGCTTTAGATGATCGAAAAATATCTTTTTCTTGATGCCACTCATGTGAGTGGGATGCTGTGTTATCAATAATTTTGTAAGCTTCAGTTTCGGTTTTCTTCATAATGGAACCACCAGCTGCTATGTCGTTGTCTTTTCGTGTAGCAATGTCGCATCCTTGGTAGAATATTTGTACTATTTGATAAGTATCTAAACCGTGTTGAGGACATCCTCTTAACAACTTTCCAAATCTTGTCCACGCCTCATATAGAGTTTCATTTGGCTTTTGTGTGAACGTAACTATTTCTCCTTGAAGTCTCACGGCTTTGGATGCCGGAAAGAATTGTTTAAGAAATTTTTCAACTAAAACATCCCATGTCTCAATCGCCCCTTCAGGTAACAATTCTAACCAATCTTTGGCTTCTCTCTTTAAAGTCCAGGGAAACAATATGAGATAGATCTGTTCATCCTCAACTTCTCTGATTTTGAATAGAGTACAAATCCTATTAAAGGTTCGAAGATGTTCGTTTAGATCTTCTTTTGGCGTACCACTATATTGGCATTGATTAGTTACCATGTGTAGGATTTGTCCTTTGATTTCATAATCTGACGCATTAATGTCTGGCTTAATAATGGCGTGACCTTGGCTAGTGCGTGTGGCTCTCATTCGGTCTTCTATACTTAGAGGTTCAGTTACTTCCATAATTGAATTTGTTGAATACGAATCACTAGAGAATTCTGATTTAACGGTTTGTGGTTCAGGAGGAATGATTAGTGGTTCGGGATCTTGGAATTGTCCTTGAATATCCTCCAGATTCTTAATTGTGAAGTCGGGTTCAAAAAATAGATTATCGGAAATTTGAGTTGGAGTACTTGTTTGACTAGATGATGATTCTAAAGAAAAATCAACGGCGATAATATTGGCTAGATGTCTTGATCGAGTTACAGGTGGTGAACGTATGAAAGGTGGTGAACGTTTTGCTCGGTGCATTCACTGAATATCCTATTAGTTATAAAAGATAAAAATTATATAAGTTATTAAATTAATAGACTTTTTTGATTTTTCCCACGTTTCGAATAGCCAATAGATGCAGCAGGTAGACAGGACCCTTTAAATCGGAAGCCCACAACTCGCCACTAACAAATCCAACTATTACTACGAACCAGAAAATTTTGGATGTCTATCAATTTAACTACTTAAAATAATTTTTCGTCGAAGTTCAAAGAAATTTTAGAGAAGAAATAGAAAATTCTATGTCTTAAAAACTAGAGCGTCGAGAAATAAGAAGGAAAAAGAGTGCGTCGGAAAATAAAAGGTCGAAAAATAAGCGTCGAAAAATAAAGATCGAAAAATAATAATAAGAGAGTAGCGCGTCGAAACTTAAAAGGTACTAAATACTAAAAATTAAAACTTACGTCTAAAGATATTAAAGCTTAAAAGGAATTCTATATTCAAAACGGCAATAACTTAAAAGTCACTAAAATCTATAAAATATTAAAGCGATAAGCGACGTCGTAAAATTCTAAAGCGCCTAAATCTTAGTCTAAAGAAATAGCACTTAAGGGATTTTACGGCAAAGCATAAAAATCTAGAAATATAAAATAACTACGGCAAAAACTATATCTTAAAACTAGTTACGAACGATAACTATACAATTACGAATAAAAAGATACAAAATATAAAAATAAAACTTAAAGTTATAAAAATACAATTTTTATAAAAATATTATTTTTATATTATTATTTTATAAAAGTATTAATTTTATAAGTAATAAAACTAATTAATACTTAAAAATACAAATTTAATTAAACTAAAACTAATTAATATTAAACATAAACCCTAATTAGGTTAATTAATAATAATAATAATAATAATTAAATTAAAACCCTAAAACGTAATTAATGCAATCTAAGGTTGCAGCTGTCAGACAGCTCCGCGAGTGCGGATACTAGCTGGCCAAAAGTACCGCGAGTGCGGAGGATGCAGGTTTAAGTGAGCTACAGGCCCAAATTACGCAGGTTTAGATTTTAATATATTTTTTTATTTTCTATTTTTATTTTATATAAAATGTAATTTAAATAAAACTTATATTAAAAATTACTCATTGTTTTATTTTTTTAATAACTTTTCACAATAAATAAAAATATAAACTTTTTAATAAACTTAAAAATATAGATATAGATTTTCTTTTTTTTATGTTTTTATATTTTTGTTTTTAATATTCAAAACTTATATTTTTACAAAAATAGATTAAAACTTAATAAAAAATCTCTTTTTTTATATATGGCGTTTCGCTTCGGCGTTTTAGTCTTCCCCGGCAGCGGCGCCAAAAACTTGATGTTAAAGCAGAGGGGTACGAAATAGTTATATTTTTGTTGCAAAATACTATTAAATACGATACAATTTTACACAAGTTATTTATTTATTTATAGAGTGAATATACCTAAACCTTGCTACAACACTATAGGCAGTGTACATAATCGTACAGTAGTGTAGTTTTTAGTAAGTCCGGTTCGTCCACAGGGAACTAGCCAAGTTTAACGCTATATTTTTAAAACTATATTTGTATATATATATATATATATATATATATATATATATATATATATATATATATATATATATATATATAAGTAATATTATTATTATTATAAAAGGGGGTTTTTACCGTTTAATGACCGGTTTGTCGATTTTATGTCTTAAGTCGCAGTTAAAATCTAATGTAAAATATTAAAAATAAATATAACTTATTTTAAAGCATAAAGTAAATGACAATAATTAAAGTGCGATAAATTAAAGTGTGATAAATAAAATGACACTAAATAAAATTGCGATAATTAAAAAGTACGATAATTAAAAGTGCGATAAATAAAATGACACTAAATAAAAGTGCGATGAAATATAAAATAAAGGAATTATGCTTATTTAAACTTCCGTAATAATGATGTTTGAAGTGTTGATTTTAATTTATTACCAAGGTTTAATTGTCCTTTGTCCTGAATTATTCGATATGTCCATCTGGTTTTTGTCCATAACAGTCCATCAGTTATAAATATAAAGTGCGAGTGTCCTTGTCAAATTATCCTTATATCCGAAGTCAAATATTCTAATTAATTGAGGACTTAAACTGTAATAAGGTTTTAATACTTTATTATCAATTACACCAAGTGTCCTTGCATGTAATCCACCCCTGTTTTAATGAGTCCATTAACTATTAATCCATTCCTGTGTCCGGTCAAATGAACGATTATTAGTATTTATAAATATCCCGCCCATCGTGTCCAATCGAGTGTATATGGTTATTTATAGATACGTCAAATTGTAAATCTCTATATTAAATTAACGAACTATCATTCAGTTAAAAAAATATAAAGCCCATTAATAGCTCATAGTCCAATTTCCACAAGTGTCGGTCTTTTGTCCAAACCCCAATTATGGTACAAAGCCCAATAACCCCGTATTTAATATTTAGCCCAACATCACGATTATTTGGGCTTAAATAAGCATAATAATAACTTAGCTACTAGACACATTAATTTAAAAAGGTTGAACATAACTTACAATGAGTATTAATCGCGTAGCGTTACACGGAGAGAATTTCGACTTACAAACTTAAAACATTCGCCACTATAACCTTATTATTATTAAACTTAAATTAAAATTAAAATTATAAAATATAAATATATATATATATATATATATATATATATATATATATATATATATATATCGTATATGATATGAGAAAGGAAAAGAAAAAGATGTTGAAATCGATCAGAATGTGCGGCCTTTTATAGGCCCACGTTTCACTGTACAGCTCCGCGAGTGCGGAGGTCTTCTTCTTTAAAGCCTCGCGAGTGCGGAGGTCTGGAATCCAGCTCATAAATCAAATTCAAAACGTGGGCTGCGTATAATTATAATATATAATAATATATATAATTAATTATATATTATATTATATTCTCATGCATAGTTGACTTGTAATTTTTGGTTCCTTGCGTCGCACGCTGAAAGTTGATTCATGTCTCGGTTCCGGATTTTCGAACGCCTTTTCGTACAATTTAATATCTTGTACTTTGTGTTTCACGGCTTGTATTCTTGTAATTTTTAGACGTTTCTCATCAATAATTTGAACCACTTGGATTGTACTTTGTACTTTTTAGCTTTTTGGTCGTTTGCGTCTTCAAATCGTCGTTTTCTTCTTTTGTCTTCGCACTTATTTATTTAAACGATTATTACATAAAAATAGAACAATAATAACTAAAAGCTTTACATATTGAAAGGATATTGATACTAAATATATGTTCCTTTTTAGCATTATCAGGTTTAATTGGGAAAACAAGCAAGTGATTGCTCTCCAATTGTTGAAGGAGAAATTGTGTCGAGCTCCGGTGTTGGTATTACCGGAGGGAATTGAGGATATGACGGTTTATTGTGATGTCTCACTAAACGGAATCGAGTGTGTTCTAATGCAAAGAAGTAAAGTCATCGCTTACGCCTCTCGACAATTAAAGGAACACGAAAAGAGGTACCCGACTCACGATCTTGAATTGGCTGCGGTGGTACATGCATTGAAAATTTGGTGCCACTACTTGTATGGTGTCAAGTGTACGATTTATTCGGATCATAAGAGTTTAAAAAATCTCTTTAACCAACGAGATTTGAATTATCGTCAACGTAGGTGGATGGATATGGTAAAGGATTATGATTGTGAGATACTCTATTATCCGGGTAAGAAGAACGTAGTCGCGGATGCGTTGAGTCAGAAGATTCAACATCCGGCAATACAAGTAGGATCGTTACGCATGATTATTACTAACGATTTTCTTGTTAAGCTTGGTGAGATCCAAATTGAAGCTTTTGTTAACAACAAGCATGAAGAGCGAATCGTGGGGCAAACGGAGTCCATTACCTTAGGCCCGCATGGTTTGTTGTCCTTTCAAGGTAGGGTGTGGGTACCTAAGATGGGCGATTACCGAAGAGTGCTACTTGATGAAGCACATAAGTCAAAGTATTCCGTTCATTCAGGTGCAACAAAGATGTACCTTGATTTAAGAAAAGAGTATTGGTGGCCGGGCATGAAACGCGATGTTATTAAGTATGTTGAACGATGCGTTACGTATTTGCAAGTTAAAGCTGAACACTAAAAGCCGTACGGTAAGCTACAACCATTGGAAGTCCCGAAATGGAAATGGGAGCACATTACCATGGATTTCATTACAAAGTTACCAAAGAAGGCGAGAACCCAATTTGATACGATTTGGGTAATAGTTGATCGGTTGACGAAGAGTGCCTTGTTTCTTTCCATTCGGGAAATGATATCGTCGGAGACCTTGTCCAAGTTGTTTATCAAGGAGGTGATATCGAGGCATGGGGTTCCTATATCTATTGTTTCGGATTGAGATACTCGTTTCACGTATCGGTTTTGGAATAAGTTTCATGAAGATATGGGTACTCAATTGAAGATGAGCACGGAGTATCATCCTCAAACGGACGGTCAAACCGAGTGTACGAATCAAACGTTGGAGGATATGTTAAGGGTGTGTGTTATTGATTTCGGTGGTAGTTGGGATGAGCACTTACCATTGGTGGAATTCTCGTACAATAATAGTTACCACACTAGTATTGGAATGCCACCTTATGAGATGCTTTATGGGCGTAGGTGTCGAACTCCTATTTGTTGGGGTGAAGTGGGTCAACGAATAATTGGGAGTACCGATTTGGTCTTAGAGATGAATAGTAAGATTGAGATGATTCGGGCTCGACTTAAGGCGGCGCAAGATAGACAAAAATCTTATGCCGATAAAGGAAGGCGACCAATTGACTTTCAAGAAGGTGACATGGTGATGCTTAAGGTTTCGCCATGGAAAGGTGTTATTCGGTTTCGGAAATGAGGAAATTTAGCTCCTCGGTTTATTGGTCCCTTCAAGGTTTTGGCTCGTGTTGGCGAGGTTGCTTATAGACTAGAGTTACCCGAAGAGCTTGCGGGAATCCATAACACATTTCATGTTTCCCATCTCCGTAAGTGTCTTGCGGATGACTCGACTTGGGTGCCATTAGATGAGATTACCTTGAATAACAAGCTAGAGTATGTTGAAGAACCGATAGCTATTCTTGATGAAAAGGTTAAATTGTTGCGTAACAAGGAGGTGAGGACCTTTAAGGTCCAATGGCGTCATCAAAAGGGTTCCGAGTTTACGTGGGAATCCGAAGAGTTTGTTTTAGTTTACCTTCCGGCTTGTCATGCGGCTTGGATCGCGAGGACGCGCTCTGATTCAAGTGGGGGAGAGTTGTAACATCCCGTTTCTTCTTACATGTCTTAAGGTACATACTTAATTGTTAGAACGTTTATATTCCGTTTGAATATGTGATTAATTAATTAAAGTTAAATTGATGTACACGTGAATGTATGCATGTACAAGTTTATGCATGAGTTTTAGGGTATTAAGTCGTGTGAGGCTTTATTGTGAAGTCTAGATGTATATACGAAGCGAAAATGAAGTGTACAAGTCGCGAAATTTATAATTGGAACTAGTGGTTAGAAACTGGTCAGTTTATGCCTATTGTCGCGCCGGGGACAGCTGGGGCCGTGCCGCGGCATTTCATGCAAATCAGAAACAGGAAGCAAGTTAAACAGGATCGAAATTCCTTCAATTGTCGCGCCGCAATGGAGTGCGGCCGCGCCGCGATGGACCTGCGGGTCTGATTCTGATTTCAGCTTTTTAAAAGAGTAATCCAAGGGTAATTTCGTATTTTCACGTATGGATCAGATTGTGGCTCAAATCCCAGCCACTTATCTCATTTCTTCATTTTCTTTTCTCTTTTCTTTCTCCATTTTCTCTCAAAACTAAAAACCCACTTAGATTCAAAGTAAGATTTGAAGGTGAAGATTTGTGAATCGATCTTTGGAGCAAGAAGTAAAATTGTTCTCCTCGTTCTTAGCTACGAGTTGATAGTGTTGGTAAGTCTTAACTCCATGTTTTGATTTTTAGTTGATTTATGGCTAGGGTTGGTCATTTGAGAGTTGTAAGACCCATTTGGGGATTTAATGGGTGAATTTGGGTTAATTTGATGCAAGGAAACCCAAATGGTGTTAATCTAGGGTTTGATCATGTAAATTGATATTTGTAAGTGTTAATTGTGTGGTTAGTCACTTATACACTTGTAAAATGATGAAAGATTGTTAATGGGTTAAGTTTGACCAAAATTTGTAATTCTAAGTGGTAAAATGGGTCAAATTGTAATGGTTGACCTAGTTGGGTGAGATGGGTATGAAATACCCATAAATTGTGTTAGTTGGTACTAGTAAACTTTAATCACTAGCTTTTAGTGAATTATGAAGAGTCTTGGCCATTTATTGGCGGTTGTATGTAAATGAGTCATTTAATGCAAGTGAGTCATTAAATGCTCAAGAGTTAGGTATTAGTGGTTAAGTTCCACTAGTTTGAATGTTGATTTGGGTACTTAATGTATTAGGCACTTTGCTTGAAGCTCACGAAAGCGTTTAATCACCACCGGTGTGATGCCCCGTACAAAACCATCGTGTACGAATCATCAACAACAGGATCATTACAAGGTCAAACACTATATACGTTTTCGAAACAAGTTTGCATTTAAGATAAAAGGTGACGTCATAACTAACGTCAAATGTTTTACATCAAAAGTCTGCTTCTATGAACGGAAGCAAAGATAATAGTACGTGACCCTTAGGTCGTTACAAATCAAAGTTTCAAAAGTAAATAAGTTTGAATCCAAGATAAACAGTTCATGCGGTGATAACTCTAGAGCAGCGGGTGTCTACAGCAAGACTAGTACACAGCGGAAGCAACCTTAAGCATCTGAGAAAAACATGCTTAAAAACGTCAACACAAAGGTTGGTGAGCTATAGTTTAAGTATAACAGTATGTAAGGTAGGCCACGAGATTTCAATGCTACAAAGAGTGTATTAAAACAGTATGATAAAGTATATGTTTAACCGTGGGCACTTGGTAACTAACTTAACGTTTATACCCCCTGAAAGTACACTTGGAAAGTGCGTATGTATACGAAGTATTAAACACCCGTTAAATGCTAGCATTACTAGCCCGAGTGGGGATGTCAAACTCTATGGATCCATATCTAAGATTTGCGTTCACCGGTTCAAAAACCAATGACTAAACGTTACCGAGCTAAAGGGAATGTTTATGCCGTTGTATAACCCACACATATATAAAGTTTAAGTACTCGTGCCTAGTATGTAAAACATAAAATGCGCATGTATTCTCAGTTCCCAAAATAGTTAAAGTAAAAAGGGAATGCTATAACTCACAATGATAAAGTATCGGTAAAGTATGACTCGGGAAATAAGCAAGTGTGTAGGTCCGGAAAGTCCTCAACCTAATTCAAATAGTACTAAGTCAGTAAATCATCCCAAAAGGTTTAAATGTATGTAAATTAGGTCTTAAAGGTCATCATCATTCATCATCAAACAAAAGGTGTAAAGTAAGTTTCGTTTATGAAAGAAGTTTAAAACAAGGGCTGACTTCGGTCAGTCACCACGGCCTCTATACCTACTGAAATAAGGTGAGACCAGTGGCCAGTATATGAGTCCTCTAGTTGTGGTAAAAATCCCAGAAGCAAACTCGTCTTCGTTTGACCGTGGCGACGGTCTAAGTGCGAGTAGGTCAGAATTTTCAGCACAACGTTAAAAGGACATAGTGACGATCGGAGGGCCATAAATCCTAAACCGTAACTCGGATTAAGACGAGTCCTAAATGAAAAGTTATATACTCGAACAGAGCTAACGGAAAATCATCTTTACAGTAGCCCAGGTCGTACTGATCAGACCCAGTAACAGTAAACAGTAGGTTTCGGGGTTTCTTGGTACTCGATGCTTATCACGGTTCTCATCCTTGATGCATATAGCTTCAAGTGTACAACTCATTGATGTGTTTAAATCATCTTTAATAAGTTTCATCCATCATAACCCAAGTGTAAGTCTAAGATAAGTAGCACAACTCAATTAAGTGTTGCAAGTGTTTTGATGAACCAAAGTTACATCAAAGTCTTAGATTTAACACATACATGAAATTTGAAAGTAATATTGAACTACAAACTTGAATGTAAACTAACTAATCAAGATCTTAAGATGTAGAAGATAGTTCTTAGTTAGATCTTGAAGATCCAAGACCCAAAGGTCTAGATCTAAAGTTATTAAGTTAAATCTAACACAAGTGTATGAAGTTATAACTAAAGAGTTACACTTTCATGTTCTTGAACCTTTAAAGTTAACTTTTGTTCAAGAAAAATGAGATCAAAGTTAACTAGTAACATTTGACCAAGAACAACATAAATCACAAATTTAAAGATGCAAGAAATGAAGTTACAAACTAAATAAACAAGTAATAAGTTCATGGGTTACATACTTTTAAAGATTCAAGCCTAAGTCTTGATCTTTAAGGAAGTAAACTTTAAGTTTGCTTCATGAACACAAGTATGCTTTCAACACATGAACTTTAATCTTTTAAAAACAATAAATGTAGAACATAACTAGAAAGTTTATGTTCTTGTATGTTCTTGTAAATACAAGATAATATGAAGAATTAAACTAGGTAGTTTGATTCTTGTAACTAGTAAATAACAACTAACAAAGACATGTAACAAAACAACAATAATGAACAAGTAAACAACAAATAAAGAACAAATGATGATGATGATTATGTATGTATGTTTTGGTTCGGTTTTGAGCAAGAAAAGGAAGAGAGAAAGAAGCTTGTTACTTACAAGAATTAGAGAGAAAAAAAGAGAGGAAAAAAGGAAGCAAGTAAGTGTGTGTGTGTGTGTGTGTGTGTGTAGTGAATAAAACTAGTGAAAGAGTGTAAGTAATAAGTGATAAAAAAAAAAGATTTGAACTCCCTTAAACCCCTTGGAGGCCGACGGTTCAACAAGCAAGAGGGGGAGGGAGATTACTCACAAGGTCCTTGCATGTATGTGTCATAAAAGTTGGTTAGTGGATGGCATTTGCATGGAAAGTAGATGTAACTAACTAGTAACAAGATTCCATACAACTAAACTAACTAGTTAAGTCCCTAAATGATACTTACATGAAGTAATGGGCTAAATAAGTCCATATAAGATGTAGGGTGGGCTTCCAAGTCCACTAATATTAATAAAAGCCCAAGTTTCAAGTAGCTATCAAATAAATCCAATTAAAGCCGAAGTAATTAACTAATAGTCTTAGTTAATTAAAATGATTAATAAAACTTAATCATGAATGTAAATAATACTTGAAAATATTATTCGTGTAAGTTTCGCGTGTCACAAAGACGTTTCGGGCATTTAAAGTCAAGTATGTCAATCATGGTAACAAGTAAATGTAATAACATACATTCGTTAAATCACAAGTATTAATAATAACAATTATTAATAAATAAACGTTGAAAAATCCAGGGTCGGTACATTACCCACCTGTTAAAGAAAATTTTGTCCCGAAATTTTAAGCTGAGGTAGATGGAGGAGTCGGGAAAAGGTGAGGATACTTCCGCATCATTTGATCCTCTCGTTTCCAAGTAAACTCAGGTCCTCGTTTGGCATTCCATCGTACTCGGACGATCGGAATCTTGTTGTGTTTCAAAGTTTTGATCTCACGATCCATAATTTCAACAGGTTCTTCCACGAAGTAGAGTTTGTCGTCAATCGTAAGTTCCTCAAGTGGTATGATAAGTTCAGGTGCAGTAAGACACTTCTTCAAGTTTGACACGTGGAAGGTAGGATGAACTGAGCTCAATTGTGTTGGTAGATCCAAACGGTATGCAACGGGTCCAACATGTTCCAAGATTTCAAAAGGACCAATGTATCGCGGATTTAACTTTCCGCGCTTTCCAAAACGAATCACACCTTTCCAAGGTGCAACCTTCAACATTACACGGTCACCTACGTTGAATTCAAAGTCTTTACGTTTAAGATCGGCATAACTCTTTTGACGATCGCCGGCAGTCTTAAGTCTAGCTTGAATCTGAGCAATCTTCTCCGTGGTTTCATGGACTACCTCGGGTCCGGTGATTTGCTTTTCGCCTACTTCGGCCCAACAAATGGGAGATCGGCACTTGCAACCGTACAACGCTTCAAAAGGTGCGGCATTAATACTCGAGTGATAACTGTTTTTGTATGAGAATTCAGCTAATGGCAAATGCCTTTCCCAGGCCTTTCCTAAATCAATGACACATGCACGCAACATGTCTTTCAATGTCTGAATCGTTCGTTCACTTTACCCGTCGGTCTATGGATGATATGCAGTACTCATGTCGAGACGGGTTCCCATGGCTTCTTGCAAAGAACGCCAAAATCTGGAAGCAAAACGGGGATTCCGATCTGAGATGATCGATAAAGGTACACCATGATGAGTTACAACCTCTTTGATGTATAATTGAGTGAGTCTCTCCATCGTATCAGTTTCCTTCATTGCTAGGAAGTGTGCAGATTTAGTAAGGCGGTGAACAATAACCCAAATGGTATCGTATCCGCCCACCGTCTTCGGTAGCTTAGTAATGAAATCCATTGTGATCCTTTCCCACTTCCATTGTGGGATTTCCGATTGCTGAAGTAACCCAGAAGGTCTCTGATGCTCAGCTTTAACCTTCGAGCAAGTCAAACACTTACCAACATAAGTAGCAACGTCTTTCTTAAGATTCGGCCACCAATACTATTCTTTAAGGTCGTGGTACATTTTGCCTGCTCCGGGATGAATCGAATATCTCGATTTGTGTGCTTCATCAAGTATAAGGTTCCGTAGATCTCCATAAAGAGGTACCCAAATTCTTCCAGCATAACATCGGAGTCCAGACTCCCTAACCTCGAATCGAGAAACAAGTATGTTCAAATGTTCATGAGATATATTCTCCTCCTTGAGAGCCTTATCTTGGGCTACTCGGATCTGACTGTTGAGATTCGAATGAATGGTGATGTTCAGAGCCCTAACACGAAGAGGTGTCGTCCTCTCCTTTCAGCTTAAAGCGTCAGCTACAACATTGGCCTTGCCAGGATGATAACGAAGTTCACAATCGTAGTCGTTCAGTGTCTCGATCCATCGATGCTGTCTCATATTCAGTTGCTTTTGATCGAAGATGTGCTGGAGGCTCTTGTGGTCGGTGAAGATAGTGCTCTTAGTCCCATACAAATAATGTCTCCACAATTTAAGCGCAAAGACGACGGCTCCAAGTTCAAGATCGTGAGTAGTATAGTTCCGTTCGTGAATCTTCAGTGGACGAGAAGCATAGGCGATAACCTTTGATCTTTGCATCAGTACACAACCAAAACCACTTTTCGAAGCATCGCAATAAACGACGAAATCGTCACTGCCTTCATGAAGAGATAGGATAGGTGCGGTGGTTAACTTCTTCTTCAAAGTTTGGAATGCTGATTCGTGTGCGGGTTCCCAAATGAACTTCTTGCCCTTGTGAGTCAGCGCGGTCAAAGGACGTGCAATCAGAGAGAAACCTTCAATAAACCTTCGGTAGTAACCGGCGAGACCTAGGAATTGGCGAATGTGAGTCGGAGTAGTGAGGGTCTCCCACTTGCTGATAGCTTCAATCTTGGTAGGATCAACTATGATACCCTGGTCGCTCACAACATGACCCAGAAATTGGACTTCCTTCAACCAAAATTCACACTTGGAGAATTTGGCGTAAAGTTGCTCTTGCCTCAAGAGTTCAAGTACTAGTCAGAGGTGTTGCTCATGCTCTTCTTCGCTCTTAGAGTAGATGAGGATATCATCTATGAAGACGATAACAAACTTATCCAAGTACGGCTTGCAGACACGATTCATGAGGTCCATAAATACAGCAGGTGCGTTAGTCAATCCGAATGGCATTACGAGAAATTCATAATGACCATAACGGGTTCTGAATGCAGTTTTCATCACGTCACTTTCCTTCACCCTCAACTGGTGATAACCGGATCGCAAATCGATCTTTGAGTAAACGCTCGATCCTTGTAGTTGATCAAAAAGGTCGTCAATTCGTGGAAGAGGATACCGATTCTTGATCGTCAATTTGTTGAGTTTACGGTAGTCGATACACATACGGAAGGATCCATCCTTCTTCTTTACAAACAACACAGGTGTTCCCCAAGGCGAGAAACTTGGTTGGATAAATCCACGGTCTAACAGTTCTTGTAGTTGACTATGTAATTCTTGCATCTCGGAAGGTGCGCGAGCTACAGGTGCAGCTCCTGGCACTAAGTCGATCTGAAACTTTACTGCTCTCAGCGGCGGTAATCCAGGCAATTCTTCAGGAAAGACGTCGGAAAATTCGTTCACGATTCGAACGTCGTTCACACTCTTCACCTCGGTTTCTACCGTTTTCACATGCGCTAGGACAGCAAGACGTCCCTTCTTCATAATCTTTTGTGCTTTCACCCAACTAATGAGGTTCAGCTTCGAGGTACATCTCTCTCCGTAAATAGTCAGGGGTTCACCATCGCCTTGTGGTATACGTAGAGCTTTATCTCCACAGATAATGTCAGCCTTTATCTTGGTCAACCAATCCATGCCGATGATCACGTCAAAACTTCCCAATTTGATAGGTATCAAGTCAATCTTGAAATCCACACCAGCTATGTTGATAATAGCTCCTCGAATAATATGGTCAACTTTCTCAAGTTTTCCATTAGCGACCTCGACAAGCATACTTTCTTTTAACGGGACTAACGACCAATTAATCTTATCGCAAAAGTGTCTACATACATAACTTCTATCGGCACCAGTATCAAATAGGACAGAAGCTAAAAGATTGTTGATAGTGAATATACCTGTCACCAAGTCGGGATTCTCGCGTGCATCTCTTGCATTAACGTTGAAAGCTCTACTACGGGGTGGTCTGCCGTCTTTTCTTTTGTTGGGGCACGCATTTCTGAAATGGCCCGTTTGTCCGCATTCGTAGCACTTTTTAGGTCCATTGGTGTTCGGCTTCCCATTCAAAGTGGTGACCTTGCAGTCTTTCCCGATATGGCCAGTCCGTTGGCACTTTTCACAAACAACGTTACAATACCCAGTATGGTGCTTGTAGCACCGCTTGCATTGTGGTAAGGTTCCTTTGTAGTTGGGGTTGGAGTTCTCACCGTTGTTGTTTCCTTTGAAACCCTCATGTCGTTTTGCCTGGTTTTGATCATAAGTCCTTCCCCTGTTGTTATCCCATTTGCGCTTGTCACTACTACCCGCTTCAGACTTAGCCTTCTCAGGTTCATCGATGATGATTTGGTTCATTAAAGTATGCACCATGCGCATCGCTTCCGGGACATTTGGTGGCTTGGACGAGGTGACGTTTCCCTTAATGCTCTTAGGAAGTCCCCAGAAGTACCTTTCCATTCGTTTGAACTCCGGTGTAACCATGGTAGGGCACATCAGGGCTAGTTCCAAAAATCTCCGGTTGTAGCTATCAAGGTCGTTCCCATCGGCCTTTAACTGCATAAATTCCATTTCCATCTTCTGGATCTCGGTCCTAGGGCAATATTCCTCAATCAGGGCCCCTTTCAATTCCTCCCATGGAGTAGCAAACGCCTCATCAATACCTTTTGCTTGAGCCAACGTGTTCCACCACGTTAGTGCGCCATCAGACAGCGTGCATGAAGCAAACTTGGTTTTATTCGCTTCCGAATAGTTACTAACTCGAAACACAGATTCTAACTTCTCGAACCATCTAGTGAGACCAACCGGCCCCTCTGTTCCACTGAAGTTGTGTGGTTTGCAGCTTTGGAACTCTTTGTACGTACACCCGTTACGAACGGGCTGAATAACCGGTGGCGGTGGCGGTGGAGCTTGGGGTTGCATTTCCGCAATGGCCGCGGCTACCCTTTCGGTAATCATCTCCTCGATTTGGGCTGCGGTAGGTGTTGATGTTGATCGTCCGTTGGCCATGGCGTTCTAAACAAAAATTTTGACTCAAGTCAAAATCCAGTATGCAAATAGTAATAATACAGTATATGGTAACCAACATGGAATCAACACGTTACATGTTTATTAAGTAATGCAATCCAGGTACAAATACCACAGAATCATCATACAGTAACGTAAATAGAACATCGTGCAGGAATTAAATAACGCAAAGTTCCATTCATTAATAATAAGTTGCATACATTTGTATAAGTTCGTACAATACCTAAGTAATACATAAAACTACAACTAGATTACATAATGAAATCTACTACAAAAGCCCTACGGTGATGGTGGGTGTAGGATGTCCAATACATGGGACATCTGGTCCTCGAGCTCAGTTACCCGAGCACGGAGGATCTCCACCTTTCTCATCAGTTCCTCGACAAAGGGAGATGGTGGGGCAGGCGGTGCAGTCAGTACGGGTGGTGCTGGTGCAGCTAGTGGTGCAGACGGTCTGACTCCAGAAGTAGAGGCTGCGAGGCGGTAAGGCTTACGGATGAAAGGATCAGCAGGATACGGCACAAGCTGCTTACGAGCGGTAACCCTACGACGCCGACCAAATGCGTCAGTGAATGCTCGACCTCCGTTGATCCCCGGAATAATGGTGCCGTCGAAACGGTACCGCATCTTCGGCGGGGTGGAGGGTGGCTGAACAGGTGCGTCATCAAGGTCCTCCTCGTCGGAATCGTCGTCACTAGAGTCGTCTGTGGATGAGTCGTCGGATGAAGGATCATCTGAATTGTGTGGAGCTGGCTGCACGGGTGGCTGTACTGGCTCTCCTCGGGCGGCCATCATCTGTCGGTATCTGAAGGGTGGAATAGGCACGAGACATCCGTCAGGGGCGCGTCGGCACCAATGGCGATACTGGTTACGGAATGGACCCTCCCCAAATTCCGCGAGAATCACAACCTCACCGGAGCGAGGCTGTGACCCCGAGGGTCCTGGGGCAGATGGAGCTGGAATCTCCGGGGGGTCCTGGGCTCCATCAGAAGTAGCCACTGGGGCGGGAGTATGGCTGCTAGCTCCAGAAGTCGAAGCGCCTGGGTCACTAGAGTGTGTCGCTGATGAGATCGGGGGATCGGCAATAGTGGCAGGTGAAGTGGCTGAAGTGTCTGAACTGCCCAAAACGATAGCAGGTGAAATATTTGACATCTGAACAAGGAAAAATAAATTTTCCATGTCAGTAAGTCATAAAGCAAGCACGTATTAGGCCAAGTAACTACAACAGTCTAAATCATGTGTAACAGTAAGTAGCATGGCAATAACGACAAGTATCATGCAATCGAAAATAGATAATAGCATGCAGTAGTGAAATCATGTAATAGCATACGGCATATAGCAGTAAAAGTAAGCAGCAGCATGCAGTAAGTTCAGCGGAAACAAGTAAACTAGTAAGTTGTAGATTAGTCCTATTAGTGAATCCTACTCGGGTCGGTCCAGACTCACTAATGCATCCTAATTCCCTACAACCAATGCTCTGATACCAAATGTGATGCCCCATACAAAACCATCGTGTACGAATCATCAACAACAGGATCATTACAAGGTCAAACACTATATGCGTTTTCGAAACAAGTTTGCATTCAAGATAAAAAGTGACGTCATAACTAACGTCAAATGTTTTACATCAAAAGTCGGCTTCTATGAACGGAAGCAAAGATAATAGTACGAACCCTTAGGTCGTTACAAATCATAGTTTCAAAAGTAAATAAGTTTGAATCCAAGATAAACAGTTCATGCGGTGATAACTCTAGAGCAGCGGGTGTCTACAGCAAGACTAGTACACAGCGGAAGCAACCTTAAGCACCTGAGAAAAACATGCTTAAAAATGTCAACACAAAGGTTGGTGAGCTATAGTTTAAGTGTAACAGTATGTAAGGTAGGCTACGAGATTTCAGTGCTACAAAGAGCGTTTCAAAACAGTATGATAAAGTATATGTTTAACCGTGGGCACTTGGTAACTAACTTAACGTTTATATTCCCTGAAAGTACACTTGGAAAGTGCGTATGTATACGAAGTATTAAACACCCGTTAAATGCTAGCACTACTAGCCCGAGTGGGGATGTCAAACCCTATGGATCCATATCTAAGATTCGCGTTCACCGGTTCAAAAACCAATGACTAAACGTTACCGAGCTAAAGGGAATGTTTATGCCGTTGTATAACCTACACATATATAAAGTTTAAGTACTCGTGCCTAGTATGTAAAACGTAAAATGTGCATGTATTCTCAGTTCCCAAAATAGTTAAAGTAAAAAGGGAATGCTATAACTCACAATGATAAAGTAGCGGTAAAGTATGACTCGGGAAATAAGCAAGTGTGTAGGTCCGGAAAGTCCTCAACCTAAGTCAAATAGTACTAAGTCAGTAAATCGTCCCAAAAGGTTTAAATGTATGTAAATTAGGTCTTAAAGGTCATCATCATTCATCATCAAACAAAAGGTGTAAAGTAAGTTTCGTTTATGAAAGAAGTTTAAAACAAGGGCTGAATTCGGTCAGTCACTACGGCCACTATACCTACTGAAATAAGGTGAGACCAGTTTCCATGGCTCCGTATATGAGTCCTCTAGTTGTGGTAAAAATTCCAGAAGCAAACTCGTCTTCGTTTGACCGTGGCGACGGTCTAAGTGCGAGTAGGTCAGAATTTTCAGCATAACGTTAAAAGGACATAGTGACGATCGGAGGGCCATAAATCCTAAATCGCAACTCGGATTACGACGAGTCCTAAATGAAAAGTTATCTACTCGAATATAGCTAACTGAAAATCATCTTTACATTTGCCCAGGTCGCACTTATCAGACCCAGTAACAGTAGACAGTAGGTTCCGGGGTTTCTTGGTACTCGATGCTTATCACGATTCTCATCCTTGATGCATATAGCTTCAAGTGTACAACTCGTTGATGTGTTTACATCATCTTTACCAAGTTTTGTCCATCATAAACCAATTGTAAGTCTAAGATAAGTAGCACAACTCAATTAAGTGTTGCAAGTGTTTTGATGAACCAAAGTTACATCAAAGTCTTAGATTTAACACATACATGAAATTTGAAAGTAATATTGAACTACAAACTTGAATGTAAACTAACTAATCAAGATCTTAAGATGTAGAAGATAGTTCTTAGTTAGATCTTGAAGATCCAAGACCCAAAGGTCTAGATCTAAAGTTATTAAGTTAAATCTAACACAAGTGTATGAAGTTATAACTAAAGAGTTACACTTCCATGTTCTTGAACCTTTAAAGTTAACTTTTGTTCAAGAAAAATGAGATCCAAGTTAACTAGTAACATTTGACCAAGAACAACATAAATCACAAATTTAAAGATGCAAGAAATGAAGTAACAAACTAAATAAACAAGTAATAAGTTCATGGGTTTCATACTTTTAAAGATTCAAGCCTAAGTCTTGATCTTTAAGGAAGTAAACTTTAAGTTTGCTTCATGAACACAAGTATGCTTTCAACACATGAACTTTAATCTTTTAAAAACAATAAGTGTAGAACATAACTAGAAAGTTTATGTTCTTGTATGTTCTTGTAAATACAAGATAATATGAAGAATTAAACTAAGTAGTTTGATTCTTGTAACTAGTAAATAACAACTAACAAAGACATGTAACAAAACAACAATAATGAACAAGTAAACAACAAACAAAGAACAAATGATGATGATGATTATGTATGTATGTATGTTTTGGTTCGGTTTTGAGCAAGAAAAGGAAGAGAGAAAGAAGCTTGTTACTTACAAGAATTAGAGAGAAAAAAGAGAGGAAAAAAGGAAGCAAGTAAGTGTGTGTGTGTAGTGAATGAAACTAGTGAAAGAGTGTAAGTAATAAGTGATAAAAAAAATATTTGAACTCCCTTCAACCCCTTGGAGGCCGACGGTTCAACAAGCAAGAGGGGGAGGGAGATTACTCACAAGGTCCTTGCATGTATGTGTCATAAAAGTTGGTTAATGGATGGCATTTGCATGGAAAGTAGATGTAACTAACTAGTAACAAGATTCCTGTAACATCCCATTTTTCCCGTACACATTGAAAGGTACATACTTAATCATTTGTACGTTTATAACTCGTTAGCTTACGCGTAAATGTATGAATATATGTATAGATATATATATGTATGTGTATACTTGATAATGTGTGCATAAGCAAGTCTATATGTGGGTTTTGATAGCGTTAAGTCTTGCGAGACTATAGTTGAAGGTTAGGTGAGGATAGGAAGCAGGTTTGGAATGTACAAAATTATTTAATGTTGAAATTTGTTTAAGATGGTCGAACTGTTCAGATGCAGCCTTAGGCCGCGCCGCGACGAATGGGTCCGCGCCGCGGCATTTCAAGCAAACCAGGATCAGAAAGTGAGTTAAAGAGGGTAGAAATTCCCGTTGTATGTCGCGCCGCGACGATTAATGTCGCGCCGCGATAGTTCTGCTGAACTGGTGTCGGTTTTAGCTCAAATTAAATGATTTTAAGGGGCAAAATGGTAATTGGACATGTAGATCTGATGGGAGCACTAAATCCCAACCACCCATTCCATTTCATTTATTTTCTTTTATCTTTTCTTTCATTTTCTCTCCCAAAAACTCAACACCCATTTAGATTTAAAGTGAGTTTTGAGAGTGAAGGATTGAGGGTTGATCTTTGGAGCAAGAGTTAAGGTTGTTCCTTGTCTCTCTAGCTACGCGTTGATAGTCTCGATAAGTTCTAACTCCAAGTTTTGAGTTTTAATTGATTATTGACTAGGGTTTTGGTTACTAGAGACTTGTATGACCCATTTGGGGGTAAAATGGGTGAATTTGGGTTATGTTGTTGTTATGGAACCCTAATAACCATGATCTAGGGTTTGGTCTAATGAAATGGAGTTTGTAGGTGTTAATGGTGTGTCAAGCATTAAACACTTGTTCAAATGTTAATGAAGTAGTAAATAGGTCATGTTTGACAAATTTGGATGGCAAGTGTGAAAATGGGTCAAAAGTGTGCTAGTTGACCTAATTTGGGTAAAATGGGTATGAAACGCCATAAGTTGGTGTTAGTTGAAGTTGGTAGACTTTAATTCACTAGCTTTAAGTGACTAAAGTCGAGTCTTGGCCATTTAAGGGCGGTTGTGGTGTGTTTGAGTCATTTAATGCGAATTGGGTCATTAAATGCTCAAGTAGGTGTAATGTGGTTAATTCCACTAGTTGTGTATTGAAATTGTACTTAATGTATTAGGTACTTTGCTTTGAAGCTCGGAAGTGCATAATCATCACCGAAGTGCTAAGGTGAGTGGGATAATTATGTGCGTGCATATATGATGTATTTATTTGTGTAGTATGAGTTGTGAAGTGTCGAGGTGTTAAGACACCACTTCTCATGTGATGGGTGAAGCATCGAGGTGTTAAGATGCCACCTAGGGGTGAAGCATCGAGGTGTTAAGATGCCACCTAGGGGTGAAGTGTCGAGGTGTTAAGACACCACTCCGTAGAATAGATGGGTGAAGCATCGAAGTGTTAAGATGCCACTCGGGGTGAAGTAACGAAGTGTTAAGATGCCACCCGTGGGGTTAGTGTACGAGGTGTTAAGTGCACTAATGGTTGTTATGAACTCCGACGGTCCTTAAACACTGTTCCCTTGTTCGATTGGTTAACCATGGTTGTGTGCGGATTGTAGCATATTACATTGTTTAAATAATATGCTATTGTTATGCTAGCTTATGTTGTTGGAAGTTTAGTATTATACTTGCGATGGTATGATTAATTATATGCTAGCATGTATGTGGAAATGTGTAAGTGATTGCAGGTAAGTAGGTTGTATATGTAAACATATAATTATTGTACTCACTAAGCGTTAGCTTACCCCTCTCGTTGTTCATATTTTTAGATGCAGGTGCGGATAAAGGCAAGGGGGTTGTTGGGCACTAGGTGTCCCTTGTTGATGTTATGTTGAAGCTTTTTTTTTTTTGGAAGTTGGCCTACGTTTTGGGTAGTTTAGTCCCAAACCATGCTCAAGGGGTCGTTTGGATTATAAACTATCATTTGTAGTTGGTCAAACTTGTATCACATTTGTTAATGGCCTTTGTGCCTCTTTGTAAACATTAAACTAGTAGTATGTTTTGACGAAACGTGTGGAATGGGTTACACATTTAAGTGGCGCGTAAATGTGTATTATTTAAAAAAAATTATTTATCGTACGGAGTACGGGTTGGGTTGTTTCAAGTGGTATCAGAGCATGGTCTAAGTGATTTAGGCGACTTGAGATAGGTGCCTAGACTTAGACTTTATTGTGCATGCGCTTTTATGCGGACTTGTAGGACTTTGGGTCTAATCGGGAATTGTTAGTGCTTTGGTTTATGTGAACTAACCTCGTGCTAATTGATTTGTGTTGTGTTTAGCAATCATCGAGCGAGATGGACGTTGTACTAGCAAGTAAATGCGACGTGCTCGCGTAACAATGATTAGCTACCATTGTTACGAGTGCAAATCGTGTCAAACAAGTGATGTACGATGATTGTCAAGCAAGATGGGGTAGTGGGGTGTATATGTATATACATTCGTGTTAAGTTCTTTTGCTTCGTCGTTTAATCCTTTTCTTTTTATAGAATGAAGACGAGAAATGGACCCGATGTTGATAACGGGGGTACTAGTGAGGACGTTGAGTTCACGGCCAAAGTTGAGGCCATCTTTAAACGTCAAAAGGCTGAATATCTTGAGGAGATTAAGAAGATGTTTCTAGACTCGATTGACGAGCAATTAGTCAATGTAGTCAAAGAGCAAGTCAAGGCCGTCCTTCATGATGATAATATGGGAAGGCGCGACTTTCTCTTTAAGAATTTCAAAGATGCTCAACCACCTATTTTTGAGGGCGAAAGAGACCCGTTAAAGAGTGCCCGGTGGATCTCCGATATGGAGGGGGCCTTTCGAACTTGTGAATGCCCTATTGATAAAATGACAAGGTATGGTTGTAGCAAGCTAAGAGATGATGCAAAGCTATGGTGGGATGCAAAAATCCAAGTTTATGGCGAGGAACAATGCATGGATTTTACTTAGGATGAGTTCAAAACGGAGTTCTTCCAAGAGTACCGAACTTCGGCCGATCTTACTAGGCTTAAGGACGAGTTGTGTTCCTTGAGGCAAGGGTCGATGGATTTGAATACTCTTAAATCCGTTTACTTGTCAAAAACTCAATTTTGCCCGGAGTATGTCGGGAATGATAAGATGTTGAAGGAAGACTTTTACCGAATATTGAATGACAATTATCAAGAAAAGATTAGTGTGAATGTGGTGAAGAGTTTTGATGAGTTGTTTGATATGGCCAAAGGGTTTGAGTCGCTCATCTTGAGAAAGAGTGGCTTTACCTTCGGCAAAAAGAAGTTTGAAGCTATTAGTCATTCGAACTTTTCTAACAAGAAGCACAAGAAGAGCTCCGAGAGTGTCGGTAGTGTTAAGAAGGGTGCTTCCGGTGATTTTACCTATGCTTGCTACAATTGTGGGCAAAAGGGGCACATGGCTCGTGAGTGCCCAAAACAATCATCCACAACCAAGCTCACTTGTTTTAATTGCGGTAAAGAAGGGAATAAGAAGCCGGAGTGTCCCGACTTGCGGGGTGATCATGTTAGGAGGTCAGAGAGGGCGGTGGGCACGGCTAAGGGGCGAAATTATTTGATGACCAATGATGAGGCCAAGCATTCCAATGAAGTTGTCTCAGGTACTTTCATGGTTAACTCTAATCCGGCAAGGATATTATTTGATAGCGGTGCTAATTTGTCTTTTGTGTCGCCCCGATTTGTGTCTAAGATTAACAAACCGCTAGCTAAGTTAAGTCATCCGGTAGAAGTTGAAATAGCGGATGGTAAGACGGTGCTAGAGGTTGATGTGTGTAAAGATTGTAATGTCGTGTTTGGTACCGAAACGTTTAAAATCGATCTCATTCCGATGACTTTGGGTGAGTTTGATATTGTTGTTGGTATGGATTGGCTCGATCGTTATAGAGCCGATATTGCATGCCATGAAAAGTTCATTCGTGTCAAGACCCCAAGCGGGGGAGAGTTTATTATTCATGGCGACAAACGAAGAAGACTCGTACCATTATGCACTTATGCACGGGCACGACGTTTTCTCAAGAGTGGTGGTATATGTTATCTTGCTCATGTAGTTGATACTCATGATGAGCCACCACTTATTCGTGAAATTCCGGTGGTTAATGAATTTGAAGACGTTTTTCCGGATGAGTTACCGGGTGTTCCGGCGGAAAGACAAGTAGAATTTCGCATTGAGTTGGTTCCGGGATCTACTCCCATTGCTAAAACTCCTTATCGTTTAGCGCCGACGGAAATGCAAGAGTTGTTAAATCAAACTCAAGAGTTGCTTGAAAAGGGTTTCATTCAACCGAGCTCCTCGCCATGGGGTGCTCCGGTCTTGTTTGTGAAAAAGAAAGATGGAAGTATGCGGATGTGCATCGATTATCGGGAGTTGAACAAAGTGACGATCAAGAATCGCTATCCATTACCTAGGATTGACGATTTGTTTGACCAACTCCAAGGTGCAACGTATTTTTCTAAGATTGACCTACGGTCCGGCTATCATCAAGTACGGGTCCGTGAGGAAGACATAGAGAAAACGGCTTTTCGAACGCGTTACGGGCATTATGAGTTTGTAGTTTTGCCTTTTGGTCTTACGAATGCACCGGCGGCATTCATGGATCTAATGAACCGAGTGTGCCAACCTATGTTGGACAAGTCGGTAATTGTGTTCATTGACGACATACTTGTTTATTCTAAGAGTATGAAGGAACATGAGCACCATTTGCGTGAAGTGTTGAAGACATTGCGGAAGGAGAAATTGTATGCTAAATTCTCCAAATGTGAATTTTGGCTAAGGGAAGTTCAATTCCTTTGCCATATTGTGAATCAAGAAGGTATTCAAGTAGACCCGGGGAAGATAGAAACAGTGAAGAGTTGGGGACAACCGACTACGCCTACGGAAATTCGAAGTTTTCTCGGATTGGCCGGTTATTATCGTTGGTTCATCCAAGACTTTTCTAAGATTGCTTCTCCTTTGACTAAATTGACAAGGAAGAACGTAAGATTCGATTGGGAGAACGAGCAAGAAATCGCTTTTCAATTATTAAAAGAGAAATTGTGTCAAGCTCCGGTGTTAGTGTTGCCGGAAGGGGTAGAAGACATGACGGTTTATTGTGATGCTTTGTTAAATGGGCTCGGGTGTGTTTTGATGCAAAGAGGTAAAGTCATCGCTTACGCCTCTCGACAATTAAAGGAACACGAAAAGAGATACCCGACTCACTATCTTGAATTGGCGGCGGTGGTTCATGCGTTGAAAATTTGGCGCCACTACTTGTATGGTGTCAAGTGTATGGTTTATTCGGACCATAAGAGTTTGAAACATCTCTTCACTCAACGAGATTTGAATTATCGTCAACGTAGGTGGATGGATGTGGTAAAGGATTATGATTGTGAGATACTTTACCATCCGGGAAAGGCGAACGTGGTCGCGGACGCCTTGAGTCGAAAGAGTCAACATCCGGAGATACGAGTAGGATCGTTACGCATTATTATTACTAACGATTTCCTTGTAAAGCTTGGTGAGATTCAAATAGAAGCGTATGTTCACAACAAGCATGAAGATCGGATTGTGGGGCAAACAGAGTTCATTACTATGGGCTCGCATGGTTTGTTGTCGTTTCAAGAAAGAGTGTGGGTACCTAAGATGGGTGGTAACCGACAAGTGCTACTAGATGAAGCACATAAGTCAAAGTATTCCATTCATCCGGGTGCAACAAAGATGTACTATGATTTGAAGAAAGATTATTGGTGGCCCGGTATGAAACGTGATGTGGTTAAGTATGTTGAACAATGCGTCACGTGTTTGCAAGTTAAAGCCGAACACCAAAAGCCGTACGGTAAGTTACAACCCTTGGAAGTCCCGAAATGGAAATGGGAGCACATTACCATGGACTTCATTACTAAGTTACTGAAGACGGCGAGGACCCAATATGATACAATTTGGGTGATAGTTGATCGATTGACGAAGAGTGCTTTGTTTCTTCTCATTCGGGAAACGATATCATCGGAGACTTTATCCAAGTTATTTATCAAGGAGGTGATATCGAGACATGGGGTTCCTATATCTATTGTTTCGGATCGGGATACTCGTTTTACATCCCAGTTTTGGAACAAGTTTCATGAGGATATGGGTACTCAATTGAAAATGAGCACATCGTATCATCCTCAAACGGACGGTCAAACCGAGCGTACGAACCAAACGTTGGAGGATATGTTAAGAGCGTGTATTATTGATTTTGGTGGAAGTTAGGATGAGCACTTACCATTGGTGGAATTCTCGTACAATAATAGTTACCACACTAGTATTGGAATGCCACCGTATGAGATGCTCTATGGGCGTAGGTGTCGAACTCCCATTTGTTGGGGAGAAGTGGGTCAACAAGAAATCGGAAGTTCCGATTTGGTTTTGGAAACAAATAGTAAAATTGAGATGATTCGGGCTCGACTTAAAGCGGCGCAAGATCGACAAAAGTCTTATGCCGATAAAGGTAGGAGAACGATTAAGTTTCAAGAAGGTGACATGGTGATGCTTAAGGTTTCTCCATGGAAGGGTGTTATTCGGTTTCGAAAACGAGGAAAGTTAGCTCCTCGGTTTATTGGTCCTTTCAAGGTGTTGGCACGTGTTGGTGAGGTTGCTTATCGACTAGAGTTACCCGAAGAACTTGCGGGAATTCATAACACATTTGATGTTTCCCATCTTCGTAAGTGTCTTGCGGATGACTCGACTTGGGTGCCTTTAGATGAGATTACATTGAATAACAAGCTAGAGTATGCGGAAGAACCTGTTGCAATCCTTGATGAGAAGGTTAAGATGTTGCGGAACAAGGAAATTAGAACTTTCAAGGTGCAATGGCGACATCGAAAGGGTTCAGAGTTTACGTGGGAATCCGAAGAGTTTGTTTTGGTTTATCTCCCGGCTTGTCATGCCATTTGGATCGCGAGGACGCGCTCTGATTCAAGTGAGGGAGAGTTGTAACATCCCGTTTTTCCCGTACACATTGAAAGGTACATACTTAATCATTTGTACGTTTATAACTCGTTAGCTTACGCGTAAATGTATGAATATATGTATAGATATATATATGTATGTGTATACTTGATAATGTGTGCATAAGCAAGTCTATATGTGGGTTTTGATAGCGTTAAGTCTTGCGAGACTATAGTTGAAGGTTAGGTGAGGATAGGAAGCGGGTTTGGAATGTACAAAATTATTTAATGTTGAAATTTGTTTAAGATGGTCGAACTGTTCAGATGCAGCCTTAGGCCGCGCCGCAACGAATGGGTCCGCGCCGCGGCATTTTAAGCAAACTAGGATCAGAAAGTGAGTTAAGGAGGGTAGAAATTCCCGTTGTATGTCGCGCCGCGACGATTAATGTCGCGCCGCGACAGTTCTGCTGAACTGGTGTCGGTTTTAGCTCAAATTAAATGATTTTAAGGGGCAAAATGGTAATTGGACATGTAGATCTGATGGGAGCACTAAATCTCAACCACCCATTCCATTTCATTTATTTTCTTTTATCTTTTCTTTCATTTTCTCTCCCAAAAACTTAACACCCATTTAGATTTAAAGTGAGTTTTGAGAGTGAAGGATTGAGGGTTGATCTTTGGAGCAAGAGTTAAGGTTGTTCCTTGTGTCTCTAGCTACGCGTTGATAGTCTCAGTAAGTTCTAACTCCAAGTTTTGAGTTTTAATTGATTATTGACTAGGGTTTTGGTTACTAGAGACTTGTATGACCCATTTGGGGGTAAAATGGGTGAATTTGGGTTATGTTGTTGTTATGGAACCCTAATAACCATGATCTAGGGTTTGGTCTAATGAAATGGAGTTTGTAGGTGTTAATGGTGTGTCAAGCATTAAACACTTGTTCAAATGTTAATGAAGTAGTAAATAGGTCATGTTTGACAAATTTGGATGGCAAGTGGGAAAATGGGTCAAAAGTGTGCTAGTTGACCTAATTTGGGTAAAATGGGTATGAAACGCCATAAGTTGGTGTTAGTTGAAGTTGGTAGACTTTAATTCACTAGCTTTAAGTGACTAAAGTCGAGTCTTGGCCATTTAAGGGCGGTTGTGGTGTGTTTGAGTCATTTAATGCGAATTGGGTCATTAAATGCTCAAGTAGGTGTAATGTGGTTAATTCCACTAGTTGTGTATTGAAATTGTACTTAATGTATTAGGTACTTTGCTTTGAAGCTCGGAAGTGCATAATCATCACCGAAGTGCTAAGGTGAGTGGGATAATTATGTGCGTGCATATATGATGTATTTATTTGTGTAGTATGAGTTGTGAAGTGTCGAGGTGTTAAGACACCACTTCTCATGTGATGGGTGAAGCATCGAGGTGTTAAGATGCCACCTAGGGGTGAAGCATCGAGGTGTTAAGATGCCACCTAGGGGTGAAGTGTCGAGGTTTTAAGACACCACTCCGTAGAATAGATGGGTGAAGCATCGAAGTGTTAAGATGCCACTCGGGGTGAAGTATCGAAGTGTTAAGATGCCACCCGTGGGGTTAGTGTACGAGGTGTTAAGTGCACTAATGGTTGTTATGAACTCCGACGGTCCTTAAACACCGTTCCCTTGTTCGATTGGTTAACCATGGTTGTGTGCGGATTGTAGCATATTACATTGTTTAAATAATATGCTATTGTTATGCTAGCTTATGTTGTTGGAAGTTTAGTATTATACTTGCGATGGTATGATTAATTATATGCTAGCATGTATGTGGAAATGTGTAAGTGATTGCAGGTAAGTAGGTTGTATATGTAAACATATAATTATTGTACTCACTAAGCGTTAGCTTACCCCTCTCGTTGTTCATATTTTTAGATGCAGGTGCGGATAAAGGCAAGGGGGTTGTTGGGCACTAGGTGTCCCTTGTTGATGTTATGTTGAAGCTTTTTTTTTTTGGAAGTTGGCCTACGTTTTGGGTAGTTTAGTCCCAAACCATGCTCAAGGGGTCGTTTGGATTATAAACTATCATTTGTAGTTGGTCAAACTTGTATCACATTCGTTAATGGCCTTTGTGCCTCTTTGTAAACATTAAACTCGTAGTATGTTTTGACGAAACGTGTGGAATGGGTTACACATTTAAGTGGCGCGTAAATGTGTATTATTTAAAAAAAAATTATTTATCGTACGGAGTACGGGTTGGGTTGTTTCAATTCCATACAACTAAACTAACTAGTTAAGTCCCTAAATGATACTTACATGAAGTAATGGGCTAAATAAGTCCATATAAGATGTAGGGTGGGCTTCCAAGTCCACTAATATTAATAAAAGCCCAAGTTTCAAGTAGCTATCAAATAAATCCAATTAAAGCCCAAGTAATTAACTAATAGTCTTAGTTAATTAAAATGATTAATAAAACTTAATCATGAATGTAAATAATACTTGAAAATATTATTCGTGTAAGTTTCGCGTGTCACAAAGACGTTTCGGGCATTTAAAGTCAAGTATGATCAATCATGGTAACAAGTAAATGTAATAACATACATTCGTTAAATCACAAGTGTTAATAATAACAATTATTAATAAATAAACGTTGGAAAATCCAGGGTCGTTACAACCGGCGTGATAAGGTGAGTGGGATAAGTATACATGTATGTATATAATGTATTTATTTATGAACGGATATGTGTTGTCCGAGTTAGTGATATATGTCGTTGTACACTAACGGTTTTTATGAATGGATATGTGTTGTCCGAGTTAGTGATATATGTTGTTGTACACTAACGGATTTATGAACGGATATGTGTTGTCCAAATTAGTGATATATGTCGTTGTGCACTAACGATTTTGTGAACGGATATGTGTTGTCGTTCCGCCAAAGGGTTAGTGATATATGTTGTTGTACACTAACGGTTGTTATGAACACCGATGGGAAATTCGAGTACCATTCCTTTGTACGATTGGTTAACCATGGGAGTGTGTTGTAGTGTAGCATATTATATTGTTCGTGTTATATGCTATTGTTATGCTAATTTGTGTGGTCGGAGGTTAGTGGCGTTATACTTGAGATTGGTATGCTAATTTAATTGCTAGCTTGTATGCGGTATTGTGTAAGTGATTGCAAGTAGATAGGTTATATATGTATATGTATAATATAATTATTGCACTCACTAAGCGTTAGCTTACCCCTCTCTTTGTTTACCTTTTTAGATGCAGGTGCGGAGAAAGGGAAGGGGGTTGTTGGGCACTAGTTTTCCCCTTGTTGGATGCTTGTTGAAGCTTTTGGAAGTCGACCTAATGTTTTGGGTAGTTTAGCCCCAAACCATTCTCGGGTGTTGTTTGGATTAAAACTATCATGTTAATGGGTCGAACTTGTAAACAACTGATTTAAGGCCTTGTGCCTCTTATTGTAAACATTAAACTCGTTGTATGTTTTAATGGGTTGTATGGAATGGTTTACATCATTCGATTGGCACGTAAATGGTTTCTTATTAAAAAAGAAAAAAAAAATCTCGTGTTGAATACGGGTTGGGTTGTTTCAGTTTCTTTAAAAGCCGCTATGTCGGCCTTTCTACACGACAAATATCATTTACCCACCCGAATTTACCCTTGAAATCGAACCCGCGAATATTTAAAGAAAGAATCTTCATAACAAACAAGAAGAAAATGACATAAAGAACAAAAGGAACTTACAAGGAATTGGGGCAAGGCCACCTCAATCCAATTTGTTCCCCGAATTCTTTTAGTTCCGCATTGTTAATCGATTGACTCCCCTCATTACTTTCCGAGTTCCCTTTTTGCGCTTGATTACGGTTTTTGATCCTCGCTTTCTTGCAACAATTTTTGCATCTATATCCATTATCGCATATTTTTCACCCTCATTTTTCACCCTCATTAGTCTCGAAGTGGCCCTCCAATTCCCCACAACATTCCAATAACACCCATTACACACCGATAATTCGTCTGAGTTACTACATCTACTATTTAATTTTTTTAAATTTCCATCACAGCTCACATCTATGTTGTTGCACGAGTTGGATTTTACAACAGCCTTGCTTTTACAATTACTCCTAATAGGCCCCATATATGGAGGCCCAACCTTCCCCTTTAAGTTTTTACTCCAAGGTTGTAATATTCTATTAAACAATCGTCATTTTTAATTTTCTTCCAAATCCTTGTTAAATTGTATATCGAACTCTTAGCTAACCATTTTTTAGGCATTGACTAATCGACATTACTCGAGTTGTACCAAAGAATAACCAAGCAAAGCAAAATCATGGGTAACAGAGTCGTGGCCAGTAAAAGAAAATCAGTAACACAGTCAGTCAGTCATTCATCACCATAAACACAAATGATACAAAATGGTTTTAAAACTGATCCAATAAATAAGGGTTATAAGTTAAAAATTTAAGCAAAATGGCAACCAAAATTAAATTTTATTATTAAATTCACGGAATACTTTCAAACTACAGTTATAAATCGTTAAGTCCACTCTAGTCTCAAATGCACGACACATCACTCATATAGTCAAGAGAAAATTGCGCGGATAGCCCCTGTGGTTTGTACCACCCAGCTAGGATAGACATACTTGTGGATTTGAGGGGGGATAGTCATTATGCTTGAATTCTTGTGCAAGGATAGCCCTAGTTACGGTTTCTGTTTGCTTCTCCCGTTAACCCATTACCACGTGATCTCCACGTGAGGGTAATTTGGTCTTTATTTGTTTCCCTCCCTCTGTATCCCCACCAACTCACCCACTTTTTCATTTATTCCCAATTTATTATAATTGCACGTGCATTTCCCCTTTTTCCCTCGGTCAATTCTTCACTGATGCGATACTAAAAAACCCTAATTAATCGACTTGCAAGATGAACAACGATGGGATACATATACGAGATAATGATGTTGAATACGATGACAGTGATCTGCGAATGCTATATGGTAAATATCACAGCAATGTAAGCAATAATCTCAATTGCATTTTTTTATTCAGTTATTAATGCCTATTTATCTCAATTGCAGGTTTGTATGACACTTACTTCACAATCGAGTTGCATCACGGAGGAGTTTTTACAGATGCTCCTGGCAGAATCTACAAAAATGGACGGGTAACCCATATTGATGCTATAGACATTGATATGTTTTCAGTTCATGATTTGAATGATGTGATAGAGACGTTAGGTTACGATGGTTGGGGTTTCATAATTTATCACTTTCAGAAACCTGGTTTTTCTTTAGATAATGGATTAGAACCTCTAGGTTGTGATGATGAAGTTCGTATTATGTCTAGATATGTGTCTGAAAATAGGTACATAGCTGTATACGCGGAACATGATGAACCACATGTAAACGACTTTATAAGCCCACCCAAAAACCCGTTCATTTTAGAGGAAATTCAGGATGAAAGGGATGAGGTACCTAAGGTTACAAAATTCAATCAGGGAGCTAGCTGTTCAAATCCTAGGGTTTCAAAGCAACTTTTTTTAGATTACCCTATAAATGAACCTGTGAATGAACCTGTGAATGATCATGTGAATGAACCTGTGAATGATCCTGTGAATGAACCTGTGAATGAACATGTGATCACTCAAAATAGTGAGGTAGTGGATGATGAAACTGAAGGAGTTGATGATCAAATTGGGGACGACCCTGATTTTTTGGTTGATGAGGAGAATGATATTAGTGATCATGAAGTTGACATGAGGAATTTTCACTGTAGTGTAGATAAGGATGTTGAGTTTATGGGTAATGGTGCTCAAAACAAAGACCTTCATTTCACAGATGATGATGAAGATGTTGACTTGGATGTGTTGGATCTTGAACAATTTGAAAGTGATGATGAAAATGATGATGATTTGGAAAGGGAAAGGAAACAAAAATTGAGGGAGTTGAGGCTGCAAGAGGAAGAAGATAGTGAATTACAAAGTACTAGTTTCTATGTTGGGCAGGAATTTGCAACTGCTCAAGATGCAAAAGAGTACTTTAAATTGCATGCTGTAGAAACAAGGAGAGCTCTTATTTTAATAAGAAATGAGAAAGATAGGATAAGAGGAGGTTGTGAGGGAATGCTGCCAAAGTTTGTGAAAAAGGATTTTTGTGGTGTTAATAATGTTGAGCAACAAGATAAAGGGGTTGGTGAAACAGAAAAAGACATAAATGTGGGAACCACCAAAAAAGTAAATACAAGTGAGAAGAATCCAAGAAAAGGAATCAAAGTGGGTGATAAGAAAGAGAAAACAAAGGCAGTGGGTACCAAGTTAGAGAGAAGAAAAGCAAGACTCAAAAATCTTTAATGTCCATGGGTGGTTCAGATCTCCATTAATCTAAAAACACAGACATTTGAGGTCAAAACCTTGAATGATAAATACAAATGTTTGAAGACCAGATCTAACAAGTTTTTCCATGTGCTGAACATAGGTTCTGTCTAAGACATATACATGAGAACATGAAGAAGAAATGGAGTGGGCTGGTATACAAAAAACAGTTATGGAAGTGTGCAAGTGCAACTACTGTGCCTCAGTTTGAGAAAGCCATGCTTGAAATGAAAGGACTGAATGCAGCTTGTTGGAAATACTTGGCAGACATTCAACCAAAACATTGGGCTAGGAGTCATTTTACTGATACTTTTCTATTCTCATAGTTATATCATATTAGTTATATCATTATTACTGGTACTTGTCTTGATTATTAGTTATATCATATGTCTGATGTGTCTTCACAGGGAGAGCTTTGTCTGATGTGTTACTTAACAATATGTGTGAGGTATTGAATAAATGTTTATTGGAGGCTAGGGACAAACCAATAATAACTGCCTTAGAGTATGTGAGGGAGTATTTGATGAGAAGAATTGCAGTTGTTAAAGTTAAACTTTCAAAGGCTGATGGACATCTAACCCCAACTGCAACCAAATTGTTTGAAACTATCAAAGAAGCTGCTTCACAATATACTGTTATTTGGGGTGGAGATGATCAATATCAAGTATCTGGACCTCATAATGATCAGTGTGCTGTAGACTTAGGTGCAAAAACATGTGCATGCAGGAAATGGGAACTGACTGGCATGCCATGTAAACATGCTGTTGCAGTCCTGAATAACATGGCTTTACATAGTGAAAACACTCAAGTGCCTGAGCAATGGGTTCATCCAGTGTATTGGTTGGAAACCTGGAAAAAAACATACCAATCAACAATCAAGGCAGTTAATGGAAGTGCTTTATGGGAGAAAGCAACTGGGCAAACCACTCTGTTACCACCAATTAGAGTAGCATGTGCAGGAAGGTCAAAGAAAAACAGGAGGAAAGGTATGGATGAGAATGACAGCATGGTGAAGAATGGAAAGTTGTCAAGATTGGGAAAGACCTTGACTTGTGGTAACTGTAGAGGGGATGGTCATAACAAGAGGACATGTACAGCAGGTAAAAGTGGCAATGATGGTGCAAGTGGCAGCAAAAATGGTGCAGGTAGCAAGAAAAGGAATAAGGATACAAATGTTGCAAGTGGTACCAAGAAGTCAAGAGTTTAAGTGTTTAAGTTTCATGTTTTGTGTTTTGGATGTAGGACTTGTGTTGTGTTTTGGATGTAGGACTTGTGTTTTATGTATGACTTGTAATGTCTTTTGGATGGTTAAAACTTCTGTTTGATGTAAACTTTGGTTTGTAATGTATGACTTTATTAATGTCTTTATAACTTGTGTTTGTATGACTTGTAATGTCTTTATAACTTGTGTTAGTAACTGTTTTTTGTGTTTCAATGGATATTACTATATAACTTGTGTTTCATGAATACTTTTGAATGGTTAAAACTTGTGTTTCATGAATACTTTTGGATGGTTAAAACTTGTGTTTCATGTATAACTTATACTAATTGTTATTTGGATGGTTAAAACTAAAAGAAAATAAACCCAATTCAATAAAAGATAGAACATAATCCATCGTATTACGTGAGTTGTTCTCCAAATACAGAGATGTCAAAAAAAGAACAAAATTACATCTGCTGCTCTACTTCATACTTCATACTACTTAAAAAAAATACAAGATAACCAACTACCATCGACAAGACCATTGTCATCAACTGATATCTCCACAATTTATGTTCAAGCTCTTTAGCCTTCGCCTCTGCTGCATTTTTTGATCTTAACAATCCACGAATTATAGCCAGTAGACGAACAGGGGTTGGTGGGTCATCCCATTCAAAAAACCCACAATTGCGAATCTAAGTACCAAAAACTCAAAAAAAAAAAAAACGAATCAATTATTCAATTAAATAATGGATAAATTAGGGTTATACTCACAAATTGTTTACCTGACAAGAAACGAATCGACGACCAGCGTTGCCCTCTGTCCATGCTATCTGTTCAATCAAAGGTCGACCACAATCACAAGAATTCATCTTGGTTACTTTTTTAAGATTTGGGGATGAAGAACTCGAACCAGTAGATTGAAAATGAGGGAAGTCTTTAATTTATTGGGAATAAATAAAAAAGTGGGTGAGTTGGTGGGGATTCAGAGGGAGGGAAACAAATAAAGACCAAATTACCCTCACGTGGAGATCACGTGGTAATGGGTTAACGGGAGAAGCAAACAGAAACCGTAACTAGGGCTATCCTTGCACAAGAATTCAAGCATAATGACTATCCCCCCTCAAATCCACAAGTATGTCTATCCTAGCTGGGTGGTACAAACCACAGGGGCTATCCGCGCAATTTTCTCTATAGTCAATATACACCATATTATACATAAATTTTGTAGAAAAACCTGAATTTACCATTACATAATTTCTAGTAGCTCTATATACAAAACCTCCAAGTGTATAAATAGTATAAACTAGTTGTGTAGCCCTCGCTTCACGCCGGGGGCTCCGTTTTGAATGCGAGTTAAAAAAAAAAGTCTTGATCTATTTTGTAAAAAAGAATTTTTTTCGACATCTAACATTGAAGGGTTGTTCCTTTTGTGAAAGTTGTTTCTTTTAGCGTTCGGGTTTTATTTTTTTTTAAAAAGTTAGTTGATCTATTTTGTAAAAAAGAATGTTTTTGGACATCTTTTGGTAGCATTGAAGGGTTGTTCCTTTTACGAAAGTTGTGTCCGTTATCGTTGGAGACAAAAAAAAAATTAAAAAATTAAAAAAAAAATTAGCACAGTAGTGGCCTATGTGGGTCCTACTGTTTGAGCGCAGTGTACAAGTCAGTAAAGCGTGGTGGGTGTTATTATTAAGTATTTTTGGTGTTAGTGATGAGATAAATAATAATTTAAAATAAATGTATAAAGTGGGGGTTCGATTTGTATTTTAATAAAAGTTAAGGGGTTAAGTTTGTTAAAATTGGGAAAATGAATAGGACTATTCATAAGCTTTTGTCTATTAGTTATATTGTATTTTTGGTGTTAGTGATGAGATAAATAATAATTTAAAATAAATGTATAAAGTGGGAGTTCGATTTGTATTTTAATAAAAGTTAGGGGGTTAAGTTTGTTAAAATTGAAAAAATGAATAGGACTATTCATATTTTTTGATGTTAGTGATGAGATAAATAATAATTTATAATAAATGTATAAAGTGAAGGTTCGATTTGTATTTTAATAAAAGTTAGGGGATTAAGTTTATTAAAATTGGAAAAATGAGTAGGACTATGCATAAGCTTTTGTCTGTTAGATATTTTGTAAATGTGTAACACAACTTTATCGTCAATATTTGTGACTACTCCTCCCGCTGACTGCTTGAAATAATGTCATGTCATGTCACCTCACACCCACTGATCCCATTTGACCCGTAAGTGCCCACGGTCTTGGGTTGGATAACCCATTAAGACCATTCTACCTCTCATTCTTTACCCCTCATCCACTCAAAGGATGTGTTTGGCGCGTAGCTTATTAGAGCTTATGAAAGCTTATGAAGGCTTGAGATTATGATTTTAATAAGCTCCAAATCATAAGCTTCGTTTGGTAGACAAAAAAAGTAGAGCTTATGAAAATCATAAGCTCTGAAAAAATAAGCTACTTGTAGTAGCTTATGAAAAAAAGTAGAGCTTATGAACTGAATAAGCTCCAGCTAGTTTACCAAACATTTATAAAAAATAATAAGCTCCAGCTAACAGCTTCAAAAATAAGCTCCAGCTCCAGCTCCTACTCATAAGCTCCAGCTACAGCTATAAGCTCCAGCTCCAGCTACTTTCGTCCAAACAACCCAAAGTGTTGTATGTAGTTCTTTATTGCAAACATGTTGGAGGTTTATGTTGTATAGCCCATAGAATACCTAGTGTAGTATATTACGTTCTTTGTTTGTAATAAAAAGCTGCTTAGTACCCTTTCTCCCATATATCAATTAATGGACCACTTTTTTTTTTTTACCATATTTCTCAAATTTGTTTATTCTCAAAAGTACCAACATACATTAATATACTTTTTAGGAGTGTTTTCCCTTTAACTACCTTTTTATATTTTTGACCCATTCCATTATCGATTATCCATTATACTTATAACAAGAAGAACCTAAACCTGTTTTGTTTATGTAGTCAAAATTATCACCTTTAATATGTTAGACGTATTCAGGGCTTCAAGAATTTGACAAATTTATTTATACCTACACTAACTTACGTAAAAAAGGTGCAACCCTATTGGATAAACCAACTACAGTATACCAGTAAAGGGCATTTTACTGTTATACTGTTACTAAAAATCTCACACTTCCCTCAACCCTCCAGATCCTTCCTTATCATTCTTCCACCAGGTTTCTACATCATCTCTTCTACCCTCCTCCCTTCTAATCCCAAGAAAAAAAAACGCCTGCTTCTACTTTACAATCTTAGGGTTCTACAAGATAAAAAAATTCCTTCAAGATGATTGGGCACCACAGCTGACGGTTTACAGAGGAACAAAAGAGAAGAAAAATTAACAAATTAAACATGAATCACTCAATTATTATTTACACATACACAAACCTGTTGGAAGCTCCAGGTGATGGTTTAAAGAAACACCAAAATGGAGGCAAGCAAATTCGGTTTCTAAAACCATTAATTTCAAGTTTTCAGATAATTATTTTTTATACTGCCAGCTTCTTAATTTGATGTTTAGAGTTTGTATAAACCCTAAGTTGTGGGTTTGTGAAATAGGAAGTGATTTTGATGCAAGTGAATTACAAATTAATTAATAATTAACTAAAAAAATTTAAAAGAATTATGCAAATACATGGAAGATGCTACACAAAATTAATGTCAAATCATATTTAAGAAAAAGAAAGAAGGAAGATTTTAAGTTTACTTCTCTTGAAACAAATGATTCGCAATTGGCATCCAATTTAGCAGGAGATAAACTATGTAAAATAGATTGTATGTATATGATTGTTTCATATTTTTGTATTTGACGTTCTTTATCTGTTACTTACCATTTATTTGATTAGGGTTTATCTAGGCTTATTGATAAGTTATATGTTTAAAACTTTAGGCCTGATATTTGTTTATATGCGGGTTTTGGTTTACATGGGAGTTGTTTTTAATAATTAAATCGATCTAACCCATGTCTGCAACAAACGGATTTCGATGTGGTTTGCCGGATTTCAATGTGATTCACCAGAGTTTGTTGTTCACCGGTTATCGGAATTGTTAGTAAACTGGTGGCCCGAGTTACCATCAGCATCTATGTAATTCTTTTCTTTGGTTTTCTTATGGTAAATACAAAGTCTTTGAAGGTTACTTCAATTTAATTTTAGATATTCTTTGGTTTAAGGTGTTGGATCTTTTTTATAGGAAATAAAATAAAAAAGGGTATTCAAATTCATTTGATAGCCATTTAGATTAAGCGATTACCACGAAAATCTTCTGAAGCTTCTGCGGCAGTACAATCTGGTAATTGTTTTCTTTTATTTTTATTATATAGGTTTTCATCAATAATTTTGTTGTGTGTTAATACTTGAAATTCAACATTGTTTCTGCTATTTTAGTGTCAACTGATAAATGCAATGAAATTGTGGGCCGTTGTCCAGAATTTAGTGCCGGGATGAAGTTATGACGTCGTGTATTTGGATCTTCTACAATATGCTACTTTTCTCTTGTGCCTTCGTGGTTGTTACCTGCTGCTGTTACCATGAATTTTTTTTTAAAGCTTTTTGGGTTTCGATGCTATGTTTACTATCTGTGCTATTATTGGCTAGAATTTGGTTGATGTTGAGCAATTTGAAGCACTTGGTTACCAATTGACGACTGATATTGCAGCTGCAACTGCAGGTATGATTTATGTATATCTTTTTTTGGTAGAATAGATAGTTTATAGTTTACATAATATTCATTGATTATGTAAAATATTTAATTAACTGTAATAAGCCATCATATTCAACCAAGTTCATGCTCTTTAGCCATTAGTATAGTCTCAGTGAGTTGTATATAGAACAAATTATAAAGTGTGTTGGGTTTTTCTTTATGCTTTTGTTCACAAATTACTTTTTTAATTATGAGAGACTTGTATTTGAACACTGATTCACAAAATACTTTTATTTGTGTGGATTTGATTACAGAGTGAATTACAATTGTCTAAAGAAAAATATGATTGCAGGACGTAGGATCATGTGGTGGTGTCTAATTTGGGCGATAGAAGTGAGGTCGAGTGAAAAAAAGGTTGGGCAGAAGGAGATGAGAGGTACACGGAGAACGATGATCGTGGACATATGGAACTTGACGCGTGATTGCGTAATCATTCATCATTTTGTTTATACAGTTCCAATTAGCTAGAGGAAGTACTAATGATCCTTACAGGTCTGTTGATAATTGAAGGTTTGCAATGAGCACAAGAACCTTAGGCAAAACGATGTAGGTGAACCCACCTTCAAGAAACAAAAGGTTTTGAATATTGAAGCTACTGATATTGCATTTTATTTTAAGATATCTTGCTAAGTATTATGTTCATCTTTTACACAATATGGTAGTAGAAGTATAATAAGGAATGATACACTTTTTCCTTCTTTATTACTAACAATTATGTCATGCTTGCAATTATTTTCAGGTTACTATGTGATTGCTGATTGTGTCAGGCGATACTCTTAAGAGGGTAAAAGTTAGTAATAAAGGTGGGTTTTATGGGGATAAACATTAGTTAATTTTGAATTTTCTTTTCATGCATATTTGCTTTGTGTTCTATTTATACAAAACGTTGTAAACACAATTTTGATATTTTTTTGGTTAAATAGCATTCGTCCATTATAACTGTGACGACCCGAAAATTTTCGACCAAATTTAAACTTAATCTTTTTATTATTTCGACACGATAAGCAAAGTCTGTTAGGTTGAGTCTCAAAATTTTGAAACTGTTTTCTTGCATTCATTTAACTTCGACCATTTCCGACGATTCACGAACCGTAGATATAATAAATATATATGTATATGATTAGTATTATATGTATAATTTAACATATATAAAATGTATAAATATTAAATATTCAATATATATTATGATATAATATATATTATATAATTATTAAATATGATATAATTAATAAATTGTAACATTAATATATTAAATGTAATTACAAATTGAAAATATAATTGTTATATTAATATTATTATTACTTTCATTAAAATAAATATTAATATTAATATTATATATAGATATGAAATTTGATACATTTGATTTGTTATATTATTATTATTATTACTAAAATTATTGTTATCATTGTTAATACATTGTTAATATCATTATTATGTTATAATGAGTAGTAAAACTTTGATTAAGATTATTATTATTATTATTATTTTTACCATTATCATTAAAATCATTGTTATTAATATTATTAAAAAAATTATACAATTTATTATTCGTATCATTAAGAATATTATTATCATTCTTATAAATTATTATTAACAAACTTATTAAAAAATATATATATCATTTTGGTTATTATTAAAATCCTCAAAATTATTATCATTACATTTTTTTTTAAATTTATTATTATTAGTATTTTATTAATAATATTTAATATAATTATTGTTAATATTATTATTAGTATATTTATTATTTATTTAAAATAAGAAACGAGCTTCTTTATCTATGGAGTCAATTTAACGTTGCCATCATGCTGTCTTCCTTTTTGTTTTATGTCTCTAAATTAGTACAATCAAGATTCAATCCAAAAGAACCAGACAAATTCAGTTAGACATCAATTCTCCTTTTAATTTTTTTTTATATAATTTTGTACTTGAACGAATATTAAGTCGACCTATTTTGCTATAAAACAAAGAGATTACTCAGTGTTATTGCACAATAAATCAACATTACAATCTCTTTATCAATCACAAATTTTTAAAACAGAAAAACCCATTAAACAGCTTGTGCCTCTGTTCTTGAGTTCGTTTTAGTCAAAACCCGATTTTGAATCATATTTCAAAATGTAAAAATGCAGTTGTGTAAGGAATAGTCCATTAAAACTTTCTGTAAAGTTTCAAGATCCAATTGTTCCTAACGAGTTCTAATTTGCGAGTCAAACTTAATTTTCAAAAAGTCAACCGAATCGTTCTTGGAGAAATTCGAGTTCATTTTGATGTTATAAGTTCAATTAACGAATCCAATAGTTTATAGGAGTCATTTGAAATGTATTTCATGTTATAATCTTTGGCTAATACGTTCTCGAAAGCGAAATCAATATTTTTTTTTCTTTAAACAGCGACTGCAGTAACATTTTTTTTCTGTTTATTTTTTTTTCTCGTTTAATGATTTACACACACACTTGTGGATTAATTATGAATCTGTTGAAGGGTCTAAATCCTTGTTTGTATTAATTATATTGATTTTGGATTTTTGGTCGATTAAAAAAAATATATGAAGAAGAAGAAGAAAAGATAATGGAAACACGAACGTACGAGTTAAATATTTTTGTTTTCTGTAGTATTTCGGACATGGGGCAACAGCCCAGCTGGTTAACTAGTTCATGGGTATTCAAGAGGTCGGAGGTTCGGGTCCGGTTCGCAATAACTATTTTTTTAAGCACTTTTTGAGGTTCGTGAATCCAAGGCCAACCTTGCATTGTTCAGTTGTTCAATGCCGTCATATGTATTTTTACTACAAAATACAGTATAGTGAGTTCATTTGATTCCTTTTTACTCTTTACATTTTTGGAACTGAGAATACATGCGCTATTTTTATAACTGCTTTATTAAATATTTTTGAAATATATTTTGAATTGCGAATACATGAAATACTTTTATAAATGTTTGACGAGATAGACACAAGCAAAACATTCCTCGAATGAATTATTATGCAGACAGAAGTTCTGTGGATTATTATTGAATTAGTTAGACGTAATAATTGCCACTAATTGTTGTGAATATTTTCCCCTGATTATTATTGCTTGGTAACCTAAAAATTAGAAACGGGTATGGCCCTAATTCATGTGAATCCTAAAGGTAGCTACCGGGTTTAACACCCCCACCCAGAATGTTCACTAGACGGAAGGGCTAGTGGGCGTGGTGTTTAGTACTTCGAAGTTTATATATTTATACAGACGAGATGTTCTGTTTTGGGGATATTATTGATGCGCATTATATGTTAAGGTCGGTTACCATGTTGAGCAATAAAATCGAAATGAATGTTATGTATCGAGAGAATGATTTTTATACACAGGTTATGTGTATTAGTTTTGTGCACGAGATATGTGCACGATTATTGAAAATCGCGAGGCAACCTACGTGGGAGAAACGGATACGAACATACTGTAACATCCCGCGTTTTTCCGTTTAATTTATTTTAACACCGTCTTTTTTTTTTTAAATAATATCCTTCGTTATTTAAATTTGTATCTTTCGTTAACTAACGTTCATAATATCCTCGTTATTTAATTATAACGTCACCCGTTTACTCGAACGTCTTTAAAAATATTCGTTTGGTTAATTCCCGCACCCGCTTTGAAACTCGAGGGACCAAAGTTGCAAAGGGGCCTAACTAGTGACTAGGTCAACTAGTCAAACCCCATCTCATCCATTCATTATCACCACCCACCTTCATCCTTCCCTTTCTCTCTACTTTCCATTTTTGAACACAAACCCCAACTTCATAAAATCATCATCTAAATTCGGGATTGGAAGCAAACTTCAAAACAAATTACATTTTCGTGATCCTCTCTTCATCCTCTACATTTTGATACCAATTTCATCAAGTTTGGGTAACTTTCTAAAAACTCTAGATTTCTATAAATTCGTGTTTTTGATTTGAAATTGTGTTAGTTAGTGTCTATGGCTCGTGTATAACATGAATATATGATTTGTTTGCTTGATTTGTTGATTTTGGTGTGACTAGCTTGAAAATGAAAATCGTATGCTTAATCTTTGATTTTGGATGATTAAATGTTGTTAGATTGTTAAAGTTCATGTTTTAAAAGTGTTACTAGCATCATTAGCTTCATGTTGATGTATAGATTGATCAAAGAAACTTCATAAACGCGATTATTGATTTTGTGAACTTTTGGTTAGGGTTTGATAGCCTTAAAGCGAACTTTTGATGCGTTGAATGCTTGTTAATGTTATTGATAAGTGCTTGGTTGTATTACATGCTTCATTACCTTCAAAACGGCATATCATATGTGTGAATTGGATTCCCGAAACTTAAAATGCAATTGATGAACTTGAAACTTTGAAAATGGACTTTTAATGATCACTTGACGAGAAATCGGTTATGGAAAATGTTGTTTTTGTTTGATGAAACATGTTTAGTTGTGTTCCTTGTCAAAAGAGCTTTCCAACGGTATAAGATACGCTTTCTAATTGTTTACGGTTTGAGTTTTGCGTTTGTTTGAAATTTTACCAAGCCTTGAACAAGTGAAACAGGCCAGGGACCAGGCCACGGCCATTGTCGCGGCGCGACAGGCCTGGCCGCGGCGCGCCACAAGCCTGCTCCAGTTTCTGTTTTGGATGTCACTTTTTATCAAAAATGTTTGACATGTTATAGACCTCCATTTCACATGTAACTTGTTCTAACATGCTTATATATGAATAACTAGCACAGAAAAATAGTTCGGGACCCGACCCGAGCGTGTTGACTTTTCGTTGACTTTGACCAAGTTTGACTTTTAGTCAAACTTAACCAAACTTTTATGCAATCGTTCTAACATGCTTTTATACGTGATTCTTGCATGAAACTTGACAACGTGATTCACATGCTATACTATTCGAGTCGTAACGAGCCATAGGACTAATTGAACACATTTCGCCCGACCTTGTGACGTAACCGGTTAATTAATACAACGTACTTGTTTAGGTCAAGGCTAAGCAACTATCATGCACACGTTTACTTTGTGAAGTACTTTTATACTCGTGCACTCGAGGTGAGATCATAGTCCCACCTTTTCAACAACTTTTTATACTTTTAAATTGTGGGCTGAGAAACATATACTTTGTTACATTTTGTACTACTTACTTTTATACTTTGAACACAAGTACAAGGAAAACAAACATTCCACAGCGAGTTAGAACAAAAATCCTCAATTCGATTATCATTAGTTACACTTGCAGGGTGTAAGCGAGAACTTATATTGTGTGGCCATACGGGTTTGACAAACCCTCATTACGGACGGTTCGCTACCGTCTACGGATGAAATATATTTTCGAGAAACAGTGTATGTTCTAACACTATTGTGATGGGGTTCTATGGAAGGAAACGTTAAGTCTTGATAATTGGGTGCTCGCGAACAATACTTTTGGAATGCAAACGATTTTGATAATCAACTATGGGAATACTAAATCTTGTGGTTCAAAAACAACGTTTACAAATACATCTATGATTTCACCAACGTTTTTCGTTGACAGTTTTCTATATGTTTCTCAGGTTCATACTCGGCTACTTGATACATGCTTCCGCACACTTTGATTTCTTGCTTGAGGTCAAGCATACATGCATACGCTAGTGATAGCACTTTTGGATTAAACCTTAAAGCATACATACTTACGCTATTTATAGCAACTGTGATTTTCAACTTATATTATGTCGCAAGTTATTTCATTTATACTTTACAATTTTTGTAATCTTAAACTTGTTGTCGAATTGTTTGTAAACTAAACTTTGCAAGTCTTGTACGTTTCAAATGAATGCGACATAATTTTGGTCAAACGAGTCTCATATAGGGACTACGACCACGCAACGGGACCTAAGTTAACGGCGCCGTCAATAACGGTTTTGGTCGGGTCGTTACAAGTGGTATCAGAGCGTTGGTTGTAGGGAACTAGGATATGCATTAGTGAATCTAGACTACAACCGGATAGTTAGCCATTGCATTCTGACATACATTTGCTATAGATAGCACTTACTTGAATACTTGTGCATTATACTTGAATCATTCTTAGGCAAACTTTTTAATGGTACCCAACCTTCATCATACGAACTCGTATTCCGCCACTTTTTGGTAACACACGTGAATTCAAGGTTTATACGCGTACGGATGACCACGACTTCGTTAGTCACTCTAGTTCGGGAATTCTGACTCCTTGGTTGTTATCCACCCCGTCTCAGCTTACTATCCACAAGTGTTGTAAAGTTACCACCACTACTCTAGATGAGTATCGTCATCACTATTTATCACTACGGTTGCGTACTACTCGTTATCATGACTCGTTACTCTTTTCATACCTAAGTACATTTTTGTCTGACTCGAACCGCATTGACGTGAATAATCATTTATACACTTCTCTCGGGGAACGCTTCCTTAGAGTTGCAGAAATTCTTTCGATTTAATACGAGTCACGTTTGAGACATCGTTACATTTTGTTCATTTTAGATCTTCACGGTTACACGAACTCGAATCTATGGAGTGATGTGGGAATGGAGGTATGAGTTAGCGTAATATAACGACACTCGATCAACGTGGTTATATTACGGTAATTCACACCAAAGTTCTAATGACACATGATGGTGTTTGGACTCGATCAACCTAATCACCACCATGTGCCATGTACATGACTTTATTTTTATTGTTTGAACATCCGAAAACTCCGAGAATACTGATAACAACCATACCGGGACACATCTTCGATTATTGTCGAACCATATTGATGCTTCCGAATGAATGACAAATTCTTTCGACTTCAAACATATGTTACACGTGTGTACTATCTCGTTTTCTTATAGTTTTTATAGACGAACTACAAAATGCTTGGTATGCTCACATCGAGGCGAAAACTTCTCTCGCCTTACACTCGTACTTCCGTTTAAGGAAATATTTTATCTAAATTCTCAATGGAGAGAGAGACTCTTCACACTATACTAGTATTCGCCTCGAGGGTGAATAGTCCTATCGAACATTTTCGGAAACCGATAAATCTTTCGCGGCGCGAAATTCTTGAGAAACAAAAACTTGTTCCAACGAACATTTTCACGTCCTAACAAACTCTTTCAAATATACCTTAAAGAGATGTACCTCGTTTCGGATCGAGATCCTCGTTTCACTTCTAGATTTTGGAGTGCCCCACAAAAAGCCTCGGGACCACGTTTAGACATGAGTACCGCACATCAACCACAACCCGACGGACCGAGCAAACATACGATTCAAACCTTGGAAACCGTAATACGAATTCGTGTTATCGACTTCAAAATTTCTTGAGAAAAATCTTTGCTTTTAACCGAATTCTCTTACCACGATAGTTATCATTCGATTCTTAACGTCACACCTTTTGAAACCACATGTGACCGGAAACGTCATTCTCTTTTGTCGAACAAAGTAAACGATGATCAACTCACCGGGCCCGAGTATATTCATGGACAACCGAGAAAAATTTATTCATATTCAAGCAAGACCCAACACAACTCGTAATCACCAAGAGCTACGCCGATGTTAGACGTAAACATTTCGAATTCCAATTGGGTAACCGCGAAATCTTAAAGTCGCACCTTGGAAGGGTGTAATCCGTCTCGGGAAACATAGAAAGCTAAATCCGCGATATTTTTAATCCTTTTGAAATCTTGGGGCATTTTGAACCCGTTGCTAGCCGTTTACATTTTCCGACTCATTTTGAGTCTCCGTTTATCCAACATCCGATGTATCAACTTAAGGACGTGTCTTGCAAACAAGAACTTGTTATTCCTTTCAGATGAACTTACTATCAATGACAAATTCCACTTCCTAGGAGAACCGGATGAAACCGTGAATCGTGAAACCAAATCTTAAAACAACATAAAATCCCGACCGTCGAAGTCCGTTGAATTGCCCAAGGACGTACCTCCACTTATCCGTAGAATTTCCTACGCAAGAGCTCGAGGAAGATTCAACAACTACTACTTCCAACTAAATTTCGGGACGAAATTTCTTTTGAGGTGTGGATAATGTAACATCCCGCGTTTTTCCGTTTAATTTATTTTAACACCGTCTTTTTTTTTAAATAATATCCTTCGTTATTTAAATTTGTATCTTTCGTTAACTAACGTTCATAATATCCTCGTTATTTAATTATAACGTCACCCGTTTACTCGAACGTCTTTAAAAATATTCGTTTGGTTAATTCCCGCACCCGCTTTGAAACTCGAGGGACCAAAGTTGCAAAGGGGCCTAACTAGTGACTAGGTCAACTAGTCAAACCCCATCTCATCCATTCATTATCACCACCCACCTTCATCCTTCCCTTTCTCTCTACTTCCCATTTTTGAACACAAACCCCAACTTCATAAAATCATCATCTAAATTCGGGATTGGAAGCAAACTTCAAAACAAATTACATTCTCTTGATCCTCTCTTCATCCTCTACATTTTGATACCAATTTCCTCAAGTTTGGGTAACTTTCTAAAAACTCTAGATTTCTATAAATTCGTGTTTTTGATTTGAAATTGTGTTAGTTAGTGTCTATGGCTCGTGTATAACATGAATATATGATTTGTTTGCTTGATTTGTTGATTTTGGTGTGACTAGCTTGAAAATGAAAATCGTATGCTTAATCTTTGATTTTGGATGATTAAATGTTGTTAGATTGTTAAAGTTCATGTTTTAAAAGTGTTACTAGCATCATTAGCTTCATGTTGATGTATAGATTGATCAAAGAAACTTCATAAACGCGATTATTGATTTTGTGAACTTTTGGTTAGGGTTTGATAGCCTTAAAGCGAACTTTTGATGCGTTGAATGCTTGTTAATGTTATTGATAAGTGCTTGGTTGTATTACATGCTTCATTACCTTCAAAACGGCATATCATATGTGTGAATTGGATTCCCGAAACTTAAAATGCAATTGATGAACTTGAAACTTTGAAAATGGACTTTTAATGATCACTTGACGAGAAATCGGTTATGGAAAATGTTGTTTTTGTTTGATGAAACATGTTTAGTTGTGTTCCTTGTCAAAAGAGCTTTCCAACGGTATAAGATACGCTTTCTAATTGTTTACGGTTTGAGTTTTGCGTTTGTTTGAAATTTTACCAAGCCTTGAACAAGTGAAACAGGTCAGGGACCAGGCCACGGCCATTGTCGCGGCGCGACAGGCCTGGCCGCGGCGCGCCACAAGCCTGCTCCAGTTTCTGTTTTGGATGTCACTTTTTATCAAAAATGTTTGACATGTTATAGACCTCCATTTCACATGTAACTTGTTCTAACATGCTTATATATGAATAACTAGCACAGAAAAATAGTTCGGGACCCGACCCGAGCGTGTTGACTTTTCGTTGACTTTGACCAAGTTTGACTTTTAGTCAAACTTAACCAAACTTTTATGCAATCGTTCTAACATGCTTTTATACGTGATTCTTGCATGAAACTTGACAACGTGATTCACATGCTATACTATTCGAGTCGTAACGAGCCATAGGACTAATTGAACACATTTCGCCCGACCTTGTGACGTAACCGGTTAATTAATACAACATACTTGTTTAGGTCAAGGCTAAGCAACTATCATGCACACGTTTACTTTGTGAAGTACTTTTATACTCGTGCACTCGAGGTGAGATCATAGTCCCACCTTTTCAACAACTTTTTATACTTTTAAATTGTGGGCTGAGAAACATATACTTTGTTACATTTTGTACTACTTACTTTTATACTTTGAACACAAGTACAAGGAAAACAAACATTCCACAGCGAGTTAGAACAAAAATCCTCAATTCGATTATCATTAGTTACACTTGCAGGGTGTAAGCGAGAACTTATATTGTGTGGCCATACGGGTTTGACAAACCCTCATTACGGACGGTTCGCTACCGTCTACGGATGAAATATATTTTCGAGAAACAGTGTATGTTCTAACACTATTGTGATGGGGTTCTATGGAAGGAAACGTTAAGTCTTGATAATTGGGTGCTCGCGAACAATTCTTTTGGAATGCAAACGATTTTGATAATCAACTATGGGAATACTAAATCTTGTGGTTCAAAAACAACGTTTGCAAATACATCTATGATTTCACCAACGTTTTTCGTTGACAGTTTTCTATATGTTTCTCAGGTTCATACTCGGCTACTTGATACATGCTTCCGCACACTTTGATTTCTTGCTTGAGGTTAAGCATACATGCATACGCTAGTGATAGCACTTTTGGATTAAACCTTAAAGCATACATACTTACGCTATTTATAGCAACTGTGATTTTCAACTTATATTATGTCGCAAGTTATTTCATTTATACTTTACAATTTTTGTAATCTTAAACTTGTTGTCGAATTGTTTGTAAACTAAACTTTGCAAGTCTTGTACGTTTCAAATGAATGCGACATAATTTTGGTCAAACGAGTCTCATATAGGGACTACGACCACGCAACGGGACCTAAGTTAACGGCGCCGTCAATAACGGTTTTGGTCGGGTCGTTACACATACTCTGCTAAGCATTATGAAAAATGGTTTCGTACACGAGATAGGTGTACTGTATTTGAATCTTGTGGTCTATCAAAATGATGAATTTTATTGTTTACGATAAACTTATGAACTCACCAACCTTTTGGTTGACACTTGAAAGCATGTTTATTCTCAGGTATGAAAGAAATCTTCCGCTGTGCATTTGCTCATTTTAGAGATATTACTTGGAGTCATTCATGACATATTTCAAAAGACGTTGCATTCGAGTCATTGAGTTCAACAAGATTATTATTAAGTCAATTATAGTTGGATATATTATGAAATGGTATGCATTCCGTCAATTTTCGATGAAATGAAAGTTTGTCTTTTAAAAACGAATGTAATGTTTGTAAAATGTATCATATAGAGGTCAAGTACCTCGCGATGTAACCAAATGTAATGTATTCGTCCAGATGGATTAGGACGGGTCTCTACAGTTGGTATCAGAGCGGTGGTCTTAGCGAACCAGGTCTTGCATTAGTGTGTCTAACTGATAGTTGTTTAGATGCATTAGTAGGTCTGGACTTTGACCGTGTCTGCATGTCAAAAGTTTTGCTTATCATTTCGTGTCGAAAATTATTTGCTTATCATCCTTAAAGTCTAGACACGTCTTACTGCCTCTATTGCATAGATAGTTTATAGATAAATTCGTATCTTAGCGTATCTGTTACTGTAAAGTTTGCCTGACAGCTTCCGAAAATTTCTCCGTAATCTACGGGATCTTCTGTACTATATATAGGTATTAGATATTCTATGTAATTAGAATACCATCCGATATCCGAAAATCATTTCATATCGAAAACCCTTTACCTAACCGTACAAGATGGAACTCACAACTAGTTCAAGTTCCTCGGATTCCGACAGCTATTCCGACATTGATATTCACCTAAGCTCCGAAAGCAGTGTAAATGAAATGGATCAACCAACTAGTCATCTTCAATTCTGGATGAATTGGGGATGGGTTCGTAGTCGACTTAATCAATGGAGACGAGATGAAGGTGATCCCTTCCATCCACCGATTTTCCCTCTTGGCGAAGAACCTGAAGCACTTACCGGCGAACCTGTTCGAAACACCATTTTCTCTCTCATTACCAGAGTATCTCGCCACGACTATATCACAACCCAGATTCTAAACCTTATTCATTCGCTCGTTCCAACCGCCAATCATCCCGGAGTAATAGAAGAAGTCAACAAGCTTCGCGCTCGAATAGTAACTTTGAAAAATATGATGCACAATTTGCAGGCATCACATACAGCACCATCCGTATCAGCGGCACCACCAGCACCAATAGTACCACCAACAACAACATCCGCATCACACGCCTCAACATCACAATCTATACCTCAAGCATAATCATTAATCGACATGACGTTCTACATCATTTATCTTCGTTCGACATGGCGATTATGTAATCTCTAATGCTTTAGAGATCATATATTCTTATTCTAACGGTAAATCAAATGAGTTTAATATCATATTGACTTATTAAATCCATGATTACATCTGAAGAAAATATATATGTATATATGTTTCATGAAGATTGTAAATGAAAATTCTTTTGTACAAACTGTTAATGGTGAAAATATTTTAACAGGTAGGTAATACCCGAGAAATATTTAGATTTCACATTAATAAGTTACACTGTACATTCTTCGAATCTGATTCATTTAACGACCCGTCCTAATCCATCCGGACGAATACATTACATTTGGTTACATCGCGAGGTACTTGACCTCTATATGATACATTTTACAAACATTGCATTCGTTTTTAAAAGACAAACTTTCATTACATCGAAATTTGACGGCATGCATACCATTTTCTAATATATCCAACTATAATTGACTTAGTAATAATCTTGATGAACTCAACGACTCGAATGCAACGTCTTTTGAAATATGTCATGAATGACTTCAAGTAATATCTCTAAAATGGGCAAATGCACAGCGGAAGATTTCTTTCATAACTGAGAATAAACATGCTTTAAAGTGTCAACCAAAAGGTTGGTGAGTTCATTAGTTTATCATAAATAATCATTTCATAATTTTAATAGACCACAAGATTTCATATTTCCATTTCTCGTAAACATCATGCATAAAAATCATTCATATGGATTGAACACCTGGTAACCGACATTAACAAGATGCATATAAGAATATCCCCATCATTCCGGGACATCCATCGGACATGATATAAAAACTCGAAGTACTAAAGCATCCGCTACAACGGATGGGGTTTGTTAGGCCCAATAGATCTATCTTTAGGATTCACGTCAATTAGTAGACTGGTTTACTAATTCTTAGGCTACCAAGCAAAAGGGACATATTCAGCTTCGATCATTCAACCATATAATGTAGTTTCTATTACTCGTGTCTATTTCGTAAAACAGTTATAAAAGCGCATGTATTCTCAGTCCCAAAAATATATATTGCAAAAGCATTTAAAAATGGAGCAAATGAAACTCACTATACGATATTTTGTAGTAAAAATATGCATACGACGGAACTGTACAATGCAGGGTTGGCCTCGGATTCACGAACCTACATCATTTATTTATATATATATATATATATATATATATATATATATATATATATATATATATATATATATATATATATATATATATATATATATATATATATATATATATTAACACATATAATGGTAGTCGAACAAATTTATATATTATTAGTGATTTAATTGTTATTTTAATTAGGTTTTTCATTAGTAACCTAATTAATTATATTTATTAATATTTATTATAAAAGTATTAATATAGTTATGTTATATGTAATAAATATGATTTTATATAACTAATAGTTATTTGATAAAATAATATTGATAATAATAATAAATAAAAACTTGTTTTATTTTACAATAATAATAATAGTTATTATGATACTAATATTGATAATATAAAAATAATAACATTAATGTCAAAATAATAATAATGATAGTAATAATAATAATTTTGATAAAAATGATAATTTTTCTAATAATGATAATAATAATAAAAATGATACTTTTAATTAAAATGATAGCCTTCAATAATAATAATAATAATAATAATAATAATAATAATAATAATGAGTAATGAGTAAACTACCTCAAAGAAGTAGTCCTTTTAACAAAAAAATACCCAAGTTCGGGTTTGAACCCGCGACGTCCCGCTAACCCGATAATATCATTAACCATTCCTCTATTTATTTATTTCATGACATAAATCGTCCATAAAACCTTTTAAGCCATAAAAACCTGTTTCCCTCTTCTTCATCTTCGGCCCAATACCTAAACTAAAAGTAACTCGGCCCAAATGATTTTGCAAGGCCCAATGGTGGTTGTTTTTAAATAAATAAAAATTTGCATCAGGTTGGAATTGAACCTCCGACCACTCATTCCACCAACACAAACCCAACCAATGATCCGTCTGTTACTTTTCTGACTTGACTTCATCCTTAATTGTTTTAGCAGGTTGATACATGAAACCCCAAATTAAAAACCCAGTTAAACTTCGTGACCCATTCAATCGATTAAATTTGTAATTTATCGTATCTTCAAGATAATAACACGCCATAAAACTCTTCATTTATGTCATAATTAAACCATAGTTATCATGTATAAACCGTAACCCTCATCATCATCGTATCATATCGTCCTTGTGATTATTATCATCATCTTTATGATCATAACCACCTTACATTCATCTTTATTACTTAATTCGTTAATCACCTTCCCTAATAGTTCAAATAATCATATTGATACGGAACAAACAAAACTCAATTCCCTGGTTTTGTTTATATCAAATCGATGCAAGCAGATGGGTAGTGGGGCTTCGGCCCATGTTGAGGTTCTAGCCCACCACAGGCCCAAAAGTTTAAGCAACCTAACTAAGAGGGAAACTAACTCGACCTAGCAGTAATAGTATATACAGCTCGATAGTAGGCCCTATGCTGGATTAGTTTACGTTGCATTTGGAGAAAAAACAGAATAATTTGGTTGTATTTGTGGGGTCTTCCTCATCAACTTGCATAAAGTTTGTCGACAACAATTATATACACATAAAAGTACTAACTTTATTGGCATGCTTTTGTTCCAAAGTAATTCGGTATTAGTTGTTTAACTTAATAATTGATTTACATCGGCTTTTGTCTCGACAATATAACAGCAATCGATATATAATCTAAAATAACTTGTGGGTGGGTTATGAGGGTTTTCATGATGGTTGTAGGGTAAATGGGTGCAGCCGTAAGAATAGAAAACAAAGGAGGTGATGATCGGTTCAGAGGGGATGATTGTTCACGATGGTGTTTGTACCGTTTCGGTAGTGGTGAAAGGTGATAACGATTGTGAGAGTGGTGGTGTTTATTGTAGACAGCAAACATGATAATAGTTGTGATGGCTTCGATGGTTGTAGCAACAGCAACCTTCAATGGAGGTTTTATCTTTTGACAAGAGGAGAGGGAGAGAGAGGGAGGTAAAAGTAGGGTGACGAAGTGGTTTTGGATTGGGACTCAATTGAAACAAAAATCATAATATCGAGTAAGTGGTAGTTTGGTGTGGTGTTGCAATCGAATAGAAGATAAGTGAGTTACCTTTTGGTTTGCAGTTGAGAAGCAAGTGGTTCTCGGTTTGGATTATTAATCGGACCAGAAGCAGTGATCGATTTGTAGGTGGTTTTTATTTGATGACAAATCTTTGAATGATAACAACCGCAACAATAATGGTATTGGTTGTGTTGGTGTTTTCGATTGGAAAAGAGAAACATAAATAAATATTGTGGTGCATGGTTGTTGATGTTTGTTTTAAGGTGATGGTGGTTTGATGGTAGCCGTCGGTGGGTTTTAATGGTGTTGGTAATCTACAAAAACAGAAAAGAAGCAAGAGTACTCTTATAATGATGATTAGTTGACGGTGGTTTCGATGGTGGTTTGCAAGATGATAGTGTTGGTTGAATAAGATGGAAACAGAAACACTTTGGTTAGGATGTGTTTATGGTGGTGAAGTGATCATGGAGGTGGTGACCGGTTTCAGACTCTCTGCATACCAACTATCTATCTATATCTAAATGTAAATATATGTATATAATATAAGGAGAATGATTAAAGGTGAAAACACTGTGCTTGATTAGTCAAATTACATATTCACGTGATATATATTTGTTGTGTTCTAATCTTCATTTTAGTGGAGAGAATAAACAATGAAGTAATGGTTGGTAATGGTTGAAAGAAACAAACCAACATCAGTAATTTAATTCGAGTAGTTGAAAGCTTCAATCATCAATTAAACACAGTGCACTATACTTACTTTTCAAATGATATCAGTTGACATTCAATCACAGGCAAATAGAAAATCAGAAAAAGAAAGAAAATAATAATAATAATAATAATAATAATAATAATAATAATAATAATATAGCATTTGATCATGATATCAAACAGATTGTTCTTATATTTTATATTAAATATTAATAATAAATAAATATAGATATATTAATTATAATAATACTGTTACTACTAATAATAATATTAATGATAATAATAATAAGTTGTATTATAATAATAACAATAATTATAATAACTTTAATAATTTTAGTAGTAATATTATTGATAATAATTATTAATAATGGTGTTAATAATAATATTAGTAATAATAATAATAATATAACAAATTAATATTAATACATAATTATTTTCATTAAAATGAAATATTATTGATGTTATGCGAGGGGTATATGAAATAGTATTAATTTTTACAAGGAAATACTATTAAATACGATACAATTTTACACAAGATATTTATTTATTTATAGAATGGATATACCTAAACCTTGCTACAACACTTATAAGCAGTGTACCTAATCGTACAGTAGTGTAGTTTTTAGTAAGTCCGGTTCGTTCCACAGGGAGACTTAAACTAGTTCAACGCTATATTTTTAAAACTATATTTGTAAAAATACAAAAATATACATAATTAGCATTATTATTATAAAAAGGGGGTTTTTACCGTTTAATGACCGGTTTGTCGATTTTAAAAATTTAGTCGCAGTTAAAACCTAATGTAAAATATTAATTATATAAAAGACTTAATTTAAAACGTAAAGTAAATAACGATAATGAAATTGCGATAAAGTGCGATAAAATAAAATTACGATAATTAAAAAGTACGATAATTAAAAGTGCAATTAAATAAAATGACAGTAAATAAAAGTGCGATAATTAAAAGTGCAATTAAATATGAAAATAAAGGAATTATGCTTATTTAAACTTCCGTAATCATGATGTTTGACGTGTTGATTTTAGTTTATTCCCATGGATTAATTGTCCTTTGTCCTGGATTATTTAATATGCCCGTCTGGTTTTTGTCCATAATAGTCCATCAGTCATAAATATAAAGTGCGAGTGTTCTCGTCAAATTATCCTTATATCTGAAGTCAAATATTCCAACTAATTGGGGACTTAAACTGTAACAAGGTCTTAATACTTTGTTTAATAATTACACCAGGATATCGACTGCGTGTAACCCAAGGTTTTAATACTTTGTTAACAATTACGCCAAGTGTCCTTGTATATAATTTCACCCCTGTTTTAATAATTTCATTGACTATTAATCCATTCCCGTGTCCGGTTAAATGAACGATTATTAGTACTTATAAATATCCCGCCCATCGTGTCCGATCGAGTGTATATGGTTATTTATAGGTACGTCCAATTGTAAATCTTTATATTAAATTAACAAACTATCATTTAATTAAACAAATATAAAGCCCATTAATAGCCCATAGTCTAATTTCCACAAGTGTCGTTCTTTTGTCCAAACCCCAATTATGGTACAATGCCCAATTACCCAATTTTAATATTTTAGTCCAACATCATGATTACTTCGGCTTAAATAAGTATAATAATAACTTAGCTACAAGACATTAATGTAAAAAGGTTGAACATAACTTACAATGATTAAAAATAGCGCGGTGTTACACGGACAGAGTTCCGACTTACAAAACCTTAAAACATTCGACTAATCTACCCTTATTATTATTACCAACTTAAAATTAAAATTACAAATTGATATTACGAATTGAAGTGATAATTGATACATATGTATATGTATAATATAGAGGGAAGTAGAAAAAGAGGTGTAAAATTCGAGTAAAATTCGTGACCTTTTATAGGCCTACAAACTCCGCGAGTGTGGAGTTTTTATACCTTCAAACTCCGCGAGTGCGGAGCCTCCAGTTTCACCTAACATTCCTTGAACTTTGACTGCCGACGGATTTTATTATATAAATATAATATATATATATAATTTATATAATTAATTATATATTATATTATATTTATATACATAATTAATTTGTAACTTTCGGACCGTTGCGTGGCGCGTTATTAGTTGGTTCATGTCCCAGTTTCGGCTTTTCGAACGTCCTTTCGTACGATTTAATATTTTGAACTTTGCGTTTCGCGGCTCGTTCTCTTGTAACTTTTAGACGTTTCTTATCAATAAATTGAACCTTTTTAATTGTATCTTGTACTTTTTAGCTTTTTGGACCTTTGCGTCTTCAATTCGTCTAATCTGCCTTTTGTCTTCACCTTTTAATATTTAAAAGAATATTACTTGTAAATAGGACAACTGCAACTAAAAGCTTCTCTTTCTTGAGGGATAATGCTATGAAATATGTGTTCGTTTTTAGCATTTTCAAATATTCCCACACTTGAGCGTTGCTTATCCTCAAGCAATATAGTCTTGAAATGAAAATATACATGAATCACTTCTTTATTCTTCACACTTTGTACATCAGTGATTTCAATACGACGGTATGAATAATGATAGTAACGATGTGGTTTACAGTCCCACATAACTATAAAAATTTAGATCTGTTAGGAAATTGGATCTTTATGAAATCATTTGATCTTTTAAAAATTTAATCTAGCTTTTACCCTAGATAAGTTTTCTGGAATAACCCTTCACCGGTGTTTGCAAAATCTTTTTGTGGGTTTTGTGGGTTTCAGATTTGAAAATTTTAGCTCAAAACTTGCGGTTTTGTGTCACCCACTTGCTAACCTTGTATTGGGAAAGCAACACGTCCAGTATACTTGCTCCGTATATTACCTTTCGGTAAACTACCGTCCGGTTGTAAAGGAAAGCGTTGAACAAGCAACTGGTAAGGCAATGTCCCGTGACATGATTTTGATTATGGTCTATATCGTGTCGGATCCAATTACTATCCTTTGTAGGAGCAATAGTAAAGATCACCCTATAGTTTTTTCGGTCTGGCACAAGGTCCTGTCTTCGACCATGCTATGCAACCACCGTTCTTACGGTTGACACCCGATTTGGTTCAGGTGACCTAATGAATTCCAGGTGAATTCCTAGGATTTTACGTTCAATAGTAATGAATGCGTTGAAAATGGGTTTTCAGAAAACAAATCGGTTTGTAATTTTGATCAAAATATTTTCTCGTTCAAGCTCGAGTTTAGATATCATCGAATTCCATGAGTTTGTAATTCTCAATCTTTAAAGTCAATCTCAAGGATTGAGTAATATCAGGCTTAAAAGCTGATTTTTAATCTTTAAGGAGATTATCCTTTCTGGGGATCTGATTCATTAGTCTTATCAAGCTAATTTGCACGGTGCCCTCCCCATTTTACGAGACAGATCCTCTCATGGTTAGGATAAGGCTGACCACTTGGCGACCCTGTTTGATGCTGAGGTCCGTGGATTTCCAGCTGATTTTCGAGAAAACTTTTCAAGGTTTTTCGTAGACTCTACAGCTGGTCTGGACGACAACTTCCTGACCAAAATCAAGAAGCGCGTGTCTTTTTTGGAAGACTTTACTTCCTTTTAATGATGGAATTGATTCATCGTGTAGATCCATCTTTATTTCAAATATATTACAGTAAATCTGGTAAAACTGATTAGTATTGTCCAAAGCAAAAGTATCTTAAGTTATTTGTTACAAAAATATGTGATATATGTTCAAAATAACTTGGTAATTTTTCCCACACTTGGCTTTTATTTTCATTTCTTTGCCTTTTTATTGTCCTCTATTCCATTTTAAATGAATTCTAACATTTTAGGTTGTTTCTCAATTTATGTCCTTTCTGAGGTAACAATAATTTCGGTGTTAACACCTAGTTTTATCGTTCATAAATATGTATAAACATGATTTTGAATTCATTTATTTGAAAATTTTAAATTTTTTTTACTAGAATTGGGTAATCAGTATATAAGACTAGGGCTGTTCTTTATTATCAGAGAGCACTAGATTCTTATACAACTAATGCGTTACTAGTATTTTTAATGGTAACCAAGTGTATAAGTCAAAAATTTAAAAATCCGAAAGAATTTAACCCCTTCCCACACTTAAGATCTTGCAATGCCCTCATTTGCAAGAAATCAGTAACAATTTAAATTATTGAGGGTGATTAGCGTAGAAAAATGATTTAAATTTTACCAAAGTTTCCCATCATATTGGCGTTTTTTTTAATAAAAACCTTTACTTAATAAAACATAAATTAATAAATTTTAAAAATTTGTTTCTTTTAAGAATGAGGGCGTTTCGGATCGTTGTCCTAGTCGGTCCCTCGACAAAATTTTAAAATTTGTCATTTTTAAGCGCGGTTTTAAAAGCAAAGATTTTTGGGTTTTTTTAAATGTTTTTGGCATACTTTAGATCAATAAGATTAAAAATAATGATAATAAAAGTTCTCGTCCCGCCCTCGGGTAAAGCAATTTCGGTTCAACGACCTAGTTTTCAACTCACGACGAATTTTAAAAATCATATTTTTAACTTAGTGAAATAAAGTAAATTTTTTTTTTAAATTCACACCAAACTTAAATTTAAAATGCATAAAATTAAAAATTAATATTATTAATATTTTTATACATACAAACTTTATATTAAAAATATAAATTTTTAAATATTTACAAACTTAAATATATTGATTTTAAAAAGTTTACAATATTATTTTAATATTAATTTTAAAAAACAAAGTAAAAATAAAATTAAAAATCTTTTTGGTCTTTTATTCCACTTTAATCAATCAAATATTATCAAAAATATATGCCCCTCTTTTCGGTAAAGTAATTTCGGCTCTATTACCTAGTTTTACTCCTGACGAATTTTTGAAATATTTTGGTTTGATTGATTAAAGATATTTATACCTTAAGAATAAACGGTAAATTTCGCAGTGATGTAATAAATTTTTGTATGATATCAATAATTTCAGTTGCAAAACCTAATTTTATTGAGTATCAATTTAATACTTTATAGCGAACAATTTAGCATTTATTATCAAAAGGTTAAAAGCAATAAAATAAAAATAAAAACTGTACATACTTACCTGTAAGATAGAATTCTCAGTGACCTGTTTTAGCCCACTCATAAGATTGTCGGACTAATTGGTTTTCCATAGCTACATAGGCGTAACCTCGAGCATTCAACGATTTTCCTTCGAAACATATGAACGGTCCTTCTCTGCATAAAGTAACGAACTCGGTATTGGAATATGTCTGATTCGTCGAGCATTTTCCTTCGTGTGACCATTTTCCGCATTTGTGACATCTTTCAAGGTGCCGTGCTCTTCTTTTCGCTGCGGATTTTGATTTTCCTTTACCAAAATGTAACTTATTATGATCGTTTCTGAGTTCTTTTCTTACTCCGTCCAATTTGGCTCTTATTACTGATACCAGAACACTCGGGAGTGTGTCATTATTACGTTTAGTGATCAAAGCGTGTAGCATTAGACCATGGTTTAGATCAAAGGAATTCTTCATCTCGTAAAACCTAAAAAAATAAAAATTCAGAATGGGGGGAGAAGACTAGTTCTTTAGGGTCTGCTAGGGAAAGACCATTCGGATTCCATTCTCGAGAACTACACGAAAATAGAAAATCTAACTCTAACAGAAATACATAATACCCTAAAAAGATTCGAACCTTCCCACTTAGCTGTGGTGTCGAAATTGTGATTAACTTCATCTTCAACTTCCATTGGACTATCTATGTAATGTTTAACTCTGTGACCATTAACTTTAAATTCAATCCCATTTGAATTTATTAACTCTACCGTTCTATATGGGAAAACTCTTTTGACTATGAATGGTCCAGACCATCTTGATTTCAATTTTCCAGGAAATAGCTTGAATCATGAATTGAAAAGAAGAACTCTGTCTCCTTTTTTAAATTCTTTTGAACTTCTGATTCTTTTATCATGCCATTTCTTCATTCTTTCTTTATAGATCAACGAATTTTCATATGCTTCATGTCTTAATTCTTCTAATTCTTTTAATTGACTTAATTGTAGACGTCCGGCTTCCTGTAAATCAAGATTACATGTCTTCAAAGCCCAAAATGCTTTGTGTTCAATTTCTACTGGAAGATGACATGTTTTTCCGTAAACGAGTCTAAAAGTTGTGGTTCCAATTGGAGTTTTGTAGGCTGTTCTAAAAGTCCAGAGTGCATCCTCCAATTTCATGGACCATTCCTTCGGATTTGATCCTACGATTTTCTCTAGAATACGTTTTAATGCTCGGTTGGTATTTTCAACTTGTCCACTTGTCTGTGGATGATAAGCATTGGAGATTTTATGAGTTACTCCATATCTTTTAAGAACTTTCTCAAGTTGATTATTACAGAAATGAGTACCCCGATTACTTATTAAAGCTTTCGGTGTTCCAAACCTTGCAAAAAGACGTTTTAAAAAGTTGACTACAACTCGTGCATCGTTAGTTAGGAGAGCTTGTGCTTCCGCCCATTTAGATACATAATCAATGGCAACGAGAATGTAGAGATTATTATAAGATTTTGGAAATGGACCCATAAAGTCAATACCCCAAATGTCAAATACTTCACATACTTGAATGAAATTTTGTGGCATTTCATTACGTTGACTTATTTTTCTGGCCCTTTGACAAGCATCACAGGATTTGCAAAGAAGGTGTGTGTCTTTGAAAATTGTAGGCCAATAGAATCCAGCATCGTAAACTTTTCTTGCTGTGAGCTGTGGCCCATAATGCCCTCCTGTTGGTCCTGTGTGACAATGGTTTAAGATTTTACTAGATTCATCTCCGAATACACATCGGCGTATTATTCCATAGGGACAACTTTTAAACAAATGTGGATCTTCCCAGAAATAGTGTTTTATATCACTAAAGAATTTCTTTCGTTTTTGGTACGATAATCCTTTTTCAAGGAATCCACATACTAAGTAGTTTGCATAGTCTGCAAACCATAGAATTTCATTATAATCTATCTTCAATAGATATTCATTAGGAAAGTTGTCTTGTATGGCCGATTCATTTAGAACTTCTAATTCAGGATTTTCAAGACGAGAAAGATGATCAGCGGCGAGATTTTCTGCTCCCTTTTTATCTCGGATTTCAATATCGAACTCTTGTAAGAGTAAGATCCAACGGATTAATCGTGGCTTGGCATCTTGTTTCGAAAATAGGTATCTAAGAGCAGAATGGTCGGTATAGACCACCGTTATAGCTAGAACGAGATATGAACGAAATTTGTCAAAAGCAAAGACAATGGCAATGAGTTCTTTTTCAGTAGTTGTGTAATTCGTTTGTGCTCCTTGTAATGTCTTACTAGCATAATAAATAGGTTGAAATCGTTTTTCAATCCTTTGTCCTAAAACGGATCCCATTGCAAAATCACTTGCATCGCACATTAGTTCAAACGGTAGATTCCAATTTGGAGTTATCATGATCGGCGCATTAGTGAGTTTTTCTTTAAGAATATTAAAAGATTTGATGCATTCATCTGAAAAGATGAATGGAGCATCCTTTTCTAGGAGTTTATTCATAGGAGTGGCAATTTTAGAAAAATCTTTTATGAAACATCGGTAAAAACCGGCATGCCCTAGAAAACTCCTAACTCCTCTAACATTGGTGGGATGTGGAAGTTTAGCAATTACATCTACTTTAGCTCTATCCACTTCAATTTCTTCCTTTGAAATTTTATGACCAAGAATGATGCCTTCTTTAACCATGAAATGACATTTCTCCCAATTAGGTACTAGATTTGATTGTTGGCATCTAATAAGCATTCGTTCAAGATTAACTAGACATGTTTCAAAAGTATCACCGAAGACTGAAAAGTCATCCATGAAAACTTCCATGCATTCTTCTATCATGTCGTGAAAAATCGCCATCATGCACCTTTGAAAGGTTGCAGGGGCATTGCAAAGTCCAAATGGCATGCGTTTGTAAGCAAAAGTACCATAAGGGCACGTGAATGTGGTTTTCTCTTAGTCCTCGGGTGCTATTGGAATTTGAAAATATCCGAAAAAATCATCAAGAAAACAATAGTAACTATTTCCGGCTAATCTTTCCAACATTTGATCAATGAAAGGTAAGGGAAAGTGATCTTTTCTGGTGGCGTCATTTAATTTTCTATAATCAATACAAACACGCCATCCTGTTACAGTCCTAGTCGGAATAAGCTCATTTTTTCTTAAATGAACTATCAGAGATTGGATAAATTAAACCTGCATCAAGCAGTTTAATAATTTCTTTCTTAACAACATCTTGCATATTCGGATTTAGTCTTCGTTGGCGTTGCACATACGTTTTATGACCTTCTTCCATAAGGATTTTATGTGTGCAATACGAAGGACTTATTCCTTTAATATCATGAATTTTCCATGCAATAGCTGGTTTATGAGCTTTTAGCACAGAAATGAGTTGAGATTTTTCATTTTCAGTAAGAGAAGACGACATTATTACAGGTAATTCAGTTTCACCATGTAAATAAGCATATTTCAAATGGTTTGGAAGTGGCTTTAACTCTAATGTCGGTGGTTCTTCTATCGATGATTTGTATCGATATCTGTCTTCCTCTTTTAGCATTTGAATTTCTTCCGTTGTTGGTTCATATCCATTCGCCATAAGTGTAGCTAACATTTCAGTTTCATCAATTGGTTCAGTTCCTTCTCCTAAAGAACATTCTCCCGTTCCTTGTAATTCTGGAAATTCTCCTAACAATTCTGCATGTGAATCTATAGTTTGAATATAATAACATGTATCATCTGCAAATTACGGTTGTTGCATTGCTCTATCAACAGAAAAGGTAACACTCTCGTCCTCTATACTTAGAGTCAGTTTCTTACCAAACACGTCTATTATTGCTTTAGCCGTGTTTAAGAATGGTCTTCCTAATATGAGAGGAACTCGAGAATCTTCTTCCATGTCCAGAATAACAAAATCTACTGGAAATACTAAAGTACCAACTTTAACTAGAATGTTCTCCATTATCCCTCTAAGATATTTTACTGATCGATCGGCTAGTTGTATGCTTATTCGTGTTGGTTTCAATTCTCCAAGGTCTAGTTTAGCGTATAGTAAATACGGCATTAAATTTATACTAGCACCTAAATCTGCCAATGCTTCTATTGAACTAAGACTACCCAGAAAATATGGAATTGTGAAACTTCCTGGATCTGAAAGTTTTTCTGGTATCTTATTCAACAGCACTGCAGAACAATTAGCATTCATAGTAACAGCCTAGAGTTCTTCCATTTTCTTTCTATTCGTGATTAGATCTTTCAGAAATTTAGCATATCTAGGCATTCCTGAAATCACATCAATGAAAGGAAGATTGACATTTATTTGTTTAAACATATCCAAGAATTTGGATTGCTCGGCTTCAAGTCCCTCTTTTCTCATTTTACTCTGGTAAGGAAGTGGTGGTTGGTATGGTTTAACATAAGGTTTAGCTTTAACTGTGTTATCTTCATTAACCTTTTCAACTACCGGTTCTTTTTTCTTAACTTGTTCAGATTGTGGTTTTTGTGGAGTAGGAATAACTTCATCAGAAATTACAGGCATTTCAGGTGATTTAAGTGTAATACCACTTCTTGTGGTAATGGCTTTAGCTGTTTCATTCCGGGGGTTAGCATTTGTATCACTAGGTAAACTTCCCGGTTTTCTTTCACCTATCAACCTTGCTAGGTTGCTCACTTCTTGTTCCAAATTTTGAATAGAAGCTTGTTGATTTCTAAATGCTTGAGCATTTTGTTCATTGGTTTGTTTCTGAGATGTGAAAAACTGAGTTTGAGATTCAACTAGCTTTGACATCATATCTTCTAAATTTGGCTTTTTATCATCCGTTTGTGGTGGTTTGTTTTGAAAAATAGGTCTTTGCTGATTGTAAGTATTATTGGATACTTGTTGATTGCTAGGACCTTGTTGGTTGTTGTATGGAACATTTCGGTTATAATTCTGGTTTTGATTGTAAATTGGTCTTGGCGGTTGATAATTATTCTGATAATTATTTCCAGGCCTTTGGTTTATGTATGAAATATTCTCTCTTTGTTCCATTGTTAGTTCAATACTGAGACAATCTTTTGTTAAATGTGGTCCTCCACACTGCTCACAACTAATTCGTATTGAGTGTATATCCTTAGTCATCTTTTCCATTCATCTCTCGACAGCATCTATCTTTGCGAAAATGGAATCTAAGTCATGGCTAGAAACGGCTCTAGCTGCTTTAGATGATATAACGATATCTTTTTCTTGGTGCCACTCATGTGAGTGGGAAGCAGTGTTATCAATAATTTTGTAAGCGTCAGTTGCTGTTTTCTTCATAATGGAACCACCAGCTGCTATATCGATATCTTTTCGTGTAGTGATGTCGCATCCTTGGTAGAATATTTGTACTATTTGACAAGTGTCTAAACCATGTTACGGACATCCTCTTAATAAATTTCCAAATTTTGTCCACGCCTCATACAGAGTTTCGTTTGGCTTTTGTGTGAACGTAACAATTTCTCCTTGAAGTCTCACGGCTTTAGATGCCGGAAAGAATTGTTTAAGAAATTTTTCAACTAAAACGTCCCATGTATCAATCGCCCCTTCAGGTAACGATTCTAACCAATCTTTGGCTTCTCCCTTTAAAGTCCAGGGAAATAACATGAGATATATCTGTTCATCCTCAACTTCTCTTATTTTAAATAGAGTACAGATCCTATTAAAGGTTCGAAGATGTTCGTTTGGATCTTCCTTCGGCGCACCACTAAATTGGCATTGATTAGTTACCATGTGTAGGATTTGTCCTTTGATTTCATAATCTGGCGCATTAATGTCTGGTTGAGTAATTGCGTGACCTTGGCCAGTGCGTTTAGCTCTCATTCGGTCTTCCATACTTAGAGGTTCCAGATTTTCCATGATTGAATTTGTTGAATCTGAATCACTATAGGATTCTGATTTAATGGTAGGTTCCTCAACAATCTCTGTTTGAATGATTGGTGGTTCCGGAGGAAAGATTAATGGTTCAGGATCTCTGAATTGTCCCTGAATATCCTCCAGATTCTCAATTGTGAGGTCGGGTTCAAAAAATGGATTATCGGAAATTTGAATTTTAGTACTTGGTCGACTGGATGATGATTCTAAAGAAAAATCAATGGCGACAATATTTGCTAGATGTCTTGATCTAGTTACAGGTGGTGAACGTACAAAAGGTGGTGAACGTTTTGCTCGGTGCATTCACTAAATATCCTATTAGTTATGAAAATAAAAATTATATAAGTTATCAAATTAATAGACTTTTCTACTTTTGCCCACGTTTCGAATAGCCAATAGATGCAGCAGGGAGCCAGAACCCTTTAAATCGAAAGCTCACAACTCAGCCACTAACAAATCCAACTATTACTACGAAGCAGAAAATTTTGGATGTCTATCAATTTAACCACTTAAAATAATTTTTAGTTGAAATTTAAAGAAATTTTAGAGAAGAAACAGAAAATTTTATGTCCTAAAAACTAAAGCGGCGAGAAATAAGAAAGAAAAAGAGCGCGTCGAAAAACGTCGAAAAATAAAAGGTCGAAAAAAATAAAAATAAGAAAGTAGTGCGTCAAAACTTAAAAAGGAACTAAAAACTAAGAATTAAAAGTTGCGTCTAAAAATATTAAAGCTTACAAGAAATACTATATCCAAAACGGCAATAACTTAAAAAGTACTAAAATATAAAAACGGCGTCGCAAAATCCTAAAGCACCTAAATCTTAGTCTAAAGAAAAAGCACTTAAGAGATTTTACGGCAAAGCCTAAAAATCTAGAAATAAAAATAACTATGGCAAAAACTATAACTTAAAACTAAATACGAACGAAAAATACAAATATTATGGTAAAACAAATAAAAAGATACAAAATATAAAAATAAAATTAAAGTTGTAAAAAGATACAATTTTTATTAAAATATTATTTTTATATTATTATTTATAAAAGTATTAATTTTATAAAACTAATTAAAATTTAAAATACAAAATTAATTAAACTAAATTAATTAAATTAAATTAAACCTAATTATAATTAATAATAATTAAATTTTAACCCTAAATTCGTAATTAATGCTGTACCAGGTTTGACCTGTCAGAGGGGCTCCGCGAGTGCGGATTTACGATACCCCCAAACTCCGCGAGTGCGGAAAGTGCAGGTTCAAATGAGGTGCAGGCCAAAAAAGTCGACAGGTTCTGTTTTTTTTATATATATTATACTTTTTATTTTATTTTCTGTTTTATATATATATAAAGTATTTATATAAAATAAATAAAAACTAAAATAGAAATATAAATACTTAATAATTTTATAAATTTTAAACAAATTCTTAAAAATTATATAGATATTTTTTTTATATATTTTTGTATTTTTAATATTTAAAGCGTATTTATACAAAAACGTAATTAAAACTTTAATAAAAAAATCTTTTTTTATTAGCGTTGCGCTTTCGGCGTTTAACTTTTCCCGGCAGCGGCGTCAAAAATACTTGATGTTATGCGAGGGGTATATGAAATAGTATTAATTTTTACAAGGAAATACTATTAAATACGATACAATTTTACACAAGATATTTATTTATTTATAGAATGGATATACCTAAACCTTGCTACAACACTTATAGGCAGTGTACCTAATCGTACAGTAGTGTAGTTTTTAGTAAGTCCGGTTCGTTCCACAGGGAGGCTTAAACTAGTTCAACGCTATATTTTTAAAACTATATTTGTAAAAATACAAAAATATACATAAGTAGTATTATTATTATAAAAAGGGGGTTTTTACCGTTTAATGACAGGTTTGTCGATTTTAAAACTTTAGTCGCAGTTAAAACCTAATGTAAAATATTAATTATATAAAAGACTTAATTTAAAACGTAAAGTAAATAACGATAATGAAATTGCGATAAATAAAAGTGCGATAAAATAAAATTGCGATAATTAAAAAGTACGATAATTAAAAGTGCAATTAAATAAAATGACAGTAAATAAAAGTGCGATAATTAAAAGTACAATTAAATATGAAAATAAAGGAATTATGCTTATTTAAACTTCCGTAATCATGATGTTTGACGTGTTGATTTTAGTTTATTCCCATGGGTTAATTGTCCTTTGTCCTGGATTATTTAATATGTCCGTCTGGTTTTTGTCCATAACAGTCCATCAGTCATAAATATAAAGTGCGAGTGTCCTCGTCAAATTATCCTTATATCCGAAGTCAAATATTCCAACTAATTGGGGACTTAAACTGTAACAAGGTCTTAATACTTTGTTTAATAATTACACCAGGATATCGACTGCGTGTAACCCAAGGTTTTAATACTTTATTAACAATTACGCCAAGTGTCCTTGTATATAATTTCACCCCTGTTTTAATAATTTCATTGACTATTAATCCATTCCCGTGTCCGGTTAAATGAACGATTATTAGTACTTATAAATATCCCGCCCATCTTGTCCGATCGAGTGTATATGGTTATTTATAGGTACGTCCAATTGTAAATCTTTATATTAAATTAACAAACTATCATTTAATTAAACAAATATAAAGTCCATTAATAGCCCATAGTCTAATTTGCAAAAGTGTCGTTCTTTTGTCCAAACCACAATTATGGTACAAAGCCCATGATGTTAAAGCTAAGGGGTATAAAATACTATTAAATTTTACTAGAAAATACTATTAAATACGATACAATTTTACACAAGATATTTATTTATTTAAAGAATGGATATACTTAAACCTTGCTACAACACTTATAGGCAGTGTACCTAATAGTACAGTAGTGTAGTTTTTAGTAAGTCCGGTTCGTTCCACAGGGAAAATCTTTTAAACAAAGCTTAACGCTATATTAGTTTAATTTATAAAAATACAAATATATATATAAGTAATATTATTATTATAAAAGGGGGGTTTTTACCGTTTAATGACCGGTTTGTCGATTTTTAAAACTTTAGTCGCAGTTAAAACCTAATGTAAAATATTAAAAATAAATACAAGACTTAATTTAAAGCGTAAAGTAAATAACGATAATGAAATTGTGATAAATAAAAGTGCGATAAAATAAAATTGCGATAATTAAAAAGTATGATAATTAAAAGTGCAATTAAATACAATAACAATAAATAAAAGTGCGATAATTAGAAGTGCAATTAAATATAAAATAAAGGAAATTAAATATGAAATAAAATAATTATGCTTATTTAAACTTCCGTAATCATGATGTTTAACGTGTTGATTTTAGTTTTATGCCCATGGGTTAATTGTCCTTTGTCCTGGATTATTTAATATGTCCGTCTGGTTTTTGTCCATAACAGTCCATCAGTCATAAATATAAAGTGCGAGTATCCTCGTCAAATTATCCTTATACCCGAAGTCAAATATTCCAACTAATTGGGGACTTAAACTGTAACAAGGTCTTAATACTTTGTTTAATAATTACACCAGGATATCGACTGCGTGTAACCCAAGATTTTAATACTTTGTTATCAATTATGCCAAGTGTCCTTGTACATAATTTCACCCTTGTTTTAATAAGTCCATAGACAATTAATCCATTCCCGTGTCCGGTTAAATAAACGATTATTCGTACATATAAATACCCCGCCCATCGTGTCCGATCGAGTGTATATGGTTATTTATAGGGACGTTCAATTGTAAATCTTTATATTAAAATTAACAAACTATCATTTAGTTAAACAAATATAAAACCCATTAATAGCCCATAGTCTAATTTCCACAAGTGTCGTTCTTTTGTCCAAACCCCAATTATGGTACAAAGCCCAATTACCCAATTTTAGTAATTAGCCCAACATCATGATTACTTCGGTATTAAATAAGCATAATAATAACTTAGCTACGAGACATTAAATTAAAAAGGTTGAACATAACTTACAATGATTAAAAATAGCGTAGCGTTACACGGACAGAATTTCGACTTAAACCCTTACAACATTCGCTAACATACCTTTATTATTAGAATTAAAATTAAAATTAAAATTAAAATTATAATATATATATATATTTTACGTATGAATGAGGAGAAGAAAAAGATGTGTTTTGATGTTCACCAAGCTGCAAATTTTATAGGCATGTGGGCTGGAAAAGTGGCTCATGCGATCGCATGAGCTTTACCCTTCAAGGCCATGCGATCGCATGGCCAGCTGGAGAGGCTCACATGCCTTTGTTTTTTCTGCCGACGGTTTTTAATAATATAATATATAATATATAAATAATTATAAGAATTATTTAAATATTATATTATATTTATGTGCATAGTTGACTTGTAATTTTTGGTCCGTTGCGTCGAGCGTTGAGAGTTGACTCTGGTCCCGGTTCCGGATTTTCGAACGTCCTTGCGTATAATTTAATATCTTGTACTTTGCGTTTTGAATCTTGTACTCTTGTAATTTCGAGACGTTTCTTATCAATAATTGGAACCTCTTTGATTGTATTTTGTATTTTTGAGCTTTTTGGTCGTTTGCGTCTTCAATTCGTCGAATCTATCTTTTGTCTTTACCTTTTATTATTTAAACGAATATCACTTGTAAATAGAACAATTGCAACTAAAAGCTTGTCTTTCTTGAGGAATAATGCTATGAAATATATGTTTGTTTTTAGCATTATCAAATATTCCCACACTTGAGCGTTGATTGTCCTCAAGCAATATAGTCTTTAAATACTAGAATCACTTCTTTATTCTTCACACTTTGTACATCAGTGATTTTTTTACGGCGGTATAAACAATGGTAGTAACGATGTGGTTTACAGTCCCACATGACTTATAAAAATTTAGATCCTTAAAGAAATAGGATCTTTATGAAAACATTTGATCTTTTGAAAATTTCATTCTAACTTTTACCCTAGATAAGTTTTCCGGAATAACCCTTCACCGGTGTTTGCAAATTCTTTTTGTGGGTTTGGTGGGTTTCAGATTTGAAAACTTTAGCTCAAAACTTGTGGTTTTGTGTCACCCACTTGCTAACCTTGTATTGGGAAAGCAACACGTCCAGTTTACTTGTTCCGAATATTACCTTTCGGTAAACTACCGTCCGGTTGTAAAGGAAAGCGTTGAACAAGCAACTGTTAAGGCAATGTCCCCTGACATGATTTTAATTATGGTCTTATAACGTGTCGGACGTAATTACTATCCTTGGTAGGAGCAATAGTAAAGCTCACCCTTATAATTTTTCGGTCTGGCACAAGGTCCTGTCTTTGACCATGCTATGAAACCACCATTCTTACGGTTGACACCCGATTTGGTTCAGGTGACCTAATGAATTCCAGGTGAATTCCTAGGATTTTACGTTCAATGGTAATGAACGCATTGAAAATAGGTTTTCAGAAAACAAATCGGTTTGTAATTTTGATCAAAATATTTTCTCGTTCAAGCTCGAGTTTAGATATCATTGAATTCCATGAGTTTGTAATTCTCAATCTTTAAGGTCAATCTCAAGGATTGAGTAATATCAGGCTTAAAAGCTGATTTTTAATCTTTAAGGAGATTATCCTTTCTGAGGGTCTGATTCATTAGTCTTATCAAGCTAATTTGCACGGCGTCCTCCCCATTTTACAAGACAGATCCTCTCATGGTTAGGATAAGTCTGACCACTTGGCGACCCTGTTTTTTGCTGAGGTTCGTGGATTTCCTGCTGATTTTAGAGATGACTTTTCTAGATTTTTCGTCAACCTACAGCTGGTCTGGACGACAACTTCATGACATAAATCAAGAAGCGCGTTTCTTTTTCGGAAGACTTTACTTCCTTTAAGTGATGGAATTGATTCATCGTGTAGATCCATCTATTCTTTCAAAAGTATTACAATAAATCGGGTAAAACAGTTAATTTAGTCCAAAACAAAAGTATCTTCAGTTATTTGTTATAAAAATATGTGGCTTATGTTTTAAATAACTTGGTAAATTTTTCCACACTTGGCTTTTATTTTCTTTTATTTGCCTTTTTATTGTCCTCTATTCCATTTTAAATGAATTCTAACATTTTGGTTTGTTTCTCAATTTATGTCCTTTCCGAGGTAACAATAATTTCGGTGTTAACACCTAGTTTTATCGTTCATAAATATGTATAAACATGATTTTGAATTCATTTAATTGAAAATTTTGAAATTTTTTACTAGAATTGGGTAGTCAGTATATAAGACTAGGGTTGTTCTTTATTATCAGAGAGCACTAGATTCTAATACAACTACTGCTTTACTAGTATTTTTAATGGTAACCAAGTGTATAAAGTAAAAATTTTAAAATTCCGAAAGAATTTAACCCCTTCCCACACTTAAGATCTTGTAATACCCTCATTTGCAAGAAATCAGTAACAATTTAAATTATTGAGGGTGATTAGCGTAGAAAAATGATTAAATTTTACCAAAGTTTCCAAACATATTGGAGTTTGTTTGCTAAATGATAAATGGTGCACATCATTTGTTCATTCCGTCTGTTGGTACATCACATTTGTTTTTCGTTTTGTCGTCAAAACTAGCTTTTGCTGAACTTAATGCCAGTATTTGAAAATGCGCTGTTTTACCCTGTTTTGTACCATCAACAATATACATACAATACAAATATAAACATGCATGACAATTTAAAATGGGACTTAATATCCCACCTTTCAAATCCTAAATGTGAAATTTTAGTACACAATAATAATAAAAATGATAAAAATTACATAAATATATCCAATAACATAAGTTTAAACATGAAAAAGTAAAAAGATAAAAATAACCAATGGAACTAAATCAGTCTGGATAGGGGTTCCAGTTCATCTCGTCAGGTGGGTTCCATTGTTGGTTATAGGTGTTCTGATAGGCTTGGTTATAGTTATATCGGTTAAAGGGTGGTCGGATGTCGGGATTGTGTGGCAGAAAATGAGCAGGTCGAGTAGGCACGTAATTATTTGGTACCTGATATGATAGCTGGCTCATGATTTGGTGCTGATGAACTAACAAGCTATCGTGTTGGCGTCGCCTATAATCCTCGTATACTCGCTCGGAGTTCCACTGCTCGTACATACTATGTCTGGCCGAGCTCGTCATTGCTTCCTCATCTATACGAACGTGGACGTCAAGAATAGCATCTCGTAAGACATCCCTAATGTCTTCCGCTTCCTCCATTTCCTCGTCCGAGCCTCTCTCTACCTGAGGATGAGGGCCCTCATAGGGTACTGCCTGGTTGCGTCTACTTTTCAATACCTTAGCACCCACATAAACTTTCAATCCTAAAGGCTCAACCTGTTCTCTACAAAGCTTTAATGGACCCCCTTGGTTCCTATCAACACCTAAATACTCTCCAATGAGAGTAACAAAAATACCTCCTCCTATTATACTCCCGTCCTGCATTCCTTCTACCATTTTAGATAAATAAAAACCAACACAGTAAGGGATATTAACAAAGCTTCTAGGATCCCGAATACACTTTAGGTAGAATAAATCATGTAAGGTTATTTTTTCTTTATTGTTACCTCTTTGTGTAATCGAGTTAGCCAAAAATCTATGAATGATACGAAGCTCGGCTCTGTCAATATGTGTATAGGAGTGTCCTCCCGCTCGTGTAAAAATATCAAAATGTGACATATGCCTCCAAATGGCGTCAGCGTCAAAGTTGCTATCTACCCTTTCACCATAATGAATCAAATTTGTACAATCGGGTAGTAGCAACTCACCAGGAGTATATATCTGTAAAGCCCTGGCCATGTCCAGCATAGACATTCTGTACATCCTACCGCCAAGGATAAACCTAAGAAATCTTCTATCATCTATTCTAACTATATTTGTATCAAGTGATACAGTACTCATGAGCTCAACACACCATTCTTTATATACAGGTCTACGAATGGTGAAAAGACGTTCCCAATATGTAAAAGAAGAGTTCCCGTACCTATGAATCAGTAGCAGTCTGACTCTATTAGCTAGCTGAACTCTTTTCAAAGGATCCCAATCGATTACCCTTGGCACCTCTACATTTTTAGTTACCAATCTGAATTTGTTCCTTTGATATGTCTCGTAATCCCTCCATCTTCTATCAAATCTCAGATTAGGATGCAAAGTGTGCTCAGGAATCGTTGGGTATTCTACTGGTGGCCTCATCGGGAATACTATGAATTCATTAACAAACTGTACCGGATCATAATAAGGTACGTGTTGATCAGGCTGTTGTTGTGGTTCCTGTTGTGGTTCTTGTTCGGGTTCTGGCTCGTGTTGCATTTCTGGTTCTGGTTCTGGTGCTGGAGCAGGTCATCTAGATGATGATGCTCCTGAACCTCCAGTATCGACTTTCTGCAAAACACATTAAACACAAAATTTGTGCATCCAAATATGCATTAGTGTTAGCAAAATAACAACTTAAAACAATCACAATAACATGTTAAATCAAAATTAAAGTTATACACATTTTCACAATTTTTACAATTCTATACTTTTTCAAATAAGCACATATGAAAATGTAGACAAAGTTCATAAGCATTTAACTCAAATAACATGTCAAAATAGTCATTACTAACAATTAAACAAGTCTCAAATGGCAAATATATCAAATTAATCAAGTTCATGAATTTTCGCCTAAAAAGTCCACTTTAATCTTTAAAAATCATGTTTAGGATCAATGTTTGGATCATTTAACTACCTAAAATGTTACACTACTCAATTTAGCAATAATTCATGACAAAAATCGGCCATAACCTGTTTATCTCAAAAAGCCCCAAATTGCTCAAGAACACAAACCCTAGATTTCTAAAATTTTTGAAGTTTTTGGCTTCAAATCATGTTAAATAGCATCAATCTAGGTTATACATGCACAAAATACTATCAATTTAACACTAATTACACTAGAAATTAATAAAATTGCATTAGGTAAAATATTGGTAATTATCACAAAAACTAGGAATTTATAGAGTTTAGGGGTGTAATTTTTACTTTTTTGCTGAAGAATGAGAATCTAGGCATGATTAGAGCAAAAAATTTGATGAGTTACGGTGTAAAATGATAAAATTTGAGAGGATTTTGAGTGTTTTTCGTGTATGTATGTGTGTTGTGGTGTAGAAGACAGCTCGCTGGAAGTTTTGTATCAGGCCTGTTTTCCAGCTCCATGCGATCGCATGGAGTTGGAGTGCAATACCCATGCGATCGCATGGGGGTCCGGGAATAGTGTTTTCACCTTCTAAAACATATAATTAATAAAATTAATAAAATTCTAAAACCTTATAACTTCTAAAACATATAATTAATAAAATTCTAAAAATTTTGTTTTCCTTTAAGAACGAGGGCGTTTCGGATCGTTGTCCTAGTCCGTCCCTCGACAAAAATTTTAAAATTTGTCACTTTTAAGCGCGGTTTTAAAAGTAAAGATTTTTGGGTTTTTTTTAATGTTTTTGGCATACTTTAATTCAATAAGATTAAAAATAATGATAATAAAAGTTCTCGTCCCGCCCTCGGGTAAAGCAATTTCGGTTCAACGACCTAATCTTCAACTGACGACGAATTTTAAAAATCATATTTTTAACTTACGAAATAAAGTAAATTTTTATTTTTAAATTCACACAAAACTTAAATTTAAAATGCATGAAATTAAAAATTCATATTAAAAATTCACACCAAACTTAAATTATATTTTTATTTTTATACATACAAACTTATATTAAAAATATTAATTTTTTAAATATTTACAATTTTAAATATATTAATTTTAAAAATTGCACAATATTAATTTAATATTAATTTTAAAAATATGGTAAAAATAAAATTAAAAATCTTTTTGGCTTTTATCCCACTTTAATCAATCAAATATTATCAAAAATATGCGCCCCTCTTTTCGGTAAAGTAATTTCGGTTCCATGACCTAATTTAACTCATGACGAATTTTTGAAATATTTTGAGTTGATTGATTAAAGATATTTATACCTTAAGAATAAACGGTAAATTTCGCAGTGATGTAATAAACTTTTGTATGATATCAACAATTTCGGTCTCAAGACCTAATTTTATCGAATACCAATTTAATACTTTATAGCGAACAAATTAGCGTTTATTATCAAAAGGTTAAAAATAAAAATAAAAATAAAAATGAAAACTGTACAAACTTACTTGTGAAATAAAATTCTTAATGATATGCTCTAGCCCACTCATAAGATAGTCGGACTAATTGGTTCTCCATGGCTACATAGGCGTAACCTCGAGCATTTAATGTTTATTCTTCTAAACATATGAACGGTCCGTCTCTGCATAAAGTAACAAATTCGGTGTTTGAATAGGTTTGATTATTTGAACATTTACCTTCGTGTGACCATTTTCCGCATTTGTGACATTTTTCAAGGTGTCGTGCTCTTCTTTTAGCTGCGGATTTTGATTTTCCTTTACCAAATTGTAACTTATTATCTTCGCATCTGGATTCTTTTCTTACTCCGTCCAATTTTTCTCTGATTACTGATACCAGTTCACTTGGAAGTGTGTCATTATTATGTTTAGTAATCAAAGCGTGTAGCATTAGACCATGGTTTAGTTCACAGGAAGTCTTCATTTCGTAAAACCTAAAAAAAATAAAAATTCAGAATGGGGGGAGAAGACTAGTTCTTTAGGGTCTGCTAGGGAAAGACCATTCGGGTTCCATTTTTGAGAACTACACGAAAATAGAAAATCTAACTCTAACAGAAATACATATTATCCTTTAAAGACTTGATTCTCCCCACACTTAGTTAGCTGTGATATCGAAATTGTGATTAACTTCGTTGTCGACTTCCATCAGACTATCTGATAATGCTAAAAACGAACATATATTTCATAGCATTATTCCTCAAGAAAGACAAGCTTTTAGTTGAAATTGTTCTATTTACAAGTGATATTCGTTAAAATAATAAAAGGTGAAGACAAAAGACAGATTCGACGAATTGAAGATGCAAACGACCAAAAAGCTCAAAAGTACAAAAGACAATCAAAGAGGTTCCAATTATTGATAAGAAACGTCTCGAAATTACAAGAGTACAAGATTCAAAACGCAAAGTACAAGATATTAAATTGTACGCAATGACGTTCGAAAATCCGGAACCGGGACCAGAGTCAACTCTCAACGCTCGACGCAACGGACTAAAAATTACAAGTTAACTATGTATATAAATATAATATACTATATAATTAATTATATTAATTATATATATATTATATTTATAAATAAAAACCGTCGGCAGAGAAAGACTCCAAAGTTGTGAGCTGTGATTTCAATCTCCGCGACTCGCGGAGTTTGAAGGCAAAAATGCCGCGAGTAGCGGAGCCCCTAAAGTCGAAAATCCCTATAAAAGCAACCGAATTCTGATCGCAAATCATCATCTTTTTTCTCCTCATTCATACGATATATTTATATTTATAATTTATATTTTAATTTTAATTTTAATTATAATTCTAATAATAAGGGTATGTTAGCGAATATTGTAAGGGTGTAAGTCGAAATTCTGTCCGTGTAACGCTACGCTATTTTTAATCATTGTAAGTTATGTTCAACCTTTTTACATTAATGTCTCGTAGCTAAGTTATTATTATGCTTATTTAATCCGAAGTAATCATGATGCTGGGCTAATTACTAAAATTGGGTAATTGGGCTTTGTACCATAATTGGGGTTTGGACAAAAGAACGACACTTGTGGAAATTAGACTATGGGCTATTAATGGGCTTTATATTTGTTTAACTAAATGATAGTTTGTTAATGTTAATATAAAGATTTACAATTGGGCGTCCCTATAAATTACCATATACACTCAATCGGACACGATGGGCGGGGTATTTATATGTACGAATAATCGTTCATTTAACCGGACACGGGAATGGATTAATAGCCACTAGAATAATTAAAACAGGGGTGAAGTTATGTACAAGGACACTTGGTATAATTGATAACAAAATATTAAAACCTTGGGTTACACTCAGTCGACATCCTGGTGTAATTATTAAACAAAGTATTAAAATCTTGTTACAGTTTAAGTCCCCAATTAGTTGGAATATTTAACTTCGGGTATAAGGATAATTTGACGAGGACACTCGCACTTTATATTTATGACTGATGGACTGTTATGGACAAAAACCAGACGAACATATTAAATAATCTAGGACAAAGGACAATTAACCCATGGGCATAAAACTAAAATCAACACGTCAAACATCATGATTACGGAAGTTTAAATAAGCATAATTCTTTTATTTCATATTTAATTTCCTTTATTTTATATTTAATTGCACTTCTAATTATCGCATTTTTATTGTTATTTTATCGCAAGTTTATTTTATCGCACTTTTATTATTCGTAATTTCATTATCGTTATTTACTTTACGCTTAAAATTAAGTCTTGTATTTATTTATTATTTTACATTTGGTTTTAACTGCGACTAAAGTTTTAAAATCGACAAACCGGTCATTAAACGGTAAAAACCCCCCTTTATAATAATAATATTACTTATATATATGTATTTGTATTTTTATAAAAGTAAACTAATATAGCGTTAAGCTTTGTTTAAAGATTTCCCTGTGGAACGAACCGGACTTACTAAAAACTACACTACTGTACGATTAGGTACACTGCCTATAAGTGTTGTAGCAAGGTTTAAGTATATCCATTCTCTAAATAAATAAATATCTTGTGTAAAATTGTATCGTATTTAATAGTATTTCCTTGTAAAATTTAATAGTATTTTGTATACACCCCTACGACATCAAGTATTTTTGGCGCCGCTGCCGGGGACTTCTCTTAAAAGCCGGAAGCGCAACGCTAATATAAAAAAAAAAAAAAAAAAATTTTAGTTAACTTTTATTAAAATTCGTTTTTGTAAAAATACGTTTTAATTATTCGAAAATATAAAAAGAAAAACAAAAATTTATGTATTTTTAAGAGTTTGATAAATATAAGTTTTATTTTGTAAAAATATGAGTTTTATTTAATTTATCTTATAAATATATTTTATAAATATAAAGAACCGAAAAATATATATATATATATATATATATATATATATATATATATATATATATATATATATAAATCTATTTTTTTTATAAAGTATTTTATTTTTATCTTAGTTATTAAAGATAAGTTTTATTTAGATTACATAAATATTTTAATAAGATAGTATAAACAGAAAATATAAAAACAGAAAACAAAAAAAAAAAAAAAATAAATAAACAAAAACGCGTCGAATTTGAAACCTGTCAGTTGAAATTTGAAACCCCGCGAGTCGCGGGGTTTGATGTTTTGAGTACCGCAAGTCGCGGAGATTATCTGACAGGCGACAAAACCCTAAATTAGCATTAATTACGGGTGATTAATTATTATTATTATTATTAACCCTAGTTTTTATAATTAGTTTTAATTTTAGTTTTACTTTTTATTTATTTTATATTTTGTTTAATTAGTTTAATTAAATTGTAAATAGTTTTATTAAATAAATAATATAAAAAATAATATTTTTATAAAAATTGAACTTTTTACAACTTTTTGTATATTTTTATATTTTGTCCCTTTTTAATTGTTTTAGCGTAATATTTGTATTTTTAGCTCATATTTAGTTTTAAACTTAGTTTTTGCTATAGTTATTTTTACTCCTAGATTTTTAGTCTTTGCCGTAGAATTCCTTAAGTGCTTTTTCTTAGACTAAGATTTAGGTGTTTTAGAATTTTGCAACGCCTTTTTAAGTTTTAGTTTCTTTTTAAGTTATTTCTATTTGGGATATAGTTTTTCCCATAAGCTTTAATATTTTTAGACACCCTTTACTATGTATCAATTATCATTCCAATTAGTAATCTCAATTTGCGATTATAATTTTAAGTTAGTTGTAGTAATAAGGTTAGGTTAGTCAAGTATTTTTAAGTTTTATAAGTTTCTTTTATTTTTCCGTCACCTTTTATTTTTCAACCATTTTTCTTTTTCGACCTTTTTCGACGAGCTCTTTTTCTTTCTTATTTCTCGCTATTCTAGTTTTAGGACATAGATTTTTATTCTACTTCTTATCTAAATTTCTTAAAATTACAAAAATTTATTTTGAGTGGTTAAATTGATAGACATCAAAATTTTCTGGTTCGTAGTAATAGTTGGATTTGTACGTGGACCGGGTTATTGGAGCCAAATAGTCCTCAATTATATTGAGACCAAACGAATCCTGCCCCTCTGCTGCATCTTTTGGCTATTCGAAACGTGGGCAAAATCAAAAAAGTCTATTGATTGGATAACTTATTATAATTTTTCTTTCCTTTTTAAAACTAATAGGATATTCGGTGAATGCACCGAGCAAGACGTTCACCACCTTTTGTACGTTCACCACCTGTAACTAGATCAAGACATTTAGCAAATATTACCACCGTTGATTTTTCCTTAGAAACGTCATCCAGTCGACCAAGTACTTCAGTTCAGGTTTCCAATAATCCATTTTTTTGAACCCGACCTCACAATTGAGAATCCGGAGAATATTCAGGAACGGTTCGTAGATCCTGAACCACTAAACTTTCCCCCGGAACCACCAATCATTCAAACAGAGATTGTTGAGGAACGAACCATTAAATCAGAATCCTCTAGTGATTCCGATTCAACAAATTCAATTATGGAGAATCTGGAACCTTTAAGTATGGAAGACCGAATGAGAGCTAAACGCACTGGCCAAGGTCACGCAATTACTCATCCAGACATTAATGCGCCAGATTATGAAATCAAAGGACAAATTCTACACATGGTGACTAATCAATGCCAATTTAGTGGTGCGCCGAAGGAAGATCCAAATGAACATTTACGTACCTTTAATAGGATCTGCACATTATTCAAAATCCGAGAAGTGGAGGATGAACAGATATATCTCATGTTATTTCCCTGGACTTTAAAGGGAGAAGCCAAAGATTGGTTGGAATCGTTACCTGAAGGGGCGATTGATACATGGGATGTTTTAGTTGACAAATTTCTTAAACAATTCTTTCCTGCATCTAAAGCCGTAAGACTTCAAGCAGAAATTGTTACGTTTACACAGAAACCAAATGAAACTCTATATGAGGCATGGACAAGATATGGAAAGTTGTTAAGAGGATGTCCGCAACATGGTTTAGACACCTGTCAAATAGTACAAATATTCTACCAAGGATGCGACATCACTACAAGAAAAGACATAGATATAGCAGCTGGTGGTTCTATTATGAAGAAAACCGAAACTGATGCTTACAAAATTATTGATAACACTGCTTCCCACTCACATGAGTGGCACCAAGAAAAAGATATCGTTAGATCATCTAAAGCAGCTAGAGCCGATTCTAGCCATGACTTAGATTCCATTTCAGCAAAGATAGATGATGTGGAGAGACGAATGGAAAAGATGACTAAAGATATTCACTCAATACGAATTAGTTGTGAGCAGTGTGGAGGACCACATTTGACAAAAGATTGTCTCAGTATTGAATTAACAATGGAACAAAGAGAGAATATTTCATACATAAACCAAAGGCCTGGAAATAATTATCAGAATAATTATCAACCGCCAAGACAGATTTACAATCAAAACCAGAATTATAACCGAAATATTCCATACAACAACCAACAAGGTCCTAGCAATCAACAAGTATCCAATAATACTTACAATCAGCAAAGACCTAATTTTCAAAACAAGCCACCACAACAAACCGATGATAAAAAGCCGAATTTAGAAGATATGATGACGAAGCTAGTTGAAACTCAAACGCAGTTTTTCACATCTCAGAAACAAACAAATGAACAAAATGCTCAAGCATTTAGAAATCAACAAGCTTCTATTCAAAATCTAGAACAAGAAGTGAGTAACCTAGCAAGGTTAATAGGTGAAAGAAAACCGGGAAGTCTACCTAGTGATACAAATGCTAACCCCCGGAATGAAACAGCTAAAGCTATTACCACAAGAAGTGGTACAACACTTAAACCACCGGAAATACCTGTAACTTCTGATGAAACTATTCCTACTCCACAAGAACCACAACCTGATCAAGATAAGGAAAAAGAACCGGTAGTTGAAAAGGTTAATGAAGATAACACAGTTAAGGATAAACCTTATGTTAAACCATATCAACCACCACTTCCTTATCCGAGTAAAATGAAGAAAGAGAAACTTGAAGCCGAGCAATCCAAATTCTTGGATATGTTTAAACAGATAAATGTAAATCTTCCTTTCATTGATGTGATTTCAGGAATGCCTAGATATGCTAAATTCTTGAAAGATCTAATCTCAAATAGAAAGAAAATGGAAGAACTCTCGGCTGTTACTATGAATGCTAATTGTTCAGCAGTGCTGTTGAATAAGATACCAGAAAAACTTTCTGATTCAGGAAGTTTCACAATTCCATGTTTTCTGGGTAGTCTTAGTTCAATAGAAGCATTGGCAGACTTAGGTGCTAGTATAAATCTAATGCCGTATTCACTATACACTAAACTAGACCTTGGAGAATTGAAACCAACCAGAATAAGCATACAACTAGCTGATAGATCAATAAAATATCCTAGAGGGATAATGGAGAACATGCTAGTTAAAGTTGGTACTTTAGTATTTCCAGTAGATTTTGTTGTTTTGGACATGGAAGAAGATTCTCAAGTTCCTCTCATATTAGGAAGACCATTCTTAAACACGGCTAAAGCAATGATAGACGTGTTCGGTAAGAAATTGACCCTAAGTATAGAGGATGAGAGTGTTACCTTTTCAGTTGATAGAGCAATGCAACAACCGCAATCTGCAGATGATACATGTTATTATATTCAAACTATAGATGCACATGCAGAATTATTAGAAGAATTTCCAGAATTACAAGGAACAGGAGAATGTTCTTTAGGAGAAGGTAATGAACCAATTGATGAAGCTGAAATGTTAGCCACACTTATAGCTAATGGATATGAACCAACAACAGAAGAAATTCAAATACTAAAAGAAGAAGACAGATATCGATACAAATCATCGATAGAAGAACCTCCGAAATTAGAGTTAAAGCCACTTCCAAACCATTTGGAATACGCTTATTTACATGGTGAATCTGAATTACCTGTAATAATATCGTCTTCTCTTACTGAAAATGAGAAATCACAACTCATTTCTGTGTTGAAAGCTCATAAACCAGCCATTGCATGGAAGATTCATGATATTAAAGGAATAAGTCCTTCGTATTGCACACATAAAATCCTTATGGAAGAAGGTCATAAAACGTATGTGCAACGCCAACGAAGACTAAATCCTAATATGCAAGATGTAGTTAAGAAAGAGATTATTAAACTGCTAGATGCAGGTCTAATTTATCCAATCTCTGATAGTCCATGGGTAAGCCCAGTTCAATGCGTACCTAAGAAGGGTGGCATGACTGTCATTACAAATGAGAAAAATGAGCTTATTCCTACTAGGACTGTAATAGGATGGCGTGTATGTATTGATTATAGAAAATTAAATGACGCCACCAGAAAAGATCACTTTCCCTTACCTTTCATAGATCAAATGTTGGAAAGATTAGCCGGAAATAGTTACTATTGTTTTCTAGATGGATTTTTCGGATATTTTCAAATTCCAATAGCACCCGAGGATCAAGAGAAAACCACATTCACGTGCCCTTATGGTACTTTTGCTTACAAACGCATGCCATTTGGACTTTGTAACGCCCCTGCAAACTTTCAAAGGTGTATGATGGCGATTTTTCATGACATGATAGAAGAATGCATGGAAGTTTTCATGGATGACTTTTCAGTCTTCGGTGATACATTTAAATCATGTCTAGTTAATCTGGAACGAATGCTAATTAGATGCGAAAAATCAAATCTAGTACTTAATTGGGAGAAATGCCATTTCATGGTTAAAGAAGGCATCGTTCTTGGACATAAAATTTCAAAAGAAGGAATTGAAGTGGATAGAGCTAAAGTAGATGTAATTGCTAAACTTCCACATCCCACCAATGTTAGAGGAGTTAGGAGTTTTCTAGGGCATGCCGGTTTTTACCGACGTTTCATAAAAGATTTTTTTAAAATTGCCACTCCTATGAATAAACTCCTAGAAAAAGATGCTCCATTCATCTTTTCAGATGAGTGTATCAAATCTTTTAATATTCTTAAAGAAAAACTAACTAATGCGCCGATTATGATAACACCAAATTGGAATCTACCATTTGAACTAATGTGCGATGCAAGTGATTTTGCAATGGGAGCCGTTTTAGGACAAAGGATTGAAAAACGATTTCAACCTATATATTATGCTAGTAAGACGTTACAAGGAGCACAAACAAACTATACAACTACTGAAAAAGAACTCCTTGCTATTGTCTTTGCTTTTGACAAATTTCGATCATATCTCGTTCTAGCAAAAACGGTGGTCTATACCGACCATTCTGCTCTTAGATACCTATTTTCAAAACAAGATGCTAAACCAAGATTAATTCGTTGGATCTTACTCTTACAAGAGTTTGATATTGAAATCCGAGATAAAAGAGGAGCAGAAAATCTCGCCGCTGATCATCTTTCTCGTCTTGAAAATCCCGAATTAGAAGTTCTAAATGAATCGGCCATACAAGACAACTTTCCTGATGAATATCTATTGAAGATAGATTATAAAGAAATCCCATGGTTTGCAGACTATGCAAACTACTTAGTTTGTGGATTCCTTGAAAAAGGATTATCGTACCAAAGACGAAAGAAATTCTTTAGTGATATAAAACACTATTTCTGGGAAGATCCACATCTGTTTAAAAGTTGTCCCGATGGAATAATACGCCGATGTGTATTTGGAGATGAAGCTAGTAAAATTTTAAACCATTGTCACACAGGACCAACAGGAGGGCATTATGGGCCTCAACTAACAGCAAGAAAAGTTTATGAAGCTGGATTCTATTGGCCTACAATTTACAAAGACGCACACCTTCTTTGCAAATCCTGTGATGCATGTCAAAGGGCCGGAAAAATAAGTCAACGTGATGAAATGCCACAAAATATCATCCAAGTATGTGAAGTATTTGACATTTGGGGTATTGACTTTATGGGTCCATTTCCAAAATCTCATAATAATCTATATATACTCGTAGCCATTGATTATGTATCTAAATGGGCGGAAGCACAAGCTCTCCCAACTAACGATGCACGAGTTGTAGTCAACTTTTTAAAACGTCTTTTTGCAAGGTTTGGAACACCGAAAGCTTTAATAAGTGATCGGGGTACTCATTTCTGTAATAATCAACTTGAGAAAGTTCTTAAAAGATATGGAGTAACTCATAAAATCTCCACCGCATATCATCCACAAACAAGTGGACAAGTTGAAAATACCAACCGAGCTTTAAAACGTATTCTAGAGAAAACCGTAGGATCAAATCCAAAGGAATGGTCCATTAAATTGGAGGATGCACTCTGGGCTTTTAGAACAGCCTACAAAACTCCAATTGGAACCACACCTTTTAGACTTGTTTATGGAAAAGCATGTCATCTTCCAGTAGAAATTGAACACAAAGCATTTTGGGCTTTGAAAACATGTAATCTTGATTTACATGAAGCCGGACGTCTACGATTAAGTCAACTAAACGAATTAGAAGAATTAAGACATGAAGCATACGAAAATTCGTTAATCTATAAAGAAAGAACGAAGAAATGGCATGATAAAAGAATCAGAAGTTCAAAAGAATTTAAAGAAGGAGACAGAGTTCTTCTTTTCAATTCACGATTCAAGCTATTTCCTGGAAAATTGAAATCAAGATGGTCTGGACCATTCATAGTCAAAAGAGTTTTCCCATACTTAACGATAGAATTGATAAATTCAAATGGGATTGAATTTAAAGTTAATGGTCACAGAGTTAAACATTACATACATGGTCCGATGGAAGTCGACAACGAAGTTAATCACAATTTCGACACCACAGCTAACTAAGTGTGGAGAGAATCAAGTCTTTAAAGGATAATATGTATTTCTGTTAGAGTTAGATTGTCTGTTTTCATATAGTTCTCGAAAATGGAACCCGGATGGTCTTTCCCTAGCAGACCCTAAAGAACTAGTCTTCTCCCCCCATTCTGAATTTTTATTTTTTTAGGTTTTTACAAAATGAAGACTGCCTGTGAACTAAACCATGGTCTAATGCTACACGCTTTGATCACTAAAAGAAATAATGACATACTACCAAGTGAAATAGTATCAGTAATCAGAGAAAGAATGGACGGAGTTAGAAAAGAATCCAGATGCGAAGATAATAAGTTACAATTTGGTAAAGGAAAATCAAAATCCGCAGCGAAAAGAAGAGCACGACACCTAGAACGATGTCACAAATGCGGAAAATGGTCACATGGAGGTAAATGTTCAAATAATCAAACCTATTCAAATACCGAATTTGTTACTTTATGCAGAGACGGACCGTTAATATGTTTAGAAGAAAAGACACTGAATGCTCGAGGTTACGCCTATGTAGCCATGGAAAACCAATTAAACCGACTATCTTATGAATGGGATAGATCATATAACTAAGAAATCTATTTCACAGGTATGTCTGTACAGTTTTTATTTTTTTTTTATTTTTTTTTTATTTTTAACCTTTTGATAATAAACGTTAATTTGTTCGCTAAAAAGTATTAAATTGGTATTGAATAAAATTAGGTTTGGCGACCGAAATTATTGTTATCATTCAAAAATTTATTACATCACTGCGAAATTTAACGTTTATTCTTAAGGTATAAATATCTTTAAACAATCAACCCAAAATATTTCAAAAATTCGTCATGAGTTAAATTAGGTCTTGGAACCGAAATTACTTTACCGAAAAGAGGGGCGCATATTTTTGATAATATTTGATTGATTAAAGTGGGATAAAAAGCCAAAAATATTTTTAATTTTATTTTTACCATGTTTTTATAATTAATATTTAAATCTTAAATTAATATTGTAAACTTTGTAAAAATAATATATTTAAAATTGTAAATATTTGAAAAATTAATATAAGTTTGGTATGAATTTATAATATGAATTTTTAAATTAAGTTTGGTGTGAATTTTTAATTTTTAAAATATGAATTTTTAATTTTATGCATTTCAAATTTTAAGTTTGGTGTGAATTTTTAATATTAATTTTGAATTTTATATTTAAGTTGTGTGAATTTAAAAACAAAAATTTACTTTATCTCATTAAGTTAAAAATATGATTTTTAAAATTCGTCGTAAGTTGAAGACTAGGTCTTTGAACCGAAATTGCTTTACCCAAGGGAGGGACGAGAACTTTTATTATCATTATTTTTAATCTTATTGAATTAAAGTATGCCAAAAACATTAAAAAACCAAAAATCTTAGCTTTTAAAACAATCGCTACAAAAAGACAAATTTTAAAATTTTGTCGAGGGACGGACTAGGACATCGATCCGAAACGACCTCGTCCTAAATAACAAAGGAAACAAAATTTTAAAATTAAGTACTTAATTGTTTTATAAGTTATTGATTATATAAAAATATATATATATATATATATATATATATATATATATATATATATATATATATATATATATATATATATATATATATATATATATATATATCAAACTCCGCGACTCGCGGAGTTTGAAGGGTTATTCACCGCGAGTCGCGGAGTTACGAAAAATCAGAAAAAAATAAAGAGCTGGAACAGATCAGTCCCAACCCCAAAACAAAAACATACTGCGAAAAACTGCACGCAAAAACCCGAAAAATACACCCCAAAATCACAATTTTTAACCGTTAATCACCAAATTTTTTACTAAAATCATGTTGAGAAGGATGCTATCTAGGAATTACTCAAGAAAAACGGTAAATTTCAACACCTAAACACCATTTAATCCGAAATTTGGTGTTCTTGAGCAATTTTTTTCCCAATTTGATTTTGATGCTTTTTAGTGTAATTAGGCTTAAATTGTTTATGTATTATGCTTGTATAACCTAGATTGATGCTGTTTAACATGATTAGAAGCCTTAAACTTCAAATTTTGAGTAATCTAGGGTTTGTGTTCTTGAGCAATTTGGGGCTTTTTGATATAAACAGGTTATGGCCGATTTTTGTCATGAATTGTTGCTAAATTAAGTAGTGTAACATGTCTAGGTAGTTAAATGATCCAAACTTTGAGCCTAAACATGATTTTGAGAATTAAAGTGGACTTTTTCAAGTCTAAAAATTCATGAACTTGATTTTTGAAAGATAATGCCATTTGAGACTTGTTTAATTGCTAGTAATGATTATTTTGACATGTTATTTGAGTTGAATGCTTATGAACTTGGCGAACATTTTCGTATATGCTTATTTGAAAAAGTGTAAATTTGATAAAAATGTGAAAATGAGCTTAAGTTTGATATGAATTGATCATGTCATTGTGATTATTTTGATTAATGATTTTGCTGACACTAATTTAGATGCACAAAAATTGTGTTTGATGTGTTTTGCAGACTGAAAGGGGTGAATCTTCATCCCAAGCCCGTAATGCTCCTGCTGAGAATGTGGAACAACAGGAGGTGGATAACTACTACAAGCAGGATATACCTCATCCAGTCATGACCTTTTCTGATATGCACTTGGAAGAGTTGCACCCGAACCTGAGATTTGACAGACTTTGGATAGATTATCCAAAATATCAAAGGGGTTTGCATACTCTTCATTCTAAGGTTGTTGAGGTACCAAGGGTCATAGAATGGGGACCCTTAGAAGCTGTAGAATTGGCCGGGCCAATTAGGGAATTACTTGTACAGAGGTATGGTAATTCTACTTTTAATGACTGGGTACGTTTATTCACCATGCGTAGACCTGTATATAAAGTATGGTGTGAAGAATTGTTGTGTAGTATAGAGTTGAATGATCGGGTAGCTAGTTTAACCGATCGTTCTTTTATTAGATTTTTGTTAGGCGGTTCGATGCGCCACATGTCTTTACTGGACATGGCTCAGGCTTTACGTATATATACGCCTGAGGAGTTAGCATCTGCCGATTGTAGAGTGTTGATACTAAACGGTAGAAAGATAGATGAAAATTTTGATACACACGGTGTGTGGAGTCAAATGACAAGCCATCACCGTTTCAAAGGGGGAAATTACTCTTATTTGGATATAGATAGAGCCGAATTAAGAGTGATTCATAGGTTTTTAGCTAATTCGATTACACAAAGGGGTAAGAACAAGGAAAAAGTAAATGAACAGGATTTGTATTACCATATGTGTATTCGAGACCCACAAAGCGCTGTAAGTATACCATATTGTGTGGGTTATTATTTATCAGCTATGGTTCGGGGGATGCGACCGCATAGCATAATAGGAGGTGGTATTTTTATTACTTTGATTGGTGAATATCTCGGTGTGGATATAAGTCGGGGGGGATTATTAGTAGAAGAACCAGAACCCCGCGATACTATAGGTTTAAATGTATACCATGGTGCGAAAGTTTTGAAGAGGCGAAATAACGCCGCAGTACAATACCATGGTAGACATCCACAGGTTGAGAGAAACCAACAGCAAGGTAATGTAGGAGGGGGGAATGAGATGCAAGAAATGCAAAGGTTTATAGCTTCTCAGGAATACGAAAATGCTAGACAGAGAGCATTTGAAAATTGGCAAGTTCATCAGAACCAAATCATAGCTCATTGCCAACATATAGGTAGAAACTATATTCCTACACCGAAACCGATCTTCCCTCCCTGGACTATAGAAATGCAACCACCGTATCCTACGTATAACCCTGCCGAAGCATTCTATAGCACCTATGGTTATGCCTGGAACCCCTATTGGTACCAGTATCATCCCTAGTATACTTTTTTTTTTTTTTGTAATTTGTAATTATTGATACGTTTAATACTTTTGTTAATATTGTAATCATTTTTATAATTGTCTAACTTTTATTCTTAGATTTTAATAATTTTTGAATGTGAGGTAATATACCAAACTTCAAAAATATGTATATATGCTTGCAGTTTATCTTATGTACACAACAGGGTAAAACAACGCATTTTCAAAGACTGGCATTAAGTTCAGCAAAAGCAACTAATTTTGATGACAAGATGCAAAATATATGTGAAATAACAACAAGACGGAATGAACAAATGATGTGCACCATTTATCATTCAGCAAACAAACGCCAATATATTTGGAAAATTTGGTAAAAATTTAATCATTTTCACACAAATCACCCTCAATAATTTAAATTGTTACTGATTTCTTGCAAATGAGGGCATTGCAAGATCTTAAGTGTGGGAAGGGGTTAAATTCTTTCGGATTTTAAAATTTTTTACTTTATACACTTGGTTACCATTAAAAATACTAGTAAAGCAGTAGTTGTATTAGAATCTAGTGCTCTCTGATAATAAAGAACAGCCCTAGTCTTATATACTGACTACCCAATTCTAGTAAAATTTTTCAAAATTTTCAATTAAATGAACTCAAAATCATGTTTATACATATTTATGAATGATAAAACTAGGTTTTAACACCGAAATTATTGTTACCTCAGAAAGGACATAAATTGAGAAACAAACTAAAATGTTAAAATTTATTTAAAATGGAATAGAGGACGATAAAAAGGAAAATAAAAGCCAAGTGTGGAAAAATTTACCAAGTTATCATAAACATATGTCACATATTTCTGTAACAAATAACTGAAAATACTTTTGCTTTGGACTAAACTAAACTGTTTTACCCGCTGAAAGAAAAGAAAAGATGGATCAACACGATGAATCATTTCCATCATTAAAAGGAAGTAAAGTCTTCCGAAAAAGACACGCGCTTCTTGATTTAGGTCATGAAGTTGTCGTCCAGACCAGCTGTAGGTTGACGAAAAATCTAGAAAAGTCATCACTAAAATCAGCAGGAAATCCACGGACCTCAGCATTAAACAGGGTCGCCAAGTGGTCAGATTTATCCTAACCATGAGAAGGATTTATCTTGTACAATGGGGGGGAACCATGCAAATTAGCTGGATAAGACTAATGAATCAGATCCCCAGAAAGGATAATCTCCTTAAAGATTAAAAAATCAGCTTTTAAGACTGATATCACTCAATCCTTGAGATTGACCTTAAAGATTGAGAATTACAAACTCATGGAATTCAATGATATCTAAACTCGAGCTTGAACGAGAAAATATTTTGATCAAAATTACAAACCGATTTGTTTTCTGAAAACCCTATTTTCAATGCGTTCATTACCATTGAACGTAAAATCCTAGGAATTCACCTGGAATTCATTAGGTCACCTGAACTAAATCGGGTGTCAACCGTAAGAACGGTGGTTGCATAGCATGGTCAAAGACCGGACCTTGTGCCAGACCGAAAAATCATAAGGGTGAGCTTTACTATTGCTCTTACCAAGGATAGTAATTGCGTTCGACACGTTATAGACCATAATTAAAAGCATGTCAGGGGACATAGCCTTAACAGTTGCTTGTTCAACGCTTTCCTTTACAACCGGACGGTAGTTTACCGAAAGGTAATATACGGGACAAGTGAACTGGACGTGTTGCTTTCCAAATACAAGGTTAGCAAGTGGGTGACACAAAACCATAAGTTTTGAGCTAAAATTTTTAAATCTGAAACCTACCAAACCCACAAAAATATTTTGCAAACACCGGTAAAGGGTTATTCCGGAAAACTTATCTAGGGTAAAAACTAGATTTCAAAAGATCAAATGTTTTCATAAAGATCCAATTTCCTTAATGGATCTAAATTTTTATAGTCATGTGGGAATGTAAACCATATCGTTACTACCATTGTTTATACCACCGTATAAAAATCACTGATGTACAAAGTGTGAAGAATAAAGAAGTGATTCTAGTATTTTAAGACGATATTGCTTGAGGACAAGCAACGCTCAAGTGTGGGAATATTTGATAATGCTAAAAACGAACATATATTTCATAGCATTATTCCTCAAGAAAGACAAGCTTTTAGTTGAAATTGTTCTATTTACAAGTGATATTCGTTTAAATAATAAAAGGTGAAGACAAAAGACAGATTCGACGAATTGAAGACGCAAACGACCAAAAAGCTAAAAAGTACAAAAGACAATCAAAGAGGTTCCAATTATTGATAAGAAACGTCTCGAAATTACAAGAGTACAAGATTCAAAACGCAAAGTACAAGATATTAAATTGTACGCAATGACGTTCGAAAATCCGGAACCGGGACCAGAGTCAACTCTCAACGCTCGACGCAACGGACTAAAAATTACAAGTTAACTATGTATATAAATATAATATAATATATAATTAATTATATTAATTATATATATATTATATTTATAAATTAAAACCGTCGGCAGAGAAAGACTCCAAAGTTGTGAGCTGTGATTTCAATCTCCGCGACTCGCGGAGTTTGAAGGCAAAAATGCCGCGATTCGCGGAGCCCCTAAAGTCGAAAATCCCTATAAAAGCAACCGAATTCTGATCGCAAATCATCATCTTTTTTCTCCTCATTCATACGATATATTTATATTTATAATTTATATTTTAATTTTAATTTTAATTATAATTCTAATAATAAGGGTATGTTAGCGAATATTGTAAGGGTGTAAGTCGAAATTCTGTCCGTGTAACGCTACGCTATTTTTAATCATTGTAAGTTATGTTCAACCTTTTTACATTAATGTCTCGTAGCTAAGTTATTATTATGCTTATTTAATCCGAAGTAATCATGATGCTGGGCTAATTACTAAAATTGGGTAATTGGGCTTTGTACCATAATTGGGGTTTGGACAAAAGAACGACACTTGTGGAAATTAGACTATGGGCTATTAATGGGCTTTATATTTGTTTAACTAAATGATAGTTTGTTAATGTTAATATAAAGATTTACAATTGGGCGTCCCTATAAATTACCATATACACTCAATCGGACACGATGGGCGGGGTATTTATATGTACGAATAATCGTTCATTTAACCGGACACGGGAATGGATTAATAACCACTAGAATAATTAAAACAGGGGTGAAGTTATGTACAAGGACACTTGGTATAATTGATAACAAAATATTAAAACCTTGGGTTACACTCAGTCGACATCCTGGTGTAATTATTAAACAAAGTATTAAAATCTTGTTACAGTTTAAGTCCCCAATTAGTTGGAATATTTAACTTCGGGTATAAGGATAATTTGACGAGGACACTCGCACTTTATATTTATGACTGATGGACTGTTATGGACAAAAACCAGACGGACATATTAAATAATCCAGGACAAAGGACAATTAACCCATGGGCATAAAACTAAAATCAACACGTCAAACATCATGATTACGGAAGTTTAAATAAGCATAATTCTTTTATTTCATATTTAATTTCCTTTATTTTATATTTAATTGCACTTCTAATTATCGCATTTTTATTGTTATTTTATCGCAAGTTTATTTTATCGCACTTTTATTATTCGCAATTTCATTATCGTTATTTACTTTACGCTTAAAATTAAGTCTTGTATTTATTTATTATTTTACATTTGGTTTTAACTGCGACTAAAGTTTTAAAATCGACAAACCGGTCATTAAACGGTAAAAACCCCCCTTTATAATAATAATATTACTTATATATATGTATTTGTATTTTTATAAAAGTAAACTAATATAGCGTTAAGCTTTGTTTAAAGATTTCCCTGTGGAACGAACCGGACTTACTAAAAACTACACTACTGTACGATTAGGTACACTGCCTATAAGTGTTGTAGCAAGGTTTAAGTATATCCATTCTCTAAATAAATAAATATCTTGTGTAAAATTGTATCGTATTTAATAGTATTTCCTTGTAAAATTTAATAGTATTTTGTATACACCCCCTACGACATCACTATCTATGTAGTGTTTAACTCTGTGACCATTAACTTTAAATTCAATCCCATTTGAATTTATTAATTCTATCGTTCCGTATGGGAAAACTCTTTTGACTATGAATGGTCCAGACCATCTTGATTTCAATTTTCTAGGAATAGCTTGAATCGTGAATTGAAAAGAAGAACTCTGTCTCCTACTTTAAATTCTTTTGAACTTCTGATTCTTTTATCATGCCATTTCTTCGTTCTTTCCTTATAGATTAACGAATTTTCGTATGCTTCTTGTCTTAATTCTTCTAATTCGTTTAACTGACTTAACCGTAGACGTCCAGCTTCATGTAAATCAAGATTACATGTCTTCAAAGCCCAAAATGCTTCATGTTCAATTTCTACTGGAAGATGACATGCTTTTCCATAAACGAGTTTAAAAGGTGTGGTTCCAATTGGAGTTTTGTAGGCTGTTCTAAAAGCCCAGAGCGCATCCTCCAATTTAATGGACCATTTCTTCGGATTTGATCCTACGGTTTTCTCTAGAATACGTTTTAAAGCTCGGTTGGTATTTTCAACTTATCCACTTGTTTGTGGATGATAAGCGGTGGAGATTTTATGAGTTACTCCATATCTTTTAAGAACTTTCTCAAGTTGATTATTACAGAAATGAGTTCCCCGATCACTTATTAAAGCTTTCGGTGTTCCAAACCTTGCAAAAAGATGTTTCAAAAAGTTGACTACAACTGGTGCATCGTTAGTTGGGAGAGCTTGTGCTTCCGCCCATTTAGATACATAATCAATGGCTACGAGAATGTAGAGATTATTATGAGATTTTGGAAATGGACCCATAAAGTCAATACCCCAAATGTCAAATACTTCACATACTTGAATGACATTTTGTGGCATTTCATCACGTTGACTTATTTTTCCGGCCCTTTGACAAGCATCACAGGATTTGTAAAGAAGGTGTGCATCTTTGTAAATTGTAGGCCAATAGAATCCAGCATCATAAACTTTTCTTGCCGTTAGTTGAGGCCCATAATGCCCTCCTGTTGGTCCTGTGTGACAATGGTTTAAAATTTTACTAGCTTCATCTCCGAATACACATCGGCGTATTATTCCATCTGGACAACTTTTAAACAAATGTGGATCTTCCCAAAAATAGTGTTTTATATCACTAAAGAATTTCTTTCGTTTTTGGTACGATAATCCTTTTTCAAGGAATCCACAAACTAAGTAGTTTGCATAGTCTGCAAACCATGGTATTTCATTATAATCTATCTTCAATAGATATTCATCAGGAAAGTTGTCTTGTATGGCTGATTCATTTAGAACTTCTAATTCGGGATTTTCAAGACGAGAAAGATGATCAGCGGCGAGATTTTCTGCTCCTCTTTTATCTCGGATTTCAATATCGAATTCTTGTAAGAGTAAGATCCAACGGATTAATCTTGGTTTGGCATCTTGTTTCGAAAATAGGTATCTAAGAGCAGAATGGTCGGTATAGACCACCGTTTTTGCTAGAACGAGATATGAATGAAATTTGTCAAAAGTAAAGACAATAGCAAGGAGTTCTTTTTCAGTAGTTGTATAGTTCGTTTGTGCTCCTTGTAATGTCTTACTAGCATAATATATAGGTTGAAATCTTTTTTCAATCCTTTGTCCTAAAACGGCTCCCATTGCAAAATCACTTGCATCACACATAAGTTCAAACGGTAGATTCCAATTTGGAGTTATCATGATCGGCGCATTAGTGAGTTTCTATTTAAGAATATTAAAAGATTTGATACATTCATCTGAAAAGATGAATGGAGCATCCTTTTCTAGGAGTTTATTCATTGGAGTGGCAATTTTAGAAAAAAAATTTATGAAACGTCGGTAAAAACCGGCATGCCCTAGAAAACTCCTAACTCCTCTAACATTGGTGGGATGTGGAAGTTTAGCAATTACAACTACTTTAGCTCTATCCACTTCAATTCCTTCTTTTGAAATTTTATGTCCAAGAACGATGCCTTCTTTAACCATGAAATGGCATTTCTCTCAATTAAGTACTAGATTTGATTGTTCGTATCTAATAAGCATTCGTTCGAGATTAACTAAACATGATTCAAATTTATCACCGAAGACTGAAAAGTCATCCATGAAAACTTCCATGCATTCTTCTATCATGTCGTGAAAAATCGCCATCATGTACCTTTGAAAGGTTGCAGGGGCGTTGCAAAGTCCAAATGGCATGCGTTTGTAAGCAAAAGTACCATAAGGGCACGTGAATGTGGTTTTCTCTTGATCCTCGGGTGCTATTGGAATTTGAAAATATCCGGAAAAACCATCAAGAAAACAATAGTAGCTATTTCCGGCTAATCTTTCCAACATTTGATCAATAAAAGGTAAGGGAAAGTGATCTTTTCTAGTGGCGTCATTTAATTTTCTATAATCAATACATACACGCCATCCTGTTACAGTCCTAGTAGGAATAAGCTCATTTTTCTCATTTGTGATAACAGTCATGCCACCCTTCTTAGGTACGCATTGAACTGGGCTTACCCATGAACTATCAAAAATTGGATAAATTAAACCTGCATCAAGCAGTTTAATAATTTCTTTCTTAACAACATCTTGCATATTAGGATTTAGTCTTCGTTGGCGTTGCACATACATTTTATGACCTTCTTCCATAAGGATTTTATGTGTGCAATACGAAGGACTTATTCCTTTAATATCATGAATCTTCCATGCAATGGCTGGTTTATGAGCTTTCAACACAGAAATGAGTTGAGATTTCTCATTTTCAGTAAGAGAAGACGATATTATTACAGGTAATTCAGATTCACTATGTAAATAAGCGTATTCCAAATGATTTGGAAGTGGCTTTAACTCTAATGTCAGAGGTTCTTCTATCGATGATTTATATCGATATCTGTCTTCTTCTTTTAGGATTTGAATTTCTTCTGTTGTTGGTTCATATCCATTAGCTATTAGTGTAGCTAACATTTCAGTTTCATCAATTGGTTCAGTTCCTTCTCCTAAAGAACATTCTCCTGTTCCTTGTAATTCTGGAAATTCTTCTAACAATTCTGCATGTGAATCTATAGTTTGAATATAATAGCATGTATCATCTGCAGATTGCGGTTGTTGCATTGCTCTATCAACTGAAAAGGTAACACTCTCGTCCTCTATACTTAGGGTCAATTTCTTACCAAACACGTCTATCATTGCTTTAGCCGTGTTTAAGAATGGTCTTCCTAATATGAGAGGAACTTGAGAATCTTCTTCCATGTCCAGAACAACAAAATCTACTGGAAATACTAAAGTACCAACTTTAACTAGCATGTTTTCCATTATCCCTCTAGGATATTTTATTGATCGATCGGCTAGTTGTATGCTTATTCGTGTTGGTTTCAATTCTCCAAGGTCTAGTTTAGTGTATAGTGAATACGGCATTAAATTTATACTAGCACCTAAGTCTGCCAATGCTTCTATTGAACTAAGACTACCCAGAAAACATGGAATTGTGAAACTTCCTGGATCAGATAATTTTTCCGGTATCTTATTCAACAGCACTGCTGAACAATTAGCATTCATAGTAACAGCCGAGAGTTCTTCCATTTTCTTTCTATTCGAGATTAGATCTTTCAGAAATTTAGCATATCTAGGCATTCCTGAAATTACATCAATGAAAGGAAGATTGACATTTATTTGTTTAAACATATCCAAGAATTTGGATTGCTCGGCTTCAAGTTTCTCTTTTTTCATTTTACTCGGGTAAGGAAGTGGTGGTTGGTATGGTTTAACATAAGGTTTAGCCTTAACTGTGTTATCTTCATTAACATTTTCAACTACCGGTTCTTTTTCCTTATCTTGTTTAGATTGTGGTTCTTGTGGAATAGGAATAGCTTCATTAGAAATTACAGGTATTTCAGGTGGTTTAAGTGTTGTACCACTTCTTGGGGAAATGGCTTTAGCTGTTTCATTCCGGGGGTTAGCATTTGTATCACTAGGTAAACTTCCCGGTTTTCTTTCACCTATTAACCTTGCTAGGTTACTTACTTCTTGTTCCAGATTTTGAATAGAAGCTTGTTGATTTCTAAATGCTTGAGCATTTTGTTCATTCGTTTGTTTCTGAGATGTGAAAAACTGCGTTTGAGTTTCAACTAGCTTCGTCATCATATCTTCTAAATTTGGTTTTTTATCATTGGTTTGTGGTGGTTTGTTTTGAAAATTAGGTCTTTGCTGATTGTAAGTATTATTGGATACTTGTTGATTGCTAGGACCTTGTTGGTTGTTGTATGGAACATTTCGGTTATAATTCTGGTTTTGATTGTAAATTGGTCTTGGCGGTTGATAATTATTCTGATAATTATTTCCAGGCCTTTGGTTTATGTATGAAATATTCTCTCTTTGTTCCATTGTTAGTTCAATACTGAGACAATCTTTTGTTAAATGTGGTCCTCCACACTGCTCACAACTAATTCGTATTGAGTGTATATCCTTAGTCATCTTTTCCATTCATCTCTCGACAGCATCTATCTTTGCGGAAATGGAATCTAAGTCATGGCTAGAAACGGCTCTAGCTGCTTTAGATGATCTAACAATATCTTTTTCTTGGTGCCACTCATGTGAGTGGGAAGCAGTGTTATCAATAATTTTATAAGCATCAGTTTCTGTTTTCTTCATAATAGAACCACCCGCTGCTATATCGATGTCTTTCCTTGTAGTGATGTCACATCCTTGGTAGAATATTTGTACTATTTGACAGGTGTCTAAACCATGTTGCGGACATCCTCTTAATAACTTTCCAAATCTTGTCCACGCCTCATATAGAGTTTCATTCGGTTTCTGTGTGAATGTAACAATTTCTCCTTGAAGTCTCACGGCTTTAGATGCCGGAAAGAATTGTTTAAGAAATTTTTCAACTAAAACGTCCCATGTATCAATCGCCCCTTCAGGTAACGATTCCAACCAATCTTTGGATCTTCCTTCGGTGCACCACTAAATTGGCATTGATTAGTCACCATATGTAGAATTTGTCCTTTGATTTCATAATCTGGCGCATTAATGTCAGGATGAGTAATTGCGTGACCTTGGCCAGTGCGTTTAGCTCGCATTCGGTCTTCCATACTTAAAGGTTCCAGATTCTCCATGATTGAATTTGTTGAATCTGAATCACTAGAGGATTCCGATTTAATGGTTCGTTCCTCAACAATCTCTGTTTGAATAATTGGTGGTTCTGGAGGAAAGATTAATGGTTCAGGATCTATGAATTGTCCCTGAATATTGAAAGGACCCGTTCATATACATTATAAACGATTCACAATAGTTGATTACATTGCGAGCTATTTGACCTCTATATGATACATTATACAAACATTGCATTCGTTTTTAAAAGACAATCTTTCTTTACATCGAAAATTGACAGGCATGCATACCATTTCATAATATCCACTATCCAACTATAAATTGATTTAATAATAATCTTTGATGAACTCAATGACTCGAATGCAACGTTCTTCGTAATATGCTATGAAAGACTCCAAGTAATATCTTTAAAATGAGCAAATGCACAGCGGAAGATTTCTTTAACACCTGAGAATAAACATGCTTTAAAGTGTCAGCCAAAAGGTTGGTGAGTTCATTAGTTTATCATAATCATTTATTTCCATCATTTTAATAGACCACAAGAATTTCATTTCCAGTTCTCATAAATATACGTCCCATGCATAGAGACAAAAATAATCATTCATATGGTGAACACCTGGTAACCGACATTAACTAGATACATATAAGAATATCCCCATCATTCTGGGATCCTCCATCGGACATGATATAAATTTCGAAGTACTAAAGCATCCGGTACTTTGGATGGGGTTTGTTAGGCCCAATAGATCTATCTTTAGGATTCGCGTCAATTAGGGTGTCTGTTCCCTAATTCTTAGATTACCAGACTTAATAAAAAGGGGCATATTCGATTTCGATCATTCAACCATATAATGTAGTTTCGATTACTTGTGTCTATTTCATAAAACATTTATAAAAGCGCATGTATTCTCAATCCCAAAAATGTAAAGAGTAAAAGGGAGCAAATGAAACTCACCATACTGTATTTCGTAGTAAAAATACATATAACGTCATTGAACAAGTGCAAGGTTGGCCTCGAATTCACGAACCTAAATTAATTATATATATTTATGTGTTGGTCAATATTTGTCTAACAAATTAGGTCAAGTCATAGTGTACCACAATCCTAATGCTCGAGACTAATATGCAAAAGTCAACAAAAGTAAATTTGACTCAAAATAATTTCCAAAAATCTATACATGATTAATATATAGTTTAAATATCGTCGTTTTATATTTTTAAATATTTTTAAAACATTTAATAGAGTAAATAATATAATTTATTTATTAATAAATAAAGTTTTATATTAAATTTATATAATAAAATATATGTTTATATATATTAAGTAATAAAATTTATAGGGTTCATTTAATATCATAAAGATAATATGATAGTTATTATTAAAGTAAGTTATTACACATAGTAAAATATGTTTGTATCACATATTTATTTGATAAAATAATATCTATAATGTTAGTAAGTAAAAGTTGTATTATTTTGTAATAATAATTATTATTATAAAAATATCAATATTTATAATCACCAAGATGACATTATGATAAAACGATAATTCTAATTATGATAACTTTAATATTTACAATAATTTTTAATATTATCTTTAAAATAATAATTCTATTTAAAATAATAATAATGATATTTTATAGTAACAATGACATTTCTATTAAAATGATAATTTTTGTTAAAATGATAGTTTTAATACTAACGATACTTTTAATAATAATAGTAATGATAAAAATAATAAGAATGATAATTTTATCTAAATCAATATCATATAATATTTTAATTTCATCATGATACTCTTATCCATTATTTCCTAATCGTTTCGTTTAATAGCTTTTAATCGTCTTTTATATCGTGTTCATAATAATGATAATAATAGTAATCAAAATAATTAGGTGTTACAAATATTTGTTTTAATTACACTAATATTAATAATGATAGTTACTATGACATTATTAACGATAATACTAATAATTATCTTAATGATAATATAGTAATAATAATAATAATAATAACAATAACAATAACCATTTTGAAATAATTATATATATCAATAATGATAATAATAATAATAATTCCAATAATAATAATAATAATAATAATAATAATAATAATAATAATAATAATAATAATAATAATTGGATAATAATAATACTACTAATTATAACTTTAACGATAATAACGATAGTAATAATAAAATAAAATAAAAATAACATTTTTAATGATAAATCCCTTTTATTGATAAAGATAATAATAATGATAATAATAAGATAAAACTAGAACGACGATAAAAATGACGATAATAATAATCATTTTTAATAAAAATATCGAAAATTCAATTGATTATAACTTCTAATCCGTTCATCAAAACCATTCGATATCTAAAGGAAAAGTTCTTAATTTTTCGCTAGCTTTCCAAGGACATGCATATCTTATACCTTATCTCAACCGCAAGTGTAACTAATTCAAGATTCAACCTAACATGTCTAAGGGCAATATTAAAAGTACAAGCATGCATAATCCTAAATACTCGAGCACTAGTCAGGGATACACTATTAGTATGTAAAAGTTAAATTATGAGTACTCACGTATCAATATTGAGATTCAATATTGCAGGAAAGGTACGTAGACGCAACGGAAATGATAAACACTATATTAACCTCACGAGCATACCCATGAACCATACTCAATCAACTCCATAGCTATAACCCATAATTTCCTTAATCCTATCCCACTCGAAAAACAACTTCGAAATCACTCGGACAGCACTCCGTCGTAATATTTTATGTATACTAATAATATCTTGAAATAATACGGAGTAAATATATATATGTAAATCGATTGAGAGAGTTTAGAGAAAAATATTTTCAAGTTTCTATGAAATAATGAAACCTATTGAATTCTATTTATAATAGATTTTTGAATTATTAAAGTGAATTATTAAAGTATGAATTATTAAAGTAAATTATTAAAGTATGAATTATTAAAGTAAATTATTAAAGTATGAATTATTAAAGTGAATTATTAAAGTATGAATTATTAAAGTGAATTATTAAAGTATGAATTATTAAAGTGAATTATTAAAGTTAAAGTAAAGTAAAAATAAAGTAAAGGTAAAGTTTAAGTATAGTAAAAGTATAAAACTATGTACGTATAATACGCGTATAAATATATATAATATTAATTTAAATCGTTATATATACTTAATAAAATAAAATATAAATATCGTTATCTTTATCATCCTAGTTAAGTAATGAGTTGTCAAAAGTGGTTCTAGATATTTATATACGTTTTAATAATAAAGTTCTTTTAAACTGAAAACGTTTTTGTACGTTTGAAACTAAATAGATCAATCGAGTCTTTATGAGATTCAATCTTCCACTATCCTTTGTCTAGTTCTCAATGATTCACAATTTATTCTTATTTATAAATCACTTTACCATTTTCCGAATATTATTAAAATGAAAAGATTTCTCAAATCAACGTGGGCCTTTCAACAGAGACTTGTAATCATAATTCAATATATCTGATATTTCAATCATTTGATCTTATCTTCTAAATCCATTGATAAACATTTTGAAACAGATACAATCATATAAAGTATTTAATCTAATATTTTTGTTTACATTTCAAGTTATAATATATACACATATTCATATACAATCATATTCGTTTAATGGTTCGTGAATCGTTGGAACTTGGTCGAGGTTGAATGAATGTATGAACATAGTTTAAAATTCCTGAAATTTAACTTAACAAATATTGCTTATCGTGTCGGAAACATATAAAGATTAAAGTTTAAATTTGGTTAGAAATTTCCGGGTTGTCACAGTACCTACCCGTTAAAGAAATTTCGTCCCGAAATTTACGTGGAAAGGTCGTGAATGATAATAAGTATGTTTTCATGATGCATACGGGCTGAAAATTAGAGTTTTATCATCAGCGAATAATTTGGATAAACAATCCATTTATATGAAGAGTACGAATGAAGCTAACATAGAAGAGTGAAATGAGTAAGTGTAGATTCATCTTATCATTTGACGTAGATATGATTGATTCCCAGATTTCAAGGGATTTGAAGAAAATCTTCTTAATAAGATTTGACTCTCCGGTAATCAAGGGAATTAGGATCCGCTTTAAATGCGATCGTCCATTTTAATTGTTCTGTCGGAGATTTTCTTATAAATTCACCTCCTTCGTTTCCTTACAACTCACACCTTCTGTTGATGCATTTTATGCAAGTCCCTAGACATCTACCCACGTCCATTGCAAGTACAATAGTTTACAGGCCACCATGATTGCTTGTTATTATCCTATTCGTGTTTGTATGTGGTTACAGGAACTGCAGGAATGAGATTTAGATGTTTGATTATGTTAGACTTAGTCAGACGTACGAGTGAAGCCTCACTAGTACGGCTGACAGGCTCATACGCACGGTTGATGCTGAGCTAAGTCACAATTATAATCTAAATGAGAAGACACGAGTGAGTGATCACCCGTACGGCTGATGAAGCCAACTCGTACGTGTGATGAATGAATCGTATGGGTGAGTCAACAGCAGAGGTATATAAAGTCTTATGTTCTTCATTTTAGGTTAAGCCTCTCATTTGTTACACACACTCATATCTAGTGAGTTCCTCCGATTCTCTCTCAGTCCAAATCACCCAGGTGGTGAATAATAGCTCTAGGTGTTGATCTAATCACACTTGATTTAGTTGTGGTTTGACTAAATTAATAAAAAAACTTAACCTATTCACTAGAGGGTTTGATTCACTTATTCCGCCATTGTGTGAGTTAAATCTGTTGATTTCTAAGTTCCTAGTCATGTTTCATCTCCTTCTATTCTTTCCCCCTCAACTCATATTTTAAAGTATTCATCAATATGCTCCATCCAGTTCTGATTCTCGATATACTTCTAACTTTCATATCGATCATTCTTCTTTTTCATCTACCGCCGGAAGAATCTATTTACTTCTACTATACTCTTGGGTTTATAGTGTTTCTAGTTCTCCCGTATCTTTATATTGCTATATACATCGATATATATGGTTTATAATTTCTGGTTTATCGTTGGGCTTTATATGTTCTCTTATATTTCAAAGTCTCTGCTTCTGTCTTCTATAATCATTATCATTCACATTTAATGCTCTCTTTTATTTGCTTCAATTTATACCCCAATTTCTAGTTCGGAGTTTTGTCCTTTCGTTTCTTCTTCTTGCGATTAAGCACCGCTTGTAATGGTCCAGAATTCACAGATATGAATTTCAGAATGAACATTGTTAATGTTCTAGGAAGGAAATTGTGATGGCACGATCTTGACTTGTCAAATTACTAGAATACCTTGGAAAAGGCCGAATCATCAAGAAATATTTTCTTGATATTTTAGAGGTTAAATAGAATACAAGAGTCGTATAACATGGCACATGATGATGTTATGATCTGTGAATCATCACGTTCCATTTAGAAACTCAGCATGACTTACTGTAATATAATCACGTTGATCAAGTGTCATTATATTATACTAATTCATGCTTCAGTTCCCAACACTACTTCAAAATATTCCTATTTTAAACTTGAATGTTTCAGGATTTAGAAACTAAAATAGTTTCTTTTATGATGTAATACAGATAGCGCGAAGAGGTAAATGATTTCAAATAAGAAAAATTAAGAAAATATCTTCAGAAATATGGAGGATATTTATAATGAAAGATATGATGATATTTTAGAATTTCTAATATCAGAGGATGATGAAGAATATTCTCCGCAGGGGTTTAGAGTCAGGAGCAAGGTATTCGTTAATGACTTCAGTAGGCACTGAATCATTTGGATCCTTTGAAGTCAGGTTCAGTCTTTGTAATTTGTCCACAGCCTCCTTCCTACTTTGCTCAATCCGTTTTCCAGTTCCAAAACTTCTCTTTTTCTGCACTTTGCCAGCACACTTCATCATTATCATCCAGCTTTTACCGTTTAAAGTCATTTATAGTTTTTGCTACTTCATCAGCATTTTTTTTTCCATTTTCGGAGAACCAATTCGTAGTTCGGAGTGTTTTTCTGAAACTTCACATTCAAATTAAGTCCAGAAGATAGACGTTATATATACACATATAACTGTTGGCGTAGACATGCTGCGAGATTTCAAAATACTGATTGCTAATTCCCAATGATTCGTATGGCAATTCTCATTACAAGATGCGAATGAGTAAATGATGGGGTTTCAATAAATAATTATAATGACTTTTTGAAGAGGCTAAAGTCAAAGGGTAATGAAGTTGTTGGTACATCTGCTAATAATGTGGTGGAATGTAAAAGGTTCCCTAGTAACGATGGTGTATATCTCAAGGTTATAATAAAGTTAGTCTGACTGAAAAGTCGAAGTTGACTTGCTGGAGTTGTGACAAAACTGGCTACTTTGAATAGGAGTCGCAAAGTTATTTTTGTTAATAAATGCCAAAGAATCTGACGCGGATACGTTGTTTAAACTTTTACTTTGGTTTCAAGAGTTTTTTTCGGGTACATAACTGTGGGTAACATGTGGTTGGATCATCATCTCGATTGCTCATCATTCAAAGTGTCTTCAGAAATTTTCGAAGGGTTTGAACACAGATTGTAATCGTTAACATACATTTGATGTTCTAACACAGTTTTGAAGTCAAAATATAGCTTGTGAAAGATGTAAGGATCTAAGAGTGATGATTTTGGTCATATCTCGAGTTGAATTTTGAGATTTCAAAATCAGAATATGTAATTAAATTTTGAATGAGTATGGTTGTTTTAATTTCTATAAAAGAATGTATATTGTTGTGAAAGTAGGGAGTATAATGGATGATTTGCTGAATCAGATTCGAAGAATGTAACATATTATTTGTGAATTTATATATCTCTCGGGTATTACCTACCCGTTAAAAAAAAATTCACAATTAATATTTTGTACAAAAGAATTTTATTACAGTCTTTATGAAAATATATATATATGTATATTTTCTTCAGATGTAACATAGATTTAATGAGTTAATGTTAAATTAAACTCATTTGATTTACGGTTGAAACTAGAATTGAATAATCCCTAAAGGCTTTAAAAAGTACATAACTTTTACGCAGTATTTCTTTAATGACATTGAAATTATGAATCAATACTTCATTATTTGTTGATGTATGATGTTCGGTTCGTGAAATTCTTGTGAATTTCGCAAAGTACGAATGATGTTATCTGAAAAGTTTCGGGTACATCGATGATGAAAGTGTAAAATCAAATATATACTTGATTTATTATGAATTGGAATTTGTTGAATTGCAACAGAGATTGTAGTTAACGCTGGTTAAGTTGCGGCCGAAGGACGTACATTATTGCATATTTGTAATATGAATTAACCGAGTAGTTAAGGTTCACACACAATAGCTTAGCACGGAAAGATTTATTTCAATATATATATATATATATATATATATATATATATATATATATATAATATACATATAATTTCTTCAGAGGGAATGAGTTAATTCTTCATAACTCGTTGATACAATATACACGTTATTGATTCGTAATGATGTCCACAGTGATTCTTGAACTGACGGAGTTTGTGATGTTATCGGTGTTGTTGATTCGGATGTTGACTGTACTGACGATGCTGGTAACGCTGACGGTACTGTTGATGCTGTTGGTAAAGCAAGTTTAGCTTGTTAATCACACACCATTTTTGTCAGGTTTCTACTCTTCCTTCTATCATTTTGGTTCGCTTAACTGATTTATGGTTAGGGCTAGATTAGATAATCTCTAAGACTTTAGAGATTACATAATCGCCGCGGAATGTTTCTCCAATGAAGTTATGAATTAATACTTCGTCAGTTATTGTTGTTGGTACTCCTTGGTATCTATGGTGCGTATGACGTTGATGCTCGTGGGACAGATTGTGAGTTGAGGTTTACGACACGGTTGTGGTTGGAGGTGGTAATGGTACTGTTGGCGTTGATGATGGTGGTACTGGTTATGCTGCTGATGCTGCTGCTGGTGTTTGTAATCTCTGCACCATATTCTCCAAAGCCACTACCCGAGCGCGAAGCTCGTTGACTTCTTCTATTACACCGGGGTGATTGTCGGTTCGGACGAGCGAATAAATAAAATCTAAAATTTGATGTAATATATAATCGTGATGATATACTCTGGAAATGAGCGAGAACATGGTATTTCGGATAGGTTCGCCGGTAAGTGCTTCAGGTTCTCCGTCAAGAGGGCAATGTGGTGGATGGAAGGGATCACCTTCTTCTTGTCTCCAATGATTGAGGAGGCTACGAACCCATCACCAATTCATCCAGAATAGGTGATGACTGATTGGTTGATCTATTCCGGTCACACTGCTTTCGGAGCTTGAATGGGATTCCATTTCGGAATCTGAGTGACTTGAACTGATGACGAATTCCATTTCGTACGATTGGATAAAGGATTTTTTTTTTTTCGATATGAAATGATTTTTGGCTAACGGATGTTATTCTAATTACATAGAATATATAAATATATATAGATCAAAATATATGTCAGGCAAAGTTTAAAGTAACAGATACGATAAGTTATGATTTAGCAGATATGCTAAGATATGAATTTTTGTCTATACACTATTCATGCAATCAATGCAGCAAGACGTGTCTTAGACTAAAAATGATAAGCAGGTAATTTCCTGAGGATGATAAGTAGTTAATATTCGACACAAAATGATAAGCAAAACTTTTGACATGCAGACACGGTCGAAGTCCAGACTCACTAATGCATCCTATCGACTTATCAGTTAGACACACTAATGCAGACCTGGTTCGCTAAGACCACCGCTCTGATACCAACTGAAAGGACCCGTTGATATCGCGTATTTCATATGCATTTTTCCTTAGCGATATCGGGTACATTTTGGTCCTTTTGGATACGATTTGGAGTTATTTTGGTTAAAGTTGTGAAAGTTTGAGTTCCAAGACCAAGAAGGTTAAATTTGATGTTATTTGATGGTTTTGGATGTCTTTCGATGTTTACGAGTGAAAAGGTTTGATTCGGTTCGAGTTTTGGTGTTAATATGATGTTTTTAAGCTCGTTTCAGCAATTGTATAATGGAGCGCCGCTCCAAAATAGGGCGCGCCGCGCCAATTAACTAGAAAAGCATGTCGAGCATATCAGAAGGTCAAAGATTCAGTTTACAGTGAAATGGCGCGCCGCGCGGGGTCCTTGGCGCGCCGCGCGAGTTGAGGCCCGGGTCCAGATTTTTCCCATATTTAAAGGCCGAAAAATACCCTAATTTATAAGAATCGTATCCTGACGAATTCCAGCCACTTTTTGACGAACTTAGGTGATTTTTGGAGATCTTCAAGGTCATTCTAAGGTACTAATCATTCCGGGAACAAGTCTCGATTCGTGTATCGTTCAGATTTCAATCTTTGATTAGGTTTATTCTTTTGTTATCAACAATGAATTTCTCTATGTTTTTGATTGTTATTTTGATTTCAGCCATGATTGTAGGCTAAACTCTTAATGTTTGTCTAGATTGAATATTTGCAAGTGTTTGGATGTTACTTTGAGGTTTTATTAATTGATGCATGATAATTATGAGTTTTGATTAAGAACCATTCTTGTGGGTGTTAATTATTGATACTAGGTTGATTAGTGAATCTTGTTTGAACAAAGGGAACCCTGTTTCAATTTAGTGATCTAATTTCCAATTGATTTGTCTTAACCGATTGGGTGCTTACTGGACCAAGGGGGTAAACCGGGTATGGTAATTAAGCAAAACAGGGGTGAATTGTGTGGAGCGAACGCGTAACCAATTGAATCTTAATCTTGTAATTAGCTAGTTACTAAGTCACAAACGAAATATAGTTTTTGGTGAAAGGGAACCCTAAGCCAATAAGTCCTAGTTTGATGTGTTTGCTAAAAGAGAACTCTGGGTAAACCGACTCTGTAATTGCGTGCATTGATTAATTGAATCAGTGCTTAATAACAAATCATCCAACACTGCGAATAAGATATCTAGGCGAACATTCTTTTATCCATTGAATTCAAATATCTTTATTTTTCTGTCGAGTCTGCATTTCTTTTATTTAAACTTAAAAACCAAAAATATTGTCTTTTATTTTCAAAGCTATCTTGATTTGGCTAATCGTTAAATAGCCGCAAAACAAACTATCTCGTACTTTCAACTTTCATAGTTTAACTTAGTTTACTTTTCTTAGTTGCAAACTTAATTCTCACGTTAATACTGTCCTTGGAACGATATTTGGAATTACCATTTTTATACTATTGCACGATCGGGTACACTGCCCGTTAGTGTGTAGTAATCTTTAAACCAGGCATATTTCCAGAGATAATTTATATACTAGATTTCACACATCAAGTTTTTGGCGCCGCTGCCGGGGACAGTTGTGTTGAAAATTAAGTTTGATAATTAAGTTTGTTCTTAGCTAATTTTAACCGTTTATTTTAAATTTTAATTCTAATTGAGTCGGTGCGTTTAATCGGTTTGTTAGCTGTGTTCTTGCAGTTACAGGTAGTGCATGCAACATACGCGTTCTTCAGATTCTCCAATTGTTAAACCATTTGACGAGCCTGAAAGAGAGTTGTTTAAAGCTTTAAGTCAGAAGCAAAAGTTAACAGTGGATTCATCAGTTTTATCGGGTGATACTTACGTTAATTTGGGTAGTACTTCTGAGACTGTGGTGCCCGAGACACCACCTGAAATTTTTAACGAAGAAGACTCTTACGCTTCGTCTGATACTACAGAAACTGAAGAAATGTCCGAAGGAGAAGCACCCCGTCCTCAGACTATGGCTGAAAAGTTAAAGGCCACCCGAGGAGGCCAAGGCAATTCGATTACTCAACCGGATATTACTCAGCCTTTTCAAATCACAGGGCCAATCCTGAGTTTGATTCAATCTGATTGCCGATTCTATGGCAAGGATGATGAGGATGCTAACGAGCATCTTCGTAATTTTAATGATGTTTGTAACTTGTTTAAGCTACATGAGGTTGCCGATACTTCTATTAAGACTAGGCTGTTCCCTTGGACTCTTAAGGGAGACGCCAAGAGATGGTTAGACAAGCAACCTGAGGGTACGATTAGATCTTGGGAGACTTTGGAGGATAAGTTTTTGTCGAAGTTTTTCCCTGTTTCTCGAGCTGCTCGACTACAAGCCGAAATTTCTCAATTTAGACAGAAGAGCAGTGAGACATTGTTTGATACTTGGGACCGATTTTCCACTTTGTTACGCTCGTGTCCGCAACACGGGTTGAATGATTTACAGAAAGTTCAGATTTTCTACAAAGGTTGTGATATTCCAACGCGTCAAAGTATTGACCAAGCTGCAGGTGGATCATTGATGGATAAGACCGAAGAAGATGCGCTAGCGATCATTGAAAAGCAAGCTGCTTATTCTCATGAGTGGCATCAGGATCATGAATCTTACCCTTCAGCTTCAGTTAAGAGAACAGAGACTACAGGTACAGGTGCTTATGATGATTTTGGGTCTTTCAGTGCTAAGTTGGATTCGTTTGGTAGGAATTTGGAGAAGATGAACAAGGATATTCATGGTATGAAGGTTGGTTGTGAATACTGTAGAGGTTTGCATCTGGGCAAAGATTGTGATGCGGGTTTGACTATGAATCAGAAAGAAGAGGTCAACTATATTAGTCAGCAGAATAACAATCAGTTTCAGGGACGTGCTCAGTTTAATAGGAATTTCAATAATCCTTATAATCCGCAAGCTAATCAGGGTTCGAGGTTCCAACCGGGTTCTAGTGGAGGTTTTCAGCAGCAAGCTCCCGGTTATTTTCAGAAACCACAGGTCGAAGAGAAAAAGTCCAACCTTGAGGCTATGATCGAGAAGTTAGTGATATCTCAGACTCAACTTGTCACTACCGTTACTCAGAATAATGAAAAGAATGACCAAATGTTTCGAAATCAACAACCAGCTATTCATAATCTTGAACAGCAGATTGGTCAACTTGCTAATAAGAGTAGTGAGAGGAAACCGGGAGAGTTACCTAGCAAGACGGATACTAACCCGAAAAACGGGCATGTTAATGCTATCACCACCCGAAGTGGTTTAGCATATTATCCACCGAGGAAGCCCGACGAGTATGATTTGAGGGTACCGTTAGTTAATGATAGTGAGCCGGTTGTTGAAAGTGAACCGGCAAGGGAAAAGGAGCCGGAACAGGTGGCTGAAAAAGTTGTTAAGGAACCGGTTACTGTTGCTGCTAAACCGGTAGTTAGAGAGTATCAACCACCGCTCCCATTCCCGAGGAAACAGCGATTGGAGAAGCTAGAGGCCGAAAAGTCCAAGTTCATGGACTTGATTAAAAAAGTTAACATAAATATGCCTTTTATTGATGTTATTGCAGGTATGCCTAAGTATGCGAGGTTTCTCAAAGATTTGGTGACTAACAGGCAGAAGCTGAAGAACGTGTCTTCAGTCAGGTTGAATGCCGCATGCTCAGCGGTTGTTGCAAACAAGCTTCCCGAGAAGCTTGAAGATCCTGGAAGTTTTACCATTCCTTGTTTACTTGGTAATTTGGACTGTATGAGGGCTTTGGCGGATTTGGGGGCTTGCATTAATTTAATGCCTTATTCTATTTACTTAAAGCTAGACCCCGGGGAGTTAAAACCCACGCGTATGGCTGTGCAGCTAGCCGACCGCTCTATTAAATTCCCTCGTGGAATCATAGAGAATATGCTAGTGAAGACCGGGTCGTTAGTTTTTCCGGCGGATTTTGTGGTTTTGGATATGGAAGTGGATGAAAGGATTCCACTAATTTTGGGTCGGCCATTCTTAAATACTGCTAGGTGTATGATTGATGTGTATGGCCAAAAGCTGACCCTTAGGATAGATGATTTGAGTGCAACATTCTCAATCGACCATGCTTTGAAATACCCTGGCTACACTGATGATACATGTTATTTTCTTAACACTGTGAATGTCCAGTCTGAGTTTTTGCAGGAATTCCCAGAGTTACAGGGTTCAGGAGAATGCTCATTGGTTGAGATTGATGAGGATGTACAGGTTGAGGAGGTGGATATTTTAACCACCTTGATGGAAAACGGCTATGAGCCGACTGAAGAGGAGTTCAAAGAACTTGAACGTGATTCAAATTACTGGAGCAAGTCTTCAATTGAAGAACCTCCCGAGCTTGAATTGAAGCCACTTCCAGATCATTTGGAATACGCTTACTTGCATGAGGAATCTAAGCTTCCGGTAATTATTTCTTCTTCTCTTTCAGCAGGTCAGAAAACTGAGCTTGTAACCATGCTAAAGGACCATAAACCGGCCATTGCATGGAAGATTCACGACATTAAGGGTATTAGTCCCTCCTATTGCACCCACAAAATTCTAATGGAGGATAACTCCAAACCTGTGGTGCAACGCCAAAGGAGGTTGAACCCGCACATGCAAGTTGTCGTGAAGAAAGAGATCATAAAGCTCCTTGATGCAGGTCTGATTTACCCAATTTCTGACAGTCCATGGATTAGCCCGGTACACTGTGTACCTAAGAAAGGTGGTATGACTGTTACCACCAATGATAAAAATGAGTTAATTTCCACCCGGACTGTCACGGGGTGGCGTGTTTGTATCGACTACCGTAAGTTGAACGACGCCACACGTAAAGACCACTTCCCGCTACCTTTCATGGATCAAATGCTAGAGAGGTTGGCGGGAAACAGCTTCTATTGCTTTCTCGATGGTTTCTCGGGCTATTTTCAAATTCCTATCTCGCCCGAGGACCAAGAGAAGACTACTTTCACGTGCCCGTATGGCACGTTCTCTTATCGACGCATGCCCTTTGGCCTTTGCAATGCTCCGGCCACTTTTCAAAGGTGCATGATGGCCATATTCCATGACATGATAGAAGATTGCATGGAGGTGTTCATGGATGACTTCTCGGTCTTCGGTGACACTTTCGATTCATGCCTTCTTAATTTAGAACGGATGTTGGTCAGGTGCGAAAAATCTAATCTTGTGCTCAACTGGGAGAAGTGCCATTTCATGGTTCAAGGGGCCATCGTTCTCGGGCACAAGATTTCTAAAAACGGTATAGAGGTGGATCCCGCAAAGGTTACCGCTATTAAGAACCTTCCACCCCCTACCGATGTTAAGGGTGTTAGGAGTTTTCTCGGGCACGCCGGTTTTTACCGGCGATTCATTAAAGATTTTTCTAAGATTGCCAACCCGATGAATAAACTCCTTGAAAAGGACACCCCGTGGAAATTCTCCGATGAATGCCAAAAGGCATTCGAGCTTTTGAAGGAGAAACTCATCAATGCGCCAATCATAATTGCTCCGAATTGGTCCTTACCGTTCGAGCTTATGTGCGATGCATCTGATTTCGCTGTTGGCTCAGTTTTGGGTCAAAGGGTCGAGAAGCATTTCCGACCCATCTACTATGCAAGCAAGACCTTGCAAGGAGCGCAATTAAATTATACTACCACTGAAAAAGAGCTCCTTGCGGTGGTCTTTTCGTTTGATAAGTTCCGGTCCTACTTAGTCTTATCTAAGACTATTGTCTTTACGGACCATTCTGCTCTAAAGTACCTTTTTGCTAAACCGGATGCAAAACCACGACTTCTTAGATGGATCTTGCTTTTGCAAGAATTTGATGTGGAGATCCGGGATAAAAAGGGTGCTGAAAACTTGGCGGCCGATCACCTTTCACGTCTTGAGAACCCCTCCCGTGAGGTTCTCGATGAGACGACCATTCATGATGATTTTCCCGGCGAATATCTCATGAAGGTGGATAAGGTTGATGAGCCGTGGTACGTGGACATTGCTAATTATCTAGTTGGGAAATTCTTAGAAAAAGGGTGGTCACATCAAAAGAGGAAGAAATTCTTCAGTGACCTTAAGTACTATTTCTGGGAGGATCCCTATCTTTTTCGTTGTTGTCCCGATGGAGTTATCCGCCGGTGTGTTTCCGGTGATGAGTGTATGCGTATTTTGACCGAGTGCCATAGTGGGCCTACCGGTGGGCATTTTGGACCCCAAATTACGGGGCGTAAAGTCTATGATGCCGGCTTTTATTGGCCGACAATCTTCAAAGATGCCCACCTGGTTTGTAAGTCATGTGATTCGTGCCAAAGGACCGGTAAAGTCACCAAACGTGATGAGATGCCTCAACAAAGCATCCAAGTTTGTGAAGTATTTGACGTTTGGGGAATTGACTTTATGGGGCCATTTCCGAAATCTCAGAATTATAGTTACATACTTGTTGCCATTGACTACGTGTCTAAATGGGCCGAAGCGCAAGCTTTACCCACAAATGATGCACGAGTAGTGATTTCGTTCCTTAAGCATTTATTCTCTCGATTTGGAACTCCTAAAGCTTTAATTAGCGATAGGGGTACTCATTTTTGTAACGCTCAAATGGAGAAGGTATTGAAGCGATATGGAGTTCTCCATAAAGTTTCTACTTCATACCATCCCCAAACGAGCGGACAAGTTGAGAATACAAATCGAGCTCTTAAAAGTATTCTTGAGAAAACTGTGGGTTTTAATCCGAAGGAGTGGGCAAATAAGCTCGATGAAGCTTTGTGGGCGTTTAGAACCGCCTTCAAAATGCCACTTGGTACCACTCCTTATCGGTTGGTTTATGGGAAAGCGTGCCATCTCCCGTTGGAGATTGAGCATAAAGCTATGTGGGCACTTTAAAAGTGCAATTTAGATTTGAAGGAAGCCGGACGCCTAAGGGCGGGGCAATTGAATGAGCTTGGTGAGTTACGCCTTGATGCGTACGAGAATTCATTGATTTATAAAGAAAAGACCAAGCAATGGCATGATAGGAAGTTAAAGGGTCTAAAAGAGTTTAACGAAGGCGACCGAGTGCTTTTGTTTAACTCTAGATTGAAGCTTTTACCGGGAAAACTTAAGTCCCGATGGACGGGACCATTTGAGGTTGTTAAGGTGTACCCATACGGTACGGTCGAGTTGAAAAATGCGAATGGTATCACCTTTAAGGTTAACGGACATCGTGTGAAGAAGTATGTTGATGGTCCGTTAGTGATTGATGACGAGGTTCACGTTGAACCCGATCCCAACGCCACTTGAAGTTGGGGACGAGTCGTGTGAACGACTCGTTAAATAAGGTTCACATTGTTGTAGAGTTTGTATATTTTTGTGCTTGTTTGATAATATGTGCAACATGATCATGATTGGATTGTTATTGGGTTTGTTTGGTAGTTTGATGGTGAGAAAATTGGGTTTAGAGACTTGTAAAAACGAATTTTTGATGTTTCTGGAGGTGGAGCGCCGCTCCATTTGTGGGCGCGCCGCGCCACTGTGTAGTATCTGATGCATCAGTTTTTGAAAACACTCGACATCGTTTTTCAGTTATTCGGAGCGCCGCGCGAGCTTTCGGCGCGCCGCGCGGTTTTGTTGCGCGCCGCGCGACTTATTGGAGCGCCGCGCCACCTGGGTCGGGTAGACTGTTTTGGGCTTTTAATTTAAATTACACCCGAATTTTCCCATCCACATAACTTAAAATCGGGAACCAGATGTCTTTTATGCTTTATTACTTCAATTATTTTCATTCACACACATCTTTAACACCTACAAATCCTTTGATCTTACAAAACCCTAAATCTTAAAGTTTAATTTCTTGTTTCAAGTAACCTTAATCTTTCAAGAATGGCACCCAAGAAGGTCCGAATTTGTTCCTTTCTCTACTAATTTCATCTTATTATATGTAAATTGCTTGATTAATTCTTAATTAACATGATGAATTAGTGTGGGGTTGTTTTAATTTGGGTTATGTGATTCAATTAGTCATGGGTTTTTGTTAGATAGTGTTTATATGCTTTGATTTTATGCTAAAGTTGGTGTTTTTGGAAGTTTAACATGAACCTAGGGTTTGTAGGATTAAGAGTCCGAATTTGGTAAATAAAAGGGGTTAATTGCTTGAAGGTGTGTTGGTATTTGAATTGTTCATGTGTTTTTGAACTAGTGTGGGGTAGTGTCCATATGGGCGGGTCAATTGTTTTGATTGACTTAAGCTAAATTGTTCCAATTTTGTGCTTTGCCATGCTAGTGATGATTAAGCATATGATTTTGAATTGTTTTGAAGCTTTTGTTTAATGGTTGTTGAAATTGATAAAAGTTGCTAACATGATGAAGTTATTGGATTTTTGGAATTTAAAAGAGTTATAAGTAATCATGTTGTTATGTTTTGGTTATGTTGTTTGATGAATAAGGTTATGAGTTATTTGTTTTGATGGATGATGTGAGTTGGTTGAGAGTTAGTTTTTGAAAAAGTTTTCACAAGAGTTGTTTTGTTTAGTTGGTAATTGTTTTTGAAGGTGAATTAACATGAAACAAGGATTGATTGTAAAGGTGTTTGGTGCTTATTATGATGACTAACACTAACTTTTGAGTTTTGTGTTTGTTTCTTACTTGTTTCATGAATGTAGAGAACAAGAGGTAACCAACCACAGCAACCACCGAACAACCCTGAATTGTGGTTGACCCAAGTTGGTAATATTGAGGATTTGGAACAAAGGTTTAACATCAATCTTGCTCGTCCGATTGAGCAAACTTACTACTTGGATTGGACGCAACTTCGAAATGAAAGTGTTCATGCTTATCGACAATTGCGTGGTTACTTATGGGTTACTTATAGTGGTAATGAGTTGAGACCGTATGAGCGATTGTTTGAGATTAACGAAGATGTTTATGAGCAGTTGACTGTTGAGTTCTTTTCGACCGTAAGTTGTCGCCCCCGAGTTGCTCCTCGTGATTCGGACTTTTTGACATTCAGGCTTGGCGGGGCGGACCGTCGAATGAGTAAGGTTGAGTTAGCTCGGGCGTTGGGTTTGTACCCCGAGTTAAATGATGATATAGATTTACAGTACCATTTGTTAGGGTGCCGGGTTTTTGGTGATGGCGAGTTTAGTGAAAGTGAGTATTGGCCAACGATTATTAATCCGGGGGTTAGGGCGTTCAGTTCTAGTAGAAGCATTCAGTCTAATCTTCGACGTCCGGTGGACCGTATTCTTTTTAAAATGATTGCTACTATGTTCATGGCCCGGAGAAATGCAAACAAAATTAAACGAAAGGATCTTTGGATCCTCCAGCAGATAAAAGCGAGAGAGGCAATTGATGTGCCGACTATGTTGGGGTCCTGGTTTCAGGAAATCGGTGAAGATAATCGTCCCGAGCGCCCGTTGTTAGGGGGCCATTTTGTGACACGTATAGCTGAGGCATTTTCTGTGCCTACTGATAGGTGTACTATCGCGGGGGTCGAAGCAATGGTAACAAACATTTTGTTTTTCGCTAAAGCCGATTTTATTAGGCGAGGACCGAACGGTTGGGTTTTGGTAGAGGATGAAGAACAACCACAGGTTCAAGGTCAACAGCAACAGCAACAGCGAGGTCAAGGTAGAGGACGTGGTATTGGGTCCACGTATGAAGCAGGGAGTTCTAGTGGTAATGTTCGGGGAGTATGGACTCCCGATGAGGAAGCTTTTAATGGGTTGGTGAATAGTGTTGACGGGCTGCATCTTGAGTTCCAAGATAGTCGTACATTTTATAATGATCAGGTTGCGCATAATCAGCGTATGTATGACGAACAGCGCCGTCATAATCAGGAGTTGATGACATGGCATCAGGGTAACTATGGGTCGCTTAACACGAGTTTGGGTCAGGTTCGGACAGAGGTTGGTAATTTGGGCGACCGTGTTGACAGGATAGAGTATGATGTTCGAGGGATTCGGGCCCACAATCAGTGGGAAATTCATCAGAGGCAGCTCCAACGGCAGATGTGTCGTGTGCCGGATGCGTACATTCCTACGCAAACCACTATTCCGGACTACACCACCGTGACGCCTCCGAGACCGGATCCGTCTTATGACCCGTATCAAGCGTGCCAAGATACTTATGGCGTGACTTGGGACCCGTTGAGAGATTTTTGGCCGGGAAGCGATTGATGTGTTGCACGTATTATTGTTGTATTTGTTTAGACACTTTCCATTTCGATTTGGTTGTACTTGATATTTTTATTTTTCGTATGATGTACTTGAGACTTTATTAGGGGCAAGGCGTTTCGGTACCGGGTGGTACCACCTTGTTCCCATTTATGTATTTGGTGTGTTTTGCTTTTTCTTAGGTGTGTTGGAGAAACGGTTTTTCAAGTCTGGCATTAAGTTCAGCAAAACTACTTGAGTGATGATATTTGTGTGAGAATCGAGAATGGACGATGTTCTTATGCTGGCAGTCAGTTCAGCGCCATCTGTCACTGTCATTCCACGATTTGTGGTTAAGCTCGATAAGTTTTTATTTTTCTTACCCTTTTGATTTTAATCCATTTTTGATCTCAAATAATGGGGACATTACTTGATCTCAAGTGTGGGGTGGGGGATGTAAAATCTCTCGGGTTGGTTATTAATAGAATAATCATTATTTTGGTTTTGATATCTAAAAGACTTGACATTTCACGGAGTTTTGGTCGTAAAAAAAAAAAATTGAAAAATTAGGGGAAAATAAAAAAATTGGAAAAATTAGTTAGTGAAAAAGAAAAAAAAAATATAAAAGTAGTTAAAAATTCGACCAAAACCCTTGTTTAAGTATGGCTTGGTATTTATATTTCATGATGTTTAAAGAAGCCAAAGTTGTTCCACATGTTCATTACCATTGAACATGAAATCCTACGAGTTCGGGGAACTCAATAGTAGGTCACCTGTACCAAAACGGGTGTAAACCGTGAGAGAGCGGTGATTGCATAGCGTGATTGTGACCGAATCACGTGCCAGATCAAAAACTTTTGGTTACTTGGTATAGCATACTTCCGAAACTATATCATTTTATTATTGCATCATTTAATGATGTGATACTGTGGGAAGAGGAGCCTTGAGCTTCACCAGTGCTGTCCTTTTCAGGAGCAATAGCTACGTGCTTGTGTTTGCTTAGACAACACAACCCATAGCCAAAAGCTATGGAACCCGAAGGTTTTCGGGATTTTTCAAAACCGGTGTCAATTGAAACAGATTGGCACTTCCGAGTGATTCAGATCCACTCATTTAAGGAAGTAAAGTCTTCCGACCGTCCTACTTGGTACGTATACCTCTTAAGCGTGCCATTTCATTACCCATCATTTCACGATGAGGTACTGTTAGAGGAGAAAGTCTTGAACTTTCAAAACACGTTCATTATTTTGAATGTGAAATCCTACATGAACATTCAGTTCATACGTAGGTCACTTGTACAAAAACGGGTGTCAACCGTATGAACGGTGATTGGATCGTGTGGTCGAAGCCGGGCCATACGCTAGATCGAAAACTTTATAGGGCGGTCTTCATTGTTTCTCCTAACAAGGACAATGTATGCGCTCGACCACCTTTTATGACCATACAGGATGAATCCACTCCATCCTAAAGGGAGTCAAGTCTCCCGAACGACACACTTGCTGATTCATTTCAGAAGTTGTAGTCCAGACCAGTTGTAGTGTGACGAAAAGTCTTGAAAAGTCATTGCTAAAATCGACTGGAAATCTACCAGGCCTCAACATCAAACAGGGAAACTGGTAGTCAAAGCTTATCTCAATGAGGGAGATTTGCTAGCCAAATGGGAAGCGCACCATGATACACAAAATGTCAGTGATTGATCAGATTCCCAGTGGATAACCTCCGAAAAGGTAAGATATCAGCTTTTAAGCCTGATGAACCTCAATCTTTATGGTTGACTTAACGGATTAGACGGTTACCTCATAATTATCAATGATATCCGGACGTAATGTGTATCCTCCTAAGCACATTATTTTCTTACCGACATCTCGCGATGTTAGGTACTGTGGGAGGCTTGGCTTGACCAATTGCGGGGTAGCCCGTACGTTCTCTTGGCACATGTGTTCGATTGCTTATTCTTTGGTGCTCGGTTCCCACTTGATTCCCGGTTCTTTTGAAGATTTATGTTATGACTCGAGATCCTCTACTTCATCATTATGGTACGTTATCGAGATTATTTTTGGTTTCTATATTCGTTACATATTGTTTGCGGTTGGGAAGTTACAAGGGGGAATGCAAGTGGGAACCATGGTTGTTATTTACTCCAAATCGTGCCCACGCTAGTTGCTTGTTTGGTTTATTGATCGTTTGGTTCTACATATATTTTTGAAGACGTTATTTCATGGTAGAAGATTATTATCGAGTTTCATTGCTTGAGGACAAGCAAAACTCTAGTGTGGGGTTGTTTGATATCGCGTATTTCATATGCATTTTTCCTTAGCGATATCGGGTACATTTTGGTCCTTTTGGATACGATTTGGAGTTATTTTGGTTAAAGTTGTGAAAGTTTGAGTTCCAAGACCAAGAAGGTTAAATTTGATGTTATTTGATGGTTTTGGATGTCTTTCGATGTTTACGAGTGAAAAGGTTTGATTCGGTTCGAGTTTTGGTGTTAATATGATGTTTTTAAGCTCGTTTCAGCAATTGTATAATGGAGCGCCGCTCCAAAATAGGGCGCGCCGCGCCAATTAACTAGAAAAGCATGTCGAGCATATCAGAAGGTCAAAGATTCAGTTTACAGTGAAATGGCGCGCCGCGCGGGGTCCTTGGCGCGCCGCGCAAGTTGAGGCCCGGGTCCAGATTTTTCCCATATTTAAAGGCCGAAAAATACCCTAATTTATAAGAATCGTATCCTGACGAATTCCAGCCACTTTTTGACGAACTTAGGTGATTTTTGGAGATCTTCAAGGTCATTCTAAGGTACTAATCATTCCGGGAACAAGTCTCGATTCGTGTATCGTTCAGATTTCAATCTTTGATTAGGTTTATTCTTTTGTTATCAACAATGAATTTCTCTATGTTTTTTATTGTTATTTTGATTTCAGCCATGATTGTAGGCTAAACTCTTAATGTTTGTCTAGATTGAATATTTGCAAGTGTTTGGATGTTACTTTGAGGTTTTATTAATTGATGCATGATAATTATGAGTTTTGATTAAGAACCATTCTTGTGGGTGTTAATTATTGATACTAGGTTGATTAGTGAATCTTGTTTGAACAAAGGGAACCCTGTTTCAATTTAGTGATCTAATTTCCAATTGATTTGTCTTAACCGATTGGGTGCTTACTGGACCAAGGGGGTAAACCGGGTATGGTAATTAATCAAAACAGGGGTGAATTGTGTGGAGCGAACGCGTAACCAATTGAATCTTAATCTTGTAATTAGCTAGTTACTAAGTCACAAACGAAAGATAGTTTTTGGTGAAAGGGAACCCTAAGCCAATAAGTCCTAGTTTGATGTGTTTGCTAAAAGAGAACTCTGGGTAAACCGACTCTGTAATTGCGTGCATTGATTAATAGAACCAGTGCTTAATAACAAATCATCCAACACTGCGAATAGGATATCTAGGCGAACATTCTTTTATCCATTGAATTCAAATATCTTTATTTTTCTGTCGAGTCTGCATTTCTTTTATTTAAACTTAAAAACCAAAAATATTGTCTTTTATTTTCAAAGCTATCTTGATTTGGCTAATCGTTAAATAGCCGCAAAACAAACTATCTCGTACTTTCAACTTTCATAGTTTAACTTAGTTTACTTTTCTTAGTTGCAAACTTAATTCTCACGTTAATACTGTCCTTGGAACGATACTTGGAATTACCATTTTTATACTATTGCACGATCGGGTACACTGCCCGTTAGTGTGTAGTAATCTTTAAACCAGGCATATTTCCAGAGATAATTTATATACTAGATTTCACACATCACCCGTTCATATACATTATAAACGATTCACAATAGTTGATTACATTGCGAGGTATTTGACCTCTATATGATACATTATACAAACATTGCATTCGTTTTTAAAAGACAATCTTTCTTTACATCGAAAATTGACAGGCATGCATACCATTTCATAATATCCACTATCCAACTATAAATTGATTTAATAATAATCTTTGATGAACTCAATGACTCGAATGCAACGTTCTTTGAAATATGCTATGAAAGACTCCAAGTAATATCTTTAAAATGAGCAAATGCACAGCGGAAGATTTCTTTAACACCTGAGAATAAACATGCTTTAAAGTGTCAACCAAAAGGTTGGTGAGTTCATTAGTTTATCATAATCATTTATTTCCATCATTTTAATAGACCACAAGAATTTCATTTCCAGTTCTCATAAATATACGTCCCATGCATAGAGACAAAAATAATCATTCATATGGTGAACACCTGGTAACCGACATTAACTAGATACATATAAGAATATCCCCATCATTCCGGGATCCTCCATCGGACATGATATAAATTTCGAAGTACTAAAGCATCCGGTACTTTGGATGGGGTTTGTTAGGCCCAATCTTTAGGATTCGCGTCAATTAGGGTGTCTGTTCCCTAATTCTTAGATTACCAGACTTAATAAAAAGGGGCATATTCGATTTCGATCATTCAACCATATAATGTAGTTTCGATTACTTGTGTCTATTTCGTAAAACATTTATAAAAGCGCATGTATTCTCAGTCCCAAAAATGTAAAGAGTAAAAGGGAGCAAATGAAACTCACCATACTGTATTTCGTAGTAAAAAATACATATAATGTCATTGAACAAGTGCAAGGTTGGCCTCGAATTCACGAACCTAAATTAATTATATATATTTATGTGTTGGTCAATATTTGTCTAACAAATTAGGTCAAGTCATAGTGTACCACAATCCTAATGCTCGAGACTAATATGCAAAAGTCAACAAAAGTAAATTTGACTCAAAATAATTTCCAAAAATCTATACATGATTAATATATAGTTTAAATATCGTCATTTTATATTTTTAAAAGATTTAATAGAGTAAATAATATAATTTATTTATTAATAAATAAAGTTTTATATTAAATTTATATAATAAAATATACGTTTATATATATTAAGTAATAAAATTTATAGGGTTCATTTAATATCATAAAGATAATATGATAGGTATTATTAAAGTAAGTTATTACACATAGTAAAATATGTTTGTATCACATATTTATTTGATAAAATAATATCTATAATGTTAGTAAGTAAAAGTTGTATTATTTTGTAATAATAATTATTATTATAAAAATATCAATATTTATAATTACCAAGATGACATTATGATAAAACGATAATTCTAATTATGATAACTTTAATATTTACAATAATTTTTAATATTATCTTTAAAATAATAATTCTATTTAAAATAATAATAATAATAATGATATTTTATAGTAACAATGACATTTCTATTAAAATGATAATTTTTGTTAAAATGATAGTTTTAATACTAACGATACTTTTAATAATAATAGTAATGATAAAAATAATAAGAATGATAATTTTATCTAAATCAATATCATATACTATTTTAATTTCATCATGATACTCTTACCCATTATTTCCTAATCATTTCGTTTAATAGCTTTTAATCGTCTTTTATATCGTGTTCATAATAATGATAATAATAGTAATCAAAATAATTAGGTGTTACAAATATTTGTTTTAATTACACTAATATTAATAATGATAGTTACTATGACATTATTAACGATAATACTAATAATTATCTTAATGATAATATAGTAATAATAATAATAACAATAACAATAACCATTTTTAAATAATGATATATATTAATAATGATAATAATAATAATAATACCAATAATAATAATAATAATAATAATAATAATAATAATAATAATAATAATAATAATAATAAAAATAATAATAATAATAATAATAATAATAATAATAATAATAATTGGATAATAATAATACTACTAATTATAACTTTAACGATAATAACGATAGTAATAATAAAATAAAATAAAAATAACATTTTTAATGATAAATCCCTTTTATTGATAAAGATAATAATAATGATAATAATAAGATAAAACTAGAACGACGATAAAAACGACGATAATAATAATCATTTTTTAATAAAAATATCGAAAATTCAATTGATTATAACTTCTAATCCGTTCATCGAAACAATTCGATATCTAAAGGAAAAGTTCTTAATTTTTCGCTAGCTTTCCAAGGACATGCATATCTTATACCTTATCTCAACCGTAAGTGTAACTAATTCAAGATTCAACCTAACCTGTCTAAGGGCAATATCAAAAGTACAAGCATGCATAATCCTAAATACTCGAGCACTAGTCAGGGATACACTATTAGTATGTAAAAGTTAAATTATGAGTACTCACGTATCAATATTGAGATTCAATATTGCAGGAAAGGTACGTAGACGCAACGGAAATGATAAACACTATATTGACCTCACGAGCATACCCATGAACCATACTCAATCACCTCCATATCTATAACCCATAATTTCCTTAATCCTATCCCACTCGAAAAACAACTTCGAAATCACTCGGACAGCACTCCGTCGTAATATTTTATGTATACTAATAATATCTTGAAATAATACGGAGTAAATATATATATGTAAATCGATTGAGAGAGTTTAGAGAAAAATATTTTCAAGTTTCTATGAAATAATGAAACCTATTGAATTCTATTTATAATAGATTTTTGAATTATTAAAGTGAATTATTAAAGTATGAATTATTAAAGTGAATTATTAAAGTATGAATTATTAAAGTGAATTATTAAAGTATGAATTATTAAAGTGAATTATTAAAGTATGAATTATTAAAGTGAATTATTAAAGTTAAAGTAAAGTAAAAATAAAGTAAAGGTAAAGTTTAAGTATAGTAAAAGTATAAAACTATGTACGTATAATACGCGTATAAATATATATAATATTAATTTAAATCGTTATATATACTTAATAAAATAAAATATAAATATCGTTATCTTTATCATCCTATTTAAGTAATGAGTTGTCAAAAGTGGTTCTAGATATTTATATACGTTTTAATAATAAAGTTCTTTTTAAACTGAAAACGTTTTTGTACGTTTGAAACTAAATAGATCAATCGAGTCTTTATGAGATTCAATCTTCCACTATCCTTTGTCTAGTTCTCAATGATTCACAATTTATTCTTATTTATAAATCACTTTACCATTTTCCGAATATTGTTAAAATGGAAAGATTTCTCAAATCAACGTAGGCCTTTCAACAGAGACTTGTAATCATAATTCAATATATCTGATAATTCAATCATTTGATCTTATCTTCTAATTCCATTGATAAACATTTTGAAACAGATACAATCATATAAAGTATTTAATCTAATATTTTTGTTTATATTTCAAGTTATAATATATACACATATTCATATACAATCATATTCGCTTAATGGTTCGTGAATCGTTGGAACTTGGTCGAGGTTGAATGAATGTATGAACATAGTTTAAAATTCTTGAAATTTAACTTAACAAATATTGCTTATCGTGTCGGAAACATATAAAGATTAAAGTTTAAATTTGGTTAGAAATTTCCGGGTTGTCACAAATATTCTCCGGATTCTCAATTGTGAGGTCGGGTTCAAAAAATGAATTATCGGAAATTTGAATTGGAGTACTTGGTCGACTGGATGACGATTCTAAAGAAAAATCAACGGCGACAATATTTGCTAGATGTCTTGATCTGGTTACAGGTGGTGAACATATAAAAGGTGGTGAACGTCTTGCTCGGTGCATTCACTGAATATCCTATTAGTTTTTAAAAGGAAAGAAAAATTATATAAGTTATCCAATTAATAGACTTTTCTGATTTTGCCTACGTTTCGAATAGCCAAAAGATGCAGCAGAGGGGCAGGATTCGTTTGGTCTCAATATAATTGAGTACTGTTTGGCTCCAATAACCCAGTCCACGTACAAATCCAACTATTACTACGAACCAGAAAATTTTGATGTCTATCAATTTAACCACTTAAAATAAATTTTCGTAATTTAAAGAAATTTAGATAAGAAATAGAATAAAAATCTATGTCCTAAAAACTAGAATGGCGAGAAATGAGAAAGAAAAAGAGCGCGTCGAAAAAGGTCGAAAAAGAAAAGGGTTGAAAAATAAAAGGCGTCGAAAAATAAGAAAGAAAAAGAGTGACTATAAAACTTTAAAACACTCGACTAACCCAACCTTATTACTATCACTAACTTAAAATTAAAATTACAAATTGAGATTACTAATTGGAGTGATAATTGATACATAGGTAAAAGGCGTCGAAAAATGAAAATAAGAAAGTAGCGCGTCGAAACTTAAAAAGGAACTAAAAATTAAAAGTTGCGTCTAAAAATATTAAAGCTTACAAGTAAAACTATATCCCAAATGGCATTAACTTAAAAAGGAACTAAAACTTAAAAAGGTGTCGCAAAATTCTAAAGCACTTAAATCTTAGTCTAAAGAAAAAGCACTTAAATCTTAGTAAAAATAACTATGGCAAAAACTATATCTTAAAACTAAATATGAGCAAAAAATACAAATTATTACGCTAAAAACAAATAAAAAGGAGACAAAATAAAAATATACTAAAAGTTGTAAAAAGTACAATTTTTATAAAAATATTATTTTTATATTATTTATTTTATAAAACTATTAATTTTACAATTTAATTAAACTAAATATACAAATTAAATAAATAAACTAAACTAAATAATAAAAAAAACAACCCTAATTAGGGTTAAAGTAAAAATAATATAATTAAACTCCGTAATTAATGCTGGTTGCAGTCAACTGTGGCATGTCAGCAGAGCTCATGCGATCGCATGAGTTCTTAGTTACCCGGCCATGCGATCGCATGGGCTAGGGTTTCGGGCTAGACACAGGGCTGCTACAGTACAGGCCGAGAGGTTTTAAATTTTTTTTTGTTTTAAATATTTATATAATTACAAAATATTTAAATAAAATTTATATTTTTACAAACTAAAAAAAATAAAGAAACTTTATAAAACTTATATATTTAACAAATTCTTAAAAATATTTATATAAATTAAATAAAAACTTATGTTTTAAAAACTAAAATAAAAATAGAAATACTTTATAATTTTATAAAAATCTTAAAAATAGATTTATATATATATATTTTCGGTTTTTTTTTTTTATATTTAGCGTTGCACTTCCGGCTTTTAAGCTAGATTTTGTTCCCCGGCAGCGGCGCCAAAAATACTTGATGTTAAAGCTAAGGGGTATAAAATACTATTAAATTTTACTTGAAAATACTATTAAATACGATACAATTTTACACAAGATATTTATTTATTTAAAGAATGGATATACTTAAACCTTGCTACAAGACTTATAGGCAGTGTACCTAATCGTACAGTAGTGTAGTTTTTAGTAAGTCCGGTTCGTTCCACATGGAAAATCTTTTAAACAAAGTTTAACGCTATATTAGTTTAATTTATAAAAATACAAATATATATAAGTAATATTATTATTATAAAAGGGGGGTTTTTACCGTTTAATGACCGGTTTGTCGATTTTTAAAACTTTAGTCGCAGTTAAAACCTAATGTAAAATATTAAAAATAAATACAAGACTTAATTTAAAGCGTAAAGTAAATAACGATAATGAAATTGTGATAAATAAAAGTGCGATAAAATAAAATTGCGATAATTAAAAAGTACGATAATTAAAAGTGCAATTAAATACAATAACAATAAATAAAAGTGCGATAATTAGAAGTGCAATTAAATATAAAATAAAGGAAATTAAATAAGAAATAAAATAATTATGCTTATTTAAACTTCCGTAATCATGATGTTTGACGTGTTGATTTTAGTTTTATGCCCATGGGTTAATTGTCCTTTGTCCTGGATTATTTAATATGTCCGTCTGGTTTTTGTCCATAACAGTCCATCAGTCATAAATATAAAGTGCGAGTATCCTCGTCAAATTATCCTTATACCCGAAGTCAAAAATTCCAACTAATTGGGGACTTAAACTGTAACAAGGTCTTAATACTTTGTTTAATAATTACACCAGGATATCGACTGCGTGTAACCCAAGATTTTAATACTTTGTTATCAATTATGCCAAGTGTCCTTGTACATAATTTCACCCTTGTTTTAATAAGTCCATAGACCATTAATCCATTCCCGTGTCCGGTTAAATGAACGATTATTCGTACATATAAATACTCCGCCCATCGTGTCCGATCGAGTGTATATGGTTATTTATAGGGACGTCCAATTGTAAATCTTTATATTAAAATTAACAAACTATCATTTAGTTAAACAAATATAAAGTCCATTAATAGCCCATAGTCTAATTTTCACAAGTGTCGTTCTTTTGTCCAAACTCCAATTATGGTACAAAGCCCAATTACTCAATTTTAGTAATTAGCCCAACATCATGATTACTTCGGTATTAAATAAGCATAATAATAACTTAGCTACGAGACATTAAATTAAAAAGGTTGAACATAACTTACAATGATTAAAAATAGCGTAGCGTTACACGGACAGAATTTCGACTTACACCCTTACAACATTCGCTAACATACCTTTATTATTAGAATTAAAATTAAAATTAAAATTAAAATTAAAATTATAATATATATATATATATATATATTTTACGTATGAATGAGGAGAAGAAAAAGATGTGTTTTGATGTTCACCAAGCTGCGAATTTTATAGGCATGTGGGCTGGAAAAGTGGCTCATGCGATCGCATGAGCTTTACCCTTCAAGGCCATACGATTGCATGGCCAGCTGGAGAGGCTCACATGCCTTTGTTTTTTCTGCCGACGGTTTTTAATAATATAATATATAATATATAAATAATTATAAGAATTATTTAAATATTATATTATATTTATGTGCATAGTTGACTTGTAATTTTTAGTCCGTTGCGTCGAGCGTTGAGAGTTGACTCTGGTCCCGGTTCCGGATTTTCGAACGTCCTTGCGTATAATTTAATATCTTGTACTTTGAGTTTTGAATCTTGTACTCTTATAATTTCGAGATGTTTCTTATCAATAATTGGAACCTCTTTGATTGTATTTTGTATTTTTGAGCTTTTTGGTCGTTTGCGTCTTCAATTCGTCGAATCTGTCTTTTGTCTTTACCTTTTATTATTTAAACGAATATCACTTGTAAATAGAACAATTGCAACTAAAAGCTTGTCTTTCTTGAGGAATAATGCTATGAAATATATGTTCGTTTTTAGCATTATCAAATATTCCCACACTTGAGCGTTGCTTGTCCTCAAGCAATATAGTCTTGAAATACTAGAATCACTTCTTTATTTTTCACACTTTGTAAATCAGTGATTTCTTTACCGCGGTATAAACAATGGTAGTAACGATGTGGTTTAAAGTCCCACATGACTTATAAAAATTTAGATCCTTAAAGAAATAGGATCTTTATGAAAACATTTGATCTTTTGAAAATTTCATTCTAGCTTTTACCCTAGATAAGTTTTCCGGAATAACCCTTCACCGGTGTTTGCAAATTCTTTTTGTGGGTTTGGTGGGTTTCAGATTTGAAAACTTTAGCTCAAAACTTGTGGTTTTGTGTCACCCACTTGCTAACCTTGTATTGGGAAAGCAACACGTCCAGTTTACTTGTTCCGAATATTACCTTTCGGTAAACTACCGTCCGGTTGTAAAGGAAAGCGTTGAACAAGCAACTGTTAAGGCAATGTCCCCTGACATGCTTTTAATTATGGTCTTATAACGTGTCGGACGCAATTACTATCCTTGGTAGGAGCAATAGTAAAGCTCACCCTTATAATTTTTCGGTCTGGCACAAGGTCCTGTCTTTGACCATGCTATGCAACCACCGTTCTTACGGTTGACACCCGATTTGGTTCAGGTGACCTAATGAATTCCAGGTGAATTCCTAGGATTTTACGTTCAATGGTAATGAACGCATTGAAAATAGGTTTTCAGAAAACAAATCGGTTTGTAATTTTGATCAAAATATTTTCTCGTTCAAGCTCGAGTTTAGATATCATTGAATTCCATGAGTTTGTAATTCTCAATCTTTAAGGTCAATCTCAAGGATTGAGTAATATCAGGCTTAAAAGCTGATTTTTAATCTTTAAGGAGATTATCCTTTCTGGGGGTCTGATTCATTAGTCTTATCAAGCTAATTTGCACGGCGTCCTCCCCATTTTACAAGACAGATCCTCTCATGGTTAGGATAAGTCTGACCACTTGGCGACCCTGTTTTATGCTGAGGTCCGTGGATTTCCTGCTGATTTTAGAGATGACTTTTCTAGATTTTTCGTCAACCTACAGCTGGTCTGGACGACAACTTCATGACATAAATCAAGAAGCGCGTTTCTTTTTCGAAAGACTTTACTTCCTTTAAGTGATGGAATTGATTCATCGTGTAGATCCATCTATTCTTTCAAAAGTATTACAATAAATCGGGTAAAACAGTTAATTTAGTCCAAAACAAAAGTATCTTCAGTTATTTGTTATAAAAATATGTGGCTTATGTTTTAAATAACTTGGTAAATTTTTCCACACTTGGCTTTTATTTTCTTTTATTTGCCTTTTTATTATCCTCTATTCCATTTTAAATGAATTCTAACATTTTGGTTTGTTTCTCAATTTATGTCCTTTCCGAGGTAACAATAATTTCGGTGTTAACACCTAGTTTTATCGTTCATAAATATGTATAAACATGATTTTGAATTCATTTAATTGAAAATTTTGAAAAATTTTACTAGAATTGGGTAGTCAGTATATAAGACTAGGGCTGTTCTTTATTATCAGAGAGCACTAGATTCTAATACAACTACTGCTTTACTAGTATTTTTAATGGTAACCAAGTGTATAAAGTAAAAATTTTAAAATTCCGAAAGAATTTAACCCCTTCCCACACTTAAGATCTTGTAATACCCTCATTTGCAAGAAATCAGTAACAATTTAAATTATTGAGGGTGATTAGCGTAGAAAAATGATTAAATTTTACCAAAGTTTCCAAACATATTGGCGTTTGTTTGCTGAATGATAAATGGTGCACATCATTTGTTCATTCCGTCTGTTGGTACATCACATTTGTTTTTCGTTTTGTCGTCAAAACTAGCTTTTGCTGAACTTAATGCCAGTATTTGAAAATGCGCTGTTTTACCCTGTTTTGTACCATCAACAATATACATACAATACAAATATAAACATGCATGACAATTTAAAATGGGACTTAATATCCCACTTTCAAATCCTAAATGTGAAATATTAGTACACAATAATAATAAAAATGATAAAAATTACATAAATATATCCAATAACATAAGTTTAAACATGAAAAAGTAAAAAGATAAAAATAACCAATGGAACTAAATCAGTCTGGATAGGGGTTCCAGTTCATCTCGTCAGGTGTGTTCCATTGTTGGTTATAGGTGTTCTGATAGGCTTGGTTATAGTTATATCAGTTAAAGGGTGGTCGGATGTCGGGGTTGTGTGGCGGAAAATGAGCAGGTCGAGTAGGCACGTAATTATTTGGTACCTGATATGATAGCTGGCTCATGATTTGGTGCTGATGAACTAACCAGCTATCGTGTTGGCGTCGCCTATAATCCTCGTATACTCACTCGAAGTTCCACTGCTCGTACATACTATGTCTGGCCGCGCTCGTCATTGCTTCCTCATCTATACGAACGTGGACGTCAAGAATTGCATCTCGTAAGACATCCCTAATGTCTTCCGCTTCCTCTATTTCCTCGTCTGAGCCTCTCTCTACCTGAGGATGAGGGCCCTCATAGGGTACTGCCTGGTTGCGTCTACTTTTCAATACCTTAGCACCCACATAAACTTTCAATCCTAAAGGCTCAACCTGTTCTCTACAAAGCTGTAATGGACCCCCTTGGTTCCTATCAACACCTAAATACTCTCTAATGAGATTAACAAAAATACCTCCTCCTATTATACTCCCGTCCTGCATTCCTTCTACCATTTTAGATAAATAAAAACCAACACAGTAAGGGATATTAACAAAGCTTCTAGGATCCCGAATACACTTTAGGTAGAATAAATCATGTAAGGTTATTTTTTCTTTATTGTTACCTCTTTGTGTAATCGAGTTAGCCAAAAATCTATGAATGATACGAAGCTTAGCTCTGTCAATATGTGTATAGGAGTGTCCTCCCGCTCGTGTAAAAACATCAAAATATGACATACGCCTCCAAATGGCGTCAGCGTCAAAGTTGCTATCTACCCTTTCACCATAATGAATCAAATTTGTACAATTGGGTAGTAGCAACTCACCAGGAGTATATATCTGTAAAGCCCTGGCCATGTCCAGCGTGAACATTCTGTACATCCTACCGCCAAGGATAAACCTAAGAAATCTTCTATCATCTATTCTAACTATATTTGTATCAAGTGATACAGTACTCATGAGCTCAACACACCATTCTTTATATACAGGTCTACGAATGGTGAAAAGACGTTCCCAATCTGTAAAAGAAGAGTTCTCGTACCTCTGAATCAGTAGCAGTCTGACTCTATTAGCTAGCTGAACTCTTTCCAAAGGATCCCAATCGATTACCCTTGGCACCTCTACATTTTTAGTTACCAATCTGAATTTTTTCCTTTGATATGTCTCGTAATTCCTCCATCTTCTATCAAATCTCAGATTAGGATGCAAAGTGTGCTCAGGAATCGTTGGGTATTCTACTGGCGGCCTCATCGGGAATACTATGAATTCATTAACAAACTGTACCGGATCATAATAAGGTACGTGTTGATCAGGCTGTTGTTGTGATTCCTGTTGTGGTTCTTGTTTGGGTTCTGGCTCGTGTTGCATTGCTGGTTCTGGTTCTGGTGCTGGAGCAGGTCGTCTAGATGATGATGCTCCTGAACCTCCAGTATCGACTTTCTGCAAAACACATTAAACACAAAATTTGTGCATCCAAATATGCATTAGTGTTAGCAAAATAACAACTTAAAATAATCACAATAACATGTTAAATCAAAATTAAACTTATACACATTTTCACAATTTTTACAATTCTATACTTTTTCAAATAAGCACATATGAAAATGTAGACAAAGTTCATAAGCATTTAACTCAAATAACATGTCAAAATAGTCATTACTAACAATTAAACAAGTCTCAAATGGCAAATATATCAAATTAATCAAGTTCATGAATTTTCGGCTAAAAAGTCCACTTTAATCTTTAAAAATCATGTTTAGGATCAATGTTTGGATCATTTAACTACTTAAATATGTTACACTACTCAATTTAGCAATAATTCATGACAAAAATCGGCCATAGCCTGTTTATCTCAAAAAGCCCCAAATTGCTCAAGAACACAAACCCTAGATTTCTAAAATTTTTAAAGTTTTTGGCTTCAAATCATGTTAAATAGCATCAATCTAGGTTATACATGCACAAAATACTATCAATTTAACACTAATTACACTAGAAATTAACAAAATTGTATTAGGTAAAATATTGGTAATTATCACAAAAACTAGGAATTTATAGAGTTTAGGGGTGTAATTTTTACCTTTTTGCTGAAGAATGAGAATCTAGACATGATTAGAACAAAAAATTTGATGAATTACGGTGGAAAAATGATAAAATTTGAGAGGATTTTGAGTGTTTTTCGTGTATGTATGTGTGTTGTGGTGTAGAAGACAGCTCGCTGGAAGTTTTGTATCAGGCCTGTTTTCCAGCTCCATGCGATCGCATGGAGTTGGAGTGCAATACCCATGCGATCGCATGGGGGTTCGGGAACAGTGTTTTCACCTTTTTTATTTTTTTTATTTATAAAACCTTATAACTTCTAAAACATATAATTAATAAAATTCTAAAAATTTTGTTTTCCTTTAGGAGCGAGGGCGTTTCGGATCGTTGTCCTAGTCCGTCCCTCGACAAAAATTTTAAAATTTGTCACTTTTAAGCGCGGTTTTAAAAGTAAAGATTTTTGGGTTTTTTTTTTAATGTTTTTGGCATACTTTAATTCAATAAGATTAAAAATAATGATAATAAAAGTTCTCGTCCCGCCCTCGGGTAAAGCAATTTCGGTTCAACGACCTAATCTTCAACTGACGACGAATTTTAAAAATCATATTTTTAACTTACGAAATAAAGTAAATTTTTGTTTTTAAATTCACACCAAACTTAAATTTAAAATGCATGAAATTAAAAATTCATATTAAAAATTCACACCAAACTTAAATTATATTTTTGTTTTTATACATACAAACTTATATTAAAAATATTAATTTTTTAAATATTTACAAATTTAAATATATTAATTTTAAAAATTGCACAATATTAATTTAATATTAATTTTAAAAATATGGTAAAAATAAAATTAAAAATCTTTTTGGCTTTTATCCCACTTTAATCAATCAAATATTATCAAAAATATGCGCCCCTCTTTTCGGTAAAGTAATTTCGGTTCCATGACCTAATTTAACTCATGACGAATTTTTGAAATATTTTGAGTTGATTGATTAAAGATATTTATATACCTTAAGAATAAACGGTAAATTTCGCAGTGATGTAATAAATTTTTGTATGATATCAACAATTTCGGTCGCAAGACCTAATTTTATCGAATACCAATTTAATACTTTATAGCGAACAAATTAGCGTTTATTATCAAAAGGTTAAAAATAAAAATAAAAATAAAAATGAAAAATGTACAAACTTACTTGTGAAATAAAATTCTTAATGATATGCTCTAGCCCACTCATAAGATAGTCGGACTAATTGGTTCTCCATGGCTACATAGGCGTAACCTCGAGCATTTAATGTTTTTTCTTCTAAACATATGAACGGTCCGTCTCTGCATAAAGTAACAAATTCGGTGTTTGAATAGGTTTGATTATTTGAACATTTACCTTCGTGTGACCATTTTCCGCATTTGTGGCATTTTTCAAGGTGTCGTGCTCTTCTTTTCGCTGCGGATTTTGATTTTCCTTTACCAAATTGTAACTTATTATCTTCGCATCTGGATTCTTTTCTTACTCCGTCCAATTTTTCTCTGATTACTGATACCAGTTCACTTGGAAGTGTGTCATTATTACGTTTAGTAATCAAAGCGTGTAGCATTAGACCAGGGTTTAGTTCACAGGAACTCTTCATTTCGTAAAACCTAAAAAAAATAAAAATTCAGAATGGGGGGAGAAGACTAGTTCTTTAGGGTCTGCTAGGGAAAGACCATTCGGGTTCCATTTTCGAGAACTACACGAAAACAGAAAATCTAACGAAAACAGAAATACATATTATCCTTTAAAGACTTGATTCTCCCCACACTTAGTTAGCTGTGGTATCGAAATTGTGATTAACTTCGTTATCGACTTCCATCGGACTATCTATGTAGTGTTTAACTCTGTGACCATTAACTTTAAATTCAATCCCATTTGAATTTATTAATTCTATCGTTCCGTATGGGAAAACTCTTTTTACTATGAATGGTCAAGACCATCTTGATTTCAATTTTCCAGGAAATAGCTTGAATCGTGAATTGAAAAGACGAACTCTGTCTCCTTCTTTAAATTCTTTTGAACTTCTGATTCTTTTGTCATGCCATTTCTTCGTTCTTTCCTTATAGATTAATGAATTTTCGTATGCTTCTTGTCTTAATTCTTCTAATTCGTTTAATTGACTTAACCGTAGACGTCTAGCTTCATGTAAATCAAGATTATATGTCTTCAAAGCCCAAAATGCTTTGTGTTCAATTTCTACTGGAAGATGACATGCTTTTCCATAAACGAGTTTAAAAGGTGTGGTTCCAATTGGAGTTTTGTAGGCTATTCTAAAAGCCCAGAGTGCATTCTCCAATTTAATGGACCATTCCTTCGGATTTGATCCTACAGTTTTCTCTAGAATACGTTTTAAAGCTCAGTTGGTATTTCCAACTTGTCCACTTGTTTGTGGATGATAAGCGGTGGAGATTTTATGAGTTACTCCATATCTTTTAAGAACTTTCTCAAGTTGATTATTACAGGAATGAGTTCCCCGATCACTTATTAAAGCTTTCGGTGTTCCAAACCATGCAAAAAGACATTTTAAAAAGTTGACTACAACTCGTGCATCGTTAGTTGGGAGAGTTTGTGCTTCCATCCATTTAGATACATAATCAATGGCTACGAGAATGTAGAGATTATTATGAGATTTTGGAAATGGACCCATAAAGTCAATACCCCAAATGTCAAATACTTCACATACTTGAATGACATTTTGTGGCATTTCATCACGTTGACTTATGTTTCCAGCCCTTTGACAAGCATCACAAGATTTGTAAAGAAGGTGTGCGTCTTTGTAAATTGTAGGCCAATAGAATCCAGCATCATAAACTTTTCTTGCTGTTAGTTGAGGCCCATAATGCCCTCCTGTTGGTCCTGTGTGACAATGGTTTAAAATTTTACTAGATTCATCTCCGAATAAACATCGGCGTATTATTCCATCGGGACAACTTTTAAACAAATGTGGATCTTCCCAGAAATAGTGTTTTATATCACTAAAGAATTTCTTTCGTTTTTGGTACGATAATCCTTTTTCAAGGAATCCACAAACTAAGTAGTTTGCATAGTCTGCAAACCATGGTATTTCATTATAATCTATCTTCAATAGATATTCATCAGAAAAGTTGTCTTGTATGGCTGATTCATTTAGAACTTCTAATTCGGGATTTTCAAGACGAGAAAGATGATCAGCGGCGAGATTTTCTGCTCCTCTTTTATCTCGGATTTCAATGTCGAATTCTTGTAAGAGTAAGATCCAACAGATTAATCTTGGTTTGGCATCTTGTTTCGAAAATAGGTATCTAAGAGCAGAATGGTCGATATAGACCACCGTTTTTGCTAGAACGAGATATGAACGAAATTTGTCAAAAGCAAAGACAATAGCAAGGAGTTCTTTTTCAGTAGTTGTATAGTTCGTTTGTGCTCCTTGTAATGTCTTACTAGCATAATATATAGGTTGAAATCTTTTTTCAATCCTTTGTCCTAAAACGGCTCCCATTGCAAAATCACTTGCATCGCACATAAGTTCAAACGGTAGATTCCAATTTGGAGTTATCATGATCGGATCATTAGTGAGTTTCTCTTTAAGAATATTAAAAGATTTGATACATTCATCTGAAAAGATGAATGGAGCATCCTTTTCTAGGAGTTTATTCATAGGAGTGGCAATTTTAGAAAAAAAAATTATGAAACGTCGGTAAAAACCGGCATGCCCTAGAAAACTCCTAACTCCTCTAACATTGGTGGGATGTGGAAGTTTAGCAATTACAACTACTTTAGCTCTATCCACTTCAATTCCTTCTTTTGAAATTTTATGTCCAAGAACGATGCCTTCTTTAACCATGAAATGGCATTTCTCCCAATTAAGTACTAGATTTGATTGTTCGCATCTAATAAGCATTCGTTCAAGATTAACTAAACATGATTCAAATGTATCACCGAAGACTGAAAAGTCATCCATGAAAACTTCCATGCATTCTTCTATCATGTCGTGAAAAATCGCCATCATGTACCTTTGAAAGGTTGCAGGGGCATTGCAAAGTCCAAATGGCATGCGTTTGTAAGCAAAAGTACCATAAGGGCACGTGAATGTGGTTTTCTCTTGATCCTCGGGTGCTATTGGAATTTGAAAATATCCGGAAAAACCATCAAGAAAACAATAGTAACTATTTCCGGCTAATCTTTCCAACATTTGATCAATAAAAGGTAAGGGAAAGTGATCTTTTCTGGTGGCGTCATTTAATTTTCTATAATCAATACATACACGCCATCCTGTTACAGTCCTAGTAGGAATAAGCACATTTTTCTCATTTGTGATAACAGTCATGCCACCCTTCTTAGGTACGCATTGAACTGGGCTTACCCATGAACTATCAGAAATTGGATAAATTAAACCTGCATCAAGCAGTTTAATAATTTCTTTCTTAACAACATCTTGCATATTAGGATTTAGTCTTCGTTGGCGTTGCACATACGTTTTATGACCTTCTTCCATAAGGATTTTATTTGTGCAATACGAAGGACTTATTCCTTTAATATCATGAATCTTCCATGCAATGGCTGGTTTATGAGCTTTCAACACAGAAATGAGTTGAGATTTCTCATTTTCAGTAAGAGAAGACGATATTATTACAGGTAATTCAGATTCACCATGTAAATAAGCGTATTCCAAATGATTTGGAAGTGGCTTTAACTCTAATGTCGGAGGTTCTTCTATCGATGATTTATATCGATATCTGTCTTCTTCTTTTAGGATTTGAATTTCTTCTGTTGTTGGTTCATATCCATTAGCTATTAGTGTAGCTAACATTTCAGTTTCATCAATTGGTTCAGTTCCTTCTCCTAAAGAACATTCAGTTCCTTCTCCTAAAGAACATTCTCCTGTTCCTTGTAATTCTGGAAATTCTTCTAACAATTCTGCATGTGAATCTATAGTTTGAATATAATAGCATGTATCATCTGCAGATTGCGGTTGTTGCATTGCTCTATCAACTGAAAAGGTAACACTCTCGTCCTCTATACTTAGGGTCAATTTCTTACCAAACACGTCTATCATTGCTTTAGCCGTGTTTAAGAATGGTCTTCCTAATATGAGAGGAACTTGAGAATCTTCTTCCATGTCCAGAACAACAAAATCTACCGGAAATACTAAAGTACCAACTTTAACTAGCATGTTTTCCATTATCCCTCTAGGATATTTTATTGATCGATCGGCTAGTTGTATGCTTATTCGTGTTGGTTTCAATTCTCCAAGGTCTAGTTTAGTGTATAGTGAATATGACATTAAATTTATATTAGCACCTAAGTCTGTCAATGCTTCTATTGAACTAAGACTACCCAGAAAACATGGAATTGTGAAACTTCCTGGATCAGATAATTTTTCTGGTATCTTATTCAACAGCACTGCTGAACAATTAGCATTCATAGTAACAGCCGAGAGTTCTTCCATTTTCTTTCTATTCGAGATTAGATCTTTCAGAAATTTAGCATATCTAGGCATTCCTGAAATTACATCAACGAAAGGAAGATTGACATTTATTTGTTTAAACATATCCAAGAATTTGGATTGCTCGGCTTCAAGTTTCTCTTTTTTCATTTTACTCGAGTAAGGAAGTGGTGGTTGGTATGGTTTAACATAAGGTTTAGCCTTAACTGTGTTATCTTCATTAACATTTTCAACTACCGGTTCTTTTTCCTTATCTTGTTCAGATTATGGTTCTTGTAGAATAGGAATAGCTTCATTAGAAATTACAGGTATTTCAGGTGGTTTAAGTGTTGTACCACTTCTTGGGGTAATGGCTTTAGCTGTTTCATTCCGGGGGTTAGCATTTGTATTACTAGGTAAACTTCCCGGTTTTCTTTCACCTATTAACCTTGCTAGGTTACTTACTTCTTGTTCCAGATTTTGAATAGAAGCTTGTTGATTTCTAAATGCTTGAGCATTTTGTTCATTCGTTTGTTTCTGAGATGTGAAAAACTGCGTTTGAGTTTCAACTAGCTTCGTCATCATATCTTCTAAATTTGGCTTTTTATCATTAGTTTGTGGTGGTTTGTTTTGAAAATTAGGTCTTTGCTGATTGTAAGTATTATTAGATACTTGTTGATTGCTAGGACCTTGTTGGTTGTTGTATGGAACATTTCGGTTATAATTCTGGTTTTGATTGTAAATTGGTCTTGGCAGTTGATAATTATTCTGATAATTATTTCCAGGCCTTTGGTTTATGTATGAAATATTCTCTCTTTGTTCCATTGTTAGTTCAATACTGAGACAATCTTTTGTTAAATGTGGTCCTCCACACTGCTCACAACTAATTCGTATTGAGTGTATATCCTTAGTCATCTTTTCCATTCGTCTCTCGACAACATCTATCTTTGCGGAAATGGAATCTAAGTCATGGCTAGAAACGGCTCTAGCTGCTTTAGATGATCTAACGATATCTTTTTCTTGGTGCCACTCATGTGAGTGGGAAGCAGTGTTATCAATAATTTTATAAGCATCAGTTTCTGTTTTCTTCATAATAGAACCACCAGCTGCTATATCGATGTCTTTCCTTGTAGTGATGTCGCATCCTTGGTAGAATATTTGTACTATTTGACAGGTGTCTAAACCATGTTGCGGAAATCCTCTTAATAACTTTCCAAATCTTGTCCACGAATCATATAGAGTTTCATTCGGTTTCTATGTGAACGTAACAATTTCTCCTTGAAGTCTCACGGCTTTAGATGCCGGAAAGAATTGTTTAAGAAATTTTTCAACTAAAACGTCCCATGTATCAATCGCCCCTTCAGGTAACGATTCCAACCAATCTTTGGCTTCTCCCTTTAAAGTCCAGGGAAATAACATGAGATATATATGTTCATTCCCAACTTCTCTTATTTTAAATAGTGTGCAGATCCTATTAAAGGTACGAAGATGTTCATTTAGATCTTCCTTCGGCGCACCACTAAATTGGCATTGATTAGTCACCATATGTAGAATTTGTCATTTGATTTCATAATCTGGCGCATTAATGTCAGGATGAGTAATTGCGTGACCTTGGCCAGTGTGTTTAGCTCGCATTCGGTCTTCCATACTTAAAGGTTCCAGATTCTCCATGATTGAATTTGTTGAATCTGAATCACTAGAGGATTCTGATTTAATGGTTCGTTCCTCAACAATCTCTGTTTGAATGATTTGTGGTTCCGGAGGAAATATTAATGGTTCAGGATCTATGAATTGTCCCTGAATATTCTCCGGATTCTCAATTGTGAGGTCGGGTTCAAAAAATGGATTATCGGAAATTTGAATTGGAGTACTTGGTCGATTGGATGACGATTCTAAAGAAAAATCAACGGCGACAATATTTGCTAGATGTCTTGATCTGGTTACAGGTGGTGAACGTATAAAAGGTGGTGAACGTCTTGCTCGGTGCATTCACTGAATATCCTATTAGTTTTTAAAAGGAAAGAAAAATTATATAAGTTATCTAATTAATAGACTTTTCTGATTTTGACCACGTTTTGAATAGCCAAAAGATGCAGCAGAGGGGCAGGATTCGTTTGGTCTCAATATAATTGAGTACTGTTTGGCTCCAATAATCCGGTCCACGTACAAATCCAACTATTACTACGAACCAGAAAATTTTGATGTCTATCAATTACTCCACTTAAAATAAATTTTCGTAATTTAAAGAAATTTAGATAAGAAATAGAATAAAAATCTATGTCCTAAAAACTAGAAATGAGAAAGAAAAAGTGCGTGTCGAAAAAGGTCGAAAAAGAAAAGGGTTGAAAAATAAAAGGCGTCGAAAAATAAGAAAGAAAAAGAGTGACAATAAAACTTTAAAACACTCGACTAACCCAACCTTATTACTATCACTAACTTAAAATTAAAATTACAAATTGAGATTACTAATTGGAGTGATAATTGATACATAGGTAAAAGGCGTCGAAAAATGAAAATAAGAAAGTAGCGCGTCAAAACTTAAAAAGGAACTAAAAACTAAAAATTAAAAGTTGCGTCTAAAAATATTAAAGCTTACAAGTAAAACTATATCCCAAATGGAAATAACTTAAAAAGGAACTAAAACTTAAAAAGGTGTCGCAAAATTTTAAATCACTTAAATCTTAGTCTAAAGAAAAAGCACTTAAGGGATTTTACGGCAAAGCCTAAAAATCTAGAAGTAAAAATAACTATGACAAAAACTATATCTTAAAACTAAATATGAGCGAAAAATTCAAATTATTACGCTAAAAACAAATAAAAAGGAGACAAAATAAAAATATACTAAAAGTTGTAAAAAGTACAATTTTTATAAAAATATTATTTTTATATTATTTATTTTATAAAACTATTAATTTTACAATTTAATTAAACTAATTAAACTAAATATACAAATTAAATAAATAAACTAAACTAAAAAATAATAAAAAACAACCCTAATTAGGGTTAAAGTAAAAATAATATAATTAAACTCCGTAATTAATGCTGGTTGCAGTCAACTGTGGCGTGTCAGCAGAGCTCATGCGATCGCATGAGTTCTTAGTTACCCGGCCATGCGATCGTATGGGCTAGGGTTTCTGGCCAGACACTGGGCTGCTACAATACAGGCCGAGAGTTTTTAATTTTTTTTTTGTTTTAAATATTTATATAATTACAAAATATTTAAATAAAATTTATATTTTTACAAACTAAAAAAAATAAAGAAACTTTATAAAACTTATATATTTAACAAACTCTTAAAAATATTTATATAAATTAAATAAAAATTTTGTTTTAAAAACTAAAATAAAAATAGAAATACTTTAAAATTTTATAAAAATCTTAAAAATAGATTTATATATATTTTTTTCGGTTTTTTTTTATATTTAGCGTTGCGCTTCCGGCTTTTAAGCTAGATTTTGTTCCCCGGCAGCGGCGCCAAAAATACTTGATGTTAAAGCTAAGGGGTATAAAATACTATTAAATTTTACTAGAAAATACTATTAAATACGATACAATTTTACACAAGATATTTATTTATTTAAAGAATGGATATACTTAAACATTGCTACAACACTTATAGGAAGTGTACCTAATCGTACAGTAGTGTAGTTTTTAGTAAGTCCGGTTCGTTCCACAGGGAAAATCTTTTAAACAAAGCTTAACGCTATATTAGTTTAATTTATAAAAATACAAATATATATATAAGTAATATTATTATTATAAAAGGGGGGTTTTTACCGTTTAATGACCGGTTTGTTGATTTTTAAAACTTTAGTCGCAGTTAAAACCTAATGTAAAATATTAAAAATAAATACAAGACTTAATTTAAAGCGTAAAGTAAATAACGATAATGAAATTGCGATAAATAAAAGTGCGATAAAATAAAATTGCGATAATTAAAAGTGCAATTAAATATAATAATAATAAATAAAAGTGCGATAATTAGAAGTGCAATTAAATATAAAATAAAGGAAATTAAATATGAAATAAAATAATTATGCTTATTTAAACTTCCGTAATCATGATGTTTGACGTGTTGATTTTAGTTTTATGCCCATGGGTTAATTGTCCTTTGTCCTGGATTATTTAATATTTCCGTCTGGTTTTTGTCCATAACAGTCCATCAGTCATAAATATAAAGTGCGAGTATCCTCGTCAAATTATCCTTATACCCGAAGTCAAATATTCCAACTAATTGGGGCCTTAAACTGTAACAAGGTCTTAATACTTTGTTTAATAATTACACCAGGATATCGACTGCGTGTAACCCAAGATTTTAATACTTTGTTATCAATTATGCCAAGTGTCCTTGTACATAATTTCACCCTTGTTTTAATAAGTCCATAGACCATTAATCCATTCCCGTGTCCGGTTAAATGAACGATTATTCGTACATATAAATACCCCCCCCATTGTGTCCGATCGAGTGTATATGGTTATTTATAGGGACGTCTAATTGTAAATCTTTATATTAAAATTAACAAACTATCATTTAGTTAAACAAATATAAAGCCCAATAATAGCCCATAGTCTAATTTCCACAAGTGTCATTCTTTTGTCCAAACCCCAATTATGGTACAAAGCCCAATTACCCAATTTTAGTAATTAGCCCAACATCATGATTACTTCGGTATTAAATAAGCATAATAATAAGGGTGTTGATTCGTACACCGCCTGTTTTTAGCCGTACACCACCTAATGTGCTTTACAGTATTGTACTGTACAACACTATAAAGCACCTTTGGTGGTGTACGGCTAAAAACAGGTGGTGTACAAATCACTCCCCTAATAATAACTTAGCTACGAGACATTAAATTAAAAAGGTTGAACATAACTTACAATGATTAAAAATAGCGTAGCGTTACACGGACAGAATTTCGACTTACACCCTTACAACATTCGCTAACATACCTTCATTATTAGAATTAAAATTAAAATTATAATATATATATATATATTTTACGTATGAATGAGGAGAAGAAAAAGATGTGTTTTGATGTTCACCAAGCTGCGAATTTTATAGGCATGTGGGCTGGAAAAGTGGCTCATGCGATCGCATGAGCTTTACCCTTCAAGGCCATGCGATCGCATGGCCAGCTGGAGAGGCTCACATGCCTTTGTTTTTTCTGCCGACGGTTTTTAATAATATAATATATAATATATAATATATAAATAATTATAAGAATTATTTAAATATTATATTATATTTATGTGCATAGTTGACTTGTAATTTTTAGTCCGTTGCGTCGAGCGTTGAGAGTTGACTCTGGTCCCGGTTCCGGATTTTCGAACGTCCTTGCGTATAATTTAATATCTTGTACTTTGCGTTTTGAATCTTGTACTCTTGTAATTTCGAGATGTTTCTTATCAATAATTGGAACCTCTTTGATTGTATTTTGTATTTTTGAGCTTTTTGGTCGTTTGCGTCATCAATTCGTCGAATCTGTCTTTTGTCTTTACCTTTTATTATTTAAACGAATATCACTTGTAAATAGAACAATTGCAACTAAAAGCTTGTCTTTCTTGAGGAATAATGCTATGAAATATATGTTCGTTTTTAGCATTATCAGCCCAATTACCCAATTTTAATATTTTAGTCCAACATCATGATTACTTCGGCTTAAATAAGTATAATAATAAGTTAGCTACAAGACATTAATGTAAAAAGGTTGAACATAACTTACAATGATTAAAAATAGCGCGGTGTTACACGGACAGAGTTCCGACTTACAAAACCTTAAAACATTCGACTAATCTACCCTTATTATTATTACCAACTTAAAATTAAAATTACAAATTGATATTACGAATTGAAGTGATAATTGATACATATGTATATGTATAATATAGAGGGAAGTAGAAAAAGAGGTGTAAAATTCGAGTAAAATTCGTGACCTTTTATAGGCCTACAAACTCCGCGAGTGTGGAGTTTTTATACCTTCAAACTCTGCGAGTGCGGAGCCTCCAGTTTCACCTAACATTCCTTGAACTTTGACTGCCGACGGATTTTATTATATATATATATATATATATATATATATATATATATATATATATATATATATATATATATATATATATATATATATATATGTATATATATGTATATATATATATATATATATAATTTATATAATTAATTATATATTATATTATATTTATATACATAATTAATTTGTAACTTTCGGTCCGTTGCGTCGCGCGTTATTAGTTGGTTCATGTTCCGGTTTCGGCTTTTCGAACGTCCTTTCGTACGATTTAATATTTTGAACTTTGCGTTTCGCGGCTCGTTCTCTTGTAACTTTTAGACGTTTCTTATCAATAAATTGAACCTTTTTAATTGTATCTTGTACTTTTTAGCTTTTTGGACCTTTGCGTCTTCAATTCGTCGAATCTGCCTTTTGTCTTCACCTTTTAATATTTAAACGAATATTACTTGTAAATAAGACAACTGCAACTAAAAGCTTGTCTTTCTTGAGGGATAATGCTATGAAATATGTGTTCGTTTTTAGCATTATCAATTATAATTAATTTATTTTACATATAATATTTATTTATAAATTATTTATATTAAAATATTCATTTAACCACTTATGTATTTCACTTCATTATATTCGTATATATATATTTATTTACACATAATTGTTCGTGAATCGTCGAGAACCGTCGAAGGGTAATTGTATATATGGAAATAGTTCAAAATTTTTGAGACTCATACTAACAAATTTTGCTTATCGTATCGAAACTATATAAAGATTAAGTTTAAATTTGGTCAAAAATTTCTGTGTCGTCACAATTCAAACGTCATTTACTATCCTACTTACATCCACAGATATACGTATCCGTTCACCGCAAAATAACCATTTTCATTCAATTTCATATTTGGATTTTGACTTATCAGAATCCAACAAGTGGCATAATGAAGAAAACATTGGACAAAATAAAATTTGTTAGAAACAAACAAATTAACTATGAGAAATTTTGTTAAGAATCCACGCTAACAAAATCCTAACTAACTGTTCCTAGCTAACTGATTACACTTTATTTATCGCAATTTATTTATCACAATTTTAATTCTCGCAATTTTATTTATCGTCATTTAATTTCTGTTATTTACTTTACGCACTTTAAATATCGTCGGATAAATCGGGACACATATACAATGTTTTGACATATCATATCGACGTTATCTATATATATTATTTGGAATAACCATAGACACTCTATATGCGGTAATGATCGAGTTAGCTATACAGGGTTGAGGTTGATTCTAAATAATATATATACTTTGAGTTGTGATCGAGTCTGAGACATGTATATAATGGGTCACGACACGTATTAATTAACTCGAATATTATATATTAAACTATATATGAATTGTTGAACTACTAATTGTGAACTACTAAACTATGGACTGCTAACATTGGACAATTAAAATGAATTAAAATATTGATTACAACATATGAAACTAAACATTTCTTCAAGTTTGCCACTTGATTTCATCATAAACCTCATTTGTATCTTGATGATTACAATCTGCGTTCAAACCCTTCATGATTCTTGAAAACACCTCAATCGAGAGAATGAACCAACCGCACTTCAACTACAGAAGGAAAGATTTATGCATATAGTTATGCACCTGAAAAACTCTCGAAAACTGAGTAAACGTTTAACACATATCTGTGATAGATCGTTTGGCATTGTTATTACCGAAAATAACATTGCAATTCTTTTTCAAATTAGCCAATTTTGTCACAGCTCCAGCAAATCAGCTTCAATTTTTCATTCGAATAAACCTTATTATAAAGATTACCCCTTCATCATTACCGGAGAACCGTTTATATTCCACCACATTAGCAATAAACTTACCAGCAACTTCATTGACCTTTGACTTTTCGAAAAATCATTATATTCATTGAAACCCTATCATGTACTCATCTACATCTTGTAACAATAATTGCCATACCAACTACCGGGAATTAGCAATCAGTATTTCGAATCTCGCGGGGTTTCTACATCAACAGTTATATGTATACATATAACATTTATCTCTTAGAATTATGATCTTCCATTCTGAAATTCTGAAAAGCACCCAGTCTACGAATCAATACACTGAATTCTGAAGAAAAAAAAAAGCTGAATGAAGCAGCAGAAACTACAGACAACTGTAATTGTCAAAAGTTTGATGGTAACGAATAATGTGTTAGAAAAGCTCAAAAAAATAGAGGGTTTGGAACTGGAAAACGGATTGAGCAAACCATGAAGGAGGCTGTGGACAAATCACAAAAACTAAATCTGTCTTCAAAGAACCCAAATGATTCAGTATCTGCTGAAGTCATCAACGAATACCTTACTCCTGACTCTACACTTTTACGGACAATCTTCATCACCATCCATCGATATTAGAAATTATAAGATATCATCGTATCTCTCATTATAAATATTCTCGATATTTCTGAAGATATTTTCATAAATATTCTTATCTGAAATCATTTATCTCTTCGTGATATCAGCGTTACATCAGAAAGGAAATTGTTTTAGTTTCTAATTCTAAAAAGATTCAAATTTAAAATATGAATGTTTTGTAGTGTTGGAAACTGAAGCATGAGTTAGTATAATATAATGACACTTGATCAACGTGATTATATTACAGTAAGTCATGCTGAGTTTCTAATGGAACATGATGATTCACAGATCATAACGTCATCATGCGTCATGTTACACGACTCTTACACTCTATCTAGTATATAAACATATCAAGAACATAATTTCTTGATAGTTCTATCTTTTCTCTTGAATTCTGGTAATTTAACCAATCAATATCGTGCTATTACAATTTCTCTCTTAAAGCGTTAGTCATGTTCATTTGAAACTTCATACCTACGAATTTTGGACCATTATTCGCCTGAATTAAAGTCGGGAGGAGAAAACAAAAGTATGGAACTCCAAAATATAAAGGAAACGAAGAGAGTGAATTTATAGTGAAATATCCGACAGAGCAATCGAATTAGATCATCGAATTTAACCAAATAGGATTCTAATTTCCTTAAGAATCAAATCTTATTATGAATATTTCCTCTAAATCCCTTGAATTCCGAAAATCAAACGTGACTACGTCAAAAGTTAAGTCGAATCTTTACTTTTCTCATTTCACTATTTAGTGATCACTTCATTTGTACTCTTCGAAAAATCAAATTATTTTATCCTTATTAATCAATGGTAATAAAACTCTATTTATCAGCTCATATGAGTCATGAAGACATACTTATTGTCAGCCATGATGATCTCAATCAAATTTCGGGACAAAATTTCTTTAACGGGTAGGTACTGTGACGACTCGAAAATTTTCGACCAAATTTAAACTTAATCTAATTTGCGAGTCAAACTTAATTTTTAAAAAGTCAACCGAATCGTTCTTGGAGAAATTCGAGTTCATTTTGATGTTATAAGTTCAATTGACGAATCCAATAGTTTATAGGAGTCATTTGAAATGTATTTCATGTTATAATCTTTGGCTAATACGTTCTCGAAAGCGAAATCAATATTTTTTTTCTTTAAACAGCGACTGCAGCAACATTTTTTTTCTGTTTATTTTTTTTTTTCTCGTTTAATGATTTACACAAACACGTATTGATTAATTATGAAACTATTGAAGGGTCTAAATCCTTGTTTGTATTAATTATATTGATTTTGGATTTTTGGTCGATTAAAAAAAATATATGAAGAAGAAGAAGAAAATCGAAACAGGAACGTACGAGTTAAATATTTTTGTTTTCTGTAATATTTCGGACATGGGGCAACAGCCCAGCTGGTTAACTAGTTCATGGGTATTCAAGAGGTCGGAGGTTCGAGTCTGGTTCGCAACAACTATTTTTAAGCACTTTTTGAGGTTCGTGAATCCAAGGCCAACCCTGCATTGTTCAGTTGTTCAATGCCATCATATGTATTTTTACTACAAAATACAGTATAGTGAGTTCATTTGATTCCCTTTTACTCTTTACATTTTTGGGACTGAGAATACATGCGCTATTTTTATAACTGCTTTATTAAATATTTTTGAAATATATTTTGAACTGCAAATACATAAAATGCTTTTATAAATGTTTGACGAGATAGACACAAGCAAAACATTTCTCGAATGAATTATTATGCAGACAGAAGTTCTGTGGATTATTATTGAATTAGTTGGACGTGATAATTGCTACTAATTGTTGTGAATATTTTCCCCTGATTATTATTGCTTGGTAACCTAAGAATTAAAAACGGGTATGACCTTAATTCACGCGAATCCTAAAGGTAGCTACCGGGTTTAACACCCCACCCAGAATGTTCACTAGACGGAAGGGCTAGTGGGCGTGGTGTTTAGTACTTCGAAGTTTATATATTTATACAGACGAGATGTTCTGTTTTGGGGATATTATTGATGCGCATTATATGTTAAGGTCGGTTACCATGTTGAGCAATAAAATCGAAATGAATGTTATGTATCGAGAGAATGATTTTTATACACAGGTTATGTGTATTAGTTTTGTGCAAGAGATATGTGCACGATTATTGAAAATCACGAGGCAACCTACGGGGGAGAAAATGATACGAATCTATTCTGCTAAGCATTATGAAAAATGGTTTCGTACACGAGATAGGTGTACTGTATTTGAATCTTGTGGTCTATCAAAATGATGAAATTTATTGTTTACGATAAACTTATGAACTCACCAACCTTTTAGTTGACACTTGAAAGCATGTTTATTCTCAGGTATGAAAGAAATCTTCTGCTGTGCATTTGCTCATTTTAGAGATATTACTTGGAGTCATTCATGGCATATTTCAAAAGACGTTGCATTCGAGTCATTGAGTTCAACAAGATTATTATTAAGTCAATTATAGTTGGATATATTATGAAATGGTATGCATTCCGTCAACTTTCGATGAAATGAAAGTTTGTCTTTTAAAAACGAATGCAATGTTTGTAAAATGTATCATATAGAGGTAAGTACCTCGTGATGTAACCAAATGTAATGTATTCGTCCAGATGGATTAGGACGGGTCTCTACAATAACATATTCCAGGATTTCTCGATAACGCTGGATGAGGTCTTAGGGAGTTTAGTTCGTGCGATGACCAGCCAGTGTGCTAGGCAACAACGAAAAAAAAAAAAAAACAACAACAGCCATCTCAAGGTAAAACATTCTACAAACATTTTTGTTACAACCATATCCCTATCCCTTACAATTAAAAGACAATGCAATTACAATAAACCTCCCGAAGTGATCACAAGTTGTTATTTGTTTACACTCAATAGCACTAAAGTATTTAGGTGTATATAACTCTATTGAAGGGCATTACGAAAAATCAGTGCGTGCGTTTATGTGTTTGTCGAGTTCTTGCTTATTAGTGTTTTAGCAATGTTTTTTAGACTTTGAATGATGGGTTTACTACTGATAGGAGCTCTACTCTAATTGTGTTTATTCATTGTTTGTGAATTTATTTGTCTCTCACTTTGAATGATGGGTTTACTACTTATATGAGCTATTCTAACTTTTTGTTGCTTCTATTATCTCTAATTTAACATGTTTTGTTCTTCCAGGTGAAACATCGAATGTTGCTCAAAGAGAATCCCACACAATTTAACATACTTATATTGGGTAGAAGGAATCAGTTATACTATGAATGTTAATGTAATATGAGAATGCGATTATGTTTAAACTTTCTGCACATTTGTAAAGTTTAATTTCAGAGTTTCCAACTAGAAGTGTATGTAAATACCTATTAACTACACTGCGTTTCGATTCAATGCAAATACAATTCCGCTGCAGCGCGCGGACCCCTTTGCTAGTTGTTAAACATTTAACGTAACTACATGCTAATTCAGCTTTTGTAACAATTAATTATGAGATGAATAGATAAATTAAAACACTTTGTTAAAAGTATATGATAGCTTAGCCAGATTTTGAGGGGAAGTCAATTACTCATTCTAAGGGTCAGAATCCCATGATAAAACATTAGATACGATTTTGTTTTCTCCTTGATCTGGTGTAGTTTTATGTTCCCCATTTGATGTAGTTGTTAATGTATTATCAAATATTCCCATTTGCTTCATACTAACTGGCCTGCAATTCTTATACAAAAAATAAAAATAAAAGTTAAAGGCAAGTCCAAAACTTATCTATCCAGTCTGAAATATAAGAACTATACAATATTCTCAAATTACATAATATTATCAATAAAGTTAGAATTTTATTATGAATCGCAGACGAATTTTACTGTCGGTCCACAAAAGCTCCTGTTGAAAGTTGAAACCCACATATCACAATTTTAAAATACAGTATCATATTCACGTACCTAAACACCACAAGATATTATTATGTACGACTTAAAATCAATCTAATTAGATACTCATCGTCAAAACACAATGCCAAAAATCCGATGTTGAAAGAGAAATTGAACCTTACATTTTCAATGTTCGTCCTCTATGATTGTACACTTGAATGTTCATTGCCATATATCTATAATATCGGCCCCACTAAAGCCCTTGCTATATTTATCTAGAGATCTCATATACTAATCTTAGAAATAGACTAAAATTAATTGAAGGGGATAATATAGCAATATCGAATATTTCAAGTCTCTCACTTGTTTATAAAAGTGGTAATTGAAATTTTCGGTCATGTTTAATCTGAAATGGTGAAAATGGGTAAAAATATTGGATTTACTACACCAAAATGCATCATACTCGCACTCTATTGCCATTGTATGCACAACAAAGTTTTACTATCTAAATATTGTATAATTTCTGGTTTTTCAAACAAATTTACTTGCCATAGTAACCACATCAGACCATTCCCTACGCAAGTTAAAATGTTGTGGTGTTGTGAGGGAATTTTTACTGACGTGACATTGTTGTAGGACTGAGTAGACGTTGTGGTAAATGTATTGTTGTGCTGTTGTTAGATGCTGATGTGTCATGTATTTTTCATTGTTTATTATTTAGTAAAAACAATAGACATTTATATATTATAATTAAATAAATAAGTAAATATAAATTAAAAAACACACAAATTTTATTAATTAAAATCCTAAAAAGAAAAAAAAATACATAATTTAAAATCAAAACTTAAGAAAGAATACCTAAATTTAAAAGTTCATAATTTAACGACTTAAACTACTGCTGCTCGTTGTCATCGTTATCGTCATCTGATATCTCAATGTATTCCCTAAACTTGTTGCGTAAAAACGATTTAAACTTATTCACGCGTTTGACATCCTTTTTGTTCTTCATATTCTCGGTTGATGTGGTCAGAAAACCGATACCCGATATAGCTAATTGGAGGGCAACAACATATTTTTTGAATTCAGCCGATGCTTCCTCTTTTTTCGGCATTAATGAAGAACTCCTTTTGTTGTAGTTATCCACGAACTCATCCAAGTTGGATGATGTTGATCGTCGTGAAGATGACCCGACATCAGAAGACGTAGTTTTCCTAGATGCTTTCCTTGATTGATCACATCCGGGTGGTCGAGGATATGTATCTTCTCCAAACATATCGTCTTGTTGGTTTTGCGATAGATTCACTGGTTCGGGTTCAAAAGTACCAAATTCTTCAACGTTTTCCGGTTTGACAGGGGGGTTGACGATCGAGGTGCATACCAAGCAGGATGTTGTACTCTCCCACACAAACATTTTGGCACGATTCAATGGCTTGGTCATAAATATCTTCATCATTTGCACCACTAGGCCAGTTGCGTTCAATGTCGGAATAAATGTCGTAGAATTCTTTCGAATATTTGTTGAGATCTCTCCATTTAGATGTCTGTTGGTTGAATGTTGGTTAATGAACTAAACGACAAACCTAAGTATGATTAACCAAAGAATAAGTTTTGATGATGACACATACATATGTATAAGTGATGACCGACATCTTAACATAAAACACGCAAGGTCATTAATCCATACTTTATCTTGCAAACGACCAAGTCAAACATAGCTTAAAGAATGAAATTAAAAGATCAGCTAAATACACGGTCAAAGTACGGTCGACCGCACAGCCAGCCGTAGAACCCCAAACTAAATTGTAACGCAGTTTTGTGAAAACAAGTTGCACGGTCGCCACCACGGTCAACCGTAGTGCGACCGCAGTTTTCTCTGTTACCAATTTTGACCAAATAAAGTTTGACTAGTTCCCGATATCTATAATTCATGAAACCTGTCTCAACATGCTTAGAATAGATGCCTTCTCCAAACTCAATTGAGTTTTTGTGACGACCCGGAAATTTTCGACCAAATTTAAACTTGATCTTTATATGATTCCGACACGATAAGCAAAACTTATTAATCCGAGTCTCAAGAATTTGAATTGATTTCATGGATACTTTTGAACCTCAACCAACTCCTGACGATTCATGAACAATTGGGTGTAAATAAAAATATAAATATACATAAATATAAACATAAGTATACGAAATATTTTTTTAAAATAATAAAATACACTTTAATCAAATAGAATTAAAAAATGTAAAAAAAAATAAACAAAATAATTAAGTTATTATTAAAATGAATATATATATAATAGATATATGATATCACTTGAATCAATGTAGTAATATATATATAAAAGATTCCTATTAATGACTATTATATTGTAAAATTTATAAAATATATAAATATTAAATATTCAATAGATATATTCATATACTATATAATACAAATTATAAAATAAATATATTAAATGTAATTACAAATTTGATTATAATTATTATATGATTATTATTACATTCATTATTAATAGCGAAATTTATACATTTGATTTGTTAAAATAACTAGTAGTAAAGTTTTTAGTTATTATGATTAGTAATATTATTATTAAATATTATTACCATTTTCATTAAAAATTAATATTATCATTATTATCATTATTATTTTAATAACACAATTTTAATAATATTATTATGATTATTAGTATTATTATTATTAATAATAATATAATTATTATGATTATTATTATTAATTAAATATTTATTTAATTAGTAATTAGTAATACCAATTATATTCAAATTATAAATACTGATATATCTATATATATTACCAATTCAATCTCAACTTTTCTAAAACAACTGTATGTGATTGATAGAGAGTACCAATCTAATTATAATACGACCGAAATCTGTTAGCAATTGCTTTCAGTTTTATTTTTTTTTATTTTTTCTCTATCTGTCCTTGATGTCTGCAACTGAATGACGACCCCAAAAATTCTTCCACATAGCAATCGAACTCAAGATGTTATACAAATCATTTTATCTCTCAACATTAGTATCACTATCTCTATTATCTGTAAATCCAATTACTAGAACACATCCAAATTCAGTCAGCAATTCCTTTCTTCTTTTTATATTTTTCTTCTGGATTGATTCTATCCGTCGACACCCATTCTCTACATAACAATGTTCCTTTCATAATTGATGAACTCATTCAAATTCTCCATCCCATTGAACCATCACCGAGACCCTAATCACAATATTCAACCTCCATCATCACTTTTTAACTTTCTATGTGTTTCAAATTCATAACTGCGATCTAACTCATATTCATATACATTTACATATGCAAATAATGAGGTACATATATATATTAACTCACCTTCGGTCAGACCCATACCTTAAATGTTCAAATGTTGTTTGTCTTTCAATTCCCATTTCTGGTTCGATGACCAAAACAACCAACATCATACGAAGTTTGTTTTGGGAAATACAACACACTTGTATACCACTAGGCCACCTCCTTTTCTTCTACAAATTTTGTAGCTACTATTTCAGCTCAAGTCACCATATATATCATCACAACCCATCGACCAACAACTAAATCACCTTAAACTCTAACTGCTACTGCGTTTTGCAGCTGTCCAACACCACCACCACAGAATCCTACTTCGGCTGCAACGGTTTTATTTTTTTTAACTTCTACCAAATTGTTGCAGCAACTAACGTCCTTTGTTCTTGCCTTTGTTCCATTCGAAAGCCTGTCATGAAACACCATCATCTGTTTGTTCCGCTGATGATTTGTGAAGTTATAAAACAAAAGAAGTTATATACAATACCATTTAATGGTTTTCGGTTTTTGTCAATTTGGTTTTAGAATAACATCACATGGCATTTTATTAATGAGCAAGTGGAGTATTAAGGAATTTAAGGGTCGACATTGGTGTTATAAAAAGCAAAAGCTAGTCAACAATTGGAAAAGGTGGCCAACAATTACAAGTGGGTTTTATTACTTTATATAAAAAAAAGAAAAAAGAAAAGGAAAAGGCATCGAAATCCTGATGAGTCTTCTATGTCGTGACAATGTTTAGGTGGCCGAACCCATTATACCTACATAAGTAATTATTTTTTTTTTTTATAATAACGATGAGCTGTGGTTGGATATAAACATACACGATGATGAATAGAAATAGATGTGATGATAGTATAAGATGTTGATGTTAAGGGATAACGATTTGATAATGGTGCTTTTAAAATGAATGATGATAATACATGATGATACGTGAAATAATAAGGATGGTGATGATGAAATGAACACGTTAGGTTTTATGATTATAATTAGGATTAAGACTAAGATTAGAGTTATGAGTATGATAATGATTCAGGATAAATTTTAAATGAGAAATGATGATGAGAAGATCATGTTAACGAATAAAAATAATAAGGATAGTTGGTTGTGATTGATCAGTGTTTAAATTAAGAAGAAGAAAAATAGTATAACAGATTCGTACGGGTTATATATATAAGCGATCAATATATTACAGAATCAAACAAATGGTTAAATGGTTTGGAAGGGAGTTGGTTAAGCGAGTGGTCTTGGGTTCGATTCCGGACTGAGGCAGTTTATATTTTTGGAGCTTTTCTTTAAAGGTAGTATCACTAATACTTCTTATTATTATTATTATTATTATTATTATTATTATTATTATTATTATTATTATTATTATTATTATTATTATTATTATTATTATTATTATCATTATCATTATTATTATTAACATTAGTATTATTATTATTATTATCATTATTATTACTTTTAAACATTATTATTATTATTATCATTAACATTATTATTATCTTTAATCATTATTATTATTTTTATCAAGACTATTATTATTTTAGTATTATTTTAACAAACGAATATTACTTTAGTATTATTTTAACAAACGAATGATATCTATATAAAAATATATTACAAGTAAACTAATAATACATACTAATTTGTTTTAATATACCAACTAATATATTAGTATTTATATTGATATAACATAAATTATATATATATATATATATATATATATATATATATATATATATATATATATATTATGACAAATTATAAGCAATAATGTAATTAAATATATATAGAGATATTAATCTTAACACATTATAAAATATAAATAAATTTAGTATATATATATATATATATATATATATATATATATATATATACTTGATATAGGTTCGTGAATCCGAGGCCAACCCTGCATTGTTCAGTTTCGTCGTATGCATATTTTTACTACAAAATATCATATCGTGAGTTTCATTACTCCCTTTTTAAATGCTTTTGCAATATATATTTTTGGGACTGAGAATACATGCGCTTTTATAAATGTTTTACTAAATAAACACAAGTAATTGAAACTACATTATATGGTTGAATGATAGAAGCCGAATATGCCCCTTTTGCTTAGTAGCCTAAGAATTAGTAAACCGATTTACTAATTGACGTGAATCCTAAAGATAGATCTATCGGGCCCAACAAGCCCCATTCTAGAATTTGGAGTGCTTTAGTACTTCGAAATTATCATGTTCGATGGGTGTCCCGAAATGATGGGGATATTCTATATGCATCTTGTTAATGTCGGTTACCAGGTGTTCAATCCATATGAATGATTTTTATGCAGATTGCATGTTATTGAAAAATAGAAATATGAAATCTTGTGGTCTATTAAAATTATGGAAATAGTTGATTATGATAAACTAATGAACTCACCAACCTTTTGGTTGACACTTGAAAGCATGTGTATTCTCAGGTATGAAAGAAATCTTCCGCTGTGCATTTGCTCATTTTAGAGATATTACTTGGAGTCATTCATGAAATATTTCAAAAGACGTTGCATTCGTGTCGTTGTGTTCATTAAGATTATTACTAAGTCAATTATAGTTGGATATATTATGAAATGGTATGCATGCCATTAATTTTCGATGTAATGAAAGTTTGTCTTTTAAAAACGAATGCAATGTTTTTAAATTGTATCATATAGAGTTCAAATACCTCGCGATGTAATCATATGTTATTGTATTCGTCCTTATGGATTAGGATGGATCGCTTCATGTGGTATCAGAGCGATGGTCTTAGCGAACCAGGTCTTGCATTAGTGTGTCTAACTGATAGTTGTTTAGATGCATTAGTGAGTCTGGACTTCGACCGTGTCTGCATGTCAAAAGTTTTGCTTATCATTTAGTGTTGAAAATTATTTGCTTATCATCCTTAAAGTCTAGACACGTCTTACTGCCTCTATTGCATAGACAGTGTATAGATAAATTCATATCTTAGCATATCTGTTATTGTTACCTTTGCCTGACAGCTTCCGTAGATTCCTCCGTAACTTATGGTATTTTAGTATTATATATGCATATGTAAATTATGTATTGCAGGGTACTAATCTGCATCCTATAATCTGTTTCTTATCGAAAATTCTTCATCTGATCGTACGAGATGAATCCCTCAACCAGTTCGAGTCCCTCAGATTTCGATAGCTATTCCGATAGTTATTCCGACAACTATTCTGACATGGATGTTCACCTAAGCTCCAGAGGCAGCATCACCAAAATGAATCAACCAATCAACCATCCCCAATTCATCTGATGGGTTCGTAGTTGACTTAACCGATGGAGACGAGAGGAAGGCGATCCTTTTCACCCACCAACTGAATTTACCTCTTAGCAAAGAACCTGAAGCACTTACCGGCGAACCTATCCGCAACACCATTTTCACCCTCAATTCCTGAATATCTCGCCACGATTATATACTATCTCAAATTCTAAACTTTATTCATCCGCTCATTCCGACCGAAAATCATCCTGGAATAATAGAAGAAGTCAACGAACTTCGCGCTCGAGTAATCAATTTGGAGAATATGGTGCAAAATTTACCAGCTTCAACAACATCACCGGCACTAACAGTTCCATCAGTAACAGCACCAGTACCATCAACAATCCATGCCTCAACATCTCATTCTGTACCTCAAGTATAATCATCATTCTACGTATCGTTCTACATCAATTATCTTCGTCCTTCATGGTGATTATGTAATCTCGAATGTTTTAGAGATTATGTATTCCAGTTCTAACAGTAAATCAAATGAGATTAATATTATATTAACTCATTAAATCCATGATTACATCTGAAGAAAATATATATGAAAGTATATTTTCATAAAGATTGTAATTAAAAACTCTATCGTATAAACTGTTAATGATGAGAATATTTTAACGGGTAGGTAATACCCGAGAAATATTTAAATTTTACATTAATAAGTTACACTGTACATTCTTCGAATCTGATTCAATATTCATTTACTATCCTACTTACAACCACAGAAGTATGAATCTGCTCATCACAGATTAACCATTTTCATTCAATTTCATATTTGGATTTTGACCTATCAGAATCTAACAAGTGGGATAATGAAGAAAATATTGGACAAACATAAAATTGGTTAGAAACAAACAAATTAACTATGAGAAATTTTGTTAAGAAACCACGCTAACAAAATCATAGCTAACTGTTCCTAGTTAACTGTTAATTCCTTATTACATTTATTTATCGCAATTTAATTATTGCAATTTTAATTCTCGCAATTTTAATTATCGTCATTTAATTTCTATATTTATTTTTACGCACTTTAAATATCGGGACACGTATACAAGGTTTTGACATATCATATCGACGCATCTATATATATTATTTGGAATAATCATAGACACTCTATACTCGGTAATGATTGAGTTAGCTATACAGGGTTGAGGTTGATTCTACAATAATATATATACTTTGAGTTGTGATCGAGTCTGAGACATGTATACGGGTCACGATATGTATTAATTAATTCGAATATTATATATTAAACTGTATGTGAATTATTGAATTACTAACTATGGACTACAAACTGTGAACTACGAACATTGGACAATTAAAATGAATTAAAATATTGATTATGACATATGAAACTAAACATTTCTTCAAGTTTGCCACTTGATTTCATCTTAAATCTCAATTGTATCTTGACGATTACAATCTGCGTTCAAACCTTTCATAATTCTTGAAAACACCTCAATCTAGAGGATGAACCAACCGTACTTCATCTACGAAAGAAAAACTTGATGCATATAGTTATGCACCTGAAAACACTCGGAACCTGAGTAAACTTTTAAACACGTATCTATGCTAACTCCTTCAGCGTTGTTATTACCGAAAATAACTTTACAATCCCTCTCCAAATTAGCCAATTTTGTCACAGCTCCAGCAAATCAATTTCGATTTTTCATTCGAATAAACTCTATTATAACCTTGATATATAAGTTGCCTTTCGTTATCGTTACCGGGGAACCTTTTATATTCCGCCACATTAGCAGTAAACTTACCAGCAACTTCATTACTCATTGACTTAAAGTCTCTCCGAAGAACCATTATATTTGTTCGTTAAAACCTATTCATATACTCATCCACATATTATAACGAGAATTGCCATACCAATTACCGGGAATTAGCAATCAATATTTTGAAATCTCGCAGCATGTCTACATCAACAGTTATATGTATAACATTTATCTCTTAGAATTATAATCTCCCATTCTGAAATTCTAAACAACACTCAAGTCTACGAATCAGTTCTTTGAATTTTGAGAAAGCTGATAAAGCAGCGAAAACTAATGATGACTTTAACAGCCGAAAGTTTGATGATAAAGAATAGTATGTTGGTAAAACTCAGCAAAGTTGGAACTGGAAAACGGATTGAGCAAACCATGAAGGAGGCCGTGGACAAATCACAAGGGCTAAACTTGTACATAAAGAATCCAGATGATTCTATATCCGATGAAATCTTTAGAAAATATCTTGCTCCGTACTCATGTTAAATCTAGTGGAAAAATCTTTCTTCATCAACCTTCAAACTTAGAAATTCTAAAATATCATCATAAATATCTTCGATATTTCTGAGGATATTTTCATAAATATTCTTGTTCAAAATTATTTATCTTTTCTTGCTATCTATATTACATCATAAAGGAAACCATTTTAGTTTCTAAATTTCTTTAAAATTCGAATTTAAAGTATGAATGTATTTGAAGTAGTGTTGGGAACTGATGCATGAGTTAGTATAATATAATGACACTTGATCAACGTGATTATATTACAGTAAGTCATGCTGAGTTTCTAATGGAACGTGATGATTCACAGATCATAACGTCATCATGTGCCATATTACACGACTCTTATATTCTGTCTAATCTATAAACATATCAAGAACATGATTTTCTTGATAGTCCTATCTTTCCCTTGAATTCTGGTAATTTGACAAGTTAGATTGTGCTATTACCGTTTCTTTCTTAGAACATTAACTGTGTTCATTCCGAAATCCATATCTACAAATTCTGGACCATTATTCACTTGACTTAAAGTCGGGAAGAGAAAACAAAAGTATGAAGCTCCGAAATATAAGGGAGAATATAAAGCCCGATAATAACACATAAATTACAAACCGTGTATATCAATGTTTATTACAACATAAAGACATGGGAGAATTAAAAACATTATAACCCCAAGGGCGAAGTAGAAGAAAACAGATTCCTTCGATGGAAGTTGAAAAAGAAGAATGATTGTTGCAATAGTAATGATAAGGACAAGGATCATAACTGGATTAAGCATTTTCACAATCTTTTGAATGTATGAACAAAGAAATAAATTATAGAAATGGTGAGAATAATGGAACGAAAGAGTTTAAATTATAAAAGAAAAATCAGACGTAACAATTGAGACAGATGACAGCATTTAATTAAAGAGATCATAGTGTCCTTAAATCCCGAAGGATCAGATATTATTCAGATTACAAAGATTTTCTTTAAAATCCCTTGAATTCCGGAAATCAGCCTCATCTACGTCAGAAGATATGACGAAACTTTATTTCTCTCATTTCACTCTTTTGTGATAACTTCATTCGTACTCTTCGAATAATCGAATTGTTTTATCCACATTACTCAATGATGATAAAACTCTATTTATCAACTCATATTTGTCATGAAAATATTTTTATTGTTAGCCATGACCACCTCACTCAAATTTCGAGACGAAATTTGAGTGACGGGTAGGTACTGTGACGACCCGGAAATTTTCGACCAAATTTAAACTTGATCTTTATATGATTCCGACACGATAAACAAAACCTATTAATCTGAGTCTCAAGAATTTGAATTGATTTCATGGATACTTTTGAACCTCGACCAACTCCTGACGATTTACGAACAATTGGGTGTAAATAAAAATATAAACATACATAAATATAAACATAAGTATACGAAATATTTTTTTAAAATAAATAAAATACACTTTAATCAAATAGAATTAAAAAATGTAAAAATAATAAACAAAATAATTAAGTTATTATTAAAATTAATATATATAATAGATATATGATATCACTTGAATCAATATAGTAATATATATATATATAAAAGATTCTTATTAATGACTATTAAATTGTAACATTTATAAAATATATAAATATTAAATATTCAATAGATATATTCATATACTATATAATACAAATTATAAAATAAATATATTAAATGTAATTACAAGTTTGATTATAATTATTATATGATTATTATTACATTCATTATTAATAGCGAAATTTATACATTTGATTTGTTAAAATAACTAGTAGTAAAGTTTTTAGTTATTATGATTAGTAATATTATTGAATATTATTACCATTTTCATTAAAAATTAATATTATCATTATTATTTTAATAACACAATTTTAATAATATTATTATGATTATTAGTATTATTATTATTTATAATAATATAATTATTATGATTATTATTATTAATTAAATATTTATTTAATTAGTAATTAGTAACACCAATTATATACAAATTATAAATACTGATATATCTATATATATTACCAATTCAATCTCAACTTTTCTAAAACAACTGTATGTGATTGATAGAGAGTACCAATCTAATTATAATACGAACGAAATCTGTTAGCAATTGCTTTCAGTTTTATTTTTTTATTTTTTCTCTATCTGTCCTTGTTGTCTGCAACTGAATGACGACCCCAAAAATTCTTCCACATAGCAATCGAACACAAGATGTTATACAAATCGTTTTATCTCTCAACATCAGTATCACTATCTCTATTATCTGTAAATCCAATCACTAGAACACATCCAAATTCAGTCAGCAATTCCTTTCTTTTTTTTTATCTTTTTCTTCTGGATTGATTCTATCCGTCGACACCCATTCTCTACATAACAATGTTCCTTTCATAATTGATGAACTCATTTAAATTCTCCATCCCATTGAACCATCACCGAGACCCTAATCACAATATTCAACCTCCATCATCACTTTTTAACTTTCTATGAGTTTCAAATTCATAACTACGATCTAACTCATATTCATATACATTTACATATGCAAATAATGAGGTACATATATATATGCAAATATGGAAGGGAGTTGGTTAAGCGAGAGGTCTTGGGTGATTCCGGACTGAGGCAGTTTATATTTTTGGAGCTTTTCTTTAAAGGTAGTATCACTAATACTTATTATTATTATTATTATTATTATTATTATTATTATTATTATTATTATTATTATTATTATTATTATTATTATTATTATTATTATTATTATTATTATTATTATTTTTATCATTATCATTACTATTATTAACATTAGTATTATTATTATTAACATTATTATTACTTTTAAACATTATTATTATCATTAACATTATTATTATCTTTAATCATTATTATTATTTTTATCAAGACTATTATTACTTTAGTATTATTCTAACAAACGAATATTACTTTAGTATTATTTTAACAAACGAATGATATCTATATAAAAATATATTACAAGTAAACTAATAATACATACTAATATGTTTTAATATACCAACTAATATATTAGTATTTATATTGATATAACATAAATTATATATCATATATATATTATGGCAAATTATAAGCAATAATGTAATTAAATATATATAGAGATATTAATCTTAACACATTATAAAATATAAATAAATTTAGTTGATTAAATATGATATGTGTTAATATATATATATATACTTGATATAGGTTCGTGAATCCGAGGCCAACCCTGCATTGTTCAGTTTCGTCGTATGCATATTTTTACTACAAAATATCGTATCGTGAGTTTCATTACTCCCTTTTTAAATGCTTTTGCAATATATATTTTTGGGACTGAGAATACATGCGCTTTTATAAATGTTTTACGAAATAGACACAAGTAATCGAAACTACATTATATGGTTGAATGATCGAAGCCGAATATGACCCTTTTGTTTTACGAAAAGACGTTGCATTCGAGTTGTTGAGTTCATCAAGATTATTACTAAGTCAATTATAGTTGGATATATTATGAAATGGTATGCATGCTGTCAATTTTCGATGTAAAGAAAGTTTGTCTTTTAAAAACGAATGCAATGTTTGTAAAATGTATCATATAGAGTTCAATTATCTCACGACGTAATCATATGTTATTGTATTCGTCCTTATGGATTAGGACGGGTCGCTTCAGTTTTGGTCATAAAAACACTAATTTTAGTTAATTACGCCTAATGACATCTTAATGACAATTTAACCAAGATTATGCTTAACACATAAGTGTTAAATAATAACTTGTGATCTTAAATCTTATCTAGACATCCTTAGTATGATCATCAAGTACCAACACACTTAAGCTAATATCACTTGAACAATAATTGCTATTAAAGATGACTTAGTGATTAATTAATGCTACATGAGGAACAATGCTCTCAAGTGTAACTAGTAAAGACTTGTAATCCTAAAATACACTTAGATACATTTAGGATGGTCACCAAGTCCCAACTAGAGATTGCTCTTATCTTGTGCATGTGTTGGACATTAATGTGTGCTTGCACATTAATCATGCAATATGTTATATTGCAAGTAAGCTTGCTAAAAGCTTAAATTACAAGTTGTGTAAATATCTATATGATTGATCTTATAGTAACTATCTCTTGCTATGTGTGAGTATTACTTGCTACTTGCTAATATGTTTAATACTCATAAATGTATCAACTTTATTAACATGCTTGCTATGTGCTTGCTAGTTAGAATTCAAGTAACTAGTCTACTCCAACAAATTAAGTGTAAATTGGTTCACAATGAAATTATAGTCAATTTTCTATTTGGTTTAAGTGACTAAGTGTGATTGCTTATTCAAGAATGACTTAACTTTGATGTCTCTACATACTTCATGATTATCTTATAAAGACATCATTCAATTAATCTCTACCTAAACCCAAATGGAACATGATTTGTGATTAATTGAAACTAGGAAGTTAATGACACATTGACCAGTCTTTAGAATTGAACAAAATTCATTAAAGTGACTAACTAAGTCTTGACCAATCTGAGATTTCCCAAAATATCAATCAAGACACTTCTCCAAGAATGTTGGGTTTACTACTAATGGAGTGTTATGTCACTTTCATGCAATAAGACCAAATCTCACACACTTAATGCATATGGTACTTGTATAGGATGTTTGGTTTCTTTTGCAGGTGCTAGAAGGAGTAAAGGTGCCAAAATGTGGTGTTCAAATTTGATTCAAACGGCTATACAACGGATACTAAATTTGGACTGGAGCACGCACGGTCGAACCGCGGTCGACCGTGATGGCAACCGTGTGTCAACGGCTACATTTTTAATCCCACTATAAAAGGCAAACTTTAATGAGCATTTGAAGCTGACCCTCTTGCATATTTCAAAGGCTTATTTCCAGAGATCACAAGGGCTCTAACTACTACTTAAATGTGATCAAGCAAAAGAAGATTCTATGATCTTATAGATATAGAATTTGGTTGTTGTAAACTTACTAATCAAAATCATTAATCTTGTGAGTTTACTTAGTGTAATGTATGTCCTAGTATTATATTAGGATCATCATTACAAAGTTTATAAGTCTTGTAACGTCAATTAGTAGAATCATAGGCTAGCTTAGTGATCTACTTCCTTAAAGGGACTTAGGAAGTTGATTAATCTTATTTGGAGATTAATACTTGTCCAAGGTGAAGACAAGTTGATCTAGGTTGGAGTTGATCTTTCAAAGAGATAGAAAGATTAGGTTTGTTGTCTACCAAAGAAGTTGAAGACTTGTAAATCGAATCACCACCGGGTTTGGAGAAAAGTGCTTAGTAAAGCAACAAATCCCGATTAGTGTAATTGGGGAGTGGATTAAGGTGGATTAGTTAACATCCACCCGAACCACTATAAATTCTTGTGTCTATGTTCTTTACATTACGTCATTTATCATTTTTAATATATAGACTACACACATCAAGTTTGAGTTGAATTGGTTGATCAAAGTAAATCGAATTTGGTGATCAATCGAAAAAAGTGTTAAAAACGTATCAACTAACTATTCACCCCCTCTAGTTACTTACAATTGGTATCAGAGCGGTTGCTCAAATCATTGCTCTATAAACGTTTATGAAAGTGTCAAAATTCGTTTCGTGCAAAAAATTGAGTCAACGATTCTCGAATCAACTCAAACTATGGGATACTTGGAAGAATTGGTGAAAGAAGCACCGATCTTTGATAAGATGGATATTGATGTGTTGAAATTAAGATTTGAGGCTTATCTCAAATCCAAGGATTACTACTTGTGGAGAATAATCAAAGTAGGAGACTTTGTTCCACAAGCTAGTTCGAGACTAGTGAAGTCAACATTTCAAAACAATGAAGTTTTGAAACAAATTGATGCAATTTCACTACTTTATGGAATTCTTCCTAGTGAAGAAAGATTAAAGATAATTTCATGTGAAAGTGAAAAGGAATGTTGGGATTCACTATGTTCTCAAGAAGGAGAAAACTCTAGGAGTTTAAAGGGTAAAGGACTAGGGAAAGATTTGGAGAAGCTTGGTGATTCTCAAGCAAATGGTTTGAATGGAAATGAAGACTTTTGCCTCATGATTTATTGGGATGATCTAAATCAAAATGGTCAAAGTGAAGAAGAGGTTGAATCTCCTTTCAAAGAGGATGATGTCTCAAGCATGGATTGTAATGAGGTACATATATTCTATCCTTCTAATTATGAAGAATTGTTAGATGATTACAAGACTATTAAATTTGTGTATGATAGTAGTCGTGATAAACTAAAACTTTTAGAGAAAGAATTACACAATGTTAGACAACTTAACAAAACCTTAATTGATGAAAACAACGCTTTGAAAAGAAAATTTGAAAGAATGATTATTTGTGATTCATCAAGAAGTAAACGTGAAATGAATACGTGTCACGACTCTAGCAAACACAAGTCATGTAATCAAAGTCCATTTTCAATTATTAGAAGAATTGAGAACATGGGGAAAATGGATCAAGCTAACAATTCAATGGTAGGGATAAGTCAAGGATTGAGTAATCTTAAAATCAATCAAAACCAATGATCAAAAACGTTAATGAGAATAACCTTCTCAAAAAGACTTTATATTAATGAAAGGTTTTTCTTGCAAATGCAAAATTGTTTTTGAAAAATGATTTTAAAAGATTAGTGAAGGAAGCTTACTTGCATTAGGATTGTGTGTTTATGTGAAACTATGTATTGCATGCTAAATACTAGATTGATGTGTTTTGTGTATACTATGTGCATGATTGAATATATATATGTATATATATATATATATATATGTATATATATATATATGTATATATATATATATGTATATATATATATATGTATATATATATATATATATATATATGTATATGTATATATATGTATATATATATATATATATGTATATGTATATATATATATATATGTATATATAAATATAGTATATTATGTGTCATTGATGATTAAACATCGAGAGGATGTAATCATTCAATGTTAGGAAAAGAAAACTTGTCCTCAAGTATTCTATAGAACCTAAGAATCGTCAAAACGCGCTCAAAGAAAGAATAAGTGAAGAAATTGGTGATCAGAAGAATCCATGGCAGCATCACGGCTGACCATATACCCGACCGCAGACTCCTGTCCTGTACGTGTGAAAATTCCTGCACGGCTAACACCACGGTCGACCGTGCTTCGACCGTGCGTGGTCTGATTCTGTTTTAAATTAAATAAAATCCTCGCTTTTTCTTTCATTCCAACTCACTTCAAAACACACACACTTTACACACGGCTGAGGAGATCGACCGCACAAAGAAGAACACTCATTCCTTCAATCTCAATTTCTACTTTCGGTATGATTAATCCTTACTTTTCTAGCATTCAATTGTGTTTGTATGATGAATTAGGGTTATGAAGAAACCCTAACTAGTTTGAATCAAAACTCAAATTGATGCAAACAATCAAAATTGTTCTTGAAGAACAATTTAGAAACGATTGTAGTAGTGATTGTAGTATATCCATGCATTGATTTAACTTTGGACAATTCTAGGGTTCATTATACATCTAGGTTGGATTTTCATAGAAACATTGTTCATATGATATAAGTGACATTGTTGCAAATTGAGTGTAATAATGTTGGATGTCAAAACATGTATTGATGATGATCTCAAAAGTCTAGAACACATATGAACTTTGCGAAAATCTTAATCTAGTTGCAAACTCATTGACATAATGAAGAGTGAAAATGTGAAGAATATTAACATCAAAACATCTAAGTATTGATGATAATTAAAGTTTGCAAAACTTGTTGCTTACAATTGAATTATACACTTTGAATTAATTTGAAGTATCATTGTGTAGAAAATGGCGAGAGGAAAAGGCAAGACCGTTGTAGCAAAAAGAAAAGACTCATACGATCCACCATCTGATCTTAAAGAGAGAATTGCCTACAACGTTGAATTTCTGACAGACAGAAAATTTGCTGAAGGGAGAAGAGTTGCTCACACTGAAATGCCTGAACTGGTAAGGCAGTTTGAAAAACTCAAATGGAAATCATTTCTCACTCTAAACGGTCCTATCCATCCCTCACTCATTCGAGAATTTTATGGTAACTTCAATTTTGTGAATGATGAAGTATTCTTCAATCTTCTGGGTGTCAATTATCGTTATTCACTCAAGGATTTTGGGATCATGCTGGATGTTCCCGCTGAGGGAGAAAAATTCTACAATAGGAAACATGATCTTTCAAATCTTCCTGACGTCATTTCAGACAAAACTCCTCTAATCGATACACTATGCAAAGATGATGCTCCAAGAGCTGAAATTGAGAAATCTGGTGTACAAGGAAAACACCTTCATCATGAGTATGACACTTGGAACAAAATCATCATCCACAACATCTGTTGCAAATCTGGTAATCACTCGAATGTTCACGCCACTCAATTTGCTCTGATGTGGTGCTTAGAAAATGACATCAAAGTAAACATGGCCTATCTCATGGCATCAAGGATGAATGGAACTGTTAAGGAAACCACTCGTGCATTACTGATATGCGTAAAGCACACCTAATCTTATTGTAATATACTTACGAATTCGTCCACAGAGAGCAGAGTTTAGTATTAAAAAGACTAGTAATTATTCTAGAGATTTAAGTTGTAAAAGTAGGGGTTTTTGATTTAAAACTAATTAACGCAAAGTAAATAAACAAGAATTTAGATGAGACAAGGGTATCCAACTAGAATCAATTCCCTAGGATCCGGATTGCTTCAATTAAAACTGATAAATCATGTGACTCAATCCAGTTTTATTTTCATAAAACCTAGGCTACTTCGGTGTCCCTATGTAACCTCATGATTGAAAGAACTAAACGCAAACCAATCACCAATTATGTTCCTACGTCAGTGTCCCTACGTATTCACACAACTGTCTAGATCACACAATTGAGGGATTAATCAATGGGAGTAATAAAAAAACTAACAATCAAGAACAATTACAATTATGTAGAAACCATAAAAATAAGCAATCCATCACCTAGGTTCAATCATCTAGGTGGATACGAGTAATTTAGCTAGACATGATAAAAGCAATTAAACACAAGGAATAATCAAAATTCATCATGATATAAATCAAGGATAAGAAAAGAAAATTACCAATGATTGAATCTTGATACAATGATAATCCAAGTATTAATCCTTGCAAAATATGAAAGAAAAACTAAATTATTCGTAACCCTAAAAATTGCTCCAGCCGTAAAAAAATCGGATCCTCCAAACTGTTGCGTAAGTCTTCTATTTATAGATAAACGAAACTTTTCAGACAAGAGAGGCGATGCGCCGCATTGCTTTAGGTAATGCGCCGCATCACTTTGTGTGGTGGTGAAAAATGCGTCGAATCCTAAACATTACGTCGCATCCAATTTTGACGGATAAAAAACTTGACCATGTGATGCACCGCATCACTATTACCTTGCACCGTATCCTTCTATTTATTTTTTTACAATTGCTAAAAGTTGATGCGCCGTTGATAACAACGATGCGCCTCATCCTTTTAGTGATTCACCTCATCACTATTTTGATAACAAATCATATAGTTTTTGCATTATAATTCCAAATAAACATTTTAACGATTTACGAGCCCGAAAATTCATCAAATACCCTCGAAACCATGAAATTGAGAACCGATATTGGGACAAATAATGTGTATAATCAGAGCAATATCAAATTCCCCCACACTTGAACCTTGCTTGTCCTCAAGTAAGTCTATCTTTAAATAATATCAACTCAAACAAAGATAAACAAACTCGAACAAATCTTCAAAAGTAAAAGAATCAAGAACATATCGATATCGTCTTCAAAAATCATTAACTCTATATTGTGTAGTCTTCAATCAAAATTATTACAAGGCTCAAGTTTTCAGTCGATTACAATCATTATTCAACACCCATTCAAGCCTAAGTCTACCCGAAACAATCATTCCCCGATCAAAGTCAACTCCATCTTCCAAAAGGTCGTCACAACATCAATCATCAAGTATATACTTTTCATATTTCAAAATCTGACCTCCTTGACTTTCACCAATTATGTAGGATTCACGGGATAGCCATTGACTCAACAAAATACCAATCAAAATCATCCTCAATATTGTTAACAATTTACTAAATTTCACCAATATAATTTCAAGGTGTCAATCAATATATATCATGAATTATAGTCACCTTGAAAGTCATAAAGTATAACCAAAATGAGAAAAACTTCAAGCATCATAGAAAGTACCATTCACTAAGGAGTCAGTTATGCAATAAGTGTACGCCTCCAAAAATATGCTCCTCTAATCAACCCGTTTTGGCTATCCCTCTTTCACCTCCATGCCCCTAAAACACCAATGATTCGTCAATTCCAGATATAATCGTCAATTCCGAAATTGGGTTAAGGTGGGTGCGCCAAAGCGTAGGGGACTGGTTACCCCTATCTTTATGGTCAATCCGGGCATAGGATGACCGGCACTCATCAAGCTTTCTATCACAACTCTATGGTTTCTCTCATAGTAGGGCAAAAGCATTGACAGAAGTTCGTAGATTTAGTGCCCCATGTGGTGTAACGACCCTACTTTTTCCGTTATCTTTTACCGTTAATTATTTAACGACCGTTAATTGTTATTCGTGTCACGTCATTTTTATGATCTATATTATTATTTTAGTAATAATATATTAATTATTATGTGTTATATGAATATTTGTATTCATATTTCTAGTTATACGTTTCTACGTGTCGCTGATTTCTATCCGGCGAATCTTTTCGGTTTTCAAACCAACGGTCAAGCTTTTGGGATTTTTAAGTCCTAAATATTTTAAATATGATATTTTAATGTCATATGGTTATATATGGTATTTATATATATTTTTTGTTTGTTATCTCTCTGAATTTTCAATCGCGTAGGCGTGTTTTCGCGTTTCGGGCTTCGTTCGGGCGTTCGGGCTAAAAGCTTTTAGTCCTTGTATCAAGATGGCCCACTAAAGGGGCCACCCTTTTGTTTTTGGCCAAAAATATCAAAGGGGGGAAGGTTTGGCTCATTTGTTTTTCCACATCCATTTTTATCATTTTCATTTTTTACCTTTCTAATTCTAAACCTAGTTTTCTCTCAAGGCTTTCTCCCTTGTTTTTTTTTTGTGGTCGTCACCTTCATCACCAACATCATCATCATTCTTCATCAAATATTGCATGGATCATAGGGCTTTTATCATTTCCAGATTCTACTCTTCGATCTCTACGCAACGATATATCTTGATTCTTGATTAGGGTATAAACCCTAACCCTAAATTTTTGATTTTTCTTTAATTTTACTGTTTTTATATGTTATTATGATAGTATAATGATTGTATGTTGTTGTATTGTTGATTGTATGCATAGAAACACTTGTTATAGCATGATTTCGGTTTGATTGTTTTGGGACAGCAGCATTTTCGACCATTTCTGTAAACTTGACTGTTTTAAATGTGAAATTAAAGTATCTAAATGAGTTCCTCTCATCAAGACATTAATTTTAGACTCCGGATTCATGTTATTTCGATTTCCGGAACATAAGTTATGATCAAAATGGTATTTAATTGAAATTAAAATGTGAAAATGAATTGGTACAGGTATGAACCAACTTTGTGACCATTTTTAGAGTCTTTAGGGTGTACTAGTGTGTTAGGATTGATGATTAGATGAACTTTCATGTTCGGGTCATCGAAATCCGAGCCACGGATCACCCGTTATGACTAAAACATGTTTTTGAACGGATTAAAGCTCCAAGTTGAATAATGACTGTAGGTCATGACTTGGTGGCTGTTCTTGGGATTTTCTTGAGAACACTAATGTGTCGGGTGGGTTGGTTAGGCGAATATATATAAGGCTCGCCGAAAACTGATTCCCGGGGCTCAAGTTATGACCCGACGAACTTTTAATTAAAACTTATGGTTATAAAATAAGACTTATGATATGAATAATGATTCTCATTATTAATAAATTACTTATGATATAAAAAGTAATTATTTTAATTTAAGACTTATGATATATATATATTTATTATATCATTTATTAATAACTTATGATTTAATCAAACATTTAATTAAACTTATGATTAATAATACTTTTATTATTAATGGAAAATACTTATGGTAAGTATTAAACTTATGTTATGAGATTATTATAATAAGACTTATAAATAGGATTAATTAATCATTTAATTATTATAAGGCTTAGTTATTATTTAATTATAATTTAATTATGAAATACTTATGATTTAATAATTATAATTAGAAACTTATGATATGATTAATAATTCATTATTAATTAATAATACTTATGATATGATTTAAAATCTATTATTAATTAATAATACTTATATTATGATTAATATTTAATTAATTAATTAAATACTTATGTTATATTAATTATATCATTTAAACTTATGTTAACTTTAATAATTCATTTAATTTAATTAAAACTTATGTTATGACATAATTATACATATATGAATTTAATTAATATTATAACCTATATTATTAATTATTAATATAACTTATACTTTTAAAATTGATGTTGACTATATTTGACCAAGGTTGACTTTTGAGTTGACTTTCGGTTGACTTTGACTTTCAGTTGACTTTTGTTGACTTTCTAATTATGGAAACTTTCCTAACTTATATACTTTCCAAAAATAGCAACTTTCTAAATATGGAAACTTTTTAAATTTAGAAACTTTCCAAAAATAGAAACTTTCCAAAAATAGAAACTTTCCTAAAATAGAAACTTTTCAAAAATGGAAACCTGCTAAAAATAGAAACTTTCTAAAATAGAAAGTGCGTGTCCGTATGCTGTTTCGATCAAACCGATACATGTTGAGTGCTGTTCTATGTCTACTTGCAACATGTACAATAGCTATCATACTAAGACTTGACCTAAGTTAGTTATTTATATCGACCTGCTTTATTTATAGGTCGGCGTTGTGATCATTCCTGATCACTTTACTTCATTTACTGTTTGCTTATTTGTGTGGTTACTTCGTTTGCTATTAAGGTGAGTTATAGTCCCATTTTTCTATTTAAATCTTTTGGGATGAGAATACATGCAATTGATTTTATATTTTGGACACAAGTGGAGGTTGGTTTAAATTATTCATTGTGAGTTGAACAAAAATATTCCCTAGTCTGGTAACTGTAATCATTGGTTTCTACTGGTGAACGCGAATCCTATGGATAGATCTATCGGGTTTGACAACCCCATTTCGAGCTAGTCGCGCTAGCAATTTATAATCGGAATGTTTAGTACTTCGTATTTTATTGTAGATACACTTGTTCGGTGTATATTATTTATTGTGTTTGGCAAGGGTAAATAAATGGTTAAGTGGTTACCAGGTGGCTCACGGAAAATGGAATAATGTTTTTATATATTTTTTAGCATATAATTTTGTGGTCCAAAAAGGAGTTTTTATGTTTTCAAACATAAATTTTTATGGTTTTTATTAAATATTGTTTGCAATATTAAACCTATAATTTACTCAACATTTTTGTTGACAGTTACTCGCATGTTTTATTCTCAGGTTCATGATTGATTGCTTCCGCTGTGCTTAGAGAGTCTGCATATTTATGATGGCAGCTTTTGTTAAACAATAACTTGCATTCTATTTTGATACATTTAATAGTGGATGCTGTTGACTTTGTTTTAGTCAACTTTTGGTTAAGTAATAATGTATAGTTTTTCTAAACTTACATATTTTGATAGGTTTCCTTTATAGGAAATTATTTTTAAATAAAGAATGCAAGGTTATTTATTAAATTCATATAGAGTTATGATCAAGCTGTGGGACCAAGATAACGATGGTCGTCAAGTGTACTTTGACGGATCTTTAAAGTTGGTATCAGAGCTCTGGTTATAAGAAATTAGGCTGCATTGATGTCGTTACCCGAGTCAATAGGGTGCATTAGTGAGTCTAGTCTACAGCCCGACCTATTATATATTATTATATGTGATTATTTGTATCATATTGGTATGTATATTGTTATCATACATACATTTCTGTTATGTTCTGAATCCGGGAGGAACTCCCATTCCGATTTAAACGTATTCTCCGACTCATGCGAGTTTATCTTTTATAAGAACACCTCGGATAGTGAAACCGAGGGATGTCATTCTTGACTTCTGAAATTCTCGACATTCCTATGTCATCTATTATGGTTATGTGTTTGACGTTTGAGTTATGTTACACGAGATGTCATTCTTGACTTCTAAATGCTCGGCGTTTCAATGTCAGCTATTATGTTTAGGTATATAACATTCTTGTTATATTACGTTCCTTTGTGACGTTGTGCCTATGTGCTTTGGTTTTTGAACCGAAAAACGTCATTCTTGACTTTTAGAGATTCTTGGTACCTCTAAGACATTTTTATGTCATCGTTACTCATATTCATTACTTTTGATATTTTTGTCTCTTGTGCTATCCTTAGCACATTGTTTAAGAAATCATTTTAGAGAAATTGTTTGGAAATTTGAGGTTGATCGCGTGTCCTGACCTCATGTAGTTCTATTGGAATGGAACTATGAATTAGTGAAATATAATGGCGTCAGGCCAACGTGATTATATTACGTTAATTCATAAAGAAGTCCCAATATTGTGACATGAGGAATAGAAAGCGAGTCAAAGAAATTTTTTACACTACTCATGCAGAAGTTCCGATGTATTACATGGATAGGGAAAATATTCATTATCTTATTTGTTGATATACGAGAAGCTCGTTTTAAACCAGATTATCTATCTCATGCTCTATCCTTCATAACTCGCTTGTTAGCAACAGCTTCGTTCGGGAACAGTTTTGGCCCAAGGACTTATGTCCTGATAATAGTCAAAACAACATTTATCTCATTGGTTTTCATGACCTCGTAATATTTGTTGGTCAAATGTCGCACGACGATTCAAGTCCTTTACTCGATCTTCCACGATCTTACTTCAACTTGTAACCTCTGAAATACAGATACTCTGTTCATCATCGGGAGTTTTACACATTTGTTTAATTGGGCGGTTCTCACAAGATTTATGGGCGAATAGAAGTAATGAAATATTTTGTCATGTATATAATTTATAAAATCATATATATACGTATGGATTCAAATGAATAAATTACCCTTACCTATTTTGGCTAGTATATACTAAATCATACCTTCAAAATTATTTTACAAACCACTCAATTATTGAGCTGTTTGACTAAGTCAATTTGTTTTATATAAAATGGTACACGTTGTACATTGTAACACCGGCCATTTTTTTTTTAAATACACAGCGGAAGACTTTATTAACAAACACAATATAAGTCACGTCATTACGTTTAAGTTTACACAATGGTGTTACGTTATCACAAAACATTATTTATACAAAAGTCCACATCAGAGTTGGGTTGTCAAACATGTCTTCTGCAATAGCACCTTTCCCGACTAGCAGTACCTAAACCTGCAAGGGGAGAATATGTGGGGGATTAGCGCACCGCTAAGTGAATGGAATCTATCTAACAGATATAGCTTAAGTCACACACAAGCTATATACTAACAACAACACATGCTAACTATCAACTAGCATACAATAAGACAATATGAGGATCGGCGGCTTGTACGAGCACACGACTCCCAGCTGATCGGGCCTGAGTCTACCGATAGTCCCTGCTACTCAATTCACAGTATAGTTATCCAGATGCAGGGGATGCATCATTCACACTATACTCCACAATCAGTAGCCTATGGACCCGACCTCCCCTAGGCACGGTTGACCTCATACGGACTCTAACCTCTCCTAGGCACGGTCTCGAGTCCCCAGTCTCCCTAGGCCCGACTGGTGCCATTCACACAGTGTACACATAATTCACATACAACATCAGGCAAACGATAGTATTCTATCATGGCAATTCCTACACTATGCATGGTAAAAGAGTCAACCACTGTAGCATGATATGCTACTTAAACTCTATCCGTAGATAGACCCACTCACCAATTACCAGCAACCACTCAGTTATTATTTCTGAGCTTCCTCCTTATCCTTATCTCTTGAGAACAGCAAAAACCAAGTTAGAATAGTGTTCCCATCAAGATTAGACACACTGACAGCGAATTATAGCAAATTAGTAAAAAAATGCGTCCGCTAAAATTTTCATGCTTAACACTTGTGCACTTTCAAAATTTACATCCTGAACACCAAAATATAAACGGGCAGCATAACGGCTAGAAAAAGGCACTTTGGTAAAACATTCTGCCCTGGACACACAGTCGGTCGACTGACACACAGTCGGTCGACTGTCGACACAATCGGTCGACTGACCTGTCCAGTCGGTCGATTCATTGGGTAATACATCAATCGGCCGAAGGTAAATCTCAGTCGGTCGGTTCACTCGCCAGTCGGTCGGTTCACCCTCAGTCGGTCGACTGTCGTCCGACAGTCGGCCGACTGTGTTCATCTTCCTCAGAAACTGAACAAAGGCTACGGACTTCACGATGAAATCCACAAATCTCGATCTAGAGCTCGTTTTAAACACCAAAATCGACCACATCTTGTTCACTACTTGTTATAGACTCAAAATTCACAACAATTTGACCATAACAACACTTAAATCACTTGTTTTGACACAAATTCAAGCTTTTTACAAAACTCACACAAAACCAAGAATTTAACAACGAATTGAACACAAAAACACATGTTACTTACCTTGATAGACTCAGTAATCTGTAAGAAACAAGATGGTATGAACAATTTGAGCTCTAGAACACAATTTAGGAATTAGGGTTTGGTTAGGTGGGAGGGATGAAGGTAAAGGTGTGTGTGGGAAAATTCTAGAAATGGAAAGAAGAAGACAGTACACTAGTCACATATTTGGGATTAATTCCCACACTGTGCAACACACGGGTATTTACCAGTTATCTGATATCTTTCGTACAGGATTAGGTAACCCAAACGAAGTCCAAATAAAATAAACAAACCTGTTCTGGGACCCTTGTCACAAACTGGACACAACACAAATATAATAAAACACTAATTAAATAATTAAAATAAAAGCACTTAAGACTAAGCACAAACCCTTAGGGCAAAATGGACAACTTACAACTAGCCCGGGTTTCAGTCTGTTACAAATCCACCCCTCTTAAGGAGATTCCGTCCTCGGAATCTGGTCTTGGTCAAACAAATGAGAGTAGCGTTTTCTCATCAACTCTTTCGTTTCCCACGTAAGATTAGATCCCAAACTGTGTTTCCACTCAATCAACACCATCGGAATCTCTTTCTTTCTCAGCTTAGTCACCTTTTGGTCAATCACACGGACCGGCTCTTCCACCAATTTCTTATTTAAATCGACCCTTAAATCTTCTAAAGGAAGAAGTTGTGTTTCATCGTCGACTTTACACTTACGAAGATAACATACGTTGAATGTATTATGAATACCAGCTAACTATGGCGGAAGATCTAACACCACAGTCTGATCATTCAACACTTCACTGATCGGAAACGGACCAATAAATCTCGGTGCTAACTTACCACGTTTACCGAATCTGATAACCCCTTTCCACGGCGAAACTTTCAGGTACACTCGTTCACCCACATTAAAGGTTACTGGACATCTACGCGGATCAGCATACATTTTCTGCCTATCTCTAGCGCCTTTCAACTTTTCTCTCGCAATTGCAACTTTTTTGGCTGTCATTTGAACAATTTCGGGACCTGCAAGGGGAGAATATGTGGGAGATTAGCGCACCGCTAAGTGAATGGAATCTATCTAACAGATATAGCTTAAGTCACACACAAGCTATATACTAACAACAACACATGCTAACTATCAACTAGCATACAATAAGACAATATGAGGATCGGCGGCTTGTACGAGCACACGACTCCCAGCTGATCGGGCCTGAGTCTACCGATAGTCCCTGCTACTCAATTCACAGTATAGTTATCCAGATGCAGGGGATGCATCATTCACACTATACTCCACAATCAGTAGCCTATGGACCCAACCTCCCCTAGGCACGGTTGACCTCATATGGACTCTAACCTCTCCTAGGCACGGTCTCGAGTCCCCAGTCTCCCTAGGCCCGACTGGTGCCATTCACACAGTGTACACATAATTCACATACAACATCAGGCAAACGATAGTATTCTATCATGGCAATTCCTACACTATGCATGGTAAAAGAGTCAACCACTGTAGCATGATATGCTACTTAAACTCTATCCGTAGATAGACCCACTCAACAATTACCAGCAACCGCTCAGTTATTATTTCTGAGCTTCCTCCTTATCCTTATCTCTTGAGAACAGCAAAAACCAAGTTAGAATAGTGTTCCCATCAAGATTAGACACACTGACAGCGAATTATAGCAAATTAGTAAAAAAATGCGTCCGCTAAAATTTTCATGCTTAACACTTGTGCACTTTCAAAATTTACATCCTGAACACCAAAATATAAACGGGCAGCATAACGGCTAGAAAAAGGCACTTTGGTAAAACATTCTGCCCTGGACACACAGTCGGTCGACTGACACTTACAGTCGGTCGACTGTCGACACAATCGATCGACTGACCTGTCCAGTCGGTCGATTCATTGGGTAATACATCAATCGGCCGAAGGTAAATCTCAGTCGGTCGGTTCACTCGCCAGTCGGTCGGTTCACCCTCAGTCGGTCGACTGTCGTCCGACAGTCGGCCGACTGTGTTCATCTTCCTCAGAAACTGAACAAAGGCTACGGACTTCACGATGAAATCCTCAAATCTCGATCTAGAGCTCGTTTTAAACACTAAAATTGACCACATCTTGTTCACTACTTGTTATAGACTCAAAATTCACAACAATTTGACCATAACAACACTTAAATCACTTGTTTTGACACAAATTCAAGCTTTTTACAAAACTCACACAAAACCAAGAATTTAACAACGAATTGAACACAAAAACACATGTTACTTACCTTGATAGACTCAGTAATCTGTAAGAAACAAGATGGTATGAACAATTTGAGCTCTAGAACACAATTTAGGAATTAGGGTTTGGTTAGGTGGGAGGGATGAAGGTACGGGTGTGTGTGGGAAAATTCTAGAAATGGAAAGAAGAAGACAGTACACTAGTCACATATTTGGGATTAATTCCCACACTGTGCAACACACGGGTATTTACCAGTTATCTGATATCTTTCGTACAGGATTAGGTAACCCAAACGAAGTCCAAGTAAAATAAACAAACCTGTTTTGGGACCCTTGTCACAAACTGGACACAATACAAATATAATAAAACACTAATTAAATAATTAAAATAAAAGCACTTAAGACTAAGCACAAACCCTTAGGGCAAAATGGACAACTTACAACTAGCCCGGGTTTCAGTCTGTTACAAATCCACCCCCTTAAGGAGATTCCGTCCTCGGAATCTGGTCTTGGTCAAACAAATGAGGGTAGCGTTTTCTCATCAACTCTTCCGTTTCCCACGTAAGATTAGATCCCAAACTGTGTTTCCACTCAATCAACACCATCGGAATCTCTTTCTTTCTCAGCTTAGTCACCTTTTGGTCAATCACACGGACTGGCTCTTCCACCAATTTCTTATTTAAATCGACCCTTAAATCTTCTAAAGGAAGAAGTTGTGTTTCATCGTCGACTTTACACTTACGAAGATAACATACGTTGAATGTATTATGAATACCAGCTAACTCTGGCGGAAGATCTAACACCACAGTCTGATCATTCAACACTTCACTGATCGGAAACGGACCAATAAATCTCGGTGCTAACTTACCACGTTTACCGAATCTGATAACCCCTTTCCATGGCGAAACTTTCAGGTACACTCGTTCACCCACATTAAAGGTTACTGGACATCTACGCGGATCAGCATACATTTTCTACCTATCTCTAGCGGCTTTCAACTTTTCTCTCGCAATTGCAACTTTTTCGGCTGTCATTTGAACAATTTCGGGACCTGCAAACTGTTTCTCCCCGGCTTCTAACCAACAAGTCAGAGTTCTGCAACGACGACCGTACAACATTTCATAGGGCGGCATTCCTATACTCGAATGATATGAATTATTATACGCGAATTCGACCAACGGTAAATGTGTATCCCACGAACCACCGTATTCTAACACACAAGCCCTTAACATATCCTCCAAAGTCTGTATCGTTCTTTCACTCTGACCATCTGTCTGAGGATGATAAGCTGTACTTAAATTCACACGTGTACCCAAATTTTGTTGAAGACTGTTCCAAAAATTCGACACAAATCTGGAATCTCTGTCTGAAACGATCGATAACGGCACACCATGTCGACTAACTATTTCTTTCACATACAAATCGGCTAACTCACTTAATGAAGCTATCTCACGAGTAGCAAGAAAATGAGCACTTTTAGTTAGACGATCCACTATTACCCAAATCATATCATGTCGTTTCTGAGTTCGAGGTAATTTGGTCACAAAATCCATCGTTATATGTTCCCATTTCCACTCTGGAATCTGTAACTGACGTAGCGAACCATAAGGTTTCTGATGTTCGGCCTTCACTTGAGCACATATATGACACTTTTCGACATAACGGGCGATATCTGATTTCATTGTTGGCCACCCATACACTGTTTTCAAATCATGATACATCTTATTACTACCCGGATGTACTGTCAATCTTGATTTGTGAGCTTCTGTCATGATTAAATCTCTTAAATCTCCAAGCTTAGGCACCCAAACACGATTGTTTAAGGTCTTTAGTCCACGTGAGTCATCAATTAAGTCCGCTTTCCGTTTGATCATTTGTTTAGATTTAATATGTTCATCCTCTAAAGCACAGGCCTGAACGGTTCTTAAGCTGTTAATCAAATCTGGAGTTATATTCAAACGAAGAAATTTCACATTTTCACTTGACTTTTTACGACTTAGCGCATCTGCAACCACATTTGCCTTACCCGGATGATATTTAATTTTACAATCATAATCTTTGATCAAATCTTGCCACCGTCTCTGACGCATATTCAATTCTTTCTGTGAGAAGATATATTGCAAACTCTTATGATCTGTACAAATAACACAATGAGTTCCATACAAATAATGTCTCCACAGTTTCAAAGCAAACACTACTGCAGCTATTTCAAGATCATGCACTGGATAATTCTTCTCATGAACTTTCAACTGTCGCGAGGCGTAGGAGATTACTTTATCTCTTTGCATTAATACACAACCCAACCCAGCATATGATGCATCACAGTATACCACGAAGTTGTCTGAACCTTCTGGTAAAGCTAACACTGGTGCCTGACACAGTAGCTGTTTCAAAATCTGAAAAGCCTTTTCCTATTCATCAGTCCATTGAAAGGCTACATCTTTACGAGTCAACTTAGTCAATGGACCCGCTATTTTGGAGAAATCTTTGATAAATCTGCGATAATAACCAGCCAATCCCAGAAAACTCTTAATCTCAGTCGGAGTCCTCGGAGAATTCCAATTCATTACCGCTTCTATCTTTGTCGGATCAACTTTTATACCCTCGGTACAAATCACATGACCCAAAAACTGCACTTCACGTAACCAAAATTCAAACTTTGAAAATTTTGCAAATAGTTGCTCACGTTTTAACAAGTTCAAAACCAACCTCAGATGTTCAGCATGTTCACTCTCTGTTTTTGAATACACCAATATGTCATCAATAAACACAATCACAAACTTATCTAAGAATGGACGACACACTCTATTCATTAGATCTATGAAGACTGCTGGCGCATTCTTCAACCCAAAAGGCATGACAAGAAATTCATAATGACCATACCTTGTTCTGAACGCTGTTTTCGATATATCTGATTCAGCAACACGAACCTGATGATATCCGGATCGTAAGTCTATCTTAGAAAAGAATGAAGCACCCTGTAACTGATCGAACAAATCGTCTATTCGAGGTAACGGATACTTATTCTTCACTGTTCTTTTGTTCAATTCACGATAATCAATACACATACGCATTGACCCATCTTTCTTTTTAACAAACAATACCGGAACACCCCACGGTGAAGAACTCGGTCGGATAAACCCACGATCTAATAGTTCTTGAATCTGTGACATCATTTCACGGATTTCAGACGGCGCTAATCGGTATGGAGCTTTTGCAACTGGAGTTGTTCCAGGAACCAATTCAATCTTATATTCAACTTCCCTTACCGGCGGCAGACCTGGTAACTCATCTGGGAACACTTGGGAAATTCTGATACTATCGGAATATTGGCCACTGTTTTCTTTTCTTTCTTCGCATCAATCACATATGCAAGAAATGATTCACAACCCTTTGCCATCGACTTTTTCGCTTTCATCATGGTTATCAACAGAAAATTATACCCTCCCCGCTCCCCTCGGGCCACAACACGGGTTCCATCGGTCGAACGAAAGGTAATCATTTTCCTATCACACTTAATATTAGTCCTAAGCGAGCTCAACCAATCCATTCCTAGTACTACATCAAAGCTAGGAATAGGTAACACTAAACAAGTCACCGGGAAAGACTTCCCTTCGATCTCTATACAAACCCCAGACACATATGTTGTGACGGGTGTGATCTTACCATCGGCTACTTCTATACTAACCGGCTTGGGTAACACATTAGCTGGTAAATTCAACTTAGCACAGAAATCTAGGGACATAAAACACCTATTGGCACTACAATCAAACAATACACGAGCAGGTATTGAGTTGATTAGAAACATATCGGTGATCACTTCGTCGGTTGCCACAGCATTCTCAACTGACATCTGAAAAGCTCTAGCCTCTGCTGTTGGAGGGTTCTTCCTCTTCTGCCCACTCGAGGCAGTTGACCCTACGGCTGATGCTGAACGCGCCCCTGACCCTGCCCCGGAACTACCACTCTTCGACGGACAACTAATTGCATGATGCCCTGGTTTGTGACAACTCCAACACATACTATTCGGATACAGGCATGCTGAAGACTCATGCCCAACAACACCACACTTTAAGCATCTTCTTGTAGCCTTAGAACACTGACCACTGTGAGAAGATCGACACGTGTGACACCAATTCCCTTTACCTGATCCAGACCCAGAACTACTCTGACCACTTTTACCCTTCGATTTAAACCCACTAGACTTATTGGATTTAGATCCTGATTGACCAGATACTTGCCCACCTTGTTGTAGCACATTACCAAACATTCTGTTTCTGGCGGCCTGAACATCGCTTTCTACCATCTTAGCCATCACAACCGCTTGAGACAACGACGTAGCCGTTCTAACAAAAGTTCGGTACTCTGGCAAAATGATATTAACAAAATGTTGTATACGAGACGCTTCGTCTGGCACCCACTGTTGTACAAACCTTAGTTTATCCATATACTTCTCTACTACCTCGTCGATCTTCATTTGAGGTGCCATCTTTATTTCAAGAAACTCAGTCTTGATTCGGTTCATATCAAACGGATTACAGTACTGTTCATACACCTTTCCATGAAACTGCTCCCAAGTGATCATACTCACTTGTTCTTTCGGTATACTGGAAATCAAGGAATCCCACCAAATCATAGCCCTACCTTTCAACATTCGACTAGCATATGTCACTTTCAGCTCGGGTTCACACTGGCACGCTTCAAATACCCTTTCAATTTCTCGCAACCAATTGAGAGTTACAGTCGGATCAGTACTTCCAGAGAACTCAGAGGGTTTGCAATCACGGAAGTTCTTATAAGTACACTTTTTGGGTGGTTGCATGTAAGGTTGTTGGAACATTTGCATTTGGTATGGATTCATCATCATGGGATTTTGGTAAGTAAAAGTGTTTTGCGGTGGCATATAATATTGGTTAGGTATTTGATTCTGAAACTGGTTCTGGTGCACATTAGGTATCGTTTGGGATTGCGCGGTTGGGAATCCAGGTGGTGTATCATCATTTCCAGAATGCCTTGCCAATTCAAGCTCATTAATTTTGTCCTCAGCCTCTTTTAGCTTACTTTCTAATTGAAGGATGTAACTACTCTGATCATCATCAGACTCAACACCCTCTTCTGGTGCTCTAAATGTTTCGGGGTTGGATGGGCCAGTTGCATTTCTATCAGACATACCTGTGCTACAAAATAGCTCACACAAAAGCTTAGTGGATAACAGTTAGTTCAATCACAACTAACACACGTATATCCTATTTTCACTTAGCCCCCCACTCCCACAGACATGTTTGACTTGCCTCAGGGTTTGGGAACAAAGTACGCGCACACACTTGCTGCCAAACCATGCTCTGATACCAACTTGTAACACCGGCCATTTTTTTTTTAAATACACAGCGGAAGACTTTATTAACAAACACAATATAAGTCACATCATTACGTTTAAGTTTACACAACGGTGTTACGTTATCACAAAACATTATTTATACAAAAGTCCACATCAGAGTTGGGTTGTCAAACATGTCTTCTGCAATAGCACCCTTCCCGGCTAGCAGTACCTAAACCTGCAAGGGGAGAATATGTGGGGGATTAGCGCACCGCTAAGTGAATGGAATCTATCTAACAGATATAGCTTAAGTCACACACAAGCTATATACTAACAACAACACATGCTAACTATCAACTAGCATACAATAAGACAATACGAGGATCGGCGACTTGTACTAGCACACGACTCCCAGCTGATCGGGCCTGAGTCTACCGATAGTCCCTGCTACTCAATTCACAGTATAGTTATCCAGATGCAGGGGATGCATCATTCACACTATACTCCACAATCAGTAGCCTATGGACCCAACCTCCCCTAGGCACGGTTGACCTCATACGGACTCTAACCTCTCCTAGGCACGGTCTCGAGTCCCCAGTCTCCCTGGGCCCGACTGGTGCCATTCACACAGTGTACACATAATTCACATACAACATCAGGCAAACGATAGTATTCTATCATGGCAATTCCTACACTATGCATGGTAAAAGAGTCAACCACTGTAGCATGATATGCTACTTAAACTCTATCCGTAGATAGACCCACTCACTAATTACCAGCAACCGCTCAGTTATTATTTCTGAGCTTCCTCCTTATCCTTATCTCTTGAGAACAGCAAAAACCAAGTTAGAATAGTGTTCCCATCAAGATTAGACACACTGACAGCGAATTATAGCAAATTAGTAAAAAAATGCGTCCGCTAAAATTTTCATGCTTAACACTTGTGCACTTTCAAAATTTACATCCTGAACACCAAAATATAAACGGGCAGCATAACGGCTAGAAAAAGGCACTTTGGTAAAACATTCTACCCTGGACACACAGTCGGTCGACTGACACTTACAGTCGGTCGACTGTCGACACAATCGGTCGACTGACCTGTCCAGTCGGTCGATTCATTGGGTAATACATCAATCGGCCGAAGGTAAATCTCAGTCGGTCGGTTCACTCGCCAGTCGGTCGGTTCACCCTCAGCCGAAGGTACATCAATGGATATATATTACACTAGACCGTTTGAGGAGTTTCTACTCTCAATATTCGCTGTCAATCGCAACACCCTCATAAACATGAATTCTAGGATTCAACACTTTGAGGTGCACGAAATTATTTTTGGAGATTCATCTCACCTAGAGTCGGCCATTCTTTATAACCCATGATTCGCGTTTTTTTCATCCGCACATAAATTTAAGAATATGGATGAATCTTAGATTTCCTCGCTCATTGTACAAGGAAGTTCACTCTCATTGAAATATCACACCTTTCGTACGTCTTCCTTTCAAAAATGTAATGAAAATCTACTTTGAAGTCCGTGATCCTCGTTATCTCCTTTGAGAGAATTGCCTTAAATATCTATGCCACCGATGTGACTACTCTTTGATGAAACTATATTTCATTCGTCCCAGTTCGTCCCCTTGGGGAGCTCCTGTTTTGTTTGTTAAGAGGAAAGATGGTTCGTTTCGTTTGTGCATTGATTATCGTGAATTGAACAAGCTTTACTGTTAAAAACCGTTACCCTCTTCCGAGAATTGATGATCTGTTCGATCAACTTCAAGGTTCATCCGTTTATTCTAAGATTGGTCTTCGTTCCAGTTATCACCAATTGCGCGTTAAAGAAACTGATATTCTGAAAATCGCTTTCCGTACCCGTTATGGTCACTACAAATTTCTTATTATGCCGTTCGGATTGACTAACACACCTGCTGTGTTCATGGACCTCATGAACCATGTGTGTAGACCTTATCTGGACAATTCGTTATTGTTTTCATCGACGATATTCTTATCTATTCCAAGAGTGATCAAGAACACGAAGAACATTTGAAGTCGGTCCTTGATTTGTTGAGGACGGAAGAGATGTACGCTAAGTTCTCTAAGTGCGCGTTCTGGTTGAAAGAAGTTCAATTCCTTGGATACGTTATTGGTAAGAAGGGAATTCAAGTCAATCCTGCTAAGAATGAGGCGATTGAGAAGTGGAAAATTCTGAAAACTCCTACTCAGATTCGTCAGTTCCTAGGTTTGGCAGGCTATTATAGAAGGTTCATTCAATATTTTTCATGAGTAGCGAAACCTCTGACTGCTTTAACGCATAAGGGGAAGAAGTATGAGTGGAAGGATGAACAAGAGACTGCTTTTCAAACTCTGAAGAGAAAGTTGACTACCGCTTAGATATTGTCACTGCCTGAGGGTAATGATGATTTTGTTGTTTATTGTGATGCTTCACGCCAGGGCTTTGGTTGTGTTTTGATGCAGCGAAAGAAAGTCATTGCCTACGCGTCACGTCAGTTGAAGATTCACGAGCAGAATTATACGACCCATGATTTAGAATTGGGAGCTGTTGTGTTGGCGCTTAAGATATGGAGACATTATCTATATGAGGTCAAAAGTACATGTACACTGATCACAAAAGTATTCAACATATCCTTGATCAGAAATAGTTGAATATGAGGCAGCGACGATGGGTTGAGACGTTGAATGATTATGATTGCAAACTTTTATATCATCCGGGGAAGGCCAATGTGGTGGCCGATGTGTTAAGTCGTAAAGAAGGGGCTGAACCTCGTAGGTTTAGAGCCTTGAATATGACAATACGAACTAACCTCGCTAGGCAGATTCTTGAGGCACAACAAGAAGCCTTGAAGGAGGAGAATTTCGTAACGGGAAGGTCAGAGGCATGAGTAAGAAATTTGAGGTACGAGCAGATGGCACGTGGTATTTTGCGGGACGTCTTTGGGTTCCGAAATTTGGTGATTTGTGACAACTTGTGTTAGATGAGGGCATAAGGCTCATAAGTCTAGGTACTCTATTCATCTTAGTTCAGGAAAGATGTATCATGATCTTAAGGAGCTGTATTGGTGGTCTAATTTGAAAGTTGATGTGGCTACGTATGTGGCTAAGTGTTTGATCTGTGCTAAGGTTAAAGCTGAACATCAAAAACCGTCTGGACTTTTGGTGCAACCTGAGATTCCCGAGTGGAAGTGAGAAGGTATTACGATGGACTTATTGCGAAATTACCGAGAGTTGAGGGTGGTTATGATACCATTTGGGGTGATTGTTGACCGATTAACTAAGTCAGCTCATTTCTTGCCAATTAAGGAAACAGATTCGAAGGAGAAGCTTACTCATTTGTATTTGAAGAAGATTGTTTCTAGACATGGTGTTCCTGTATTTATAGTTTCGGACCGAGACAGTCGATTTACATCGAGGTTTTGGCAGTCCTTACAAGATGCTTTGGGAACTAAATTGTATATGAACACTGCTTATCATCCACAGTCAGATGGTCAGAGTGAAAGGACCATTCAAACGTTGGAAGACATGTTACGAGCATGCATCATTGATTTTGGTAATGGTTGGGATAAGTACTTGCCACTGGCTAAATTTTCTTATAATAACAGTTATCATGCAAGTATTATGCCGCACCTTTTGAAGCGCTGTATGGTAGAAAGTGTAGGTCTCCTGTCTGCTGGAATGAGGTTGGGAATGCTCAACTCACAGGTCCAGGAATTATTCATGAGACTACCGAGAAGATCGTACAGATTAAGGAAAGTTTGAGAACCACCAGAAGTCGGCAAAAGAGTTATGCCGATAAGGGTAGGAAAGATATAGAATTTCAGGTTGGTGACCGTGTTATGTTAAAGGTTTCACCTTGGAAGGGTGTGATACGTTTTGGTAAAAGGGGAAAGTTGAGTCCTAGTTTTGTAGGACCGTTTGAGATTATTGAGAGAGTTGGACCAACGGCATATCGTTTGAAATTGCCACAAGAACTCAGTGCTGTTCACGATGTTTTTCATGTATCGGATTTAAAGAAGTGATTGTATGTTGTTGTATTGTTGATTGTATGTATAGAAACACTTGTTATAGCATGATTTCGGTTTGATTGTTTTGGGACAGCAGCATTTTCGACATTTCTGTAAACTTGACTGTTGTAAATGTGAAATTAAAGTATCTAGATGAGTTCCTCTCATCAAGACATTAATTTTAGACTCCGGATTCATGTTATTTCGATTTCCGAAACATAAGTTATGATCAAAATGGTATATAATTGAAATTAAAATGTGAAAATGAATTGGTACAGGTATGGACCGACTTTGTGACCATTTTTAGAGTCTTTAGGGTGTACTAGTGTGTTAGGATTGATGATTGGATGAACTTTCATATTCGGGTCATCGAAATCCGAGCCACGGATCACCCGTTATGACTAAAACATGTTTTTGAACGGATTAAAGCTCCAAGTTGAATAATGAATGTAGGTGATGTATGCGAGGTGTACTAGGAAATAGTATTATTTTTATAACGAAATACTATTAAATATGATACAATTTTACACAAGATATTTATTTATTTATAGAATGAATATACCTAAACCTTGCTACAACACTTATAGGCAGTGTACCTAATCGTACAGTAGTGTAGTTTTTAGTAAGTCCGGTTCGTTCCACAAGGATACACTTAAACAAGCTTAAAGCTATATTAGTTTTAAATTTATAAAAATACAAATATATATAAGTAATATTATTATTATAAAAGGGGGTTTTTACCGTTTAATGACCTGTTTGTCGATTTTTAAAACTTTAGTCGCAGTTAAAACCTAATGTAAAATATTAAAAATAAATACAACTTAATTTTAAACTTAAAGTAAATAATGATAATGAAATTGCGATAAATAAAAGTGCGATAAAATAAAATTTCGATAATTAAAAAGTACGATAATTAAAAGTGCAATTAAATACAATGACAATAAATAAAAATGCAATAATTAGAAGTGCAATTAAATATGAAAATAAAGGAATTATGCTTATTTAAACTTCCGTAATCACGATGTTTGACGTGTTGATTTTTAGTTTATTCCCATGGGTTAATTGTCCTTTGTCCTGGATTATTTAATATGTCCGTCTGGTTTTTGTCCATAACAGTCCATCAGTCATAAATATAAAGTGCTAGTGTCCTCGTCAAATTATCCTTATATCCTAAGTCAAATATTCCAACTAATTGGGGACTTAAAGTGTAATCCAAGGTTTTAATACTTTGTTATCAATTATGCCAAGTGTCCATGTACATAATTTCACCCCTGTTTTAATAAGTCTATTAACTATTAATCCATTCCCGTGTCCGGTTAAATGAACGATTATTCGTACATATAAATATCCCGCCCATCGTGTCCGATCGAGTGTATATAGTTATTTCTAGGTACGTCCAATTCTAAATCTTTATATTAAAATTAACAAACTATCATTTAGTTAAACAAATATAAAGCCCATTAATAGCCCATAGTCTATTTTCCACAAGTGTCGTTCTTTTTTCCAAACCCCAATTATGGTACAAAGCCCAATTACCCAATTTTAATATTTTTAGCCCAACATCATGATTACTTCGGTATTAAATAAGCATAATAATAACTTAGGTACGAGACATTAAATTAAAAAGGTTGAACATAACTTACAATGATTAAAAATAGCGTAGCGTTACACGGACAGAATTTCAACTTACACCCTTACAACATTCGCTAACATACCCTTATTATTAGAAATTAAAATTAAAATTAAAATATAATATATATATATATATATATATATATATATATATATATATATATATATATATATATATATATATATATATATATATATATATATCGTATGGTAGAGAGAAAGAAAAAGATGTATTTATTTTGGCCAAAACGCGTTGAATTTATAGGACCTGGGCTGGATTTCAGAGCCATGCGATCGCATGGCTTTTGTGCCTCCAGGCCATGCGATCGCATGGCCAGCTGGGAGAAGTCACATATCTTTGTTTTCTTTCTTGCCGACGTTTATAAAAAATAATATAATATATAAATAATTATAAGAATTATTTAAATATTATATTTTATTTATGTGCATAGTTAACTTGTAATTTTTAGTCCGTTGCGTCGAGCGTTGAGAGTTGACTTTGGTCCCGGTTTCGGATTTTCGAACGTCCTTGCGTACAATTTAATATCTTGTATTTTGCGTTTCGCTTCTTGTACTCTTGTAATTTTGAGACGTTTTTTTATCAATAATTGGAACCACTTTGATTGTAATTTGTACTTTTGAGCTTTTTGGTCGTTTGCGTCTTCAATTCGTCGAATCTGTCTTTTATCTTCACCTTTTATTATTTAAACGAATATCACTTGTAAATAGAACAATTGCAACTAAAAAGCTTGTCTTTCTTGAGGGATAATGCTATGAAATATATGTTCGTTTTTAGCATTATCAAATATTCCCACACTTGAGCGTTGCTTGTCCTCAAGCAATATAGTCTTGAAATAAAAATACTAGAATCACTTCTTTATTCTTCACACTTTGTACATCAGTGATTTCTATACGGCGGTATAAACAATGGTAGTAACGTTGTGGTTTATAGTCCCACATGACTATGAAAATTTAGATCCTTAAGGAAATTGGATCTTTATGAAAACATTTGATCTTTTGAAAATTAAATCTAGCTTTTACCCTAGATAAGTTTTCCGTAATAACCCTTCACCGGTGTTTGCAAAATATTTTTGTGGGTTCGGTGGGTTTCAGATTTGAAAATTTTAGCTCAAAACTTGTGGTTTTGTATCACCCACTTGCTAACCGTGTATTAGGAAAGCAACACGTCCAGTATACTTGCTCCGTATATTACCTTTCGGTAAACTACCGTCCGGTTATAAAGGAAAGCGTTGAACAAGCAACTGTTAAGGCAATGTCCCCTGACATATTTTTAATTATGGTCTATAACGTGTCGGATGCAATTACTATCCTTGGTAGGAGCAATAGTAAAGCTCACCCTTATAATTTTCCGGTCTGGCACAAGGTCCTGTCTTTGACCATGCTATGCAACCACCGTTCTTACGGTTGACACCCGATTTTGGTTCAGGTGACATAATGAATTCCAGGTGAATTCCTAGGATTTTACTTCAATGGTAATGAACGCATTAAAAATGGGTTTTCAGAAAACAAATCGGTTTGTAATTTTGATCAAAATATTTTCTCGTTCAAGCTCGAGTTTAGATATCATTGAATTCCATGAGTTTGTAATTCTCAATCTTTAAGGTCAATCTCTAGGATTGAGTAATATCAGGCTTAAAAGCTGATTTTTGATCTTTAAGGAGATTATCCTTTCTGGGATCTGGTTCATTAGTCTTATCCAGCTAATATTCACGGCGTCCTCCCCATTTTACGAGACAGATCCTCTCATGGTTAGGATAAGTCTGACCACTTGGCGACCCTGTTTGATGCTGAGGTCCGTGGATTTTCTGCTGATTTTAGAGATGACTTTTCTAGATTTTTTGTCAACCTATAGTTGGTCTGGACGACAACTTCCTGACCTAAATCAAGAAGCGCGTTTCTTTTTCGGAAGACTTTACTTCCTTTTAATGATGGAATTGATTCATCGTGTAGATCCATCTTTTCTTTCAAATATATTCCAGTAAATTGGATAAAACTGTTTAGATTATTCTAAAGCAAAAGTATCTTCAGTTATTTGTACAAAAATATGTGATATATGTTTTAAATAACTTGGTAAATTTTCCCACACTTGGCTTTTATTTTCCTTTTTATTGTCCTCTATTCCATTTTAAATGAATTCTAACATTTTGGTTTGTTTCTCAATTTATGTCCTTTTCAAGGTAACAATAATTTTGGTGTTAACACCTAGTTTTATCGTTCATAGATATGTATAAACATGATTTTGAGTTCATTTATTTGAAAATTTTGAAAAATTTTACTAGAATTGGGTAGTCAGTATATAAGACTATGGCTGTTCTTTATTATCAGAGAGCACTAGATTCTAATACAACTACTGCGTTACTAGTATTTCTAATGGTAACCAAGTGTATAAAAAAAATTTAAAAATTTCGAAAGAATTTAACCCCTTCCCACACTTAAGATCTTGCAATGCCCTCATTTGCAAGAAATCAGTAACAATTTAAATTATTGAGGGTGATTAGCGTAGAAAAATGATTAAATTTTACCAAAATTTCCAAACATATTGGCGTTTGTTTGCTGAATGATAAATGGTGTACATCATTTATTCATTCCGTCTTGTTGTTACATCACATTTGTTTTTCGTTTTGTCATCAAAAGTACTAGCTTTTGATGAACTTAATGCCAGTTTTTAAAAATGCGCTGTTTTACCCTGTTTTGTACAATCGACAATATACATACAATACAAATATAAACATGCATGATAATTTGAAATGGGACTTAAAATCCCACTTTCAAATCAAATATGAAATATTAGTACAACATAATAAAAATATTAAATATTACAATAAAACAAAAAACAGAAATAATATCATAAGTTTAAACAGAAATAATAAAAATTAAAAAGCATATAAATTACCAACCGGAACTAAATCAATCATGGATAGGGGTTCCAGTTCATGTCATCGTCCGGGTTCCATGGTTGGTGATAGGTGTACTGGTAGGCCTGGTTAGGGTCGTAGAGTGTATAAGGTGGTCTCATCTCGGGCTGGTGTTGAGGATAGTAAGCGGGTCGGGTCGGGACGTAGTGATCCTGAGGTGACAGCCGGCTCATAATCTGACACTGATGATAGTCCCATCTATCATGCTGTCGTTGCCTAGAATGCTCGTAATCAATCCGGGCTCGCCACTGCTCCATCCGTCTAAATCTCTCCGCGTTTGTCATGTCTACCTCATCTACACGCTAGTAGACATCAGTCATAGCCTCCAGAATGACATTCCTAATGTCATCTGCTTCCTCCATCTCCTCGTCTGATCCTCTTTCTACCTGCGGATGACTACCTACATAGGGTATTGCCTGGTTGCGTCTACTCTTCAATACCTTAGCACCCGCATAAACCCTCAATCCTAAAAGCTCAACCTGTTCCCTACAATCCAAAAGTGGACCCCTTGGTTCTTATCTACACCTAAATACTCTCCAATGAGAGTAACAAAAATACCTCCTCCAATTATCCCCCCTTCCTGTATTCCTTCAACCATCTTAGATAAATAAAAACCAACACAGTAAGGGATATTAACAAAGCCTCTTGGGTCTCGAATACACTTTAGGTAAAATAAATCATGTAAGGTCAATTTTTCCTTGTTGTGACCTCTCTGTGTAATCGAGTTAGCAAAAAATCTATGAATTATACGAAGCTCGGCTCTGTTAATATGTAAGTAGGTATGTATTCCTCCCCGCCCAAAAACATTATAGTCTGACATACGCCTCCAGACGGCGTTCGCGTCAAAATTCCTATCTACCCTTTCACCACAATAAATCAAATTCATACAATCGGGTAGTAGCAATTCAGCGGGCGTATATATCTGTAATGCCCTAGCCATGTCCAGCATGGACATCCTGTACATCCTACCGCCAAGTATAAATCTAAGAAAACTTCTATCATCTAATCTATCTACATCTACATTTAACGCTATAGTACTCATCAGTTCAACACACCATTCTTTATATGCAGGTCTACGAATGGTGAATAAGCATTCCCAATCTGTAAAAGAAGAACTGACATACCTTTGTATCAAATGCTCCCTAACACAGTCAGCAAGTTGGACCCTTTCCAAAGGATCCCAATCAATTACCCTAGGCACCTCTACATCTTTCGTTATTAATTTGAATTTATTACTTTGATATGCCGGGTAATCTCTCCATCGTCTATCGAATCTCAGATTAGGATGCAATGTGTGTTCAGGAATCGTTGGGTATTCTACAGGTGGATGCATCGGAAATACTATGAATTCATTAACAAACTGTAGCGGATCATAATAAGGTACATGTTGATCAGGCTGATGTTGTTGTTCCTGTTGTTGTTCTGGTTCAGGTTCATATTGCATTTCTGGTTCTGGTTCTGGAGCTGGAGCAAGTCGTCTAGATGATGATGATGATGAACCTCCAGTATCGGCTCTCTGCAAAACACATTAAACACAAAATTTGTGCATCCAAATATGCATTAGTGTTAGCAAAATAACAACTTAAAACAATCACAATAACATGTTCAATTAAACTTATACACATTTTCACATTTTTTTTACAATTCTACACTTTTTCAAATAAGCACATATGAAAATATAGACAAAGTTCATAAGCATTTAAATCATAACATGTCAAAATAGTCATTACTAACAATTAAACAAGTCTCAAATGACAATTATATCAAATTAATCAAGTTCATGAATTTTGCACCTAAAAAGTCCACTTTCATCTTCAAAAATCATGTTTAGGATTAAAGTTTGGATCATTTAGCTACCTAAATATGTTACACTACTCAATTTAGCAATAATTCATGACAAAAATCGGCCATAACCTGTTTATATCAAAAAGCCCCAAATTGCTCAAGAACACAAACCCTAGATTTCTAAAAAATTTGAAGTTTTTGGCTTAAAATCATGTTAATTAGCATCAATCTAGGTTATACATGCATAAAATACTAACAATTTAACACTAATTACACTAGAAATTAACAAAATTGCATTAGGTAAAATATTGGTAATTATCACAAAAACTAGAAAATTTATGAGTTTAGGGGTGTAATTTTTACCTTCTTTGAAAAGCTTCTGAACAATTTCATGATTAGAGCGAAAAATTTGACAAACTACGGTAAGAATTTGGTGAAATTTGGTGAGATTTTGAGAGAATTTCGTGTATATGTGTGTGTATTGTGTGAAGAAGAACAACTCGATGGGTTTCTTGTATCTGGCCTGGAATTCAGCTCCATGCGATCGCATGGAGTTGAAGTTCAAAACCCATGCGATCGCATGGGTGTCCGGGTACAGTACTTTTGCTTTTTTTTTTTTAAAAAAAAACCTTATAACTAATAAAACATATAATTAAATAAAAATTAAAATTTTGTTTCTTTTTAGGACGAGGGCATTTCGGATCGTTGTCCTAGTCCGTCCCTCGACAAAATTTTAAAATTTGTCAATTTAAAGCGCGGTTTTAAAAGCAAAGATTTTTGGGTTTTTTAATATTTTTGGCATACTTTAGTTCAATAAGGCTAAAAATAATGATAATAAAAGTTCTCGTCCCTCCCTTGGGTAAAGCAATTTCAGTTCAACGACCTAGTCTTCAACTCACGACGAATTTTTAGAAATCAATTTTTAACTTAGCGAATTAAAGTAAATTTTTGTTTTTAAATTCACACCAAACTTAAATTTAAAATGCATAAAATTAAAAATTCATATTATGAAAATTGAAAAGTCACACCAATCTTAAATTATATTTTTGTTTTTATACATACAAACTTATATTAAAAATATTAATTTTTCAAATATTTACAATTTTAAATATATTGATTTAAAAAGTTTACAATATTATTTTAATATTAATTTTAAAAACAAAGTAAAAATAAAATTAAAAATCTTTTTGGTCTTTTATCCCACCTTAATCAATCAAATATTATCAAAAATATACGCCCCTCTTTTCGGTAAAGTAATTTCGGTTCAACGACCTAATTTAACTCATGACAAATTTTTGAAATATTTTGGGTTGATTGATTAAAGATATTTATACCTTAAGAATAAACGGTAAATTTCACAGTGATGTAATAAATTTTTGTATGATATCAATAATTTTGGTCGCAAAACCTAATTTTATTGAATACCAATTTAATACTTTATAGCGAACAAATTAGCGTTTATTATCAAAAGGTTAAAAATAAAAACTGTACATTACTTACCTGTGAGATAGATTTCTTTGTGATATGCTCTAGCCCACTCATAAGATAGTCGGACTAATTGGTTTTCCATAGCTACATAGGCGTAACCTCGAGCATTCAACGTTTTTTCTTCTAAACATATGAATGGTCCATCTCTGCATAGCGTAACAAATTCGGTATTGGAATATGTCTGATTTGTCGAGCATTTTCCTTCGTGTGACCATTTTCCGCATTTGTGACATCTTTCAAGGTGTCGTGCTCTTCTTTTCGCTGCGGATTTTGATTTTCCTTTACCAAACTGTAACTTATTATTTTCGTTCCTGGATTCTTTTCTTACTCCGTCCAATTTACCCCTGATTAATGATACTATTTCACTTGGAAGGGTGTCATTATTACGTTTAGTGATCAAAGCGTGTAGCATTAGACCATGGTTTAGTTCACAGGAAGTCTTCATCTCGTAAAACCTAAAAAAAATAAAAATTCAGAATGGGGGGAGAAGACTAGTTCTTTAGGGTCCGCTAGGGAAAGACCATTCGGGTTTCATTCTCGAGAATTACACGAAAACAGAAAATCTAATTCTAACAGAAATACATGTTACCCTAAAAAAGATTCGAACCTCCCCACACTTAGTTGAAATTGTGATTAACGTTATTTTCAATTGGATCATCAACAACTTGTATATCTCTGACTTTTACTTCAATCCATTTGGTGATTTCCTCCGTAACTTTCACAAATTCAACTAACATCGCCTTTTCTTTTGGCGATAAATTGGATATTAATTAGTTACATAACTTAAAGTTTCCCTTAATCTTAGCATCGTGAATCCGTTTATAAAGTTTCTTCGTTGAACTGTTAAAAACGGGTTCATCTAATTTCTTATCATCAACGGGGTTCTTTGTGATCGGATTATCATTAAGTGTTTCTTCATCTTCCCCACACTTATGCGTTTTTATTGGTTTAACAGTTTTGGTTGGTGGAGATCTAAACTTTCGGTTTACAAAGGTGATCGATTTATCACCATCCCTAAGTGTCATTCTACCTTCTCTTACTTCAATGAATGCCTCGGTAGTTGCTAAAAATGGGCGACCTAAAATTAGAGGAATATCAAGGTTTTCCTCCATATTAATCACTATGAAGTTTGTAACAAAGGTCAAATTCTCCACGTTAACAAGTAAATTATTTACTATTCCAACCGGGTGTTTAATGGTTAGGTCAAACAATTGAATACCTATTTTGGTTGGTTTTAATTTACCCATACCTAATCTTTTGTATAAGGAAAGAGGCATAATATTTGCACTTGCTCCTAAATCTGCGAGTCCATTATATACAGCATCATCATTAAGCAAGCAAGAAATGATAAATTCACCCGGGTCTCCTGCTTTAGTAAGTCAAGATGGTTTGTAAACCTTTTTCGGATGTTCTTTTCTTGGTTCTTTCACTTCTATTTGAACTTCTTGTTCACATTTTTCTTCGTTTCTTGGAATGGGAGGTTTGTATAATAATTCTTCTTCATCACTCCAATTTGAATCCTCCCTATTTTCCAATTTTGATTTTTCATATGTTGTTGATAACATATTTATGTTTTCATTTTTAGGGTTTTCTTGGGTGGTGAAATTATGATTGACTTCATTGTCAACTTCCATCGGACCATGTATGTAATGTTTAACTCTGTGACCATTAACTTTAAATTCAATCCCATTTGAATTTATTAACTCTACTGTTCCATATGGGAAAACTCTTTTGACTATGAATGGTCCAGACCATTTTGATTTCAATTTTCCAGAAAATAGCTTGAATCGTGAATTGAAAAGAAGAACTCTGTCTCCTTCTTTAAATTCTTTTGTGTAGTGACCCGAACTTTTCCATGTTTATATATATTAATTGAGATTGATATTTACATGATTAAATGTTTCCAACATGTTAAGCAATCAAACTTGTTAAGACTTGATTAATTGAAATATGTTTCATATAGACAATTGACCACCCATGTTGACCGGTGATTCACGAACGTTAAAACTTGTAAAAACTATATGATGACATATATATGGATATATATATATATAGTTAACATGATACTATGATAAGTAAACATATCATTAAGTATATTAACAATGAACTACATATGTAAAAATAAGACTACTAACTTAATGATTTTTAAACGAGACATATATGTAACGATTATCGTTGTAAAGACATTTAATGTATATATATCATATTAAGAGATATTCATACATGATAATATCATGATAATATAATAATTTAAAATCTCATTTGATATTATAAACATTGGGTTAACAACATTTAACAAGATCGTTAACCTAAAGGTTTCAAAAAAACACTTACATGTAACGACTAACGATGACTTAATGACTCAGTTAAAATGTATATACATGTAGTGTTTTAATATGTATTTATACACTTTTTAAAGACTTCAATACACTTATAAAAATACTTCTACTTAACAAAAATGCTTACAATTACATCCTCATTCAGTTTCATCAACAATTCTACTCGTATGCACCCGTATTCGTACTCGTACAATACACAGCTTTTAGATGTATGTACTATTGGTATATACACTCCAATGATCAGCTCTTAGCAGCCCATGTGAGTCACCTAACACATGTGGGAACCATCATTTGGCAACTAGCATGAAATATCTCATAAAATTACAAAAATATGAGTAATCATTCATGACTTATTTACATGAAAACAAAATTACATATCCTTTATATCTAATCCATACACCAACGACCAAAAACACCTACAAACACTTTCATTCTTCAATTTTCTTCATCTAATTGATCTCTCTCAAGTTCTATCTTCAATTTCTAAGTGTTCTTCATATATTCTACAAGTTCTAGTTACATAAAATCAAGAATACTTTCAAGTTTGCTAGCTCACTTCCAATCTTGTAAGGTGATCATCCAACCTCAAGAAATCTTTGTTTCTTACAGTAGGTTATCATTCTAATATAAGGTAATAATCATATTCAAACTTTGGTTCAATTTCTATAACTATAACAATCTTATTTCAAGTGATGATCTTACTTGAACTTGTTTTCGTGTCATGATTCTGCTTCAAGAACTTCGAGCCATCCAAGGATCCGTTGAAGCTAGATCCATTTTTCTCTTTTCCAGTAGGTTTATCCAAGGAACTTAAGGTAGTAATGATGTTCATAACATCATTCGATTCATACATATAAAGCTATCTTATTCGAAGGTTTAAACTTGTAATCACTAGAACATAGTTTAGTTAATTCTAAACTTGTTCGCAAACAAAAGTTAATCCTTCTAACTTGACTTTTAAAATCAACTAAACACATGTTCTATATCTATATGATATGCTAACTTAATGATTTAAAACCTGAAAACACGAAAAACACCGTAAAACCGGATTTACGCCGTCGTAGTAACACCGCGGGCTGTTTTGGGTTAGTTAATTAAAAACTATGATAAACTTTGATTTAAAAGTTGTTATTCTGAGAAAATGATTTTTATTATGAACATGAAACTATATCCAAAAATTATGGTTAAACTCAAAGTGGAAGTATGTTTTCTAAAATGGTCATCTAGACGTCGTTCTTTCGACTGAAATGACTACCTTTACAAAAATCACTTGTAACTTATTTTCCCGACTATAAACCTATACTTTTTCTGTTTAGATTCATAAAATAGAGTTCAATATGAAACCATAGGAATTTGATTCACTCAAAACGGATTTAAAATGAAGAAGTTATGGGTAAAACAAGATTGGATAATTTTTCTCATTTTAGTTACGTGAAAATTGGTAACCAATCTATTCCAACCATAACTTAATCAACTTGTATTGTATATTATGTAATCTTGAGATACCATAGACACGTATACAATGTTTCGACCTATCATGTCGACACATCTATATATATTTCGGAACAACCATAGACACTCTATATGTGAATGTTGGAGTTAGCTATACAGGGTTGAGGTTGATTCCAAAATATATATTGTTTGAGTTGTGATCAATAGTGAGATACGTATACACTGGGTCGTGGATTAATTCAAGATAATATTTATCGATTTATTTCTGTACATCTAACTGTGGACAACTAGTTGTAGGTTACTAACGAGGACAGCTGACTTAATAAACTTAAAATATCAAAATATATTAAAAGTGTTGTAAATATATTTTGAACATACTTTGATATATATGTATATATTGTTATAGGTTCGTGAATCAACCAGTGGCCAAGTCTTACTTCCCGACGAAGTAAAAATCTGTGAAAGTGAGTTATAGTCCCACTTTTAAAATCTAATATTTTTGGGATGAGAATACATGCAGGTTTTATAAATGATTTACAAAATAGACACAAGTACGTGAAACTACATTCTATGGTTGAATTATCAAAATCGAATATGCCCCTTTTTATTAAGTCTGGTAATCTAAGAATTAGGGAACAGACACCCTAATTGAAGCGAATCCTAAAGATAGATCTATTGGGCCTAACAAACCCCATCCAAAGTACCGGATGTTTTAGTACTTCGAAATTTATATCATATCCGAAGGGTGTCCCGGAATGATGGGGATATTCTTATATATGCATCTTGTTAATGTCGGTTACCAGGTGTTCACCATATGAATGATTTTTATCTTTATGTATGGGATGTGTATTGAAATATGAAATCTTGTGGTCTATTATTATGATTTGATATATATAGGTTAAACCTATAACTCACAGACATTTTTGTTGACGTTTTAAGCATGTTTATTCTCAGGTGATTATTAAGAGCTTCCGCTGTCACATACTTAAATAAGGACGAGATTTGGAGTCCATGCTTGTATGATATTGTGTAAAAACTGCATTCAAGAAATTTATTTTGTTGTAACATATTTGTATTGTAAATCATTATGTAATGGTCGTGTGTAAACAGGATATTTTAGATTATCATTATTTGACAATCTACGTAAAGCTTTTTAAACCTTTATTGATGAAATAAAGGTTATGGTTTGTTTTAAAATGAATGCAGTCTTTGAAAAACGTCTCATATAGAGGTCAAAACCTCGCAACGAAATCAATTAATATGGAACGTTTTTAATCAATAAGAACGGGACATTTCAGTTGGTATCCGAGCGTTGGTCTTAGAGAACCAGAATATTGCATTAGTGTGTCTTATTGAGTTTTTTAGGATGCATTAGTGAGTCTGAACTTCGACCGTGTTTACTTGAAAAATGATTGCTTAACAAATTTTGTTGGAAACTATATATTTTTAACATGTGAATATTATGTGATATATTAATCTCTTAACGCGTTTGATATTATGTGATAGATGTCTACCTCTAGAACAAGTCCCATTGACTCACCTAATAATAATGAAGAGTCAAATGTAAATTGGAATGATTCGTGGACTGATTCACAAGTTCCCGAAGAGGAACCGGAAGAAGAGTCGGAACCGGAAGAAGAATCGGAACCAGAAGAAGAATCGGAACCGGATGAAGAAATAGAACCGGTGGGGGAAATAATAAAACGGTTAAGTAAAAGAAAATACTCAACCAACCGACCAAGGTAAATTATGGTCAATGGTGTTTCCGCCAAGGAAGCAAAATATTGGGAGGATTACCAATTCTCCGATGAATCGGATTCCGACGAGAATTCCGATGATGTTATAGAAATTACCCCAACTGAATTTAAAAAGGCAAAAGAAAATAATAAGGGAAAGGGCATAAAAATAGAGAAATCTAATTCCAACCCCGATGAACTTTATATGTATCGTCAACCCCCGAAGTCCTTAAGTTGTAACAATGACCCGGGAACCTCTAAACCACCAGGTTTTTCTAAACCAATGTGGAAAACGACGGCTCGTATTAGGGGAACATCATATATCCCTAGAAACTTGGCAAAACGAACCAAAACCGAAGAAGAAGAAACAAGCGAGTCGGAATAAGATAGTTGTATTCGTGTGGTGTAATATATGTAATATAGTGTGCTTATGCTTTATGATATATGTAAAAATTGCTTGTATTAATAAGTATTTTTTTTATGAATCTAACTCTTGTATATTTTACAGTATAAAAACACAAAATGGATAGACAACCCAATATTTTAAGAGACCTACCCGGAGACATGATTGATGAAATCTTGTCTAGAGTCGGTCAGAATTCTTCGGCACAACTATTTAAGGCGAGATCAGTTTGTAAAACATTCGAAGAACGTTCCAAGAATGCCTTGGTTTATAAAAGGCTTTCGTTCGAAAGATGGGGGATATCACATTGGGAAATCCATAAGTTACGATTTGTTTACTTTGACGCATATATTGCGGGGAACCCAAATGCTATTTTACGCAATGGGTTAAGAAATTATTTTGACTCAATATATCCGAATATTGGACTTCGTGATTTAGAAAAAGCGGCTAACATGCAACATAAAGAAGCATGTTATGCTTACGGATTAGTAATGTTCGCTTCTCACCAAAGTGAGAACAAGAACATCGGGCTACAACTATTAAACAAAACGTTCCCACAAGTGACGGAGTCGGTAATTGGGGTAAGAAATGAGGTTTTTAGATTGTTACGGGACTGTTGGACATTACGTAACCCTCGTCCCTTTGACGACGTTACAACACGCTGTCTTATCAACGGCCATAACGGTTATGTTCCACAAGACCACGGAAGGGAAGTAATCATAGTAAAACCAGAATGCATGACTTGTTTCTGGACGTATGAATTACGTGTCTTTATTGCCTTTGCTGAACGACTTGTGTACTAGCTAGAATTATCTTCACAACCATCTTGTATCAAATTTATTGTGTGCTATATTTCATGCTATATGTAAAATAAGCGGTATTGTAAGTTTGTAAAATATTGTGTAAAAGTTTGAACGCGAAATATTATTATAATCAGTTTTTCATATAGAATTGTAGTAGTTGAATTGTATATTAGCTACTAAGTATGAACTTAACGGGTAGGTACTACCCGAATTTAAACTTATAAAACGCTAATATGAAGAAAAAGCTTTTATAAATGAGTTCATATTATGCTACGAAATACTATTAACTACTCTTAATATTCTGTATGATTAACTTGTTCCATTTGACTATTTTGAAGGAAATGGCACCGACTACTCTACACACCGTGAATATGAATGAAGAGGAATTCCGTACTTTTCTAGCTTCAAACATAGCCGCAGTACAGGCTGCGCTACATACCAACAATAACCTTGGATCTAGCAGTACAGGAAATCGTGTAGGATGCACCTACAAAGAATTCACTGCCTGCAAACCTTTGGAATTTGATGGAACCGAAGGACCGATCGGATTGAAACGGTGGACCGAGAAGGTCGAATCGGTGTTTGCCATAAGTAAGTGTACTGAAGAGGAAAAGTGAAGTACGCTACGCATACCTTCACAGGTTCTGCGTTAACATGGTGGAATACCTATCTAGAGCAAGTGGGACAAGACGATGCGTACGCACTACCGTGGTCAGCATTCAAGCACTTGATGAACGAGATGTACCGTCCCAGAACCGAGGTCAATAAGCTCAAGACAGAACTTAGAGGGTTACGAACCCAAGGATTTGATATTACCATGTACGAAAGACGATTCACAGAATTGTGCCTATTGTGTCCGGGAGCATTCGAAGATGAGGAAGAGAAGATCGACGCATTTGTGAAAGGATTACCGGAAAGAATCCAAGAAGATATAAGTTCACACGAGCCCGCCTCCATACAACAGGCATGTAGAATGGCTCACAAACTAGTGAACCAGATTGAAGAAAGAATTAAAGAACAGACTGCTGAAGAGGCCAATGTGAAGCAAGTCAAAAGAAAGTGGGAGGAAAACGGTGATAAGAATCACCAATACAACAACAACAGCAATTACAACAATAATCGCAACAATTATCCCAACAATCGCAACATCAATCGCAACTACAACAAACGGCCCAACAACAACAACAACAACAACAATAACAACAACAACAACAGCAACTACAACAATCATCCCAACAACAATAATAACTGCAACAACAACAACAATCAGAAGCAGCTATGCCAAAGGTGTGAAAAGTATCACTCGGGGTTCTGCACCAAATTTTGCAACAAGTGTAAAGGAAATGGTCATAGCGCGGCGAAGTGTGAGGTCTACGGACCAGGGGTTAATAGAACGAAAGGAACAAATGGTGTCGGAACGAGTAATGGCGGAGCAAGTAGTGTCGGAGCAAGTTATGCCAATGTAGTTTGTTATAAATGTGGAAAACCGGGCCACATTATTAGAAATTGCCCGAACCAGGAGAACACGAATGGACAAGGCCGCGGAAGAGTTTTCAATATTAATGCGGCAGAGGCACAGGAAGACCCAGAGCTTGTTACGGGTACGTTTCTTATTGACAATAAATCTGCTTACGTTTTATTTGATTCGGGTGCGGATAGAAGCTATATGAGTAGAGATTTTTGTGCTAAATTAAGTTGTCCATTGACGCCTTTGGATAGTAAATTTTTACTCGAATTAGCAAATGGTAAATTAATTTCAGCAGATAATATATGTCGGAATCGAGAAATTAAACTGGTTAGCGAAACATTTAAGATTGATTTGATACCAGTAGAGTTAGGGAGTTTTGATGTGATAATCGGTATGGACTGGTTGAAAGAAGTGAAAGCAGAGATCGTTTGTTACAAAAATGCAATTCGCATTATACGAGAAAAAGAAAACCCTTAATGGTGTACGGAGAAAAGGGCAACACGAAGCTACATCTTATTAGTAATTTGAAGGCACAAAAACTAATAAGAAAAGGTTGCTATGCTGTTCTAGCACACGTCGAGAAAGTACAAACTGAAGAAAAGAGCATCAATGATGTTCCCATTGCAAAAGAATTTCCCGATGTATTTCTGAAAGAATTACCGGGATTACCCCCACATCGATCCGTTAAATTTCAAATAGATCTTGTACCAGGAGCTGCACCAATAGCTCGTGCTCCTTACAGACTCGCACCCAGCGAGATGAAAGAACTGCAAAGCCAATTACAAGAACTTTTAGAGCGTGGTTTCATTCGACCAAGCACATCACCGTGGGGAGCTCCTGTTTTGTTTGTCAAGAAGAAAGATGGTACATTCAGGTTGTGTATCGACTACCGAGAGTTGAACAAACTTACCATCAAGAACCGCTACCCACTACCGAGAATCGACGACTTATTTGATCAACTACAAGGCTCGTCTGTTTATTCAAAGATTGACTTACGTTCCGGGTATCATCAAATGCGGGTGAAAGAAGATGATATTCCAAAGACTGCTTTCAGAACACGTTACAGTCATTACGAGTTTATGGTCATGTCGTTTGGTTTAACTAATGCACCAGCTCTGTTCATGGACCTTATGAACCGAGTGTGTGGACCATACCTTGACAAGTTTGTCATTGTTTTCATTGATGACATACTTATTTACTCAAAGAATGACCAAGAACACGGTGAACATTTGTGAAAGGTGTTAGAAGTATTGAGGAAGGAAGAATTGTACGCTAAGTTTTCAAAGTGTGCATTTTGGTTGGAAGAAGTTCAATTCCTCGGTCACATAGTGAACAAAGAAGGTATTAAGGTGGATCCGGCAAAGATAGAAACTGTTGAAAAGTGGGAAACCCCGAAAACTCCGAAACACATACGCCAGTTTTTAGGACTAGCTGGTTACTACAGAAGGTTCATCCAAGACTTTTCCAGAATAGCAAAACCCTTGACTGCATTAACGCATAAAGGGAAGAAATTTGAATGGAATGATGAACAAGAGAAAGCGTTTCAGTTATTGAAGAAAAAGCTAACTACGGCACCTATATTGTCATTGCCTGAAGGGAATGATGATTTTGTGATTTATTGTGATGCATCAAAGCAAGGTCTCGGTTGTGTATTAATGCAACGAACGAAGGTGATTGCTTATGCGTCTAGACAATTGAAGATTCACGAACAAAATTATACGACGCATGATTTGGAATTAGGCGCGGTTGTTTTTGCATTAAAGACTTGGAGGCACTACTTATCTGGGGTCAAAAGTATTATATATACCGACCACAAAAGTCTTCAACACATATTTAATCAGAAACAACTGAATATGAGGCAGCGTAGGTGGATTGAATTATTAAATGATTATGACTTTAAGATTCGTTACCACCCGGGGAAGGCAAATGTGGTAGCCGATGCCTTGAGCAGGAAGGACAGAGAATCCATTCGAGTAAAATCTATGAATATAATGATTCATAATAACCTTACTACTCAAATAAAGGAGGCGCAACAAGGAGTTTTAAAAGAGGGAAATTTAAAGGATGAAATACCCAAAGGATCGGAGAAGCATCTTAATATTCGGGAAGACGGAACCTGGTATAGGGTTGAAAGGATTTGGGTACCAAAATTTGGAGATATGAGAGAAATGGTACTTAGAGAAGCTCATAAAACCAGATAATCAATACATCCTGGAACGGGGAAGATGTACAAGGATCTCAAGAAACATTTTTGGTGGCCGGGTATGAAAGCCGATGTTGCTAAATACGTAGGAGAATGTTTGACGTGTTCTAAGGTCAAAGCTGAGCATCAGAAACCATCAGGTCTACTTCAACAACCCGAGATTCCGGAATGGAAATGGGAAAACATTACCATGGATTTCATCACTAAATTGCCAAGGACTGCAAGTGGTTTTGATACTATTTGGGTAATAGTTGATCGTCTCACCAAATCAGCACATTTCCTGCCAATAAGAGAAGATGACAAGATGGAGAAGTTAGCACGACTGTATTTGAAGGAAGTCGTCTCCAGACATGGAATACCAATCTCTATTATCTCTGATAGGGATGGCAGATTTATTTCAAGATTCTGGCAGACATTACAGCAAGCATTAGGAACTCGTTTAGACATGAGTACTGCCTATCATCTACAAACTGATGGGCAGAGCGAAAGGACGATACAAACGCTTGAAGACATGCTACGAGCATGTGTTATTGATTTCGGAAACAGTTGGGATTGACATCTACCGTTAGCAGAATTTTCCTACAACAACAGCTACCATTCAAGCATTGAGATGGCGCCGTTTGAAGCACTTTATGGTAGAAAGTGCAGGTCTCCGATTTGTTGGAGTGAAGTGGGGGACAGACAGATTATGGGTCCGGAGATTATACAAGAAACTACCGAGAAGATCATCCAAATTCAACAACGGTTGAAAACCGCCCAAAGTCGACAAAAGAGCTACGCTGACATTAAAAGAAAAGATATTGAATTTGAAATTGGAGAGATGGTCATGCTTAAAGTTGCACCTTGGAAAGGCGTTGTTCGATTTGGTAAACGAGGGAAATTAAATCCAAGGTATATTGGACCATTCAAGATTATTGATTGTGTCGGACCAGTAGCTTACCGACTTGAGTTACCTCAACAACTCGCGGCTGCACATAACACTTTCCACGTCTCGAATTTGAAGAAATGTTTTGCTAAAGAAGATCTCACTATTCCGTTAGATGAAATCCAAATCAACGAAAAACTTCAATTCATCGAAGAACCCGTCGAAATAATGGATCGTGAGGTTAAAAGAGTTAAGCAAAACAAGATACCAATTGTTAAGGTTCGATGGAATGCTCGTAGAGGACCCGAGTTCACCTGGGAGCGTGAAGATCAGATGAAGAAGAAATACCCGCATCTATTTCCAGAAGATTCGTCAACACCTTCAACAGCTTAAAATTTCGGGACGAAATTTATTTAACGGGTAGGTACTGTAGTGACCCGAACTTTTCCATGTTTATATATATATTAATTGAGATTGATATTTACATGATTAAATGTTTCCAACATGTTAAGAAATCAAACTTGTTAAGACTTGATTAATTGAAATATGTTTCATATAGACAATTGACCACCCATGTTGACCAGTGATTCACGAACGTTAAAACTTGTAAAAACTATATGATGGCATATATATGGATATATATATATATATATATATATATATATATATATATATATATATATATATATATATATATATATATATATATATATATATATATATATATATATATATATATATATATATATATATATATATATATAGTTAACATGATACTATGATAAGTAAACATATCATTAAGTATATTAACAATGAACTACATATGTAAAAACAAGACTACTAACTTAATGATTTTTAAACGAGACATATATGTAACGATTATCGTTGTAAAGACATTTAATGTATATATATCATATTAAGAGATATTCATACATGATAATATCATGATAATATAATAATTTAAAATCTCATTTGATATTATAAACATTGGGTTAACAACATTTAACAAGATCGTTAACCTAAAGGTTTCAAAACAACACTTACATGTAACGACTAACGATGACTTAACGACTCAGTTAAAATGTATATACATGTAGCGTTTTAATATGTATTTATACACTTTTGAAAGACTTCAATACACTTATAAAAATACTTCTACTTAACAAAAATTCTTACAATTACATCCTCGTTCAGTTTCATCAACAATTCTACTCGTATGCACCCGTATTCGTACTCGTACAATACACAGCTTTTAGATGTATGTACTATTGGTATATACACTCCAATGATCAGCTCTTAGCAGCCCATGTGAGTCACCTAACACATGTGGGAACCATCATTTGGAAACTAGCATGAAATATCTCATAAAATTACAAAAATATGAGTAATCATTCATGACTTATTTACATGAAAACAAAATTACATATCCTTTATATCTAATCCATACACCAACGACCAAAAACACCTACAAACACTTTCATTCTTCAATTTTCTTCATCTAATTGATCTCTCTCAAGTTCTATCTTCAAGTTCTAAGTGTTCTTCATATATTCTACAAGTTCTAGTTACATAAAATCAAGAATACTTTCAAGTTTGCTAGCTCACTTCCAATCTTGTAAGGTGATCATCCAGCCTCAAGAAATCTTTGTTTCTTACAGTAGGTTATCATTCTAATATAAGGTAATAATCGTATTCAAACTTTAGTTCAATTTCTATAACTATAACAATCTTATTTCAAGTGATGATCTTACTTGAACTTGTTTTCGTGTCATGATTCTGCTTCAAGAACTTCGAGCCATCCAAGGATCCGTTGAAGCTAGATCCATTTTTCTCTTTTCCAGTAGGTTTATCCAAGGAACTTAAGGTAGTAATGATGTTCATAACATCATTCGATTCATACATATAAAGCTATCTTATTCGAAGGTTTAAACTTGTAATCACTAGAACATAGTTTAGTTAATTCTAAACTTGTTCGCAAACAAAAGTTAATCCTTCTAACTTGACTTTTAAAATCAACTAAACACATGTTCTATATCTATATTATATGCTAACTTAATGATTTAAAACCGGGAAACACGAAAAACACCGTAAAACCGGATTTACGCTGTCGTAGTAACACCGCGGGCTGTTTTGGGTTAGTTAATTAAAAACTATGATAAACTTTGATTTAAAAGTTATTATTCTGAGAAAATTAATGTTATTATGAACATGAAACTACATCCAAAAATTATGGTTAAACTCAAAGTGGAAGTATGTTTTCTAAAATGGTCATCTAGACGTCGTTCTTTCGACTGAAATGACTACCTTTACAAAAATGACTTGTAACTTATTTTTCCAACTATAAACCTATACTTTTTCTGTTTAGATTCATAAAATAGAGTTCAATATGAAACCATAGCAATTTGATTCACTCAAAACGGATTTAAAATGAAGAAGTTATGGGTAAAACAAGATTGGATAATTTTTCTCATTTTAGCTACGTGAAAATTGGTAACAAATCTATTCCAACCATAACTTAATCAACTTGTATTGTATATTATGTAATCTTGAGATACCATAGACACGTATACAATGTTTCGACCTATCATGTCGACACATCTATATATATTTCGGAACAACCATAGACACTCTATATGTGAATGTTGGAGTTAGCTATACAGGGTTGAGGTTGATTCCAAAATATATATAGTTTGAGTTGTGATCAATACTGAGATACGTATACACTGGGTCGTGGATTGATTCAAGATAATATTTATCGATTTATTTCTGTACATCTAACTGTGGACAACTAGTTGTAGGTTACTAACGAGGACAGCTGACTTAATAAACTTAAAACATCAAAATATATTAAAAGTGTTGTAAATATATTTTGAACATACTTTGATATATATGTATATATTGTTATAGGTTCGTGAATCAACCAGTGGCCAAGTCTTACTTCCCGACGAAGTAAAAATCTGTGAAAGTGAGTTATAGTCCCACTTTTAAAATCTAATATTTTTGGGATGAGAATACATGCAGGTTTTATAAATGATTTACAAAATAGACACAAGTACGTGAAACTACATTCTATGGTTGAATTATCGAAATCGAATATGCCCCTTTTTATTAAGTCTGGTAATCTAAGAATTAGGGAACAGACACCCTAATTGACGCGAATCCTAAAGATAGATCTATTGGGCCTAACAAACCCCATCCAAAGTACCGGATGTTTTAGTACTTCGAAATTTATATCATATCCGAAGGGTGTCCCGGAATGATGGGGATATTCTTATATATGCATCTTGTTAATGTCGGTTACCAGGTGTTCACCATAGGAATGATTTTTATCTCTATGTATGGGATGTGTATTGAAATATGAAATCTTGTGGTCTATTATTATGATTTGATATATATAGGTTAAACCTATAACTCACCAACATTTTTGTTGACGTTTTAAGCATGTTTATTCTCAGATGATTATTAAGAGCTTCCGCTGTCGCATACTTAAATAAGGACGAGATTTGGAGTCCATGCTTGTATGATATTGTGTAAAAACTGCATTCAAGAAACTTATTTTGTTGTAACATATTTGTATTGTAAACCATTATGTAATGGTCGTGTGTAAACAGGATATTTTAGATTATCATTATTTGACAATCTACGTAAAGCTTTTTAAACCTTTATTGATGAAATAAAGGTTATGGTTTGTTTTAAAATGAATGCAGTCTTTGAAAAACGTCTCATATAGAGGTCAAAACTTCGCAACGAAATCAATTAATATGGAACGTTTTTAATCAATAAGAATGGGACATTTCATTTTGAACTTCTGAATCTTTTATCATGTCATTTCTTCGTTCTTTCCTTATAGATTAAGGAATTTTCATATGCTTCATGTCTTAATTCTTCTAATTCGTTTAATTGACTTAACCGTAGACGTCCGGCTTCATGTAAATCAAGATTACATATCTTCAAAGCCCAAAATGCTTTGTGTTCAATTTCTACTGGAAGATGACATGCTTTGAGTTTAAAAGGTGTGGTTCCAATTGGAGTTTTGTAGGCTGTTCTAAAAGCCCAGAGTGCATCCTCCAATTTCATGGACCATTCCTTCAGATTTGATCCTACGATTTTCTCTAGAATACGTTTTAAAGCTCGGTTGGTATTTTCAACTTGTCCACTTGTTTCTGGATGATAAGCAGTGGAGATTTTATGAGTTACTCCATATCTTTTGAGAACTTTCTCAAGTTGATTATTACAAAAATGAGTACCCCGATCACTTATTAAAGCTTTCGGTGTTCCAAACCTAGCAAAAATACGTTTTAAAAAGTTTACTACAACTCGTGCATCGTTAGTTGGGAGAGCTTGTGCTTCCGCCCATTTAGATACATAATCAATGGCAACGAGAATGTAAAGATTATTATGAGATTTTGGAAATGGACCCATAAAGTCAATACCCCAAATGTCAAATACTTCACATACTTGAATGATATTTTGTGGCATTTCATCACGTTAACTTATTTTTCCGGCCCTTTGACAAGCATCACATGATTTGCAAAGAAGGTGTGCGTCTTTGAAAATTGTAGGCCAATAGAATCCAGCATCATAAACTTTTCTTGCTGTAAGTTAAGGCCCATAATGCCCTCCTGTTGGTCTTGTGTGACAATGGTTTAAGATTTTACTAGCTTCATTTCCGAATACACATCGGCGTATTATTCCATCGGGAAAACTTTTAAACAAATGTGGATCTTCCCAGAAATAGTGTTTTATATCACTAAAGAATTTCTTTCGTTTTTGGTACGATAATCCTTTTTCAAGGAATCCACATACTAAGTAGTTTGCATAGTCTGCAAACCATGGAATTTCATTATAATCTATCTTCAATAGATATTCATCAGGAAAGTTGTCTTGTATGGCCGATTCATTTAGAACTTCTAATTCAGGATTTTCAAGACGAGAAAGATGATCAGCGGCGAGATTTTCTGCTCCCTTTTTGTCTCGTATTTCAATATCAAACTCTTGTAAGAGTAAGATCCAACGGATTAATCGTGGTTTGGCATCATGTTTTAAAAATAGGTATCTAAGAGCAGAATGGTCGGTATAGACCACCGTTTTAGCTAGAACGAGATATGAACGAAATTTGTCAAAAGCAAAGACAATAGCAAGGAGTTCTTTTTCAGTAGTTGTATAATTTGTTTGTGCTCCTTGTAACGTCTTACTTGCGTAATATACAGGTTGAAATCGTTTTTCAATCTTTTGTCCTAAAACGGCTCCCATTGCAAAATCACTTGCATCGCACATAAGTTCAAACGGTAGATTCCAATTTGGAGTTATCATGATCGGCGCATTAGTGAGTTTTTCTTTAAGTATATTAAAAGATTTGATGCATTCATCTGAAAAGATGAATGGAGCATCCTTTTCTAGGAGTTTATTCATAGGAGTGGCAATTTTAGAAAAATCTTTTATGAAACGTCGGTAAAAACCGACATGCCCTAGAAAACTTCTAACTCCTCTAACATTGGTGGGATGTGGAAGTTTAGCAATTACATCTACTTTAGCTCTATCCACTTCAATTCCTTCCTTTGAAATTTTATGACCAAGAACGATGCCTTCTTTAACCATGAAATGGCATTTCTCCCAATTAAGTACTAGATTTGATTGTTCACATCTAATAAGCATTCGTTCAAGATTAATTAGACATGATTCAAATGTATCACAGAAGACTGAAAAGTCATCCATGAAAACTTCCATGCATTCTTCTATCATGTCGTGAAAAATCGCCATCATGCACCTTTGAAAGGTTGCAGGGGAGTTGCAAAGTCCAAATGGCATGCATTTGTAAGCAAAAGTACCATAAGGGCATGTGAACTTGGTTTTCTCTTGGTCCTCGGGTGCTATCGGAATTTGAAAATATCCGAAAAAACCATCAAGAAAACAATAGTAACTATTTCTGGCTAATCTTTCCAACATTTGATCAATGAAAGGTAAGGGAAAGTGATCTTTTCTGGTGGCGTCATTTAATTTTCTATAATCAATACAAACACGCCATCCTGTTACAGTCCTAGTAGGAATAAGCTCATTTTTCTCATTTGTGATGACAGTCATGCCACCCTTCTTAGGTACGCATTGAACTGGGCTTACCCATGGACTATCAGAAATTGGATAAATTAAACCTGCATCTAGCAGTTTAATAATTTCTTTCTTAACAACATCTTGCATATTAGGATTTAGTCTTCGTTGGCGTTGCACATACGTTTTATGACCTTCTTCCATAAGGATTTTATGTGTGCAATACGAAGGACTTATTCCTTTAATATCATGAATTTTCCATGCAATAGCTGGTTTATGAGATTTTAACACAGAAATGAGTTGAGATTTTTCATTTTCAGTAAGAGAAGACGATATTATTACAGGTAATTCAGATTCACCATGTAAATAAGCATATTCCAAATGGTTTGGAAGTGGCTTTAACTCTAATGTCGGTGGTTCTTCTATCGATGATTTGTATCGATATCTGTCTTCTTCTTTTAGCATTTGTATTTCTTCTGTTGTTGGTTCATATCCATTAGCCATAAGTGTAGCTAACATTTCAGTTTCATTAATTGGTTCAGTTCCTTCTCCTAAAGAACATTCTCCTGTTCCTTGTAATTCTGGAAATTCTTCTAACAATTCTGCATGTGATTCTATAGTTTGAATATAATAACATGTATCATCCATAGATTGCGGTTGTTGCATTGCTCTATCAACAGAAAAGGTAACACTCTCGTCCTCTATACTTATGGTCAGTTTCTTACCAAACACGTCTATCATTGCTTTAGCCGTGTTTAAAAATGGTCTTCCTAATATGAGAGGAACTTGAGAATCTTCTTCCATGTCCAGAATAACAAAATTTACTGGAAATACTAAAGTACCAACTTTAACTAGCATGTTCTCCATTATCCCTCTAGGATATTTTACTGATCTATCGGCTAGTTGTATACTTATTCGTGTTGGTTTCAATTCTCCAAGGCCTAGTTTAGCGTATAGTGAATACAGCATTAAATTTATACTAGCACCTAAGTCTGCCAATGCTTCTATTGAACTAAGACTACCCAGAAAACATGGAATTGTGAAACTTCCTGGATCAGATAATTTTTCTGGTATCTTATTCAACAGCACTGCTGAACAATTAGCATTCATAGTAACAGCCGAGAGTTCTTCCATTTTCTTTCTATTAGTGATTAGATCTTTCAAGAATTTAGCATATCTAGGCATTCCTGAAATCACATCAATGAAAGGAAGATTTACATTTATCTGTTTAAACATATCCAAGAATTTGGAATGCTCGGCTTCAAGTCTCTCTTTTCTCATTTTACTCGGGTAAGGAAGTGGTGGTTGGTATGGTTTAACATAAGGTTTAGCCTTAACTATGTTATCTTCATTAACCTTTTCAACTACCGGTTCTTTTTCCTTATCTTGTTCAGATTGTGGTTCTTGTGGAGTAGGAATAGCTTCATCAGAAATTACAGGTATTTCAGGTGGTTTAAGTGTAATACCACTTCTTGTGGTAATGGCTTTAGCTGTTTCATTCCGGGGGTTAGCATTTGCATCACTAGGTAAACTTCCCGGCTTTCTTTCACATATCAACCTTGCTAGGTTACTTACTTCTTGTTCCAAATTTTAAATAGAAGCTTGTTGATTTCTAAATGCTTGAGCATTTTGTTCATTGGTTTGTTTCTGAGATGTGAAAAATTGTGTTTGAGAATCAACTAGCTTCGACATCATATCTTCTAAATTTGGCTTTTTATCATCGGTTTGTGGTGGTTTATTTTGAAAATTAGGTCTTTGCTGGTTGTAAGTATTGTTGGATACTTGTTGATTACTTGGACCTTGTTGGTTGTTGTATGGAACATTTCGGTTATAATTCGGGTTTTGATTGTAGACCGGTCTTGGCGGTTGATAATTATTCTGATAATTATTTTCAGGCCTTTGGTTTATGTATGAAACATTCTCTCTTTGTTCCATTGTTAATTCAATACTGAGACAATCTTTTGTCAAATGTGGTCCTCCACACTGCTCACAACTAATTCGTATTGAGTGGATATCTTTAGTCATCTTTTCCATTCGTCTCTCGACAGCATCTATCTTTATGGAAATGGAATCTAAGTCATGGATAGAATCGGCTCTAGCTGCTTTAGATGATCTAACGATATATTTTTCTTGGTGCCACTCATGTGAGTGAGAAGCAGTGTTATCAATAATTTTATAAGCATCAGTTGCTGTTTTCTTCATAATGGAACCACCAGCTGCTATATCTATGTCTTTTCTTGTAGTGATGTCGCATCCTTGGTAGAATATTTGTACTATTTGACAGGTGTCTAAACCATGTTGCGGACATCCTCTTAATAACTTTCCAAATCTTGTCCAAGCCTCATATAGAGTTTCATTTAGCTTTTGTGCGAAAGTAACAATTTCTCCTTGAAGTCTAACGGCTTTAGATGCCGGAAAGAATTGTTTAAGAAATTTTTCAACTAGAACATCCCATGTATCAATCGCCCCTTCAGGTAACGATTCTAACCAATCTTTGGCTTCTCCCTTTAAAGTCCAGGGAAATAACATGAGATAGATCTGTTCATCCTCCACTTCTCTTATTTTAAATAGTGTGCAGATCCAATTAAAGGTACGAAGATGTTCATTTGGATCTTCCTTCGGCGCACCACTAAATTGGCATTGATTAGTTACCATGTGTAGAATTTGTCCCTTGATTTCATAATCTGGCGCATTTTTGTCGGGTTGAGTAATTGCGTGACCTTGGCCAGTGCGTTTAGCTCTCATTCGGTCTTCCATACTTAGAGGTTCCAGATTCTCCATAATTGAATTTGTTGAATCTGAATCACTAGAGGATTCTGATTTAATGGTTAGTTCCTCAACAATCTCTGTTTGAATGATTGGTGGTTCTGGAAGAAAGATTAATGGTTCAGGATCTATGAATTGTCCCTGAATATTCTTCGGATTCTCAATTGTGAGGTCGGGTTCAAAAAATGGATTATCGGAAATTTGAATTGGAGTAATTGGTCGACTGGATGACGATTCTAAAGAAAAATCAACGGCGACAATATTTGCTAGATGTCTTGATCGAGTTACAGGTGGTGAACGTACAAAAGGTGGTGAACGTTTTGCTCGGTGCATTCACTGAATATCCTATTAGTTATAAAAATAAGAAAAATTATATAATTTATCAAATTAATAGACTTTTTTTATTTTGCCCACGTTTCGAATAGCCAAAAGATGCAGCAGAGGGGCAGGATTCGTTTGGTCTCAATATAATTGAGTACTGTTTGGCTCCAATAACTCAGTCCACGTACAAATCCAACTATTACTACGAACCAGAAAATTTTGATGTCTATCAATTTAACCACTTAAAATAATTTTTCGTTTAAATTTAAAGAAATTTTAGATAAGAAATAGAAAAATTCTATGTCCTAAAAACTAGAATGTCGAGAAATAAGAAAGAAAAAGAGCGCGTCGAAAAACGTCGAAAAATAAAAAGTCGAAAAATAAAAATAAGAATGTAGCGCGTCGAAACTTAAAAAGGAACTAAAAACTAAAAATTAAAAGTTGAGTCTAAAAATATTAAAGCTTAAAAGGAAAACTATATCCAAAATGGCAATAACTTAAAAAGGTACTAAAATCTTAAAAAGGCGTCGCAAAATTCTAAAGCACCTAAATCTTAGTCTAAAGAAAAAGCACTTAAGGAATTTTACGGCAAAGTCTAAAAATCTAGAAATAAAAATACTATGGCAAAAACTATAACTTCAAACTAAATACGAGCGAAAAATACAAATATTACGCTAAAACGAATAAAAAGATGTACAAAATATAAAAATATACTTAAAGTTGTAAAAAGTACAATTTTTATAAAAAATATTATTTTTTATATTATTTATTTATTAAAACTATTAATTTTATAATTTAATTAAACTAATTATAACTTAATAATACAAATAAAATAAAAACTAAAACAAATTATATTTTAATTAACCCTAATTAGGGTTTAGAATTAATAATAATAATAATTATCGTAATGCTTGCTGTTTTAGGGTTGTTCGTGGCGTGTCTGTCAGGGCCATGCGATCGCATGAGAATTTGCCTTCGGGCTCATGCGATCGCATGAGCTAAGATTTCGAGCCAGGTTATGGGCTGCTACAGTACCGGGCCTCGAATAAATTTTTTTTTCTGATTTAGATATTTATATAATATATTTATATAAATTAAATAAACCTTATATTTTTACAAAATAAAAATAAAAAAACTTTATAAAACTTATATATTTAACAAACTCTTAAAAATATTTATATTTTTGTTTTTTTCTTTTATATTTTTGAATATTTAAAACGTATTTTTATAAAAGTAAACTAAAAATTAATAAAAATCTTTTTTTTATAGCGTTGCGCTTCCGGCGTTTAAGCAGAATTGTCTCCGGCAGCGGCGCCAAAAATACTTGATGTATGCGAGGTGTACTAGAAAATAGTATTATTTTTATAACGAAATACTATTAAATATGATACAATTTTACACAAGATATTTATTTATTTATAGAATGGATATACCTAAACCTTGCTATAACACTTATAGGCAGTGTACATAATCGTACAGTAGTGTAGTTTTTAGTAAGTCCGGTTCGTTCCACAGGGATACACTTAAACAAGCTTAACGCTATATTAGTTTTAAATTTATAAAAATACAAATATATATAAGGAATATTATTATTATAAAAAGGAGATTTTTACCGTTTAATGACCGGTTTGTCGATTTTTAAAACTTTAGTCGCAGTTAAAACCTAATGTAAAATATTAAAAATAAATACAACTTAATTTTAAATGTAAAGTAAATAACGATAATGAAATTGCGATAAATAAAAGTGCGATAAAATAAAATTTTGATAATTAAAAAGTACGATAATTAAAAGTGCAATTAAATACAATGACAATAAATAAAAGTGCAATAATTAGAAGTGCAATTAAATATGAAAATAAAGGAATTATGCTTATTTAAACTTCCGTAATCATGATGTTTGACGTGTTGATTTTTAGTTTATTCCCATGGGTTAATTGTCCTATGTCCTGGATTATTTAATATGTCCGTCTGGTTTTTGTCCATATGTCACGACCCGGAAAATTTCGACTAATTTTAAACCAAACTCTCGATACGATGTAATATTTTCAACACGATAAGCAAAGTCTGTTAGGTTGGATCTCAAAACTTTTGAACTGTTTCATGAAATCATTTGACCTTGACTATTCCCGATGATTCACGAACCATTGTTCGTAAATATGTGGATATATATAAATATGTGTATAACATATACATTAATAAACTATTTTATACATTTATTGTTATAAATAATTATGTAAAATAAAATACGTTGTAATAAAAACTATTATTTTATATGTATATTTCTTGTATATATATTGTTATATTTTTATTTGAGTAGTAAATTTTGTTATTTAAAACTATTTATATATATACATAGTGTATAATAAATATAATTAATTTTAAGCTTAAATGGTAAATGTCTGTAGCTTTCGGTTGATGTTTATTTATTTTTAAAATAGGTCTAATATATAAGAGGTTTCGAAATGATAGTTGTTCCAAAATTTGATTAAAAAGAAAATAGTTTTGATAAATATTTTGTTACAATTTCAATCTAAATTTTTGTACCCAGTACCTATAAATTGGAACAGAAAATAAATAATTTTCGAACTTTTTGATCCGGTTTCAAACAGGTAATGAGTGAAATAATTAAATATAGTCAATTCAAAAATTTGGGATTTTTAGGAACACTTTTTATTCCGTAACTGTTTAGCAATGGACACAATATAGTCATTCGAAAGAAGAAAAAAAATGTCGGCAGATCCAATTCACTTGGCTGCTATACTATTTTAAAAGTTCTTTCAATTATTAACGTATGATTAATGTATGCATATTTTATATTATATGATACTATTTTTGTTGTTCATCAAACTCAACACTCTTATATATACATATTACTGAGATATGAAATAAGAACCAAACCCATCGATCACTTTAGTCACCACCTTCCATCCATCACCCTTGAAAACGATCATCTTTCTCATTCACCAACCACCACCGGCTACCTTAGCTGCACCATCCTCAACCACCCTTGACTCCTACTGAACGCTATCAAGAATGATTACTGCTACTATTGTTGTACCTCTGTTTGAACTAAACAAAACCAGACACCCCATTTAAACCTGCAGTTTTCGTTTCTATTTTAGTTTGAGAACCACCACACAACACCACCACGTTACCACCTTCACCACCCAAAACCACTACAACGTTATCGATCATCACCATTCTTTTGTTTGTTGTTCGACGAGCAAGATCACCCCAAACTCATTCGAATTGTTGCTGCTGCATTCTCCTGTTTCTGTTTCTGCTGTATACGCGAACCAGACCAAGAAAAACACCATCAAGACTGTTATTATTCGACTAATGCTAATTGTTTTCTCCTGTTTCGAATCAAACGCAACAAACCGTCTTCGATCACTATCATCAAACCCATCACGAAAGCTACAACCGTTATCACCATGAACCTCCACCACTAAACCACAATCTCTCTCTCCTCTCTCTCTCTCTCTCTCATCTAATCTTCTTCAAAACCCTACTCAACCGTGCACCACCACCCAAAACCCTTACTTGCCACTGTTACAGCTTGTTGTTTCTACTTCTGGGTGTCTGTTACAGTAACGAGGGTGCGATATTAAGAAATGATGATGACGATGAATAGCGTAGATAATGATGAAGACGAGATGATGATACGATTAGGGATAGATTCGTGATTTTTGTTTAGTCTTTGATGATGCTTCTGTGTTGTCAAAATCGTACCAAAATCCCAACAATATAAGAATGGATTTATTGATTTTGGGCTTCGACAATTTAAATTATTGGGCCGTGACCCAAATTACTTTCTGTATGGGCTACCAGATTATGTTTTCTGTTTAGACAATCAATCTAGCCACATAATGATGATGATGAGGTTACGATATAGATTTTATTATGGGGTGTCGTAACAAGAAAGTATTAGCAGCAGAATGGTTTGGGGTGTTAGTGGGTAATCAGGAGGTCACGGGTTCGAGTCCCATTTCAGGCATTTATTTTTGGAAGCTAGTTTTAAGGTAGTTATTATTATTATTATTATTATTATTATTATTATTATTACTTTTATTAATATGATCACTATTATTATTATTGATATTATATTATTATTATTATTATTATTATTATTATTATTATTATTATTATTATTATTATCACATTATTATTATTATTAAGATAAGTATTATTATCACATTAACATTTTTATCATTATGAAAATAAACATTATTATTTTTATGACTAATAAAATTATCATTTTTAAAACTATCATTAGTATTATTATTAAAATTATCATTAAACCTATCATTTTTATTAAAAACTACTATTATTATTAAAAGTATCATTCTTAAAATTAACATACTTATATTATTATCACTATTATTACTATCATTAGTATTATTATCCTTAATCTAGTATTATTACAATTATTAATTTAACAAATAAATGATCTTTAAACAAAATATATATTTAATATACATAACTTAATTATATTACTATCTTTATTTATTTAAAATAGTTAAAACGAATATATTTAATTAAATAATGAAACATATAAGCTGTTAATATAAAAATGATATAACTAATAAATTTATAAATATATCTATTTGTTCGATTACAATTATGTGTGTTAATACATATATAAATGATATAGGTTCGTGAATCCGAGGCCAACCTTGCATTGTTCAGTTCCGTCGTATGCATATTTTTTTACTACAAAATATCGTATCGTGAGTTTCATTTGCTCCCTTTTTAATTGCTTTTGCAATATATATATTTTTGGGCTGAGAATACATGCGCTGCTTTTATAAATGTTTACGAAATAGACACAAGTACTTAAAAATATATTCTACGTTGAGTTGTACCACTGGCATACTTCCCTGTAGCTTGGTAACTAATATTTACATGGGTATTGTAAACGCGAATCCTGTTGATAGATCTATCGGGCCAGACAACCCCAACCGGACTGGACGACCAGTATTCAACGGTTGCACAGTACTTCATTCTGGTGACTACACTTGGTACGATGTAGTGAGATTTCATAATAAAGGGAATATGCGACGTTGATTAAATGTTAAGTATGGTTACCAAGTGCTCAACCACTTAGAATGCTTTACATACACTTGCGAGTGTATTATGTTTATAAATATATGAAATCTCTTGGTCTATTAACATATGGAAATGATTGTTATGATAAACCTATGAACTCACCAACCTTTTGGTTGACACTTTTAAGCATGTTTATTCTCAGGTATGAAAGAAGTCTTCCGCTGTGCATTTGCTCATATTACTTGGAGTCATTCCTGCATATTTAGGACAGTACCTCGCAATGGGACCAAATGTTGATGACTTCGTCCAGGTGGATTAGGACGGGTCGTTTCAGGTGGTATCAGAGCGTTGGTCCTAGTGAGCCAGGTCTTGCATTACTGTGTCTAACTGATAGTTGTTAGGATGCATTAGCGAGTCTGGACTTCGACCTTAGCTGCATATTATAAGTATTGTTTATCATTCCTAGTGAAAAATTACCTGCTTATTATTCCTAAGTCTAGACACGACTTCCTGCATTTATTTGATAGATAGTGTACAGATAAATTTATATCTTAGCGTATCTGTTATTGTAGACTTTATCTGGCACGTTTTCTTAAATCCCTTAGTAATCTACGGGATCTTCTGTACTATGTATAGGTATTCTATATAATTAGAATATCATCCAATATCCGAAAATCACTTCATATCGAAAAATCCTTTATTCAATCGTACGCAATGGAACTCACAACTAGTTCAAGTCCCTCGGATTCCGATAGGGAGTCTCACTCCAGCCCCAGAAGCAGCGTCACCAGAATGAATCAATCAATCAACCATCCTCAATTTATCTGATGGGTTCGTAGTCGACTTAACCAATGGAGACGAGAAGAAGGCAATCCCTTCCACTAACCGAATTCACCTTTTGGCGAAGAACCTGAATCACTTACCGGCGAACCTGTTCGAAACACCATTTTCACTCTCGTTGCCCGAATATCTCGCAACGATTATATTCTATCCACAATTATAAACCTTATTCATTCGCTCGTTCCAACCGACAATCATCCCTGAATAATAGAATAAGTCAACGAACTTCGCGCTCGAGTAATCAATTAGGAGAATATGGTGCAAAATTTACCAGCTTCAGCATTATCACCGGCACCCACAGTACCATCAATAACAGCACCAGTACCACCAACAACCCAAGTTTCAACATCACATGCCTCAACATCTCATCCTGTACCTCGAGCATAATCATCGTTCTACGTATCGTTCTATCTACTTTATCTTCGTTCTACATATCGTTCTACATCGATTATCTTCGCTCGACATGGCAATTATGTAATTTCTAAAGTTTTAGAGATTATGTAATCTAGTATTAATGATAAATCAAATGAGTTTAAAATCTTATTGACTCATTAAATCCATGATTACATCTGGAAAAAAAAAATATATATATATATATATGTATGTATATTTTCATAAAGATTGTAATTAAAAATTCTTTTGTGCAAACTGTTAATGATGAGAATATTTTAACGGGTAGGTAATACCCGAGGAATATTTGGGTTTCACATTAATAAGTTATTTACTATCCTACTTACATCCACAAGATATACGAATCCGTTCACCACAATACAACCATTTTCATTCAATTTCATATTTGGATTTTGACTTATCAGGATCCAACAAGTGGCATAATGAAGAAAACATTTGACAAAATAAAATTTATTAGAAACAAACAAATTAACTATGAGAAATTTTGTTAAGAATTCACGCTAACTGTTCCTAGCTAATTGTTCCTAGCTAACTGATTACATTTAATTATCGCAATTTACATTCTCGCAATTTTATTTATCATCATTTAATTTCTGTTATTTACTTTACGCACTTTATTTATCGTTATTTAATTTCTGTTATTTATTTTACGCACTTTAAATATCGGGACACGTATACAAGGTTTTGACATATCATATCGACGCATCTATATATATTATTTGGAATAGCCATAGACACTCTATATGCAGTAATGCGGGAGTTAGCTATACAGGGTTGAGGTTGATTCTACAATAATATATATAGTTTGAGTTGTGATCGAGTCTGAGACATATACGGGTCATGATACGTATTAATTAATTCGAATATTATATATTAAACTATATATGAATTGTTGAACTGTAACTGTGGACTATCGACTGTGGACTAATAATATTGGACAATTAAAATGAATTAAAATATTGATTATAACATATGAAACTAAACAATTCTTCAAGTTTGCCATTTGATTTCATCTTAAACCTCATTTGAATCTTGACAATTCCAATCTGAGTTCAAACCTTTCATGATTCTTGAAAACATCTCAATCGAGAAGATGAACCAACCGCACTTCATCTACGGAAGAAAAGATCTATGCATATAGTTATGCACCTGAAAAACTCTTGGAACCTGAGTAAAGGTTTAACACGTATATGCGCTAGCTCCTTTGGCTATGTTACTACCGAAAATCACTTTGCAATCCCTTTCTAAAATAACCAATTTTGTCACAGCTCCACCAAGTCAACTTCGATTTTTTTTTCAGTCGGACTAACCTTATTATAACCTTGATATATACGTTGTCTTTTCGCTTTCGTTACCGGAAAATCTTTCATATTCCACCATATTACCATCAGCATTTAATCATCTGAAAACACAATTCTCTTAAAACCCCTCGGTTTGATAACCAATGATCCAGATCCGGAACTTTAAAAATGATGACGAAGCAGCATGTAGTAAATGGTCTTAATGGCCAAAGGTTTGATGATAAAGAATGGAGTGTTGAAAACGTTCAATAGAAAATTTAGTATCGAAAAGAGGATTATGCAAAACTATGAAGGAGGCTGTGGACACATCACCAGAACTAAAAACTGTACTTAATGAATCCAGATGATTCTGTATCTGATGAACTTTTTAGCAAATACCTTGCTCCTACTTATTCTAAATCCTTACGGACAAATTTCTTCATCATCCTCTGATCTTAAATATTTTAAATTCTAAGATATCATCGTATCTTTAGTTATAAATATCTTAGATATTTCTGAAGATACCTTCATAAATATCTTTATTCGAAATTATCTATCTCTTCGTGCTATCCGTGTTACGTCATAAAGGAAACTATTTTAGTTTCTAAATTTCTTTAAAATTCGAGTTTGAATTATGAATGATTTCCTAGAGAAGGGTTGGGAATTGAAGCATGAGTTAGTATAATATAATGACGTCAGGCCAACGTGATTATATTACAGTAAGTCATGCTGAGTTTCTAATGAAACGTGATGATTCTCAGTACCATCATCATGTGCCATGTTACACAACTCTTTCATTCTATTTAACCTCTAAACATATCCAGAAAATATTTCCTTAATATTTCTGTTCTTCCGTAACTCTGATAATCTGCTAATAAATCGTGCGATTACATTTCCTTTCTGATTAGAAGATTTCTTTAAATTCCTTGAATTCTGAAAATCAACCTTGACTATGTCAGAAGTTAAGACGAACCTCTAATCATTTCATTTCACTCTTTTGTGATAGTTTCATTCGTACGCTTCACATAATCGAACCGTTTTATCTATATTAAGCAATAATGATAAAACTCTATTTATCAACTCATATTCGTCATGAAAACATTTTTTTTTTGTTTTGTCAGCCATAACGACCTCACTCAAATTTCGGGGACGAAATTTCTTTAACGGGTAGGTACTGTCACGACCCGGAAAATTTCGACTAATTTTAAACCAAACTCTCGATACGATGTAATATTTTCAACACGATAAGCAAAGTCTGTTAGGTTGGATCTCAAAAATTTTGAACTGTTTCATGAAATCATTTGACCTTGACTATTCCCGATGATTCACGAACCATTGTTCGTAAATATGTGGATATATATAAATATGTGTATAACATATACATTAATAAACTATTTTATACATTTATTGTTATAAATAATTATGTAAAATAAAATACGTTGAAATAAAAACTATTATTTTATATGTATATTTCTTGTATATATATTGTTATATTTTTATTTGAGTAGTAAATTTTGTTATTTAAAACTATTTATATATATACATAGTGTATAATAAATATAATTAATTTTAAGCTTAAATGGTAAATGTCTGTAGCTTTCGGTTAATGTTTATTTATTTTTAAAATAGGTCTAATATATAAGAGGTTTCGAAATGATAGTTGTTCCAAAATTTGATTAAAAAGAAAATAGTTTTGATAAATATTTTGTTACAATTTCAATCTAAATTTTTGTACCCAGTACCTATAAATTGGAACAGAAAATAAATAATTTTCAAACCTTTTTGATCCGGTTTCAAACAGGTAATGAGTGAAATAATTAAATATAGTCAATCCAAAAATTTGGGATTTTTAGGAACACTTTTTATTCCGTAACTGTTTAGCAATGGACACAATATAGTCATTCGAAAGAAGAAAAAAAAATGTCGGCAGATCCAATTCACTTGGCTGCTATACTATTTTAAAAGTTCTTTCAATTATTAACGTATGATTACTGTATGCATATTCTATATTATATGATACTATTTTTGTTGTTCATCAAACTCAACACTCTTATATATACATATTACTGAGATATGAAACAAGAACCAAACCCATCGATCACTTTAGTCACCACCTTCCATCCATCACCCTTGAAAACGATCATCTTTCTCATTCACCAACCACCACCGACTACCTTAGCTGCACCATCCGCAACCACCCTTGACTCCTACTGAACGCTATCAAGAATGATTACTGCTACTATTGTTGTACCTCTGTTTGAACTAAACAAAACCTGACACCCCATTTAAACCTGCAGTTTTCGTTTCTATTTTAGTTTGAGAACCACCACACAACACCACCACGTTACCACCTTCACCACCCAAAACCACTACAACCTTATCGATCATCACCACTCTTTTGTTTGTTGTTCGACGAGCAAAGTCATCCCAAACTCATTCGAATTGTTGCTGCTGCATTCTCCTGTTTCTGTTTCTGCTGTATACGCAAACCAGACCAAGAAAAACACCATCGAGACTGTTATTATTCGACTAATGCTAATTGTTTTCTCCTGTTTCGAATCAAACGCAACAAACCGTCTTCGATCACTATCATCAAACCCATCACGAAAGCTATAACTGTTATCACCATGAACCTCCACCACTAAACCACAATCTCTCTCTCCTCTCTCTCTCATCTAATCTTCTTCGAAACCCTACTCAACTGTGCACCACCACCCAAAACCCTTACTTGCCACTGTTACAGCTTGTTGTTTCTACTTCTGGGTGTCTGTTACAGTAATGAGGGTGCGATATTAAGAAATGTTGATGACGATGAATAGCGTAGATAATGATGAAGACGAGATGATGATACGATTAGGGATTGATTCGTGATTTTTGTTTAGTCTTTGATGATGCTTCTGTGTTGTCAAAATCGTACCAAAAGCCCAACAATATAAGAATGGATTTATTGATTTTGGGCTTCGACAATTTAAATTATTGGGCCGTGACCCAAATTACTTTCTGTATGGGCTACCAGATTACGTTTTATGTTTACACAATCAATCTAGCCATATAATGATGATGATGAGGTTACGATATAGATTTTATTACGGGGTGTTGTAACAAGAAAGTATTAGCAGCAGAATGGTTTGGGGTGTTAGTGGGTATTCAGGAGGTCACGGGTTCGAGTCCCGTTTCAGGCATTTATTTTTGGAAGCTAGTTTTAAGGTAGTTTTTATTATTATTATTATTATTACTTTTATTAGTATGATCACTATTATTATTATTGATATTATATTATTAGGATTATTATTATTATTATTATTATTATTATTATTATTATTATTATTATTATTATTATTATTATTATTATTATTATTATTATTATTATTATTATTATTATTAAGATAAGTATTATTATCACATTAACATTATTATCATTATGAAAATAAACATTATTATTTTTATGACTAATAAAATTATCATTTTTAAAACTATCATTAGTATTATTATTAAAATTATCATTAAACCTATCATTTTTATTAAAAACTACTATTATTATTAAAAGTATCATTCTTAAAATTAACATACTTATATTATTATCACTATTATTACTATCATTAGTATTATTATCCTTAATCTAGTATTATTACAATTATTAATTTAACAAATAAATGATCTTTAAACAAAATATATATTTAATATACATAACTTAATTATATTATTATCTTTATTTATTTAAAATAGTTAAAACGAATATATTTAATTAAAAAATGAAACCTATAAGCTGTTAATATAAAAATGATATAACTAATAAATTTATAAATATATCTATTTGTTCGATTACAATTATGTGTGTTAATACATATATAAATGATATAGGTTCGTGAATCCGAGGCCAACCTTGCATTGTTCAGTTCCGTCGTATGCATATTTTTTTACTACAAAATATCGTATCGTGAGTTTTATTTGCTCCCTTTTTAATTGCTTTTGCAATATATATATTTTTGGGCTGAGAATACATGCGCTGCTTTTATAAATGTTTACGAAATAGACACAAGTACTTAAAAATATATTCTACGTTGAGTTGTACCACTGGCATACTTCCCTGTAGCTTGGTAACTAATATTTACATGGGTATTGTAAACGCGAATCCTGTTGATAGATCTATCGGGCCAGACAACCCCAACCGGACTGGACGACCAGTATTCAACGGTTGCACAGTACTTCGTTCTGGTGACTACACTGGGTACGGTGTAGTGAGATTTCATAATAAAGGGAATATGCGACGTTGATTAAATGTTAAGTATGGTTACCAAGTGCTCAACCACTTAGAATGCTTTACATACACTTGCGAGTGTATTATGTTTATAAATATATGAAATCTTGTGGTCTATTAACATATGGAAATGATTGTTATGATAAACCTATGAACTCGCCAACCTTTTGGTTGACACTTTTAAGCATGTTTATTCTCAGGTATGAAAGAAGTCTTCCGCTGTGCATTTGCTCATATTACTTGGAGTCATTCCTGCATATTTAGGACAGTACCTCGCAATGGGACCAAATGTTGATGACTTCGTCCAGGTGGATTAGGACGGGTCGTTTCACCATAACACTCCATCAGTCATAAATATAAAGTGCGAGTGTCCTCGTCAAATTATCCTTATATCCGAAGTCAAATATTCCAACTAATTGGGGACTTAAAGTGTAACCCAAGGTTTTAATATTTTGTTATCAATTATGCCAAGTGTCCTTGTACATAATTTCACCACTGTTTTAATAAGTCTTTTAAGTATTAATCCATTCCCGTGTCCGGTTAAATGAACGATTATTCGTACATATAAATATACCGCCCATCGTGTCCGATCGAGTGTATATAGTTATTTCTAGGTACGTCCAATTGTAAATATTTATATTAAAATTAACAAACTATCATTTAGTTAAATAAATATAAAGCCCATTAATAGCCCATAGTCTAATTTCCACAAGTGTCGTTCTTTTGTCCAAACCCCAATTATGGTACAAAGCCCAATTACCCAATTTTAATATTTTTAGCCCAACATCATAATTACTTCAGTATTAAATAAGCATAATAATAACTTAGCTATGAGACATTAAATTAAAAAGGTTGAACATAACTTACAATGATTAAAATAGCGTAGCGTTACACGGACAGAATTTCGACTTACACCCTTACAACATTCGCTAACATACCCTTATTATTAGAAATTAAAATTAAAATTAAAATATATATATATATATATATATATATATATATATATATATATATATATATATATATATATATCGTATGATAGAGAGAAAGAAAAAGATGTATTTATTTTGGCCAAAACACTTTGAATTTATAGGACCTGGGCTGGATTTCAGAGCCATGCGATCGCATGGCTTTTATGCCTCCAGGCCATGCGATCGCATGGCCAGCTGAGAGAAGTCACATATCTTTGTTTTCTTTCTTGCCGACGTTTATAAATAATAATATAATATATAAATAATTATAAGAATTATTTAAATATTATATTTTATTTATGTGCATAGTTAACTTGTAATTTTTAGTCCGTTGCGTTGAGCGTTGAGAGTTGACTTTGGTCCCGGTTCCGGATTTTCGAATGTCCTTGCGTACAATTTAATATCTTGTATTTTGCGTTTCACTTCTTGTACTCTTGTAATTTTGAGACGTTTCTTATCAATAATTGGAACCACTTTGATTGTAATTTGTACTTTTGAGCTTTTTGGTCGTTTGCATCTTCAATTCGTCGAATCTGTCTTTTGTCTTCACCTTTTATTATTTAAACGAATATCACTTGTAAATAGAACAATTGCAACTAAAAAGCTTGTCTTTCTTGAGGGATAATGCTATGAAATATATGTTCGTTTTTAGCATTGTCAGTAGGTCACGACTTGGTGGCTGTTCTTGGGATGTTCTTGAGTACACTAATGTGTCGGGTGGGTTGGTTAGGCGAATATATATATAAGGCTCGCCAAAAACTGATTCCCGGGGCTCAAGTTATGACCCGACGAACTTTTAATTAAAACTTATGGTTATAAAATAAGACTTATGATATGAATAATGATTCTCATTATTAATAAATTACTTATGATATAAAAAGTAATTATTTTAATTTAAGACTTATGATATATATATTTATTATATCATTTATTAATAACTTATGATTTAATCAAACATTTAATTAAACTTATGATTAATAATACTTTTATTATTAATGGAAAATACTTATGGTAAGTATTAAACTTATGTTATGAGATTATTATAATAAGACATATAATAAGGATTAATTAATCATTTAATTATTATAAGGCTTAGTTATTATTTAATTATTAAATACTTATGATTTAATAATTATAATTAGAAACTTATGATATGATTAATAATTCATTATTAATTAATAATACTTATGATATGATTTAAAATCTATTATTAATTAATAATACTTATATTATGATTAATATTTAATTAATTAATTAAATACTTATGTTTTATTAATTATATCATTTAAACTTATGTTAACTTTAATAATTCATTTAATTTAATTAAAACTCATGTTATGACATAATTATACATATATGAATTTAATTAACATTATAACCTATATTATTAATATAACTTATACTTTTAAAATTAATGTTGACTATATTTGACCAAGGTTGACTTTTGAGTTGACTTTCGGTTGACTTTGACTTTCGGTTGACTTTTGTTGACTTTCTAATTAAGGAAACTTTCCTAACTTATATACTTTCCAAAAATAGCAACTTTCTAAATATGAAAACTTTCTAAATTTAGAAACTTTCCAAAAATAGAAACTTTCCTAAAATAGAAACTTTCCAAAAATGGAAACCTGCTAAAAATAGAAACTTTCTAAAAATAGAAAGTGTGTGTCCGTATGCTGTTCCGATCAAACTGATACATGTTGAGTGTTGTTCTATGTCTACTTGCAACATATACAATAGCTATCATACTAAGACTTGACCTAAGTTAGTTATTTATATCGACCTGCTTTATTTATAGGTCGGCGTTGTGATCATTCCTGATCACTTAACTTCATTTGCTGTTTGCTTATTTGTGTGGTTACTTCGTTTGCTATTAAGGTGAGTTATAGTCCCATTTTTCTATTTAAATCTTTTGGGATGAGAATACATGCAATTGATTTTATATTTTGGACACAAGTGGAGGTTGGTTTAAATTATTCATTGTGAGTTGAAAAAAAATATTCCCTAGTCTGGTAACTGTAATCACTGGTTTCTACTGGTGAACGCGAATCCTATGGATAGATCTATCGGGTTTGACAACCCCATTTCGAGCTAGTCGCGCTAGCAATTTATAATCGGAATGTTTAGTACTTCGTATTTTGTTGTAGATACACTTGTTCGGTGTATATTATTTATTGTGTTTGGCAAGGGTAAATAAATGGTTAAGTGGTTACCAGGTGGCTCACGGAAAATGGAATAATGTTTTTATATGTTTTCTAGCATATAATTTTGTGGTCTAAAAAAGAGTTTTTATGTTTTCAAACATAAATTTTTATGGTTTTTATTAAATATTGTTTGCAATATTAAACCTATAATTCACTCAACATTTTTGTTGACAGTTACTCGCATGTTTTATTCTCAGGTTCATGATTGATTGCTTCCGCTGTGCTTAGAGAGTCTGCATATTTATGATGGCAGCTTTTGTTAAACAATAACTTGCATTCTATTTTGATACATTTAATAGTGGATGCTGTTGACTTTGTTTTAGTCAACTTTTGGTTAAGTAATAATGTATAGTTTTTCTAAACTTACATATTTTGATAGGTTTCCTTTATAGGAAATCATTTTTAAATAAAGAATGCAAGGTTATTTATTAAATTCATATAGAGTTATGATCAAGCTGTGGGACCAAGATAACGATGGTCGTCAAGTGTACTTTGACGGGTCGTTAAACATGGCTAATTAAGAGGTCTATCAATTCCATAATTTGGATCAAAATCCGGTGTGCATACAAGCCTTCCCGATTATGGGACAGCCGCACGGGTAGTTGCACTGAAGCGAACTACCTTGGGTGTAAATTTTTCGGAGGGTCTAGTGCACGAAACCTGAAAGACTTTACTTTCAAGCAATGGTCTTTTGAAACAAACATAACTTGTAAGACTTTACTTACAAGCTTCGGAAGACTTTACTTCTTAAAGACAACAATTGGTTAATTTATTTAAGGTCCTTGGACCCCACTTCCCATGCATCTAGCTTTTATGCTAGTTTTAAAAAAATGTAGGAAGCAGATACTACATTTCCATAGTTTAAAAGGGGTACCATGGCTTTTGGCAATGGCGTGCGTTGTCTAGCAACACTTGCACGAAGCCATTGCTCTTCATAAAGAAGACAGCACAGGTTGAAGCTCAAGGCTCCTCTTCCCACAGTACGATACATCGGTATAAGACATCGTGAAATGAAGTATTAATCAATGTCAGTATGAAATGATGTAGATTAGGAAGTCTCCTACACCAAGTAAGACGGGCATTCGAAAGACTTGACTTCCTTTATGGATGGACTTGAATCATCCTACAATTTTGGGTTTTTATACCCTGGAAGACATTGCTTCCTTATTACGCACACACACTTAAGCAAAAGAAAATGCAAAATGATAAAATCATTGAGGAACCTACACAATTTAACTTACAAAGGTGATAACATTTTCTTTATAAAACAACTAATGAGTCAAAAATTTTAAAATTTCCTCAAATTTCCAACAATTTTAGTCAAAAACAAGACCCAAGCTAAGTGTATTACATCCGCGAGAATTTATATCTCTCCCCCCACACTTAAGATCAGGTAATGCCCTCATTTACATGAAATTAGATAAATTAAGTATAAATTCGAGAGGACAATAGAGTGAATGAGAAAAACATAACCGGATATAGAGAAATATAATCGTGAAACAGAGTGATAGACGGATCTGCACTGACAGCCATTCCTCGATTGTCATCACATTATGGTACCTGCAATGATTAAACAAAAACAAAACACAAAAAGAAAAATATTTTTGGATTTTTGGGTTTTTCAAATTTTTAGGGTTTTTAAGTTTTAAAACACACGCACTATACAAAATATACAAGGATATACACTGTGCAAGTTTACTAACGAGTCTTGCACTAGACTCCACCTCATTCTCAACTGATGCCCGGATGGTGGGTTCCCTCCTTCTTCAAACCATGGGAACCACCACTTTCAATACCATTACCGATCACACTTATCAACTAATCATCCGCGGCCCTTGACTCCCTAGTCAGTTCCCTCAACTTTTCTTTCTCTTTTTTAGATAAATTAGAAACTAACAGGAGTCTTAACTGCTCATCTTTCTCATTCAATGCTTTCTTAACCCGCCTGAATAACTTTCTCATAGACCTATCAACAACACTATCATCGGGCGGTTTAACCTTGGGTTTTTATTTAACAACTCCACCCCCACACTTAGGCTTTTTACTAGTCTCATTTTTAACATTACCAGTTTAACTAGTCAACACATTAACAAAATCAATGGGTGTGGGTGGTGGTTTAACACTAAACTTTGTTTGAAAACTCAAAGTCTTACCTCTATCCCTCAAAATCAACTTACAAGTCCTCCAGTCAGTTAATGCACCTGCAGTTGCTAAAAATGGTCTATCTAAAACAATGGGTACAACCTTATCCTCCGATATATCAACAACCACAAAGTCTGCTGGGAACTCTAATTCACCTATTTTAATCACCAAATTTTCAGCAATCCCTATGGATTTACTAATTGACTGGTTAATCAATCTAACTCCAGTATTAGTCGACTTAAGCTCATTCAAACCTAAACGTGAATAAACAGACAAAGGCATAAGATTGATACTAACACCTGAATCAGTTAAACACTTAAAAATTTCAGAGTCATTAATCCTATAGGGCACTATGAATGGCTCGGGATCACCTAGCTTTGGTGGCATATCACTCTTCTTCAAAATAGCAGCACATTTCACTTCAAGAAACGCGGAGGATGCCTGCTCATGCTCACCCTTCTTCACCATTAAATCCTTTAAAAATTTCCCATAATTGGGCATACCTGCAAGAACATCAACCAAAGGTACATGCACACAAATATTATCATTAGTATTAATAGAATTACAAACAGTGTCCTTTGGTTGCTCAGATTGAATAGCCTTTGGATATGGAATAGGCGGCTTGTAAACTTTAAACTTAGGTGAAGGTTTCACCTCCTCTTCCACTTCAAACTCATCATCACGAAACTCAGGGGACTCGGTCATCTCAACACTTTTTACTTCTGACTCTGGATTACCCGAACTAGAAGAACTCCCCGTCATCAAACTCATCAAGTAATTACAATATGCAGGAGTTATATCAGTAACTCTAATCCAATTGTCTGTACCATGAAATGTATAAGTCGGAACAACCTCATCCGAACCATAACCCTCAACACCATAAATAGCATTAACTTGCGAATAAGTAGAAACCTGAGGCTCTTTATTCTTCTCATCACTTCGGTTATTATTAGTCAAGATTGTTCGGGGTGGCCCATTGACATTCAGATTAGCTTGTGTATTCGAAGGGAGAGCACTCGGTGGTCTCTCCGTTAGCGATTAAGCTATACGCCCCACATCTCGTTCCAAATTCTGAATCGAGGCCTGCTGACTTCTCACTTGCTGTTTTGTTGATTCACTTTCTTGCCTCAAAGCCGTGATGCTTTCATCCGTCTTTATTTTAAAACCCCGCAACAACTCCTCTGATGAAGGACACTTATCCACATATGACTGATTTGATTTCGATTAACGAACCCCGGTGGTCTGTTCCTTGGATAGCCTGAACTACCTCCTTGATACTGATTATTGTATTGATTACCCAAGTAGTTCACCTGCTCTTCCAAAGTTGCCTGATTACAATCCTTTGTAAGATGTGGTCCCTGACATAACTCACTACCAACTCTTATAACGTGCATATCTTTAGTCATCGATTCCATTTGTCTTTTAACAGTTGGAAGTTGTGCTCTAACCGATGCGAGTTCATCACTAGCTTCAGTACTAGCGACATGAGAAGATCGAAAAATATCCATCTCTTGGTGCCAATCGTATGAATGTTTAGCGGTTTCTAAGATGATGTTGTAAGCTTCATCCGGAGTCTTTTTCATTAAAGAACCACTTTCAGCAATATCAATTTCTTTCCTAGTCGGCACATTGACACCCTTGTAGAAAATCTGGACCATATTAAAATTGTTCAACCCGTGTTGAGGACAATTGCGTAGCATTTTACCGAACCGTGTCCATGCATCATAAAGTGTCTCGTTTGACTTTTAAACAAAGTGATTAATGTCACTCTGTAGTTTCGCAGCCTTTGAAGCGGGAAAGAAACGCTGCAAGAATTTATCTTTCATTGTAGGCCAATTATCAATTTCTCCTTCGGTCAATGATTCCAACCAGTCTTTTGCGTCATCTTTTAAAGACCAAGGAAAGACCCTCAAATAGATAACAGTATCCGCAACGTCTTTAATTTTGAATAGATTGCAAATGCTTTTGAAGTTTCGAAGATGCTCGAATGCATCCTCTTTCGGTGTACCCCTAAAATGGCACTGATGAGTGATCATATTTAAAATCTGCCCTTTAACCTCAAAATCTTTATCGACTATCGGTTGGGTAATGGCATGTCCATTACCAGCCCTCATGGCTTTCATCATCGCTTCCATGGATTGACCCCTTGCTGGTTCACCCATTTTAACCTCTTCCTTACTATACTCAAAGTCCGAAATATAAAAAGGTAATTCTAAGAAACCTTCGGCGATTTCTTGCTCAACTTTAGTTTTGTTGAGTGTATGATAAACTCTAGATGGTTCCAGAGTTATAAGTACCTAACCTGCGATCACACCACAACAAAAACCAACGCGTAAAACTGAAAATAAAATAACAGAAAAGTAACTTTCGCGAAAACAAGTTTTCACGAAAGGATCGAATAACTAAAAGCTTGTAAAATCCTAAGACACACCGCTCCCCGGCAGCGGTGCCAAAAATTTGATATGCGTAAAGCACACCTAATCTTATTGTAATATACTTACGAATCCGTCCACAGAGAGCAGAGTTTAGGATTAAAAAGACTAGTAATTATTCTAGAGATTTAAATTGTAAAAGTAGGGATTTTTGATTTAAAACTAATTAACTCAAAGTAAATAAACAAGAATTCAGATGAGACATGGGTATCCAACTAGAATCAATTCACTAGGATCCGGATTGCTTCAATTAAAACTGATAAATCATGTGACTCAGTCCAGTTTTATTTTCATAAAACCTAGGCTACTTCGGTGTCCCTATGTAACCTCACGATTGAAAGAACTAAATGCAAACCAATCACCAATTATGTTCCTACTTCGGTGTCCCTACGTATTCACACAATTGTCTAGATCACACAAGGTGTTGAAGCATAAGTTATTAATCGTCAATTAACTGTCATTAACCAATAAATAACCTATGTGACGGGTTCAATGCGAGTAATTCAATCAACAATGGATCTTTCAACCAAGCACACAATCAATTAAATAATAATCGCTCAAGATGTCAGTTAGTGAAGGATAAATTAGTTTCCCTTTTTAGCTTCACTATTACCTACTTGATTAATGGGTAAATTGTTATCGTTTACTTGTAGTTTGGTGTCCCTTATACAATTCAACGAATACTAAATCATGTGTCCATAACCTAGCAAGTCTATCAATCACTTAACTGTCGTTAATTAATTAATGAAACTTACAATTGAGGGATTAATCAATGGGAGTAATAAAAAAACTAACAATCAAGAATAATTACAATTATGTAGAAACCATAAAAATAAGCAATCCATCACCTAGGTTCAATCATCTAGGTGGATACGAGTAATTTAGCTAGACATGATAAAGCAATTAAACACAAGGAATAATCAAAAATTCATCATGATATAAATCAAGGATAAGAAAAGAAAATTACCAATGATTGAATCTTGATACAATGATAATCCAAGTATTAATCCTTGAAAAATATGAAAGAAAAGCTAAATTATTCGTAACCCTAAAAATTGCTCCAGCCGTAAAAAAATCGGATCCTCCAAACTGTTGCGTAAGTCTTCTATTTATAGATGAACGAAACTTTTCAGACAAGTTAGGCGATGCGCCGCATTGCTTTAGGTGATGCGCCGCATCACTTTGTGTGGTGGTGAAAAATGCGTCGAATCCTAAACATTACGTTGCATCCAATTTTGACGGATAAAAAACTTGACCATGTGATGCGCCTCATCACTTTTACCTTGCACCGCATCCTTTTATTTATTTTTTACAATTGCTAAAAGTTGATGTGTCGTATGATAACAAGGATGCGCCTCATCCTTTTAGTGATTCACCTCATCACTATTTTGATAACAAATTATATAGTTTTTGCATTATAATTCCAAATAAACATTTTAACGATTTACGAGCCCGAAAATTCATCAAATACCCTCGAAACCATGAAATTGAGAACCTATATTGGGACAAATAATGTGTATAATTGGAGCAATATCAATTACCCTACCGACTACATCTCAATAAAGTGTTTGATTATTTGGGTGTCACAAGTGATAACTTCCATCAACCTACACTTGCCATATTCAAAGGACCAAAAACCTCAGAAGTAACCACCCGAAAACGAAAAAGAACGACAAGTGAAGCAGGGACCAGTAGAGAAAATACTGTGATACCTGACAGTGAAGACGAAGAAGCTGATGAACAAATTCAAGAATTAAGAGTGATGGCAAAGATGGACAAAATCTACTAGGAAGAAATCAAGAATCTTAAGAAGGAGTCAAAAATTGTGAAGATAATGAAAGGGGTAATGAATAAGTTAACTTGCAAGACAAGTGATACGGAGGATGAAAATTCGAGTGCATCAATCTAAGAAATTCCTGAAGTAGAATAATTAGGTTGTGGAATGTGTAAGACGATTATGCTATGACTCTATGGTTGAATGTAGACATAATGCATTTGAATACTGTAATGTCTTAATCTTACTCAAGAATATGAAAGATTAAAATAACTGAAAAAGTGTTGCAGATAACATGAGGCCGTAGGCACGGCTGACCGTGACGGTGACCGCAGATTGACTACAATTCATTCAAGTTTCATTAAATGCACACCAATAGCAAATCAATATCACTATCTTACAAACAATATCCAAAAGCAATCAAATTTAACTCCAACTTTAAAATTCCTGAACAAAACAATTACTCAAAATGGATGGAAACCCTTTACTCAAGATTCTTTAAATTGAGAATTCTCAAAGAACATCTTGCACCCCAAAGCAATGAGCTCTTCAAAACCCTTTATCTTCTCAAATTCCAAACATCACTCAAATCTCAAAATGATAAAAGTTCTCAACAAACTTCCATGTGATGAAAATAAAAACACTCAAGATGATCCAAGACACATTCAAGAAGAACATGAAGTGTTCTATGACTATCCTACTCTTCAAAGTGAGTTTGACAAAATTGGATGGGGATCATTTCTTTCACTCAAAACCTACACATTTACTTCTCTTGTCAAGCAATTCTATTCAAAGTTTGAATTTACCACTGACCGAAGGGTAAAATTCATTCTGCTTGATCAAGATCATGTGATGACACTTAAGCGATTTGGCTATATCCTTAGAGTGCCAACAAAAGGAACTGAGTTCTACGATATGAAAAATCATATACAACTCCTTCCCAAGTTCATTCCAAGAAGAGCACTAACCTCACTCTTCATTGATCCAGAACTAAAACTAAGTACTCTCTCTCAAGAAAGAGTTTTTGAAAATGACATTCGACCAGAGTATGGGACATGCAAAATGATCATAAGTCACAACATCTTCTTCAGAAAAGAAGATGGTGATAAAGTATCCATGACTGAACTTGGACTCATGTGGTGCTTAACCAAGTCCATACAAGTAAATCTTGCCTACATAATGGCTTCCAGGATGTAAGATCTTAAACAAGATCCTACGCAACCATATCCCTATGGTCTCCGCTAGACGCTTCTGTTCCAGCATATTAGGATAAAAGTCATTATTGTACCCTCCATGCATATTTTCATATATGCATAACTATGTCTCATGCTTGCGTTGAATAAAATGTGTGCTTGATATATTTCTAATATATATTTTCCAACGTGCACAATTTAAGGGGAAGCTTTGCTCTAAGGGCGAGCTTAGTTCTAGGGGGAGCTAACCTTTTTGCTTCGACAAAAGGGGGAGAAAGATGGATACAAGTGATTGTTAACACTTGCGCATTTATAGCAAAATGTCCCTCATCACTTGTATGTTTGTCATCATCAAAAAGGGGGAGAATGTTGGTTGAATGTTGGTTAATGAACTAAATGACAAACTTAAGTATGATTAACCAAAAAATATGTTTTGATGATGACACATACATATGTATAAGTGATGACCGACATTTTAATATAAAACACGCAAGGTCACTAATCCATACTTTATCTTGCAAACAACCAAGTCAAACATAGCTTAAAGAATGAAATCAAAAGATCAGCTAAATACACGGTCAAAGTACGGTCGATCGCACAGCCAGCCGTAGAATCCCAAACTGAATTGCAACGCAGTTTTGAGAAAACAAGTTGCACGGTCGCCACCACGGTCAACCGTAGTGCGACCGCAGTTTTCTCTGTTATCAATTTTGACCAAATAAAGTTTGACTAGTTCCCGACATCTATAATTCATGAAACCTGTCTCAACATGCTTAGAATAGATGATTTCTCCATACTCAATTGAGTTTTGGTCATAAAAACACTAATTGTGGTTAATTACGCCTAATGACATCTTAATGACAATTTAACCAAGATTAGGCTTAACACATAAGTGTTAAATAATAACTTGTGATCTTAAATCTTATCTAGACATCCTTAGTATGATCATCAAGTACCAACACACTTAAGCCAATATCACTTGAACAATAATTGCTATTAAAGATGACTTAGTGATTAATTAAGGCTACATGAGGAACAATGCTCTCAAGTGTAACTAGTAAAGACTTGTAATCCTAAAATACACTTAGATATATTTAGGATGGTCACCAAGTCCCAACTAGAGATTGATCTTATATTGTGCATGTGTTGGACATTAATGTGTGCTTACACATTAATCATGCAATATGTTATATTGCAAGTAAGCTAGCTAAAAGCTTAAATTACAAGTTGTGTAAATATCTATATGATTGATCTTATAGTAACTATCTCTTGCTATGTGTGAGTATTACTTGCTACTTGCTAATATGTTTAATACTCATAAATGTATCAACTTGATTAACATGCTTGCTATCTGCTTACTAGTTAGAATTCAAGTAACTAGTCTACTCCAACAAATTAAGTGTAAATTGGTTCACAATGAAATTATAGTCAATTGTCTATTTGGTTTAAGTGACTAAGTGTGATTGCTTATTCAAGAATGACTTAACTTTGATGTCTCTAGATACTTCATGATTATCTTATAAAGACATCATTCAATTAATCTCTACCTAAACCCAAATGGAACATGATTTGTGATTAATTGAAACTAGGAAGTTAATGACACGTAGACTAGTCTTTAGAATTGAACCAAATGCATTAAAGTGACTAACTAAGTCTTGACCAATCTGAGATTTCCCAAAATATCAATCAAGACACTTCTCCAAGAATGTTGGGTTTACCACTAATGGAGTGTTATGTCACTTTCATGCAATAAGACCAAATCTCACACACTTAATGCATATAGTACTTGCATAGGATGTTTGGTTTCTTTTGCAGGTGCTAGAAGGAGTAAATGTGCCAAAATGTGGTGTTCAAATTTGAGTCAAACGGCTATACAACGGATACTAAATTTGGACTGGAGCACGCACAGTCGAACCACGGTCGACTGTGATGGCAACCGTGTGTCAACGGCTACTTTTTGAATCCCACTATAAAAGGCAAACTTTAATTAGCATTTGAAGCTGACCCTCTTGCATATTTCAAAGGCTTATTTTCATAGATCACAAGGGCTCTAACTACTACTCAAATGTGATCAAGCAAGAGAAGATTCTATGATCTTATAGATATAGAATTTGGTTGTTGTAAACTTACTAATCAAAATCATTAATCTTGTGAGTTTACTTAGTGTAATGTATGTCCTAGTATTATCTTAGGATCATCATTACAAAGTGTATAAGTCATGTAACTTCAATTAGTAGAAGCATAGGCTAGCATAGTGATCTACTTCCTTAAAGGGACTTAGGAAGTTGATTAATCTTATTTGTAGATTAATACTTGTCCAAGGTGAAGACAAGTTGATCTAGGTTGGAGTTGATCTTTCAAAGGGATAGAAAGATTAGGTTTGTTGTCTACCAAAGAACTTGAAGACTTGTAAATCGGATCTCCTCCGGGTTTGGAGAAAAGTGCTTAGTGAAGCAACAAATCCCGATTAGTGTAATCGGGGAGTGGATTAAGTTGGATTAGTTAACATCCACCCGAACCACTATAAAGTCTTGTGTCTATGTTCTTTACATTACTTCATTTATCATTTTGAACATATGCACTACACACATCAAGTTTGAGTTGAATTGGTTGATCAAAGTAAATCGAATTTGGTGATCAATCGAAAAAAGTGTTAAAAACGTATCAAGTAACTATTTACCCCCTAGTTACTTACAATGTCAACTGATCTAGATTACATTTCCATTCACATCGATTGTTGTTGAATTTCTTGGTTAACTTAGCAATGAACGTCCCCCGTTTTTGAGAATTCCCAACTTTGGCATCCTCCGACGTATCGACCAAACACTTGGCCAACCAAGAAATTTCTTTGTTGACCACGGTGTTTTGAAACAACTTTTCGTGGTTGCCTTTTGTTTCCCTACAACATCCACATACGAATGTAAATATATTTATGTATACATACTGTTTACATACATATATATACATACAAATATAAATATATATACTGTTTACATACGAATATACATACATATACATACAAATATACATATGAATATACATACGAATATACATACATATACAAACGAATATACATAAATATACATACAAATATATATACAAATATACATACATATACATACTGTTTACAAATATAAATATACATATATACATACTATTTACATAAATATACATATGAATATAAATATAAATATAAATATAAATATAAATATAAATATACATACATATACATACGAATATACATAAAAAGTAACTTATACCATTTTCCTTTCGTTTGTTTCCTCTCCATCGTGATGAAGGCTCGGGTTCAACCGTTTCTTTTTGAGCTTCCGTTTGTTGTCGCTCAATATGTTGCTCGGTTTGTTGTTGTTGCCATTGTTGAAATTGTTCCCAAGACCATTGTTGAGCTTGTTGTTGTTGCATATAAATGAATTGTTGTTCTAACGTCACAGTTGGTTGTTGGGGTTGTTGGTTTCCAAATAAATTTCGTTGAATGCTCGGATTTTAGAATGGTGATCCGGTTGCCACACCCGGAACATTGGGTGTCCCAAACACCAATAGATTCGAGAAGTTTGTTCCGGGAGAAAAACCGAAATCGTTAAAAATTGGAACATTTTGATTATTGGGGAATTGATTATTTTGATTTTCTTGATTATTAGATGATGAAGCCATTTTGATTGTTTGGAAATGGAAGAATGTTTAAGAGAAAAAGGATGGATGATTGTTGAATGAGAGAATGTTAAGAAAAAATGATAGTGGTAGTGTGTGTGTGTGTGTGTGTGTGTGTGTGTGTGTGTATATATATATATATATATATATATATATATATATATATATATATATATATATATATATATATGGGCAGGTTCAAACGAGAACCACAAAAGAGGCGAGAAATGTGAGAACTCATTAATTTAATATTTTTATGCATTTAAATACAACAAATTACATGCAAAATGTTAATTATTGCTCATATCATTAAAAAACATATGTTCATTACCACAAATTACATGTTAAATTGTTAATTATATGAACTATTCACATGTTCACAAAAAAATTATGCACATGTGAACGAGAAACTATATATTTGAATAAATAGGTAAAGTATAAGTTTTTTTCAAACTATTCTATGTTAATTCTTACTCTCCATCAACATTTATGGATGATTCAATATATTCACATATGAAAATCTTTGTAAAATTAAAAGTTCTCGCAGTTCTCGTCATTTTTGTGATTCTCGTTTGAACTTTTGACTATATATATATAAATAAATATTTAATTATTATTATTATTTTATATTTATTTAAATTTGCAACGGTCCATTTGGTTTGTCCAATTACACGTTACCAGCTGTCCATCACGACCGTTGTATCGGTCATAGTTTCTTCCCACAACGGCACAACATCGCCTTCCACAACGACCGCACAGTGACCCTTTTGGTTGTTGTCGGCGAACGGTGCACCACCGTTCTCAAGCATAGGTAATGGTCTCATAAATAGATTAGTTGAATAAAAAAGCAATTTTTTTTCCACAACACTACCAACTACTCTTGCATATACCAACGAACACATAACCACGCAAGCTTTCCTGAGTGGCAACCGAGTTGCCCAATGAAGCACACCACCCGGGTTCAATTCCTGGCTATGCCAATTTGTTCAAAAAAGGAGTGTGATTAGAGGGTGCGCATAATGCGCAATTTACTCGGTACCAGGTTTCGCACTCAGGCTGCTTGATTATCCGAGGTTTTACCTTCTTTGAGGGGAGCCAATGTGCTCGTTCATAGGAGGGTTTCCTCGCTTACCCAAAAAACGAACACTTGTAAACCCGCTGACGACATGCGAATGAACCCTGACATTAAGTGCTAGATAATTTTCTATACTTTTTATAGAAATTTTAAAGTTATTAGCAAGAGTATAACAACTTTAAAGCGACTACTAAGTGCATTTTCAATTAATGTAAAGATTAGTGCAATATGTGAAAAAAAATCCTTATAGGTGTTAAGGTTCAATTCATAACTTTCTTTTAATACAATCGACACTAACCGTTGCTCTCTAAAAGTGGACAGCTACATCCCAATGCCAGACACGATTTAGATCATTAACGGAAAGCATTGATGTATGTACTTAGTCAAGAACGAAATTGTAATGGTTACCTCATAACATTTGTGTATATGAAGCCTTAATAAAACTTCTAGGACCAGGACCTATACTTGATATGGTCTTTTCTCAACTATTAAGCAAACCACCAAGTTTAGAGTTTTTAAGGGCTAGTAACCTTACCACCCTCAAATATGGCTTCATCGCCTACATCTCGTAGTACTGTAAAGGTAACTCCACAAGACGTCTGCAAATGTACTCATATCAACTTCCAACCGAAATGAAGGGGCATAAAATTAAATTAATCAACACTTGCAACGTTAATAGCAAAGGATCCAATGATACCGGAACCAGAAACAACATCATCAACAACACCAACGACAACGACAACAACAACAACAACACCAACACCAACATCAACACCAACACCAACACCAACACCAACAACAGCAACAACAACAACAACAACATCAGCAATAACCACAACAACAACAACAACAACAACAACAACAACAACAAGAACATGTATTTATAATTCTTTGATTACTGTTATGAATTATTGTATTCTACCATATTTATCTTTTTTTCGCTTGCTACTAATTATTTTTTCAATACATTTGTAATACCTCCCAATATAGATTTTATGATCTCTTATTCTAAAAACCCATGAAATCGCAAGTTAATAGTTACTCCGTATAAACTAGTTTGCTTTAAATAAAAAGATTTAGGTGCTGTTTGTTTATTAAGATGTTTATGTCTGAAGATCTGCGGACTACGTCTGTAAAGAAGATGCGGCCTGAAGGTGTGTACGCTGAATATTGAAGACTATTTGTTTTTATTTCTGCAAAATAATTTAATCATTTCTGCAGCAGTTAGAGGCACATTTCTAACTTCTGCGATGTTGCAAACAGAATAAGACATTATTTTATTATATGTCTTCAGAAAAACAAACAGTCTTTAATAAAAACGTCTGCGGACGCGCAGACATAAGGCATAATAAAATCTGCAGGGTGAAAAATAAACGACACCTTAATGTACCTTCGAGGATTATTTGTGATTTTTGGTTTAAATCTAGAGGATTAAACAGCAAAAGAAAATATATGTTTAGCTGAACATTTATTATCATATCTGTTGAATGAAAATAAAAAATAAAAAATGGGAATCAAATCATAGTGAAATCTCCTCCATTCATATCATAGTGATATCTGTTGAATGAAACGAAAAGGGATTTTGGTTGTTAAAAGGAAGAATAGTAAATCTTCAAAAACAAATGTAAAAGCTTTCCGAGAATATCACATCGAAAATTTAACTCGGGGACTATTGTTCAAAATTTACAACTATGGCGGGGAAGTGTTTGATATATATATATATATATATATATATATATATATATATATATATATATATATATATATATATATATATATATATATATATATATATATATATATATATATATATATATATATAGTGAAAGGATCCCTAGAGAACTAGAGTATGTAGAGAACTCATAGATTGAACTTCAATCTATGTGGAGATTGAGCTTCAATCTTGGAAAAAAAAATACAATCTGGAAAAAAAAAACTGCAAAAAAAAAGCGAATATGCACAGAAAAAAAAATGAATCTGCAAAAAAAAAAAAAAAACTGCAAAAAAACGTCAATCAGCATACAAAAAAAAGTCAAATCTGCACAGAAAAAAGTAGATCTGCAAAAAAAAAAAAAAAAAAAAACTGCAAAAAAAAAAACGCAGATTGACTCAATCTGCATAAAAAAAACTGAAAAAAAGTCGATTTGTAAATAAAAAAAAAAATTGGAAAAAATCGTCAATCTGCACGCAGATTGACTGAATCTGCAAAAAAAAAATTCTGAACAGAAAAAAAAAATCTGCAAAAAAAAAAAAAATTATGTGAATCTGCACGAGTTCCATGAGTTCTCTACTACCATGAGTTCTCCATGGATCCTCACCATATATATATATATATATATATATATATATATATATATATATATATATATATATATATATATAGTGGTAGGATCAAGAGGGAAGTAACCATTCGGGGGAAGCAAAAGCTTTTTTTTTTTCGTTTTTTGAAAAAACTTTGTTCACGAACATTATAGATGAGATGAAAATATGAACATTTAGTAGAGACACTTTGTGATAAATGTTTTTATTTTGGCGGAAAAACGCTCGAAGAAGTAATATATAACAATTATCGTGTTTTTCGAGCCTATTTTGAGGTTTTAGCTGTTGGGGTTTAGATATTAGGGTTTAGATATTAGGGTTTATAGGGTTTAGATATTAGGGTTTAGAAATTTAGGGTTTAGGGTTTAGATTTATGGTTTAAATTTAGGATTTAGATTGAGTTTTTAACATGAACGGTTTAGAGTTTATGGTTTAGGGTTTAGGGTTTGGTGTTTTGGGTTTATGGAATAAACCCTAAACCCTAAGCCCTAAACTCTAAATCGGGCTAAATTTTACTTCACAAAACATGGAGAAAAAAAACGTTCATATTCTTCACGAACAATATTATCTTGAATGTTATTTTTGTCGATCGTTTTCCCGCCTAAATAATAACATTCATCACGAAGTGTCTCTTCTAAATGTTTATATTTTCGTGTGATCTTGATGCCGGAAAAAAAAATTCAAAAAAAACGAAAATTTTTTTTTTTTGCTTCCCCCTATTGGTTACTTCCCCATTGATCCTGGCCCTATATATATATATATATATATATATATATATATATATATATATATATATATATATATATATATATATATATACATATAGTGGACCAATCCATGGATAAGCACTAAATGTGGTACAAACTGGATAAGTAAAATTTCAAATTTTTTTTTTTTAAAAAAAACGATCCTTTAATATGCAAATAGAAGAAAACGAAAAAATTATAAATTTTTTTTTAACAAAATCGTTCGAAAATCGATGATGAATGGTAAACATCGATGATGAATGGTAAACATCGATGATGAATGGTAAAATTAACCATTCATCTGGTTAATTTATCATTCGTTTTGTTCGCGATGAATGATAAAATTAATCAATGCTAAAAAAAGCAGATGAATGGTTAATTTAACCATTCATCTGTTTATGATGAATGATAAAAAAACAGATGAATGGTTAATTTAACCATTCATTTGATTTTTTTTAGCATTGATTAATTTTATCATTCATCGTAAACAAGATGAATGATAAATTAACCTGATGAATGGTTAATTTTACCATTCATCATCGATTTTTGAAAGATTTTGAACTTTTTTTTTATGAAAAAAATTGATTAGAGGTGCATTTTAATGCAGATTTATGAATGTAAAAAAAATTCAAAAAAAAAAAAAATTTATTTCGCTTATCCCATTTGTACTCCTTTTAAGCTTATCCATGAATCGTGCCCATATATATATATATATATATATATATATATATATATATATATATATATATATATATATATATATATATATATATATATTTGATATAATTGAGAAAAAAACAAATGTATAAAAGGAAAAGGATAAAGTTTTCATATTCATATTCGTATATATAAGTATATAACTTAGGGAGGAAAGTATTTAAGTTTTCATATTCATATTCATATTCGTATATATAAGTACTATATAACTTAGGGAGGAAAGTATCTACTCAAATGTATGCGAATAATTAGCTAGTGGATTATTTTCATGATAAAGTTAACACAATATTTAGTAGTAGTGAGATTTAAACAGAAGTTTTATATTGAAATATTAAGACTCAACCACACCAACCACTAAATTATCTTGATAGTTGATAGTTGATACGGTAAAATTATATTACAAGATCTTCAAAATAGTAGTAATCGTAAATGTCATTAATCAAAAGTGCCTTGGTACCAATTTCACAATTAACCAAAAAAGATTAGATATGTTATAATAATAATAATAATATAGATATGGATAGTCAATTTTGGTGTATACATATAGTCAATTTTGGTACACAAAGTATGTATTTTTATATTGAGATTTTAGGCTATAAATACTCATGAATGCAAGCATTAAACTTGCACCATTTCTCACACTTACAAAGTGTTTCTTTCTTTCTCTCCATTATCATCTTTGTTCTTACACTTCATTATTAGTATTCTAAATCAAGAATCAAATCACTAAAGGTAGTTATAAGCCTACTGAATTATAACATCAAGAATCAAACCACTAAAGGTAGTTATAAGCCTACTGAATTATAACATCAAGAATCAAACCACTAAAGGTAGTTATAAACCTACTGAATTATAACACGTTATCAGCACGATAATCTTAATACTAAATATGGTTGGCTCTGCCACCAAAATGATATATGGTCGGTTATACCACCAAAATGATATATGGTCGGTTATACCACCAAAATGATATATGGTCGGTTATACCACCAGAATGATATAGGTCGGTTATACCACCTGAAAAAATATATGGTCGACACTGTCGCCAAATTTTCATTTATGTTTACTAATATTTATATTTTTGTTATATAACATTTATTTATGATTGCTTACACATGGTCGACACTGTCACCTACTTATCATTTATGTTATATTAAATTTATGTTTAATGTTTATATACTTATGAATATAAATTGACTCTAATTTATCATGATGTTTGTTTTAATTTTTGATAATAGAAAATGTCGAATCTGGAAAAGCTTAAATTTACTCCTTTAGAATCAACTGGAAACAACTACATGCCATGGGTTATAAAAGTAAAAATGCATCTTAAATCAATGGGCATTCTTGAAACCATAAATGAAAACAACACTTGTTCTGAAAAAGAACAAGCTACGGCATGTTGCTTTATTCATCAACATATTGATGAATGCTTACAAAATAATTATGTGACTGTAGAAGATCCCCATGTTTTATGGGAAGGTCTCAAAAGCAGATTCAATAATCAAAGAGAAATTTTACTTCCAGCTGCAATGGAACAATGGAGAACATTAAGGTTCCAAGACTTTAAGAAAGTAAATGAATACAGCTCAGCTCTGTATAATACATGTTCACAACTTAAATTCTGTGGACATGAAATTAGTGATGCAGACATGATGGAGAAAACTTTCTCCACAATGAATGCTGCAAACATCACAGTGCAAAGAAATTTGAGAATGCTAAAGTTCAAAACATATCCTGAACTTAATTCATATCTCTTAGTTGCAGAGCAAAATGATGAGCTATTAATGAAAAATCAGCAATCCCGTCCTACTGGTACATTTGCAATCCCTGAAGCAAATACTGCAAATAATTATAAACAGGGACAAGGACGCGGGCAAGGTCGTGGTTATAATAACCATCACCATCATCATGCCAAAAGCCATAACTATGGTAGAAACCATCCTTATGGTAATGGTAATGGGCGTGGACGTGGTCGTGGTCGTGGCCGTGGTGGTCAAAGAAATAGTAATCCAAGAAAATATAAATATCAACCACAAAACAAGCCCATTAAACAAGATGTTGAAGAAAATTCTTCTAAAAATTCTGAAGAATCTTGCTACAGATGTGGTAGAATGGGCCACTGGGCTAATACTTGCCGAACATCTAAACATCTTGTTAAGATGTATCAGGATTCGCTGAAAGGTAAAGAAAAGGAAGTAAATTTTGTGGATAATATTGATCCAACAGTCACTGAGAAACCATCTGATTTATATGAAGATTTCTTGAATGTTTAAGTTGTGTGTCTTTTGAAAAATAAACGATTTAATATCGTCTGTCTTTGTCATTATGTTTGCTAAATGTTTCAGTACTATCTATTTGCGTTTAAAATATTGTGTAATATTAATGTACTCACTATTTATTTCTTATATATGAAGTTCAATATGAATTTTGATGGAATACAACATCAATCAAGTGGTGGAGATCTCTGTATAGCAGACAGTGGAACTACACACACTATACTTAAATCCGAGAAATATTTTATTGATCTAAAACCAACGGAAGGAACTATACATACAATATCAGGACCTGCTAACTTGATAAAAGGGATAGGAAAGGCAAATTTCATACTACCAAATGGTACAAAATTTTTAATAAATGATGCCTTATTTTCTCCCAAGTCAAGCAGAAATTTATTGAGTTTCTCCGACATATACCTTAACGGGTATGATTATCAGTCAGTGACAACAGAAAATGAGAAATATTTAAGTATCACTGACAAGAGTCATGTGGTTGAAAAACTGCCAAGACTTAGTTCTGGATTACATTATACACATATAAATGTACCAGAAATACATATGGTAGTTAACGAAAAATATATTGATCCTGGTGTATTCAGTTTATGGCATAACAGATTAGGCCATCCAGGATCAACAATGATGAAAAGGATTATTGAATGTACTCATGGACATCCACTAAAGGATAGAAAAATCCATCATGATACAATGGTTCCATGTACATCTTGCTCTCTTGGAAAATTGATAACTAGACCCTCACCACTTAAGGTTGAGAAAGAATCACCAATGTTTCTTGAAAGAATTCAAGGTGATATATGTGGACCAATTCATCCACCATGTGGACCATTTAGATATTTCATGGTTCTAATAGACGCATCTAGCAGATGGTCTCATGTTTGTCTGTTATCAAGCCGTAATGTGGCATTTGCAAAATTTCTTGCCCAAATTATTAAATTGAGAGCTCATTTTCCTGATTACACCATTAAAAGGGTGAGACTTGATAATGCTGGTGAATTTACATCTCAAGCATTTAATGACTATTGCATGTCTATAGGAATTGTTGTTGAACATTCTGTTGCTCATGTGCATACACAAAATGGTTTAGCCGAGTCATTGATTAAACGTTTACAGTTAATCGCTAGACCATTGATAATGAGAACAAAACTCCCTGTATCTATATGGGGTCATGCAATTTTACATGCTGCTGCATTGATTCGCATCAGACCAAGTGCAAGTCATAAATATTCCCCCCTACAACTTGCTTTTGGTCAAGAGCCAAATATTTCCCATCTTAGAACATTTGGTTGTGCAGTGTATGTTCCAATTGCGACACCACAACGTACAAAAATGGGTCCTCAAAGGAGGTTGGGAATATATGTTGGATATGAAACATCTTCAATATTAAGGTATATTGAACCTATGACAGGTGACGTTTTTACAGCACGTTTTGCTGATTGTCATTTTAATGAAACATTGTTCCCTAGATTAGGGGGAGAAATGAAAAATAAAGAAAATGATGTTTCATGGTGTGAACCTCAATTAAAGTATCTTGATCCTCGCACAAAAGAATGCGAGACAGAAGTTCAAAAGATAATGCATATACAAGAACTTGCAAATCAATTGCCTGATGCATTTACAGATACAAAAACGGTGACAAAATCATATATACCAGCAGTAAATACTCCAGCTCGAATTGAAATTCCAAAAGCTGGCAATAACGTCACTCATGAATCTTTGCCACGTCAGAAACGTGGAAGACCAATCGGTTCAAAGGATAAAAATCCTCGAAAAAGAAAATCAGCTGATAATGAAGTAAAAGAAAGTGTTCAAGAAGAACCACAAATCAGTACTCCTACTGCAGAGGAGATTGATGATGTCAATACAGAAATTGCAATCAATTATGCATATTCAAAAATATTATGGAACCGAAATGAAATGAAAAATCTTGATGAGAAATTTTCATTTAATGTTGCATATGACATCATGAATAATGATGATGATCCAGAACCAACATCTATGGTTGAATGTCAAAATAGACATGATTGGGCTCAATGGAAAGAAGCAATACGAGCTGAATTAGAATCACTCAATAAAAGAAAAGTTTTCGGATCCATCATTCTCACTCCTAAAGATGTGAAACCTGTAGGATACAGATGGATTTTTGTCCGAAAAAGAAATGAGAAAAATGAAGTTACAAGGTATAAAGCTAGACTTGTAGCTCAAGGTTTTTCTCAAAGACCGGGAATTGATTATGAAGAAACTTATTCTCCTGTTATGGATGCAATTACTTTTAGGTACTTAATCAGTCTGGCAGTTTCTAAAAATTTAGAAATGCATCTCATGGATGTTGTGACTGCTTATCTATATGGATCACTTGATAGTGATATATATATGAAGATACCTGAAGGATTTAAGGTACCAGAAGCATCAAATGCAAAACCCAAAGAAATGTATTCGATTAAATTACAAAGATCTTTATATGGGTTAAAACAATCGGGACGTATGTGGTATAACCGATTAAGTGATTACTTGATAAACAAAGGGTATACAAATAATCTTACTTGCCCTTGTGTTTTCATTAAGAAAACAACATCCGGATATGTGATCATAGCTGTTTATGTTGATGATCTTAACATCATAGGTACAAATAAAGAGATCCATGAAGCCATTCAACTTCTAAAGAAAGAATTTGAAATGAAAGATCTCGGAAAAACCAAGTATTGCCTTGGTTTACAAATTGAGCATATGCCTAATGGTTTACTTGTACATCAAACAACATATACTGAAAAGATTTTGAAACGTTTCAATATGGACAAGGCAAAACCATTAAGTACTCCTATGGTTGTTAGATCACTCAATGTTGAAGCTGATCCATTTCGTCCATGTGAAGATCAAGAAGACATTCTTGGACCAGAAGTACCATATCTTAGTGCAATTGGAGCTCTTATGTATCTTACAAATTGTACAAGACCTGACATTTCTTTTGCAGTTAATTTGTTGGCAAGGTTCAGCTCTGCTCCTACCAAAAGACACTGGAATGGGATCAAACACATATTTCGATACCTTCGAGGAACTACTGATTTAGGATTATTTTATTCTAACGAATCAAAACAAGATTTGGTTGGTTATGCAGATGCAGGTTATTTATCTGATCCACATAAAGCTAAATCTCAAACTGGATATGTATTCCTAAATGGAGGTACTGCAATATCATGGCGTTCTCAAAAACAAACACTTGTTGCTACATCGTCAAATCATGCCGAAGTGATTGCATTACATGAAGCTACTCGAGAATGTTTTTGGTTGAGATCAATGACACAACTCATTACTGATTCTTGTGGACTAGAACGCGATAAAAGTCCAACAACTATCTATGAAGATAATGCAGCTTGCATAGCACAGATGAAAGAAGGGTATATCAAAAGTGACCGAACAAAACACATACCACCTAGATTCTTCTCATACACTCAAAATCTCATTAAGGACAACCAGATTGAAATGAGATATGTGCAATCTAGCAAAAACTCTGCTGATCTTTTCACGAAAGCACTTCCAACTGCTATTTTCAGAACACACGTTCATAACATTGGCATGAGACATGTTCAAAAGATGTAACAGCTGAAGCGATGTCTACTTGAGGGGGAGTCAACTCCATGCTGCACTCTTTTTCCCTTAGCTAAAGTTTTTTCCCACTGGGTTTTCTTTAGCAAGGTTTTTAACGAGGCAGTAATTTATAGTTGATCTTCAACAAAATAAAATTGCTATCCAAGGGGGAGTGTTATAATAATAATAATAATATAGATATGGATAGTCAATTTTGGTGTATACATATAGTCAATTTTGGTACACAAAGTATGTATTTTTATATTGAGATTTTAGGCTATAAATACTCATGAATGCAAGCATTAAACTTGCACCATTTCTCACACTTACAAAGTGTTTCTTTCTTTCTCTCCATTATCATCTTTGTTCTTACACTTCATTATTAGTATTCTAAATCAAGAATCAAATCACTAAAGGTAGTTATAAGCCTACTGAATTATAACATCAAGAATCAAACCACTAAAGGTAGTTATAAGCCTACTGAATTATAACATCAAGAATCAAACCACTAAAGGTAGTTATAAACCTACTGAATTATAACAAGATACGCTGATAAGTTATAATACTCTCTTCATCATATTCCTTATCATTTAATATACTCGTATTTTAATAGAGATATTTGTTTTATTCTAATATACTCATAACTAAAATTTTATAGAGTAAGTGAATGTGATGATTAAATGAGCGTAAAACTGAACCCACCTTAGTGGTCCAGTGGTTCACTCTTTTGTATTTGTGCTTTGGGATTGAGGTGGGGAGGTCTCAAGTTCGAGTCTCTCCCCTGAAAAATATTCGTGAGATTTATTTTCTGAAAGCCGAATTGCCCCGTGGAAGGTTTTACCGACCTGTATTCAGGACCCAGATCCGATCGCCTGCCTCTCGGGATGGTTTAACGTTCGGATCTTTGTAATGCGGTTCGAGTTTCCTGCCCGAAAGTGCGTGCGTGCGTGCATGACAAATGATAGTATTCGATGCCAACAACCTACCTTTCAAAAAAAATAAAAAAATGAGCGTAAAACTAATTTTTAATTATTTTGTGTAAATATTTAATTTTTTCAAAAAAAAAAAACAAAAAACAAAAAATGGTTAAATGGATATCAAAAATGTAAAGGAAAATGTAATATTATGCTAGATATAAAATGTTTTTAAATAAATATACTTCCTATTCACTTATTTCACCCTTCTCCTTACTCTTATCCCATCACTCTTGTTCGCTACATTCGCTACAATTCTTCTATTTAAACACATAAAACACAGTACACAGTGACACACATCAAAAAACATTGCCATGGTCTCTAATTTTAGACCACTTGTGCAATTTCTAGCCACCCTTTTTGTCACTTCATCATGTTTTTTACATGTTCTTTCTTCTTCTAATTCCGGCAAGGAACTTCCGACTAAGTTCGGCAACGGCTACCGGCTCATTTCCGTTACTAAATCCACCGACGGTGCACTTATAGGTCAACTTCAAGTCAAACAAAGAAACAGTATCTACGGCCCTGATATCCCTCTCTTGCAATTATACGTCAAGTAAGTAAAATTTACTTACTCCACTAGTCCCTATCTCCGTTTTTAGAACTTTCACTTTACCCCCTTAAGGTTTCATTTTAATTACATACACCCCCTAGTACTATAATAACTTGACATCTTTTAATCAACACATCAAATAACAGATTTAGTGTTTATTACTTCCACTTAGCTAGACACGATCATAGTAATATACATTATTAATTAAAAAAATATAAATAATCAATTGTACTACTCCTTATCTCTTTATATTATTTTTATATATCAAATATATAAATAATAAATAATACACAGTGGTTTTAGCTCACTATACTATGTTTCTATATTTTGCAAGCAACTTTTATTTCATTATTTATTTATTTATTTAGTTTTTATACTGCTATAGATAGACGGAGTATTCACTTTGGAAGTTTATTACTAACAAAAATTAGTAATATCAGTTTAGGGGGTTATGTGTGATAGCTTACGAAATTAAGGGACTAAACTTGAACTATTATTAACTTCTTAGCATTTCTTCCGTCACTGAAAACTTAACGGAATATCGGTTTTCAGGCACGAAACTGACGACCGTTTAAGAGTACACATCACCGACGCAAATCACCAACGGTGGGAAGTACCGTACAACCTCTTACCACGAGCTAAACCTAAAAGTCAAACCACTGGTCAACATCAAAACCCTAACATTCCAATTGAATTCTCCGGCACCAAATTAACATTCAATTACATCGCCGATCCATTTTCATTCTCCATTAAACGCAAATCAACCGGTGAAATCCTCTTCAATTCAATCTCAACAACCAATTCACCGTACAATTCATTAGTTTTCAAGGATCAGTATCTTGAAATCTCAACAACGTTACCTGAAACTGCTTCATTATACGGTTTAGGTGAAAACACGCAACCGCACGGTATAAAATTAGCTCCGAATGATCCGTACACGTTATGGACAACGGATCAATCTGCAATTAATTTGAATATGGATTTGTACGGATCGCATCCGGTTTATATGGATTTAAGACCGGGTGGTAATGCACATGGTGTGTTGCTGTTAAATAGTAACGGAATGGATGTTGTGTATCGAGGGAATTCGTTAACGTATAAAGTGATTGGGGGTATTTTCGACTTTTACTTCTTTTCAGGGCCGGAACCTATTGCTGTTGTTGATCAGTATACTCAACTTATTGGACGGCCCGCTCCTATGCCTTACTGGTCATTTGGTGAGTTCATGATTATTATTGTTTACTTGCTGTATTTTTTAGCGCTGTGACACTGAAACGACAATTTGTTATGTTCATAAACTAATGAAAAAATTATATTTTAATTAATTCTTCTCTCACCAATCTTCTATGTTTGATTGATTTAGCAAGTCAAATTCATCTCACACGTTGAATAAAGGTTGGTGTTGTTAAATGTTAATGAAACATAATCTTTTTAAAGATTTTATTGCTTTTTAATATCAAACTTTACCCATACAAGAGACACATGTGTAGGTCACCAATTTAATGAAACCACATCACATAACAGAAACATGTTACACCAATAATTGATATTGATAATAAATTCCAAAATAGTCATATTATAACTGTTTAATTGTATACTGAATTCATCTTGTAGGGTTTCACCAGTGTAGATGGGGTTACCATAACTTATCAGTAGTCGAAGATGTTGTCGAAAACTACAGAAAGGCGAAAATACCACTCGATGTCATATGGAACGATGATGATCATATGGATGCTCACAAAGATTTTACTCTTAACGCGCGAGATTATCCTCATTCGAAACTAATTAATTTCCTAAACGAAATACATTCGCGTGGAATGAAGTACATTGTCATTATTGACCCTGGAATCGGAGTAAATTCCACTTATGGCACATACCAACGAGGCCTTGCGAATGATGTTTTCATCAAATACGAAGGTAAACCGTATCTAGCCCAAGTCTGGCCCGGGCCCGTTAACTTCCCTGATTTCCTCAACCCAAAAACTGTCTCTTGGTGGGCTGAGGAAATCAGGAGGTTTCATGAGCTCGTGCCAGTAGACGGGCTATGGATTGATATGAACGAGGCTTCGAATTTTTGTTCGGGTTTATGCACACTTCCTAAAGGGAAACAGTGCCCGAGTGGCACTGGGCCCGGTTGGGTTTGTTGTTTGGATTGTAAAAATATCACAAAAACCCAATGGGATGAGCCACCTTATAAGATAAATGCATCAGGGACAAGTGTCCCAGTCGGGTACAAAACTATAGCGACTAGCGCGGTTCACTATAATGGGGTCCGCGAGTACGATGCTCATAGCATTTACGGGTTCTCTCAAACCATTGCTACACACAAAGGCCTTCAAAGCCTCCAAGGAAAACGCCCGTTTATCTTGACCCGCTCCACATTTGTTGGATCGGGCCGTTATGCAGCCCATTGGACCGGTGACAACAAGGCAACATGGGATGATCTTAAATATTCAATCTCAACCATGTTGAATTTTGGTATGTTTGGTATTCCAATGGTCGGGTCAGACATATGCGGGTTTTACCCAGTTTGGAGACACCATCAACCCGAACCGTTAGAAGAATTATGCAACCGTTGGATTGAACTAGGAGCGTTTTACCCGTTTTCAAGAGACCACGCGAACTACTACTCGCCGAGACAAGAACTTTACCAATGGAAATCGGTTGCTATATCAGCAAGAAACGCATTAGGTATGCGGTACAAGTTGCTTCCTTACTTGTACACATTATCCTACGAAGCCCACACAACGGGCGCCCCGATAGCCCGCCCGGTTTTCTTCTCGTTCCCAAACATCACCAAACTTTATGGTTTAAGCACGCAATTCTTGCTCGGAAGTAGTCTAATGGTGTCCCCTGTTCTCGATAAACAACAAACGAAAATAAGCGTAATGTTCCCTCCTGGCACATGGTACAATCTATTCGATTTGAGTCAAGTTGTTGTATCGAAAGAAACCGAGTCTTTCTCAATGGATGCTCCCTTGCACGTGATCAATGTCCATTTATACCAAAACACTATTCTTCCTATGCAAAGGGGAGGAATGATTTCAAAGGAAGCAAGAACAACACCTTTTACACTTATTGTGACTTTCCCTATGGGGTCCACAAAGGGCGAGGCAAAAGGGAAGCTTTACGTTGATAACGATGAGCTGCCCGAAATGAGATTGGGCAACGGGCAGTCGAGTTATGTTGAGTTTAGCGCAAAGGTTGAGAATGGGGTGGTAAAAATGTGGTCAGATGTTATTGAGAGTAAGTTTGCTCTTGAGAAAGGTTTGGTTATTGAGAAAGTAACGGTGCTTGGGTTAAGCGGTGGTGCTCGTGGCGGATTTATGATGGATGTAGAGGGCGGTGATGGCGGTTTCGATTTATCGAAGGTTGAAATGGTCGAAAATGAGCATAAGTTATTTGATGAAGTAGGAAGTAAAGGTAGTAAGAAGAGCAAAATGGTGGAGATAAAGGGATTGGAGATACCAGTTGGTAAAAAATTCTCAGTGTCGTGGAAAATGGTAGTTGAATGATAATTGAGGGTCTATATGAAAATATCGGCCAGTTTTCAATAATTATTTCAGTTTTAAGCAGAGAAATATTGATATCCTTTTTTACTTATCTTGTTTTTCTATTCAACTTATCATTGCAAGTATCATGTATCAGTGTTGTGATAGTGATACCAATTGCCCTTTTGTTTTGTTTAAAATAATGATAAGGATGCATTTTGATAAATTTAGCTATCATAGAGTTTTTATATCTATAATCCACATTTTTGACCCAAACATTACCAACTTTAAAAAATTGTTATGTTTGTTGGTTATAAAATATATAACGTATGAACATAATTCATTGAACTGATTTTGGATTCACGATTTGTGGTTAGCTTTTGATTATGTGATATTACTTTCCGATGAATTGCTATGGAGTTGCACGATTCCACTTATCGAAACCATTACTTATATGGGCTGTTACGTGGGTTGAAATGGGCTCCGAAACCCAACCAAATGTAGTGTTAACAAATAGACGGTTAGTTTGGTCAGCGAAAATGGGCTACAAGTCCAATGACTAACTAAACTTCTTTGTTTTTAGTTTGAAAAAAACACACAGAACAGAAATAAGTATCAACTTTAAAAAACTGTGTAAAATAAAGATAAAGAACTACCCTATTGTTTTATTTAAATTAAAGATAAAAATGCATTTAAAAATTTAGCTATCACAGAGTATTTATATCCTCCTCATGACCTAAAAAAAGTATCAACTTTAAAAAACTATGTTTTGTTTAATACTCCGTATATACACATATTTAGAAAACTAATCCAATTTTACTGACTTGTTAAACTAATATATACACATATTTATTCAACGAGAAACTTAAGAGAAATGTCACACTTTTAGATTAAACAGGCACATGTCATTGCTTCCCTTCTTCACAATCTTTTTCTCAAATTCAAAAATCAAATCGATTCATTTTTTAAGAAGTGATAAATCTGATTTGAATCCAGATTCACTTTTTTTTGTTTGATTCTTAAATTGAAAAAAGGGACGCGAGGAAAGGATGCAATGACACTTGTCTGTTTTAATCTAATATTGTGCATCTGTCATAAGTCTCTTGTTGAATAACAAGTCAACAAAATTGGATTAGTTTTATAATTATTATGTTTGTATAGATAGATATAGATACTTCAATAAAAAAAATAAGTTTCTTGTAGAAAAGCCAAAGTGATAATCAGGAAGAAAACTCGATCCGCACTAGTAGCATGCATGTACAGTGGCGAAAACAGGAATTTTTTTTCACCCGGGGAGAAATGTTTTTTAAAGCGTATCAACTTTTTTTGGTAAAATATGGAGGTTTTGGGGAAAAATATGGTGATTTTTGAGCAAAATGTGGAGGTTTTTAGGCAAAAATATGAAGGTTTTGGGGCAAAATACGAAGGTTTTGGGGCAAAATATGGAGGTTTTGGGGCAAAAAAAAATTCCACCGGGGGCAAAGTCGAAAAACCCAAAATTTTTACACTAAAAATTGCAAATCGACTGGGGGCATCTGCCCCCCTTGCCCCATGCTATTTCCGCCACTGTGCATGTACAAATAACAAAAAAAAACCAAATATAAATAGAAATAATAAATATACGTGGAACAAATGATTATGATTTTCTTTAAAGAAAAAATGATAGTAACCGATTCGAGTTGGTTAGACTCCTAAGAATAATAGAAAAAGAAGAGACAATGCTTGGAGCAATTTTCTGATATATTCTCAAACAAATCCAACAATGACAAGATAATTGGTAACGGCTAATGACCACTAACGGAAACATTTAACTGGAAAAAATAAACGTGCAAATGCCCACTAACGGCTAATGACTAACAATATGCAAGATAATTGGTAAACCTGTATGCATGCATGTCGCCTACAATTGTGGATCTTAGAATGACTTCCTCAATCTCACGTGTAGATTAGACTTATTCCAAATACTGCAAAAAGACTTCATAAACCATCTGGACTTCATATTGGGCCGCATCCAATCAACCCAATTAATCCAAGTAACGAGCTAGGACCTGTTTAACACGAATGGGCCGTGAAGCTCTAGTTGTATCATGCTGGGTAAGCCCATTGTTATTATCTTGTTGATCCAATTCGCTATCATTGCCCTCCTGTTGAAAAACAACCTTGTCCTCAAGGTTGGGCGTTGTTCATCTCAAAATCAGGAAAAGAGGATTGGAATTCTTGAACATCTTCCCACGTAGCCTCACTCGGAGTGAAACCCTTCCAAGAAACAAGAATTTGTTGATTGTTATCTTGTAGACGTCGATCCAGAATTGCCGTAGGTTCAAGGACAGGAAGGTCGCCATTCACCAATGGTGGTAATGGTGCTCGATTCATCTGTGGGTCTCCACGACAAGGACGCAAAAGGGAGACATGAAAAACCGGATGAATGCGACTGGTATCTGGTAACCCCAATTTATACGCAACCTGACCGATACGACTTAAAATCTGAAACGGACCAAAATAACGTTTAGCTAATTTATGGGAAGTTCGAGAAGCAGAGGTAAGTTGTTGATAAATATGGATCCTGACATAAACCCAATCGCCCACTTGAAACTGAATGTCTTGACGATGTATGTTGGCTTGATGAACCATACGCATCCTAGCTTTCTGCAAGTTTTCCTTTAATTGCTCTAGAAGTGTTTGATGTGCTATTAAAGTAGAGTCAATAGAAGCCACTGAAGATGTGCCAGCCAAATAAGCAGGAAGATTGGGAGGAGGGCGGCCATAAAGGGCTTGAAAAGGAGTCATTCCAATCGCGCTATGATGTGTTGTATTATACCAAAACTCAGCGAGATACAAATAATGGCACCAAGAGCGGGGTTCGTCGCTAGCAAAAAAACGTAAGTAATTCTTCAAACAACGTAAGTAATTCTTCAAACAACGGAAGAGCGGATCGCGATCAGACACAATGGATTTCGGTAAGCCATGAAGATGATAGATAGTATGTAGAAAGTGAGTAGCCAATGTGACTGCTGTATAATTTGGCCCAAGACTAATAAAATGTGCACTTTTGGAGAAGCGATCAATAATAACCCAAATCGTAGTCTTGCCCGATGATGGAGGTAAATTTGTGATAAAATCCATTGCAATGTCTTCCCATACATGGTGGGGAGTCGGAAGTTGTTGAAGCGGGCCATAAGGCTTATGGGTCGGGGATTTTACTTGCTGACAGATGGCACATGAGGCAACAAATTGACGGTTCGATTGCTTCATATGGGGCCAATAAAAAGAAACGGATAAGCACCTTAGAGTACCTTGGACCCCTGAGTGCCCTGCTGGTGGTGTAGAATGATGTTCGGTGATGAGTTGAGAGCGAAGATCCATAGTGTCTGGCACCACTATGCGGCCTGAGCGATACTCTAAACCGTCATGAACGCGATACTAAGGAAATTCTTGTGGGTTAGCTGCTAACTCATTAAGAAACTGCAATCCTTCAGTTTGTGAAAGGACCCGTCCTAATCCATCTGGACGAAGTCCATATCTATTATAAACGATTCACAACAGTTGCTTACATCGCGAGGTACTTGACCTCTATATGATACATTTTGCAAACATTGCATTCGTTTTTGAGAAGACAATTTTTCATTACATCAAAAAATGACGACATGCATACTTTTTCATAATATATCTAACTATAATTGACTTAATAATAATCTTGATGAACTCAACTACTCGAATGCAACGTCTTTTGAAATATGTCATGACTGACTCCAAGTAATATCTTTTAAATGATCAAATGCACAGCGGAAGATTTCTTTCGTACCTGAGAATAAACATGCTTTCAAGTGTCAACCAAAAGGTTGGTGAGTTCATTAGTTTAACATAAATAATCATTTCCATCATTTTAATAGACCACAGGATTTTCATTTCCAGTTCTCATAAATAAACGTCCCATGCATAGAGACAAAATATCATTCATATGGATTGAACACCTGGTAATCGACATTCACAACTTGCATATTAGAATATCCCCATCATTCCGGGATCCTCCTTCGGACATGATATAAATTTCGAAGTACTAAAGCATCCGGTACTTTGGATGGGGCTTGTTGGGCCCGATAGATCTATCTTTAGAGTTCGCGTCAATTAGGGTGTCTGTTCCCTAATTCTTAGATTACCAGACTAAAAAGGGGCATATTCGATTTCGATCATTCAACCATATAATGTAGTTTCAATTACTTGTGTCTATTTCGTAAAACAGTTATAAAAGTTGCGCATGTATTCTCAGCCCAAAGATATAAAGGGTAAAAAGGCAAATGAAACTCACCATAATGTATTTTGTAGTAAAAATACATATAACGACATTGAACAAAAGTAGGGTTGGCCTCGGATTCACGAACCTATAACATTCATATGCGTATTAAAAAAACATATTCTTGTAACCGAATAACTTTATTTATTTTTTATTATTGATATAATTGTTATTTTTAATAATTCATATATTTCATTATTTATTCTTATATCTTTATTTTATATATAGTAATATTAATATAGTTAAGTTAAGTATAATAAATATACCTTTTATATAAAGATCATTTGTTTATGAATTTGTTAATTTTGATAATACTACGGTTAGTAAAATAATGATATTATATAATTATATTGATAAAAGTGATAATAATAAGAATAATGTTAATAGAATTAATGATATTAATAATGATAATAATACTGAATTGTATTATGATAACAATAGTTATAATAATTTTAACAATTCCTTTAAATCATAAACTTCGTGTCAACTTTCTACGCTACTGCCTATAGTTTTGTAATACATTAATTTGTACAAAAATCATTATTTTTACGAGTATTCGTTTACCTATAACTAATTTCTATAATTTCTATCTTATCATCTTTTATTATGTGTTTATGTTAATAATATGTTTGGTATCATAATGATAATAATAATACTTTTAATATTTATGATATTACATAATATTAACTAAAATGATAATAATAACAATAATCTTATTAATCACATTAATACTATTTATAGTAATATTCATATTCATAATTCATAATAATACTAATAACAAAGATATTATATAATGATATTAACTCTATTAATAATAATTTGAGTTTATACTAATAATTATAACAATAGCCATAACAATAATAATAACTAGTAAAAATAATAACAATAATCATAATAAAAATAATAATAATAATAATAATAATAATAATAATAATAATAATAATAATAATAATAATAATAATAATAATAATAATAATAGAAGTAACAAAAGACTACCTTCAAAAAAAAATTGCCCCAAAAAAATATACTGCCACGAGAGGGACTCGAACCCTAGACCTCCCGCTTCCCGTTAACACTCTTAACCATTGGGCTGTTGCCCCTTTATCCGAAATATAACAGAATCTTTTTATATTTAACCCATACAACACGAGTTCATCTTCTTCATTTATATCCCAGAGAAGAGAGTCGCACAGGGATTTTGTTTAGGATCAGAATAACGAGTATTAATTTCATTTAAGACTTATAAACAACTAAAATCAATCCTTTACTTAACTGAAACGAGAAAAAAAATTAAATAAAATAAGAACAAACAGCAGCGACTGTCGCTGAGTAAAAAAAATAAACGATTTTGAATTTAAAGCCGATTTAGACAAAAATTATAACACAAAATAGTTTGTTAATCATTTCTAGAAACAATTGGAATCGTTAATTGAACTTGAAACAATAACATGAGGTCGAATTTTTGTAAAGAACCGAATGTTTGACTTCTAGAACTCGAACTTTGACTCCACGATTCGAGTTCGTTTTTAAGAATTGAAAGATGAGATTTTAAAGAAAGATTGAATATCAAATTCCTAACCTAACTGCATTTATACAATTTTAAATTTGTTTCGAAAACATGATCTTGCAGTTTGGGTTTCAAAACACCCGTAAGAAAAAAAAATATATATATTTGTTATAATTTGGGTTGCAGCGATGAGTATGGATTGTGGATAAATAATTGACAAGTTGACTAATTTTCCTACTAATTATGAGATATCACCAGTTTTTAAATCATCTGGCATCGACAGAAAATTTAGCAAGGACAGATAATATAATAAAAAAAATATTTCATTTACTGTAACTGATTTATACTATCAATTTGATATATAACGAATTTGTTTTGTATCATTTGGAATCTGTAACAAAGTCAAATTAAACATATTCGATAGAGATAGGGAGATATAAGTGTACAATTATTTGATCTTATATATATATATATATATATATATATATATATATATATATATATATATATATATATATATATATATATATATATATATATATATAATATTAAATATTATTAACTAATAATCATAATCATAATCATATTAATAATAATAACACCTTAATATAAAAAAAATATTAATAATATTAATATTAAATATAATAGTAGTTATTACTAATAATAATGGTATAACTAATAATAATATTATTAAAGGTAATAATAAGTTGTTTTATAATAATAATAACAAAAATTTTAAAAGTTTTAATAATTTTAATAATAATATTATTATATTTGTAACTATATTATTTCTAAAAAAATAAATGAATAATGATATTAATAAAGATGACACTAATAATATTTATATAACACATTATGCTTATCAAATCTCATATTTATGTACATATATTATATATTAAATTAATAATACTGATATTGATATTAATAATGAAAGTAATAATATTATTATAACAATTATATTTTAATTTGCCAATAATATATTATTATGTAATATTAATAATCATATGATATGTTACATATTAACTTTTATTAAACATTTATTATTTATAATTTATATATATTTTATTATGCGTATAATATTTATACATAGAAATCATATATCATATATATATATATATATATATATATATATATATATATATATATATATATATATATATATGTATATACACACACACATAACTATATACAATTAATTGTTCGTGACTCGTCTAAACTGGTCGAGGTTAAGTGAATCTACAAAACAGTTCAAACTTGTTGAGACTCAACCTTACAGACTTTGCTTATCGTGTCGAAATCAAATAAGATTCAAGTTTAAATTTGGTCGGAAATTCCCGGGTCATCACAGTACCTACCCGTTAAAGAAATTTCGTCCCGAAATTTGAGTGAGGTCGTCATGGCTATCAATAAATATGTTTTCTTGACGAATATGAGTTGATAAATAGAGTTTTCATCATTACAGAATAATACCGATAAAATAGTTCGATTATTCGAAGAGCACGAATGAAACTATCATGAGAGAGGTCCCAACGAGCATCGTCCACCTTCGCCCAAAAACTTGCCCAAATTTTTAGCCGTTAAAAATTCCAACGGCTATCCCAACGGTCACTTTTACACTATATAAACACCAACTATATACTTCATTTTATACACTCAAACATATATTTCATTTATATTTCCACCTTTCTCAAAATCAAAATCAAACACTCCCAAACTGCAAAATGTTAACACTTCCTCCAATGATTGTTTCATTCGATGTTCATTACGGAGGTGATTTCTGTAATCAAATGAAGGAATATAAGTGGGGCGACAGTATTTCGTTTGAAGATATCGACATTCGTGATGTTGGTTTACAAGATTTGATATCCTTTCTGAAGGAAAAAGTTCCGTGTGGATTCACGTCTGTGTTCTTTTATAAAGACGATTATGATGCGGATTGTAGGGCAAGTTTTCTGTGTACCGATGATCAATGGTACTTTATAAAAGATACCATTGAAGATCGCGGTAAACGCATTTCTTTGTATGCGGTTCTTGAAGATGAAGAGACGTTGGGTTATCGTTACCTCGATGAATCAACTGAAGCAGCAGTTGAAGCATCAAGAGAATTACCGATGTCTCCAGAGTACCTCACGGATGGTGAAATAATTGGTGAACGCTACTTTGCAGATGACAATTGACGACGACGAGTAGTTTGATTGTAATCTTTTAATTTTTAATTGTCGTGATGTTTTAATTTTTAATTATTGTAATTTCAGTGTTGTTGTCGAGTTTTTATATCTTCCTTTATGTTTCGGAGCTCTTCGTCTTTTTAATCTCCTCTCGATCTCTAGTAAAACGAGTAATGGTCTAGAATTTGTAAGTATGGAGTTTCGAATGAATTTAATGTTATAATCAAAGAAGAACGTAATAGCACGATTTGATTCGTCAAATTACCAGAATCATTGAGAATAGATCTATCAAGAATATACTTTATTGATATGTTCAGAAGTTAATTAGAATGAAAGAGTTATGTAACATGACACATGATGGTGGTATGATCTACTGTGAACCATCATGTCCCATTAGAACTCAGCATGACTTACTGTAATATAATCACGTTGATCAAGTGTCATTATATTATAATAACTCATGCATCAGTTCCCAACATTACTTCAATAACATTCATATTTTAAGCTCGAAAGTTTACAGAATATAGAACTAACAGTTTCTATATGATGTAATACTGATAGCATGAAGAGATTAATGATTTCAGATAAGAATAGTTATAAAAATATCTCCAGAAATATGGAGGATATTTATAAGGAAAGATATGATAATATCTCGGAATATCTAAGATCAGAGGATGATAGAAACTATTGTCTGCAAGGGTTTAGAGTAAGGAGCAAGATATTCACTAAAGACTTTAGCAGACATTGAATCATTTGCATTCTTTGGAGTCAAACTTATTCTTTGTGATTTGTCCACGGAATTCTTCATAGTTTCGCATAATCTGCTTTTCGGTATTAAATTTTCTATTGAATGTTTCCAATATAATGATACACAGGAAGCACGAGGAGGTATATAATTTCGGACGAGAATATTTATGAAAATATCCTCAAAAATATCGAAGATATTGATGATGATATTTTGGAATTTCTAAGTTCGATGGTTGATGGAGAAAAATTTTCCGCAAGATTTTAACATGACTTCGGAGCAAAATATTCATTGAAGGTTTCATCGGATCCAGAATTACTTGGGTTCTTTGAATATATGGTATGGTCCTTGTATTTGTCCTTGGTCTCCGTCGTGGTTATCTCAATCCGTTTTTCAGTTTCAACTTTTCTGAGCTTTTCCAACATACTATTCTTTATCATCAAACTTTTGATGATTAAGGTCATTTACGGTTGTCTATGATTTCTGCTGATTCATTCAGCTTTTTCAATATTCAGAGTATTGATTCGCAGACTGGGTGCTTTTCAAAATTCCATAATGGAAGATCATGATTCTAAGAGATAAGTGTTATATGTATACTTATAACTGTTGATGTAGTAATGGTGTGAGTTTTCAAAGTACTGATTGCTGATTTCTCGGTATTTGGTATGGCAGTTCTGGTTACAAGATGCGGATGAGTACATGATGAGAATTTAATACATAAATTTAGTGATTTGTCGAAGAGATTTAAACCAAGGAGCAACGGGGTTGCTGGTACATTTGCTAGTAATATGGTGGAATATAATAAAACGTTCCCCGGTAACAATAATAGAGCACGCATATAAATCAAGGTTGTAATAAGGTTGTTTCAAACAAAAAGTCGAAGTTGACTTGTTGAAGTTGTGACAAAATTGGCTATTCTGAAAAAGAACTGCAAAGTTATTTTGGGTAATAATAACACTAAAGGAATTATCACAGTTATGTGTTAAACGTTTACTCAAGTTCCGAGTGTTTTCAGGTGCATAACTATATGCATCAATCTCTCCTTAAGTAGATGAAGTGCGGTTGATTCATCCTCTAGATTGAAGTGTTTTCAAGAATCACGAAAGGTTTGAACGCAGATTGTAATCGTCAAGATACAAATGAGGTTTAAGATGAAATCAAGTGGCAAACTTGAAGAATTGTTTAGTTTCATATGTTATAGTCAATATTTTAATTCATTTTAATTGTCCAATGTTGGTAGTCCACAGTTGATAGTCCACAGTTAGCAATTCAATAATTCATATATAGTTTAATATATAATATTCGAATTAATTAATACGTATCGTGACCCGTATACGTCTCAGACTCGATCACAACTCAAAGTATATATATTATTTGAGAATCAACCTCAACCCTGTATAGAGAACTCGATCATTACTACATATAGAGTGTCTATGGTGATTCCAAATAATATATATAGATGTGTCGATATGATATGTCAAAACCTTGGATACATGTCCCGATATTTAGAGTGTGTAAAAATAAATAACAGAAATTTAAACGACGATAAATAAAGTGCGTAAAGTAAATAACAGAAATTAAATGACGATAAATAAAATTGCGAGAATGTAAATTGCGATAATTAAATTGCGATAAATAAAATGTAATCAGTTAGCTAGGAAGAATTAGCTAGGAACAGTTAGCGTGGATTCTTAACAAAATTTCTCATAGTTAATTTGTTTGTTTCTAACAAATTTTATTTTGTCAAATGTTTCCTTCATTATGCCACTTGATTTTTGATAAATCAAAATCGAAATATGAAATTGGATGAATATGGTTATTCTGGGGTGAACTGATTTGTATATCGGTGGATGTAAGTAGGATAGTATATAACTGTTGAAGCAGATTCGAAGAACGTACAATGTAACTTATTAATGTGAAATTTAAATAGTCCTCGGGTATTACCTACCCGTTAAAATATTTTCACCATTAACAGTTTGTACAAGAGAATTTTTAATTACAATCTTTATGAAAACATATATACATATATATTTTCTTCAGATGTATTTATGGATTTAATGAGTTAATATGATATTAAACTCATTTGCTTTTCGGTTGGAACTAGAATAAATAATCTCTAAAACTTTAGAGATTACATATTCGCCATGTCGAACGAAGATAAATGAGGTAGAACGATACGTAGAACGAAGATCATACTCAAAGTACATATGATGATATTGAAGCATGGATTGTTGATGGTACTGGTGCTGTTATTGATTGTACTATTGGTGCCGGTGATGTTGCTGAAGCTGGTACATTTTGCACCATATTCTCCGAATTTATTATTCAAGCGCGAAGTTCGTTGACTTGTTACTCCAGGATGATTGTCGGTCAGAACGAGCGGATGAATAAGGTTCAGAATTGTGGATAGAATATGATCTTGTCGAGTTACCCTGGAAATGAGACTGAAAATGGTGTCTCGAACAGGTTCGCCAGTAAACGCTTCAGGTTCATTGTCAAGAGGTGAATTCGGTTGGTGGAAGGGATCGCCTTTTTCGCGTCTCCATTGATTAAGTCGACTACGAATGCATCAGATGAATTGGAGATGGCTGATTGATTGAATCATTCTGGTGACATCGCTTTCGGAGCTTAGGTGAATATCCATGTCGGAATAGCTGTCGGAATAACTATCGGAATAGCTATCGAAATTTGAGGGACTCGAACTGGTTGAGGGATTCATCTTGTACAATCAGATGAAGGATTTTCGATAAGGAATAGATTATAGGATGTAGATTAGTACCCTGCAATACATAATTTACATATGCATATATAATACTAAAATCCCATAAGTTACGGAGGAATTTACGGAATATGTCAGACAAAGTTAAAGTAACAGATACGCTAAGATATGAAGTAGCAGATACGTTAAGATATGAATTTTGTCTTTACACTATTCATGCAGTCAATGCAGTAAAACGTGTATAGACTAAGAATGATAAGCAAGTGATTCTCTAAGAATGATAAGCAGGTAATTTTCGACACGAAATGATAAGCAAAACTTTTGACATGCAGACCAGGTTCAAGTCCAGACTCCTTAAAGTAACCTAACAACTATTAAGTCGAAGTCCAGACTCACCAATGCATCCTAACAACTCCTAGTTAGACACACTAATGCAAGACCTGGTTCGCTACAACCACCGCTCTGATACCAACTGAAAAGACCAGTCCTAATCCATCCGGATGAAGTCCATATCGATTATAAACGATTCACAACAGTTGCTTACATCGCGAGGTACTTGACCTCTATAAGATACATTTTGCAAACATTGCATTCGTTTTTGAGAAGACAAGCTTTCATTACATCAAAAAATGACGACATGCATACCTTTTCATAATATATCTAACTATAATTGACTTAATAATAATCTTGATGAACTCAACTACTCGAATGCAACGTCTTTTGAAATATGTCATGACTGACTCCAAGTAATATCTTTTAAATGATCAAATGCACAGCGGAAGATTTCTTTCGTACCTGAGAATAAACATGCTTTCAAGTGTCAACCAAAAGGTTGGTGAGTTCATTAGTTTAACATAAATAATCATTTCCATCATTTTAATAGACCACAAAATTTTCATTTCCAGTTCTCATAAATAAACGTCCCATGCATAGAGACAAAATATCATTCATATGGATTGAACACCTGGTAATCGACATTCACAACTTGCATATTAGAATATCCCCATCATTCCGGGATCCTCCTTCGGACATGATATAAATTTCGAAGTACTAAAGCATCCGGTACTTTGGATGGGGCTTGTTGGGCCCGATAGATCTATCTTTAGAGTTCGCGTCAATTAGGGTGTCTGTTCCCTAATTCTTAGATTACCGGACTAAAAAGGGGCATATTCGATTTCGATCATTCAACCGTATAATGTAGTTTCAATTACTTGTGTCTATTTCATAAAACAGTTATAAAAGTTGCGCATGTATTCTCAGCCCAAAGATATAAAGGGTAAAAAGGCAAATGAAACTCACCATAATGTATTTTGTAGTAAAAATACATATAACGACATTGAACAAAAGTAGGGTTGGCCTCGGATTCACGAACCTATAACATTCATATGCGTATTAAAAAAAATATTCTTGTAACCGAATAACCTTATTTATTTTTTATTATTGATATAATTGTTATTTTTAATAATTCATATGTTTCATTATTTATTTTTATATCTTTATTTTATATATAGTAATATTAATATAGTTAAGTTAAGTATAATAAATATACCTTTTATATAAAGATCATTTGTTTATGAATTTGTTAATTTTGATAATACTACGGTTAGTAAAATAATGATATTATATAATTATATTGATAAAAGTGATAATAATAAGAATAATGTTAATAGAATTAATGATATTAATAATGATAATAATACTGAATTGTATTATGATAACAATAGTTATAATAATTTTAACAATTCCTTTAAATCATAAACTTCGTGTCAACTTTCTACGCTACTGCCTATAGTTTTGTAATACATTAATTTGTACAAAAATCATTATTTTTACGAGTGATAATGCTAAAAATGAACATATATTTCATAGCATTATTCCTCAAGAAAGACAAGCTTTTAGTTGCAATTGTTCTATTTACAAGTGATATTCGTTTAAATAATAAAAGGTGAAGACAAAAGACAGATTCGACGAATTGAAGACGCAAACGACCAAAAAGCTCAAAAGTGCAAAATACAATCCAAGAGGTTCCAATTATTGATAAGAAACGTCTCGAATTTACAAGAGTACAAGATTCAAAACGCAAAGTACCAGATATTAAATTGTACGCAAGGACGTTCGAAAATCCAGAACCGGGACCAGAGTCAACTCTCAACGCTCGACGCAACGGACTAAAAATTACAAGTCAACTATGCACATAAATATAATATAATATTTAAATAATTCTTATAATTATTTAATATATTATATTATTTATAAAACCGTCGGCAGAAGAAAACAACCAAATATGAGCCTCCCCAGCTGGCCATGCGATCGCATGGCCTGGAAGGCATAAATCCATGCGATCGCATGAGCCCCAGTTCCAGCCCACATGCCTATAAAAATCGAGATTTGGTGCACCACAAAATTAATCTATCTTTCTCTTCTCTCATATACGTAAATATATATATATATATATATATATAATTTATATTTTAATTTTAATTTTAATTTTAAATCCTAATAATAAGGGTATGTTAGCGAATGTTGTAAGGGTGTAAGTCGAAATTCTGTCCGTGTAACGCTACGCTATTTTTAATCATTGTAAGTTATGTTCAACCTTTTTACATTAATGTCTCGTAGCTAAGTTATTATTATGCTTATTTAAAACGAAGTAATCATGATGTTGGGCTAATTACTAAAATTGGGTAATTGGACTTTGTACCATAATTGGGGTTTGGACAAAAGAACGACACTTGTGGAATTTAGACTATGTGCTATTAATGGGCTTTATATTTGTTTAACTAAATGATAGTTTGTTAATGTTAATATAAAGATTTACAATTGGGCGTCCCTATAAGTTACCATATACACTCGATCGGACACGATAGGCGGGGTATTTATATGTACGAATAATCGTTCATTTAACCGGACACGGGAATGGATTAATAGCCACTAGAATAATTAAAACAGGGGTGAAATTATGTACAAGGACACTTGGTATAATTGATAACAAAATATTAAAACCTTGGATTACACTCAGTCGACATCCTGGTGTAATTATTAAACAAAGTATTAAAATCTTGTTACAGTTTAAGTCCCCAATTAGTTGGAATATTTAACTTCGGGTATAAGGATAATTTGACGAGGACACTCGCACTTTATATTTATGACTGATGGACTGTTATGGACAAAAACCAGACGGACATATTAAATAATCCAGGACAAAGGACAATTAACCCATGGGCATAAAACTAAAATCAACACGTCAAACATCATGATTACGGAAGTTTAAATAAGCATAATTCTTTTATTTCATATTTAATTTCCTTTATTTTATATTTAATTGCACTTCTAATTATCGCATTTTTATTATTATTGTAGTTAATTGCACTTTTAATTATCGTACTTTTTAATTATCGCAAGTTTATTTTATCGCATTTTTATTATTTACAATTTCATTATCGTTATTTACTTTACGCTTTAATTTAAATCTTGTATTTATTTTTAATATTTTACATTTGGTTTTAACTGCGACTAAAGTTTTAAAATCGACAAACCGGTCATTAAACGGTAAACCCCCCCCCCCCCCCTTTATAATAATAATATTACTTATATATATATTTGTATTTTAATAAAAGTAAACTAATATAGCGTTAAGCTTTGTTTGAAGATTTTCCTGTGGAACGAACCGGACTTACTAAAAACTACACTACTGTACGATTAGGTACACTGCCTATAAGTGTTGTAGCAAGGTTTAAGTATATCCATTCTCTAAATAAATAAATATCTTGTGTAAAAATGTATCGTATTTAATAGTATTTCCTTCTAAAAATATAAGCTATTTTATATACACCTCGCGAAACATCAAGTATTTTTGGCGCCGCTGCCGGGGACCAATCTAGCTTAAAAGCCAGAAGCGCAACGCTAATAAAAAAAAGAATTTTTAGTTTACTTTTATTAAAATTCGTTTTTATAAAAATACGTTTTAAATATTCGAAAATATAAAAAGAAAAACAAAAATATAAATTTTTTTTTAGAGTTTGGTAAATAAATAAGTTTTATAAAGTTTCTTTATTTCTATTTTTTTAGTTTGTAAAAATATAAGTTTTATTTAATTAATAAATATATTTTATATTTTACAGCAAAAACAGAAAGAAAAAAAAATAATTAATTCGGCCCGAACACTGTAGCAGCCCAGCTCTTGGCCCGAAACCCTAGCCCATGCGATCGCATGGCTGGGCAACTGAGGACTCATGCGATCGCATGAGCCCATCTGACACGCCAGACTGCAGCCTGCATTAATTACAGATAATAATAATAATTATTATATTTAAACCCTAATTAGGGTTATATATAATATATATTAATTTAGTTTTTATTATTAATTTGTATTTTTAGTTTAATTAGTTTATTTAAATTGTAAAATTAATAGTTTTATAAAATAAATAATATAAAAATAATATTTTTATAAAAATTGTACTTTTTACAACTTTTTGTATATTTTTATATTTTGTCCCTTTTTAATCGTTTTAGCATAATATTTGTATTTTTCGCTCATATTTAGTTTTAATTCATAGTTTTTGCCATAATTATTTTTACTTCTAGATTTTTAGGCTTTGCCGTAGAATTCCTTAAGTGCTTTTTCTTTAGACTAAGATTTAAGTGCTTTAGAATTTTGCGACGCCTTTTTAAGTTTTAGTTTCTTTTTAAGTTATTTCCATTTGGGATTTAGTTTTTCCTGTAAGCTTTAATATTTTTAGATACCTTTTACTATGTATCAATTATCATTCCAATTAGTAATCTCAATTTGCGATTATAATTTTAAGTTAGTTGTAGTAATAAGGTTAGGTTAGTCAAGTGTTTTAAGTTTTATAAGTTTCTTTTATTTTTCCGTCACCTTTTATTTTTCAACCATTTTTCTTTTTCGACGAGCTCTTTTTCTTTCTTATTTCTCGCTATTCTAGTTTTAGGACATAGATTTTTATTCTACTTCTTATCTAAATTTCTTAAAATTACGAAAATTTATTTTAAGTGGTTAAATTGATAGACATCAAAATTTTCTGGTTCGTAGTAATAGTTGGATTTGTACGTGGACCGGGTTATTGGAGCCAAACAGTCCTCAATTATATTGAGACCAAACGAATCCTGCCCCTCTGCTGCATCTTTTGGCTATTCGAAACGTGGGCAAAATCAGAAAAGTCTATTGATTGGATAACTTATTATAATTTTTCTTTCCTTTTAAAAACTAATAGGATATTCAGTGAATGCACCGAGCAAGACGTTCACCACCTTTTGTACGTTCACCACCTGTAACTAGATCAAGACATTTAGCAAATATTACCACCGTTGATTTTTCTTTAGAAACGTCATCCAGTCGACCAAGTACTTCAGTTCAAATTTCCAATAATCCATTTTTTGAACCCGACCTCACAATTGAGAATCCGGAGAATATTCAGGAACGGTTCGTAGATCTTGAACCACTAAACTTTCCCCCGGAACCACCAATCATTCAAACAGAGATTGTTGAGGAACGAACCATTAAATCAGAATCCTCTAGTGATTCCGATTCAACAAATTCAATTATGGAGAATCTGGAACCTTTAAGTATGGAAGACCGAATGAGAGCTAAACGCACTGGCCAAGGTCACGCAATTACTCATCCAGACATTAATGCGCCAGATTATGAAATCAAAGGACAAATTCTACACATGGTGACTAATCAATGCCAATTTAGTGGTGCGTCGAAGGAAGATCCAAATGAACATTTACGTACCTTTAATAGGATCTGCACACTATTTAAAATCCGAGAAGTGAAGGATGAACAGATATATCTCATGTTATTTCCCTGGACTTTAAAGGGAGAAGCCAAAGATTGGTTGGAATCATTACCTGAAGGGGCGATTGATACATGGGACGTTTTAGTTGAAAAATTTCTTAAACAATTCTTTCCTGCATCTAAAGCCGTAAGACTTCAAGCAGAAATTGTTACGTTTACACAGAAACCAAATGAAACTCTATATGAGGCGTGGACTAGATATGGAAAGTTATTAAGAGGATGTCCGCAACATGGTTTAGACACCTGTCAAATAGTACAAATATTCTACCAAGGATGCGACATCACTACAAGGAAAGACATAGATATAGCAGCTGGTGGTTCTATTATGAAGAAAACCGAAACTGATGCTTACAAAATTATTGATAACACTGCTTCCCACTCACATGAGTGGCACCAAGAAAAAGATATCGTTAGATCATCTAAAGCAGCTAGAGCCGATTCTAGCCATGACTTAGATTCCATTTCCGCAAAGATATTTGCTGTGGAGAGACGAATGGAAAAGATGACTAAAGATATTCACTCAATACGAATTAGTTGTGAGCAGTGTGGAGGACCACATTTGACAAAAGATTGTCTTAGTATTGAATTAACAATGGAACAAAGAGAGAATATTTCATACATAAACCAAAGGCCTGGAAATAATTATCAGAATAATTATCAACCGCCAAGACCGATTTATAATCAAAACCAGAATTATAACCGAAATATTCCATACAACAACCAACAAGGTCCTAGCAATCAACAAGTATCCAATAATACTTACAACCAGCAAAGACCTAATTTTCAAAACAAACCACCACAATAAACCGATGATAAAAAGCCGAATTTAGAAGATATGATGACAAAGCTAGTTGAAACTCAAACGCAGTTTTTCACATCTCAAAAACAAACCAATGAACAAAATGCTCAAGCATTTAGAAATCAACAAGCTTCTATTCAAAATCTGGAACAAGAAGTAAGTAACCTAGCAAGGTTAATAGGTGAAAGAAAACCGGGAAGTCTACCTAGTGATACAAATACTAACCCCCGGAATGAAACAGCTAAAGCCATTACCACAAGAAGTGGTACAACACTTAAACCACCTGAAATACCTGTAACTTCTGATGAAGCTATTCCTACTCCACAAGAACCACAACCTGATCAAGATAAGGAAAAAGAACCGGTAGTTGAAAAGGTTAATGAATATAACACAGTTAAGGCTAAACCTTATGTTAAACCATACCAACCACCACTTCCTTACCCGAGTAAAATGAAGAAAGAGAAACTTGAAGCCGAGCAATCCAAATTCTTGGATATGTTTAAACAGATAAATGTAAATCTTCCTTTCATTGATGTGATTTCAGGAATGCCTAGATATGCTAAATTCTTGAAAGATCTAATCTCAAATAGAAAGAAAATGGAAGAACTCTCGGCTGTTACTATGAACGCTAATTGTTCAGCAGTGTTGTTGAATAAGATACCAGAAAAATTATCTGATCCAGGAAGTTTCACAATTCCATGTTTTCTGGGTAGTCTTAGTTCAATAGAAGCATTGGCAGACTTAGGTGCTAGTATAAATCTAATGCCATATTCACTATACGCTAAACTAGACCTTGGAGAATTGAAACCAACCAGAATAAGCATACAACTAGCCGATAGATCAATAAAATATCCTAGAGGGATAATGGAGAACATGCTAGTTAAAGTTGGTACTTTAGTATTTCCAGTAGATTTTGTTGTTTTGGACATGGAAGAAGATTCTCAAGTTCCTCTCATATTAGGAAGACCATTCTTAAATACGGCTAAAGCAATGATAGACGTGTTCGGTAAGAAACTGACCCTAAGTATAGAGGACGAGAGTGTTACCTTTTCAGTTAATAGAGCAATGCAACAACCACAATCTGCAGATGATACATGTTATTATATTCAAACTATAGAAGTACATGCAGAATTATTAGAAGAATTTCCAGAATTACAAGGAACAGGAGAATGTTCTTTAGGAGAAGGTAATGAACCAATTGATGAAGCTGAAATGTTAGCTACACTTATAGCTAATGGATATGAACCAACAACAGAAGAAATTCAAATGTTAAAAGAAGAAGACAGATATCGATATAAATCATCGATAGAAGAACCTCCGAAATTAGAGTTAAAGCCACTTCCAAACCATTTGGAATACGCTTATTTACATGGTGAATCTGAATTACCTGTAATAATATCGTCTTCTCTTACTGAAAATGAGAAATCACAACTCATTTCTGTGTTAAAAGCTCATAAACCAGCCATTGCATGGAAGATTCATGATATTAAAGGAATAAGTCCTTCGTATTGCACACATAAAATCCTTATGGAAGAAGGTCATAAAACGTATGTGCAACGCCAACGAAGACTAAATCCTAATATGCAAGATGTAGTTAAGAAAGAGATTATTAAACTGCTAGATGCAGGTCTAATTTATCCAATCTCTGATAGTCCATGGGTAAGCCCAGTTCAATGCGTGCCTAAGAAAGGTGGCATGACTGTCATTACAAATGAGAAAAATGAGCTTATTCCTACTAGGACTGTAACAGGATGGCGTGTATGTATTGATTATAGAAAATTAAATGAAGCCACCAGAAAAGATCACTTTCCCTTACCCTTCATAGATCAAATGTTGGAAAGATTAGCCGAAAATAGTTACTATTGTTTTCTAGATGGATTTTCCGGATATTTTCAAATTCCAATAGCACCTGAAGATCAAGAGAAAACCACATTCACGTACCCTTATGGTACTTTTGCTTACAAACGCATGCCATTTGGACTTTGTAACGCCCCTGCAACCTTTCAAAGGTGTATGATGGCGATTTTTCATGACATGATAGAAGAATGCATGGAAGTTTTCATGGATGACTTTTCAGTCTTCGGTGATACATTTGAATCATGTCTAGTTAATCTGGAACGAATGCTTATTAGATGCGAACAATCAAATCTAGTACTTAATTGGGAGAAATGCCATTTCATGGTTAAAGAAGGCATCGTTCTTGGACATAAAATTTCAAAAGAAGGAATTGAAGTGGATAGAGCTAAAGTAGATGTAATTGCTAAACTTCCACATCCCACCAATGTTAGAGGAGTTAGGAGTTTTCTAGGGCATGCCGGTTTTTACCGACGTTTCATAAAAGATTTTTCTAAAATTGCCACTCCTATGAATAAACTCCTAGAAAAGGATGCTCCATTCATCTTTTCAGATGAGTGTATCAAATCTTTTAATATTCTTAAAGAGAAACTCACTAATGCACCGATCATGATAACACCAAATTGGAATCTACCATTTGAACTAATGTGCGATGCAAGTGATTTTGCAATGGGAGCCGTTTTAGGACAAAGGATTGAAAAACGATTTCAACCTATATATTATGCTAGTAAGACGTTACAAGGAGCACAAACGAACTATACAACTACTGAAAAAGAACTCCTTGCTATTGTCTTTGCTTTTGACAAATTTCGATCATATCTCGTTCTAGCAAAAACGGTGGTCTATACCGACCATTCTGCTCTTAGATACCTATTTTCAAAACAAGATGCTAAACCAAGATTAATCCGTTGGATCTTACTCTTACAAGAGTTTGATATTGAAATCCGAGATAAAAGAGGAGCAGAAAATCTCGCCGCTGATCATCTTTCTCGTCTTGAAAATCCCGAATTAGAAGTTCTGAATGAATCGGCCATACAAGACAACTTTTCTGATGAATATCTATTGAAGATAGATTATAAAGAAATTCCATGGTTTGCAGACTATGCAAACTACTTAGTTTGTGGATTCCTTGAAAAAGGATTATCGTACCAAAAACGAAAGAAATTCTTCAGTGATATAAAACACTATTTCTGGGAAGATCCACATTTGTTTAAAAGTTGTCCAAATGGAATAATACGCCGATGTGTATTTGGAGATGAAGCTAGTAAAATATTAAACCATTGTCACACAGGACCAACAGGAGGGCATTATGGGCCTCAACTAACAGCAAGAAAAGTTTATGATGCTGGATTCTATTGGCCTACAATTTACAAAGACGCACACCTTCTTTGCAAATCCTGTGATGCATGTCAAAGGGCCGGAAAAATAAGTCAACGTGATGAAATGCCACAAAATGTCATCCAAGTATGTGAAGTATTTGACATTTGGGGTATTGAATTTATGGGTCCATTTCCAAAATCTCATAATAATCTATATATACTCGTAGCCATTGATTATGTATCTAAATGGGCGGAAGCACAAGCTCTCCCAACTAACGATGCACGAGTTGTAGTCAACTTTTTAAAACGTCTTTTTGCAAGGTTTGGAACACCGAAAGCTTTAATAAGTGATCGGGGTACTCATTTCTGTAATAATCAACTTGAGAAAGTTCTTAAAAGATATGGAGTAACTCATAAAATCTCCACCGCATATCATCCACAAACAAGTGGACATGTTGAAAATACCAACCGAGCTTTAAAACGTATTCTAGAGAAAACCGTAGGATCAAATCCGAAGGAATGGTCCATTAAATTGGAGGATGCACTCTGGGCTTTTAGAACAGCCTACAAAACTCCAATTGGAACCACACCTTTTAGACTTGTTTATGGAAAAGCATGTCATCTTCCAGTAGAAATTGAACACAAAGCGTTTTGGGCTTTGAAGACATGTAATCTTGATTTACATGAAGCCGGACGTCTACGATTAAGTCAACTAAACGAATTAGAAGAATTAAGACATGAAGCATACGAAAATTCGTTAATCTATAAAGAAAGAACGAAGAAATGGCATGATAAAAGAATCAGAAGTTCAAAAGAATTTAAAGAAGGAGACAGAGTTCTTCTTTTCAATTCACGATTCAAGCTATTTCCTGGAAAATTGAAATCAAGATGGTCTGGACCATTCATAGTCAAAAGAATTTTCCCATACGGAACGATAGAATTAATAAATTCAAATGGGATTGAATTTAAAGTTAATGGTCACAGAGTTAAACATTATATAGATAGTCCGATGGAAGTCGACAACGAAGTTAATCACAATTTCGACACCACAGCTAACTAATTGTGGGGAGAATCAAGTCTTTAAAAGATAATATGTATTTCTGTTAGAGTTAGATTGTCTGTTTTCGTGTAGTTCTCGAAAATAGAACCTGAATGGTCTTTCCCTAGCAGACCCTAAAGAACTAGTCTTCTCCCCCCATTCTGAATTTTTATTTTTTTTTAGGTTTTTACGAAATGAAGACTGCCTGTGAACTAAACCATGGTCTAATGCTACACGCTTTGATCACTAAACGTAATAATGACACACTTCCGAGTGAAATAGTATCAGTAATCAGAGAAAGAATGGACGGAATTAGAAAAGAATCCAGATGCGAAGATAATAAGTTACAATTTGGTAAAGGAAAATCAAAATCCGCAGCAAAAAGAAGAGCACGACACCTAGAAAGATGTCACAAATGCGGAAAATGGTCACATGGAGGTAAATGTTCAAATAATCAAACCTATTCAAACACCGAATTTGTTACTTTATGCAGAGACGGACCGTTCATATGTTTAGAAGAAAAGACACTGAATGCTCGAGGTTACGCCTATGTAGCTATGGAAAACCAATTAAACCAACTATCTTATGAATGGGATAGATCATATAACTAAGAAATCTATTTCACAGGTATGTTTGTACAGTTTTTATTTTTTTTATTTTTAACCTTTTGATAATAAACGCTAATTTATTCGCTATAAAGTATTAAATTGGTATTGAATAAAATTAGGTTTGGCGACCGAAATTATTGATATCATTCAAAAATTTATTACATCACTGCGAAATTTAACGTTTATTCTTAAGGTATAAATATCTTTAATCAATCAACACAAAATATTTCAAAAATTCGTCATGAGTTAAATTAGGTCTTGGAACCGAAATTACTTTACCGAAAAGAGGGGCGTATATTTTTGATAATATTTGATTGATTAAAGTGGGATAAAAAGCCAAAAAGATTTTTAATTTTATTTTTACCATGTTTTTAAAATTAATATTTAAATCTTAAATTAATATTGTAAACTTTGTAAAAACAATATATTTAAAATTGTAAAATACTTGAAAAATTAATATAAGTTTGGTGTGAATTTATAATATGAATTTTTAAATTAAGTTTGGTGTGAATTTTTAATTTTTAAAAATATGAATTTTTAATTTTATGCATTTCAAATTTTAAGTTTGGTGTGAATTTTTAATATTAATTTTGAATTTTATATTTAAATTGTGTGAATTTAAAAACAAAAATTTACTTTATCTCATTAAGTTATAAATATGATTTTTAAAATTCGTCGTAAGTTGAAGACTAGGTCTTTGAACTGAAATTTCTTTACCCGAGGGAGGGACGAGAACTTTTATTATCATTATTTTTAATCTTATTGAATTAAAGTATGCCAAAAACATTAAAAAAACCAAAAATCTTTACTTTTAAAAACCGCGCTTTGATTTGACAAATTTTAAAATTTTGTCGAGGGACAGACTAGGACAACGATCCGAAACGCCCTCGCTCCTAAAGGAAAACAAAATTTTTAAAATTTAATTAATTATAAGTTTTATAAAGTATAAGGTTTTATATAAAAAAAAAAAAGCTGAAAACACTGTACCCGGACCCCCATGCGATCGCATGGGTTTTACACTTCAACTCCATGCGATCGCATGGAGCTGAAATCCAGGCCAGATACAAGAAGTCCAGCGGGTCTGTTCTTCCCACAAAACACACACATATACCCGAAAAAACTCTCAAATCTTCACCAAATTTCGCCAAAATTCACCGTAATTCGTCATTTTTCTTGCTCTAATCATGCCTTGATTCTCATTCTTCAGCAAATTGGTAAAAATTACACCCCTAAACTCTATAAATTCCTAGTTTTTGTGATAATTACCAATTTTTTACCTAATGCAATTTTGTTAATTTCTAGTGTAATTAGTGTTAAATTGTTAGTATTTTATGCATGTATAACCTAGATTGATGCTATTTAACATGATTTGAAGCCAAAAACTTCAAAATTTTTAGAAATCTAGGGTTTGTGTTCTTGAGAAATTTGGGGCTTTTTGATATAAACAGGTTATGGCCAATTTTTATCATGAATTATTGCTAAATTGAGTAGTGTAACATGTTTAGATAGTTAAATGATCCAAACAATGATCCTAAACATGATTTTTGGAGATTAAAGTGGACTTTTTAAGTCCAAAATTCATGAACTTGATTAATTTGATATATTTGCCATTTGAGACTTGTTTAATTATTAGTAATGAATATTTTGACATGTTATTTGAGTTAAATGCTTATGAATTTTGTATACATTTTCATATGTGCTTATTTGAAAAGTGTAGAATTGTGAAAAATTGTGAAAATGTGTATAAGTTTAATTTTGATTTAACATGTTATAGTGATTGTTTTAAGTTGTTATTTTGCTAACACTAATGCATATTTGGATGCACAAATTTTGTGTTTAATGTGTTTTACAGAGAGCCGATACTGGAGGTTCAGGAGCATCATCATCTAGACGACCAGCACCAGCACCAGAACCAGAACTAGAAATGCAACACGAACAAGAACCACAACAGGAACAACAACAGCCTGATCAGCACATACCTTATTATGATCCGGTACAGTTTGTTGATGAATTCATAGTATTCCCAATGAGGCCGCCAGTAGAATTCCCAACCATTCCTGAGCACACTCTACATCCTAATCTGAGATTTGATAGAAGATGGAGAGATTACGAGACATATCCAAGGAACAAATTCAAATTGGTAACAAAAAATGTAGAGGTGCCAAGGGTAATCGATTGGGCCCCTTTGGAAACGGTCCATCTAGCTGACCGTGTTAGACAACTTTTAGTTCAAAGGTATGGCAATTCTTCTTTTACAGATTGGGAACGTCTTTTCACCATTCGTAGACCTGTATATAAGGAATGGTGTGTTGAGTTGATGAGTACTGTATCACTTGATACAAATATAGTTAGAATAGATGATAGAAGATTTCTTAGGTTTATCCTTGGCGGTAGGATGTACAGAATGTCCATGCTGGACATGGCCAGGGCCTTACAGATATATACTCCTGGTGAGTTGCTATTACCCGATTGTACAAACTTGATTCATTATGGTGAACGGGTAGATAGTAACTTTGACGCTGACGCCATTTGGAGGCGTATGTCACATTTTGATGTTTTTACACGAGCAGGAGGACACTCCTATACACATATTGACAGAGCCGAGCTTCGTATTATTCATAGATTTTTGGCTAACTCGATTACACAAAGAGGTCATAATAAAGAAAAAATTACCTTATATGATTTATTCTACCTAAAGTGTATTCGGGATCCTAGAAGCTTTGTCAATATCCCTTACTGTGTTGCTTTTTATTTATCTAAAATGGTAGAGGGAATGCAGGACGGGAGTATAATAGGAGGAGGTATTTTTGTTACTCTCATTGGAGAGTATTTAGGTGTTGATAGGAACCAAGGGGGTCCATTACAGATTTGTAGAGAACAGGTTGAGCCCTTAGGATTGAAAGTTTATGTGGGTGCTAAGGTATTGAAAAGTAGACGTAACCAGGCAGTACCCTATGAGGGATCTCATCCTCAGGTAGAGAGAGGCTCAGACGAGGAAATGGAGGAGGCAGAAGACATTAGGGATGTCTTTCGAGATGCTATTCTTGACGTCCACGTTCGTATAGATGAGGAAGCAATGACGAACGCGGCCAGACATAGTATGTATGAGCAGTGGAACTCCGTGCGAGTATACGAGGATTATAGGCGATGCCAACATGATAGCTGGTTAGTTCATCAGCACCAAATCATGAGCCAGCTATCATATTAGGTACCAAATAACTATGTACCTACTCGACCTGCTCATTTTCCGCCACATAGCCCCGATATCCGACCACCCTTTAACCGGTATGACTATGACCAAGCCTATCAGAACACCTATAACCAACAATGGAACCCACCCGATGAGATGAACTGGAACCCCTATCCAGACTGATTTAGTTCCATTTGGTTATTTTTATGATTTTTATGTTTTTATCTTTTGACTTTTTCATGTTTAAACTTATGTTATTGGATATATTTGTGTAATTTTTATTATTTTATTATTATTGTGTACTAATATTTCATATTTAGAATTTGAAAGTGGGATATTAAGTCCCATTTCAAATTGCCATGCATGATTATATTTGTATGTATGTATATTGTCGATTGTACAAGACAGGATAAAACAGCGCATTTTCAAAGACTGACATTAAGTTCAGCAAAAGCTACTAATTTTGAAGACAAGATGACAAATAAATGTGATGTAACAACAGACGAAATGAACAAATGATATGCACCATTTATCATTCAGCAAACAAACGCCAATATGTTTGGAAACTTTGGTAAAATTTAATCATTTCTACGCTAATCACCCTCAATAATTTAAATTGTACTGATTTCTTGCAAATGAGGGCATTGCAAGATCTTAAGTGTGGGAAGGGGTTAAATTCTTTCGGATTTTTAAAATTTTTATCTTTATACACTTGGTTACCATTAAAAATACTAGTAACGTAGTAGTTGTATTAGAATCTAGTGCTCTCTAATAAAGAACAGCCCTAGTCTTATATACTGACTACCCAATTCTAGTAAAATTTTTCAAAATTTTCAATTAAATGAACTCAAAATCATGTTTATACATATTTATGAACGATAAAACTAGGTGTTAACACCGAAATTATTGTAACCTCGGAAAGGACATAAATTGAGAAACAATCCAAAATGTTAAAATTCATTCAAAATGGAATAGAGGACGATAAAAAGAAAAATAAAAGCCAAGTGTGGGAAAATTTACCAAGTTATCTTAAACATATGTCACATATATCTGTGACAAATAACTGAAAATACTTTTGCTTTGAACTAAACTAAACTGTTTTACCCGATGAAAGAAAAGAAAAGATGGATCTACACGATGAATCAATTCCATCATTAAAAGGAAGTAAAGTCTTCCGAAAAAGACACGCGCTTCTTGATTTAGGTCAAGAAGTTGTCGTCCAGACCAGCTGTAGGTTGACGAAAAATCTAGAAAAGTCATCACTAAAATCAGCAGGAAATCCACGGACCTCAGCATTAAACAGGGTCGCCAAGTGGTCAGATTTATCCTAACCATGAGAAGGATTTATCTCGTAAAATGGGGGGCACCGTGCAAATTAGCTGGATAAGACTAATGAATCAGATCCCCAGAAAGGATAATCTCCTTAAAGATTAAAAATCAGCTTTTAAGCCTGATATTACTCAATCCTAGAGATTGACCTTAAAGATTGAGAATTCAAACTCATGGAATTCAATGATATCTAAACTCGAGCTTGAACGAGAAAATATTTTGATCAAAATTACAAACCGATTTGTTTTCTGAAAACCCTATTTTCAATGCGTTCATTACCATTGAACGTAAAATCCTAGGAATTCACCTGGAATTCATTAGGTCACCTGAACCAAATCGGGTGTCAACCGTAAGAACGGTGGTTGCATAGCATGGTCAAAGACAGGACCTTGTGCCAGACCGAAAAATCATAAGGGTGAGCTTTACTATTGCTCCTACCAAGGATAGTAATTGTGTCCAACACGTTATAGACCATAATTAAAAGCATGTCAGGGGACATTGCCTTAACAGCTGCTTGTTCAACGCTTTCCTTTACAACCGGACGGTAGTTTATCGAAAGGTAATATACGGGACAAGTAAACTGGACGTGTTGCTTTCCTAATACAAGGTTAGCAAGTGGGTGACACAAAACCGCAAGTTTTGAGCTAAAATTTTCAAATCTGAAACCCACCAAACCCACAAAAATATTTTGCAAACACCGGTGAAGGGTTAATCCGGAAAACTTATCTAGGGTAAAAACTAGATTTAATTTTCAAAAGATCAAATGTTTTCATAAAGATCCAATTTCCTTAAGGATCTACATTTTCATAGTCATGTGGGACTGTAAACCGCCTTTCAAATGTGCACTTTGCTTTGGAAACCGAAAGTAAATCGGCTATTTGATTGCAAGTGTCGTTGACCTAAACCCGAGGCAACTGTGGATGACACACCCACCTTTAACCATGGTTCTATCGTTACTATCATTGTTTATACCGCCGTATAGAAATCACTAATGTACAAAGTGTGAAGAATAAAGAAGTGATTCTAGTATTTCAAGACGATATTGCTTGAGGACAAGCAACGCTTAAGTGTGAGAATATTTGATAATGCTAAAAACGAACATATATTTCATAGCATTATTCCTCACGAAAGACAAGCTTTTAGTTGCAATTGTTCTATTTACAAGTGATATTCGTTTAAATAATAAAAGGTGAAGACAAAAGACAGATTCGACGAATTGAAGACGCAAACGACCAAAAAGCTCAAAAGTACAAAATACAATCCAAGAGGTTCCAATTATTGATAAGAAACGTTTCGAATTTACAAGAGTACAAGATTCAAAACGCAAAGTACAAGATATTAAATTGTACACAAGGACGTTCGAAAATCCGGAACTGGGACCAGAGTCAACTCTCAACGCTCGACGCAACGGACTAAAAATTACAAGTCAACTATGCACATAAATATAATATAATATAATATTTAAATAATTTTTATAATTATTTAATATATTATATTATTTATAAAACCGTCGGCAGAAGAAAACAACCAAATATGAGCCTCCCCAGCTGGCCATGCGATCGCATGGCCTGGAAGGCATAAATCCATGCGATCGCATGAGCCCCAGTTCCAGCCCACATGCCTATAAAAATCGAGCTTTGGTGCACCACAAAATTAATCTATCTTTCTCTTCTCTCATATACGTAAATATATATATATATATAATTTATATTTTAATTTTAATTTTAATTTTAAATCCTAATAATAAGGGTATGTTAGCGAATGTTGTAAGGGTGTAAGTCGAAATTCTGTCCGTGTAACGCTACGCTATTTTTAATCATTGTAAGTTATGTTCAACCTTTTTACATTAATGTCTCGTAGCTAAGTTATTATTATGCTTATTTAAAACGAAGTAATCATGATGTTGGGCTAATTACTAAAATTGGGTAATTGGGCTTTGTACCATAATTGGGGTTTGGACAAAAGAACGACACTTGTGGAATTTAGACTATGGGCTATTAATGGGCTTTATATTTGTTTAACTAAATGATAGTTTGTTAATGTTAATATAAAGATTTACAATTGGGCGTCCCTATAAGTTACCATATACACTCGATCGGACACGATGGGCGGGGTATTTATATGTACGAATAATCGTTCATTTAACCGGACACGGGAATGGATTAATAGCCACTAGAATAATTAAAACAGGGGTGAAATTATGTACAAGGACACTTGGTATAATTGATAACAAAATATTAAAACCTTGGATTACACTCAGTCGACATCCTGGTGTAATTATTAAACAAAGTATTAAAATCTTGTTACAGTTTAAGTCCCCAATTAGTTGGAATATTTAACTTCGGGTATAAGGATAATTTAACGAGGACACTCGCACTTTATATTTATGACTGATGGACTGTTATGGACAAAAACCAGACGGACATATTAAATAATCCAGGACAAAGGACAATTAACCCATGGGCATAAAACTAAAATCAACACGTCAAACATCATGATTACGGAAGTTTAAATAAGCATAATTCTTTTATTTCATATTTAATTTCCTTTATTTTATATTTAATTGCACTTCTAATTATCGCATTTTTATTATTATTGTAGTTAATTGCACTTTTAATTATCGTACTTTTTAATTATCGCAAGTTTATTTTATCGCATTTTTATTATTTGCAATTTCATTATCGTTATTTACTTTACGCTTTAATTTAAATCTTGTATTTATTTTTAATATTTTACATTTGGTTTTAACTGCGACTAAAGTTTTAAAATCGACAAACCGGTCATTAAACGGTAAAAACCCCCCCTTTATAATAATAATATTACTTATATATATATTTGTATTTTTATAAAAGTAAACTAATATAGCGTTAAGCTT